>NC_138498.1:105344566-106000772 GCF_964252035.2 Podarcis erhardii | reverse complement strand
AAGTTCCTTTAGAAACACATTTTTTTCCCCATTTAAATTTTTTGGGGCCCACCAAGAAAGTGGGGCCCTAAGCTATAAGTTCTTTAACTTGAGCAGATTTTATTTTATCCTGACGTGTTTTTAAGAGGTGATTTAATTATTGTTTGATTTTATATCCATGTTTATATTTGATGTTAGCCGCCCTGAGCCCCGTCTCGGCCGGGATACAAATAAAAGTTTATTATTATTATTATTATTATTATTATTGTTGTTGTTGTTGTTGTTGTTGTTGTTGTTGTTGTTGTTGTTGTTGTTATTATTATACTACATAAACCCGCCACTGCCTGGCAGAGGGCCATCCAACTGGGAAAGCCTCCGAGGAAGGAGAGCCTTCCAACGAGGGAGGCCGTTTCCACTGTGGTTGGGGGTTGTTTAAAGCGCAACAAATCCTACAATCGGCGTCGTAGCACCGGATCCGATGCGGTTTCTGGGAAAGGGGTGGGGCTGGCTCCTGGCCACGCTTCTCCCTCTTTCCTCCTCCTCTTCTCGTAACGCTCCAGCCTCTTTTTTTTTTCCCCAGGCCGGAGTTGCTGAGGCCGGGAGCCCTTCGGGCTTTAAGACCCAGAGGAGGCCTCGCTGGCCGGCAGCGCTCGCTCCGGTGTTGACGGCGGAACCACCACCAGCAGCAGCAGCGGCGGCGGCGGCAGCAAATCCTCCTCTGGGCTTGGCGGGCGAGGCGCCGCTCTCTCTTCCCCGTCCTCCCCGCTTCAGCTCGGCATGGCCTTCATGGAGAAGCCGGCGGCGGGCAAAGTGCTGCTGGACGACACGGCGCCGCTGACAGCCGTGATCGAGGCCAGCCAGAGCCTCCATTCGCACACGGTATGGATACGGCTGGGGCAGGAAGAAGGGGGTCGCCGCGGGCAGCGCACAGGCCGGGCTCGGTGGGTGGGTGGGGGGCGTCTGGGGCTAAGGGAAAGGGGGCTCGGCGGGTCGCGGGGGTTTGCTGGCTGCAACGTGCCCTGGGGCTAAGTGGTCCTTCGAGGGGGCAAGAGCCTCTCTCCGCCTCCCTTCCTCCCCAGGACTTGGGAGGGAGATGGGGGAGAAAGTGGAGAATAGGAGGAAAGTAAGTCTTCATGAAAATCATCATCACCATCATTATTATTATTATTTGCACCCCACCCACCCGACTGGGTTGCCCCCAGCCACTCTACTACTTCTTCTTCTGCAGCTGTTGCTGTTGTTAGTGCTAAGGGGTCAGCCTTGGGGGTCTGTTGTCACTGCTAGGGTTGCTGAATTTTTTTTGGGGGGGGGGTAATTTTTATTCGTTTGTTTCACTTCGTATTGTGCCTAAAAACGAAGGAACAGTTGCAACGGCAGAGAGAAATTGAAAAGATGGGAAAACTATAGAACAGGCACGTAGGATGAGTACATGGGTAAAAATAACAAAGTCCAAGGTTTTTGAGTACAGTGGTGCATGGGTTAAAACAGGCATCCCCAAACTTGGCCCTCCAGACGTTTTGGGACTACAACTCCCATCATCCCTAGCTAACAGGACCAGTGGTCAGGGGTGATGGGAATTGTAGTCTGGAGGCCCGAGTTTGGGGGTGCCTGGGTTAAAACAAGCAAGGAAAGGCCTTGGGTGTTATCTGCTGAACTAAGCCACAGTGTGGGGCCTAGGGGTTACAGTGGCTGGAGAACTGGGGAGACTTGGGTTTGAGTCTCAACTCTGCTACTAACTTCACTGGATGAGGCTGAAGGACTTCTCTCCCAAACTTCTCTCTCTGGTTTTTTGTTGTTTTTGGTGAAGATAAAACGGGAGGCAAGGACATGCCATGTACACTGGCTGATTTGAGTTCCTGCCATAGAAGAATAGTCGGGTGAAATGTTACGGAAAAATACAACTCCAGAGAGTGTGAAATGTGAATAGTTGGCAGCGCCCCTGAGTAGGTGCAGAGTGTATTTTTTTCTGACTGCAAAGTAATGGAGAGTGTCATTGCACTGTTGTGAATTGGAGGGAAGAGTTTTTCAGGAAAGAGGGTGTTTTGTTTCAAAGTGGAATTTCAGCTGTGACCAGAAAATGGAGTACTGTATTGGTGTTAGATGCTGTGTTCAGGTGCGGAGTTAGTGTGAATGTTTTTCTTTTAATTTTCATTTCATCCTTAATGAACGCTGCTGTACTCAAGGCAGTTTGTAAACAGAGAGACATGACAGAACATACTGCAAAAACCACACTGCCGTCCTATAGCAGTTCAGAACCACGTGACAGCATTCAAGAGTCCCATTTTGCATGTAGTGTTACAAAATAATGACAAAGTTAAAAATAAAGCTAAATGACTTTTGCCAATTATAAGTAAATGATAATAATAATAATAATAATAATAATAATAATAATACAACTAAGAGGATACCTACTGCACAATACAATATGTAAAATGCCCGGTATTGCCATGGTGGGATAGATTGGAAGGTGGTGTTAGTGCATGATGGGGAACTGAGGTTATTTAGATTGATGTGAGGTACCCACTTCTTGGGTTTTGCATTGAAAGAAAACACTTCTATCCAACTAGAAACCATTCATCCAGACTGCCTCTGGGAAGGTCTCAACAGGATATGAAGGCAGTAGCAGTCACCTTTTGTTTGCCCCTGGCATTCACAGGTATAATGCCTATGTTTATCGAGTGTAAAGGGCAAAAACAACATTAAAAGCCCAACCCTGCTTTATGTTGTGATCCATTACAGCCTAGATACTGGCAAGTTGCTTCCTGGAAATAAAACTGATCAGAGATCATAGTCAGATGAAGTGCATCATGCTGTGATATGCTTAGATTAGCCAGTGCGGTAATTGTAGCTTATAGATGGATTTTTATCATACTAAGAAATCATAGAAATGCATGTTTCTTTGCCTTTGTCTGACTATGATCTCTGATCAGTTTTATTTCCAGGAAACAACTGTTGGTCACTTGCAGTGGGGCTAAGAGCAGGCAGCTTATTATCAAAAGTGATTTACTACATGGAACATACTTTGTTTTAAGTTGTTTGAATGTCTGTGGGTTGTTGCTGCGTAGTGATCACCCTTCATTAAACTAATTGCGTGATAATACAGTACGCAGGAATGATTGTTCGGTGATGGATTATTTTTCTGAATGGGCCCTTTTACCTACAGGGTAGGTGACACTATTATTCTGCACTCCGTGTGTGTGCGTGCACATGGTGCAATGTGAGAAAAGAGTTTTCAGTTTGGGTTTTGAGAGAAGATAAAACTGTGGATTGGATTACTGGTAAATCACCTTTGAGGTTCAGTTGCTCTCTTTGGAAATCTAATTCAGGATCAACAGTTGTGCTGCCTGCTTTAGGAGCCTTTTTGCTTCCTCATGGCTCTGCCTGTGTAGTTATAAATAAAGCATATTTGCAGCAGAGTTCTCTAGTTATGGAAATATGGAACACTTACTAAGTGTGTAACGAGAGAAATTGTTATATGGTTTATACCCCATAATAAATGAACTGAGAACTGTTGACTAGAAGGGTAGCCATGGCCTTGAATAGGTATTTGGGACTAAGCAGGCCTCATATTGGAATAAACTTGCTTTAGCCCTCAACCTGTTTAATGTTTATCTGCCAAAACTTCTCTGCAGCAGCTTCTGGTATCGTTCGTTGCTATGCCTTGACTATCCTTCATGGTCATGTAACACAAAGCCAGGTTTACAACTAAGAAATGAACAGTGTAAGGAAATCAGAAACTTACCTGCACTAACCATCATCCCATCCCTCCTCCAAAGACAGTTTTAAGAAGACTTTGCTAACTATTTACAAGCCTGTAGTAGTAGGGTCCCATAAATAACTGGCAAGTAACAATTGCTTCAAAACTAGGAAGGTATTTTTATACTGGAAAAGAATCTACTATGTTTTTCTTTTTAGGCTGTGAGTTCTCCTTAAATGACAAGCACAAATATCACGTGTGGGCAAGTATACAAATGAAAATGTGTGAGGCCTGTTCCTTTTGTGGCCTTAAGTCACATGGCTCACATATTTTAACAACCCTGCACAACATTTTCTTGACAAACCAGATTTTATATTAAACCACATCACCTTTGTATCCCTTGGTTGCCTTGACAAGCCCATTCTCTTGACTCTCCAACTAGCATGGTGATGATAGAAGAAATTCCTCTCATCTTACTGTTCAGAAGTACAGTGGTGCCTCGCAAGACGAAATTAATCCGTTCCGCGATTCTCTTCGTCTAGCGGTTTTTTCGTCTTGCGAAGCAAGCCCATTGACGGCTTAGCGGATTAGCGCTATTAGCCGTCTAGCGGCTTTTAGCGATCAGCTGAGAGGTGGCTTATCAGCGGAACAGCTGATAAGCGGCTTAGCGGCTTAGGAAAGGGGGGGGAAAAGCGAAAAAACCCCGCGGGAACTCGCAAGATTTTTTCGTCTTGCGAAGCAACCCCATAGAGAAATTCGTTTAGCGAAGCGCCTCCAAAACGGAAAACCCTTTCGTCTAGCGGGTTTTCTGTCTTGCGAGGCGTTCGTCTTGCGGGGCACCACTGTAGGTTTAAAGAAAATTGAACGATTTTCAGTATTTCCTTGAGGTTTCCAAGTTACATTATCTTCATTTGTTAACATGAACAAAATAGCTGGAGTCATATTTAGTGCTACTTCATTTAGTAGGCTAAACTGGACTACCTGAATTCAGTAATTTCACTTCAATGCGGACATTGGTTGACATATGGATATTTTGTGTCTCTGCTTGGCTTCCCTCCCTCCCTCTATTTCCTTGGCCTACAGATTATAAACCAGAAAATGTGGATTTAAGCTAATGTAGTCCCATTGAAATGAACTGGATATGGTTTACATTGACCACACTTTAGGTGATGAGTCACTGTTCAGTTGTAGAGTAGGTTTTGACTATTGCTGGGTTGTGGATTGGGTTGTCTTCTAGAAAGACTACAGTGGTACCTCAAGTTACATACACTTCAGGTTAAAGACTCCGCTAACCCAGAAATAGTGCCTCAGGTTAAGAACTTTGCTTCAGGATGAGAACAGAAATTGGGCTCTGGCGGCGTGGCGGCAGCAGGAGGCCCCATGAACTGAAGTAGTGCTTCAGGTTAAGAACGGTTTCAGGTTAAGTACGGACCTCCAGAACGAATTAAGTACTTAACCTGAGGTACCACTGTACAGTACTTTATTAAAACTTACACATGCTATGTAGTTCTTGCCATTAAGTATATCTGATACATTTATTTTTATTCTGAAGGGCATAAAAACAACCCAAAGTTTTTTGTGGTCTTGACATTCTGCCTTGGTTTCTTTGGGTCTTTGGGGAGGTTGGCTCAAACTGGCAAAGGGAGAGTCAGGTCTAGCTTCTCATTGACAAACATTTAAAAGCAGTTTCCCCAGCCAAATAGTGTGTCTTTCATATGTGGGAGTTGAAAAAACCAATTTTGTGAACCTTATCTTTGCATTTCCGTTTTGTTAATGCACACTGAGGAAAGTTCAAATAGAGGTTTGTTCTTTTAATCACATGTGTACTGTGAAGCAAGAGTCCAGAGTCCTGCTGGGCTTTCTCAGTGATTTCAGAGCTGTATTTGGCCATTCTTAAACTTCTGTTTCATCTGTTAGGAGGCAGAGACCAAACAGTTGCACAAGGAGGCAAAAAGTGTGTTGACGTATTTTTAAAGAAAGAATATGATACATAGCTGTACTTAGTAGTTTGCCACAATGTTTCATTGGGTTTCCTGTTATCTGGAGTGAGAAGTAGGTCCTGTCCTTTGATGCAAGCATTTTCCTTTATAAATTAACATTTTTAAGTAACATCCTCTTGAGCTGGAGCAAGGAAACTTGAAGCTGTTCAGGGAAGTTTTTAATGTGTGACATTTTAGTGATTTTTTGGTCTCTGTGGAAGCCGCCCAGAGTGGCTGGGGAAACCCAGCTAGATGGACGGGGTACAAATAATAAATTATTATTATTATTATTATTATTATTATTATTATTCGGCAAATCGCATTTTCCCTTTACCACCGCTCTAGCCCTTTTGACTAGACAGAACACTGAGAAAATGTCACAGTGCTTCAGGGTGTTCGGAAGTCACTCCAAATCAATTGTTCCCAAATATCCTAATTTTCCAACACGCTACCTGGGTGGGCTGGAAGAGGCTGAGTGCAGATAAGGCTGAATAGTTGATGGTGATTGGGCCTGTTACCCTTGGGGCGGGTTATCCGTCTCTCAAAACAGTCCTAGAAATTTGCAGATTCTGGCGTGCCCTTGGATCCAGTTCTGCTTCTTAACTCTCAAGTGGTCAAAAAGAACAGGACTGCCCTTTCCCAACTTGAATGGTAAATAGCGCTGCTCTTCTTTTTTTTTTGAGTGGCGGAAGTGCAGATCTAACTATTGCAGTATGTGCACCGGTAACCTGTAGGAACCCAAGGCCTTCCAGATGTTGATGGACTCCAACTCCCATCAGCCCCAGCCAGCATTGCCACTTGTTGGGGATGATGGAAGGTTGCAGATTATACATTTTCTTATTCTTAATTGGGTTGATTCACATTCTGTGGCCTTTTAAATGTGTCTGTGGGAAGGGAAATATTGGTTTGTTTTTGTTTTTATGGTGTATTTTGTGTTCTCATTTTGTATTTTTGTGTTGCGAAACGGCCCTGTGATCGCTGGATGAAGGGCAGTACAAAATTAAAATAAATAAAATAAAATAATCACACTGTCTGTCCAGGTCCGTTCTAAATGGTCTGCACTAGTCACTGAACTTCTGAAGGAGCACTTAGTCTCATGTACACCCTCTCATGCCTTATTTCAGTGGTGGCCAAACTCGGCCCTCCAGATGTTTTGGGACTACAATTCCTATCACCCCTCACCACTGGTTCTGTTAGCTAGGGATGGTGGGAGTTGTAGTCTCAAAAACATCTGGAGGGCCGAGTTTGGCCATCACTGCCTTATTCGTAGGAAAGAGCCTGTTATGAGCGCCCTTGTCTTCTGAAGTGTTGCAGGTGTGGCAGTTGATCACAAGGCCTTTCCTCTGTTGTGTCCCTTCTTGCTCTTTGGGATGACTTTGTCCAACAGGGGCTCTGCTTGCCTGTTTCCCTTCTGGAATTTAAAATGCTGATCGAGACCTTGCTCAGTAGGAAAGCATTTTGACTTACCTGTTTCGTGACTTGCACTGTTTCGGATTTTGTTGCTTCATTTTGCTGTGTGTGTTTTATTTTTCCTAATTGTCAGCCAAGCTGCCTTGGGGGGGTGTGGCTTTCTTGGCCTGGAAGCAGGGTGTGAAATGTAGGTTTAATGAAAAGTAGATCTGGGAGTGGCCTCTTCTGAGTGCAGAAGCAGGGAGGGGAATAAGCATGCTTAAATCTTTCCCTGCCACCTGTTTTTTTTCCTTTCCAAAGGTTCCCCCCCCCTCCATCTTCCATATACATGTGTGGAACCTAGTGGTGTGGTATAACAAATGATTTTTATTTCTCTGTGTAGTTTTTTGGGGGGTGGGTAGTGGGGGGGGGGGTTCATTACTTGGGTGGTGGCAGGGATTAGAAAAGCCTGTTGTTCCAGTAGAGGCAAATTCTAGATTTGAATTTGGAATCCAGAGGCCTTTTGGAATTGTAAGAATTCTTGGTAATATATTTATCCCACATCTTTACTGGCAGGTTGACAAATTGGCACTGTAGCCAGAAAAAGCCTCAGGCTTGTGTGCCAGTGACATATCTTACTCAAAAAAGTTATGGCTAAACTAGTTTTGCTATAGTAATAGTACATATCAGTATTCTTCAACCTTTCTGTTTCATCCTTTCCTCTTCTTTCTTCACCTCCCTTTTTCCTGCACACAGAGTCTCTTGTTTTCCATCTGTCACTCTCCTTCTTTGAAAAAAAACCAAAATGAAATATATCTGTGAGTGTGACCCACTTTAGATTAGTATACAACCCAGTTGTGGATCCTAAACCAGCAGTTGAAAAACTGATGAGTCCTAACCTTAAAATAGGGCTTTTTAAAAAAGGAATTTTCAGTGTGGCAGGAATGAACAGCATCTAAACCTGCATTTTGTTTTCCCCAAATGGAAACCGGAGTCAGGCAGAATAAAAAGTGCACACAACTGGGGAATTTTGAGTTGACCGGGTGATGGTGGAGGGTGCATGAGGAATGGAAGGGAATCTCCCCCCCCCCCATACTTTATATACTTAAGAATGTCCTGCCTTCAAGCACAGGCATTATTGGGCAATGTAATGCTTTCTATCTTGGCAGTTTCATGTTCTGGGCTTGCAGCAGTGTTGAAACTGTACTTGTAGTTTTGTAAATATTGAAGCGCGGTGTGTGTGTTGCTTAAGCAATATTTCTGGTGTTCCAAAACATCCTGGGTTTTGTGAGAGCATTTGGCTTGGGATCAAACAAGGCAGCAAAGACAGATCTCCAGATACTATCTCACAAAACGATGATGATTGTTTATACTGCTGCACATTATGGTAAATAGATGCTTTAATATTTCCTGATTTTGCAGGTTACATGCATTAAAGTTCTGCTGGCGTTCTGAGGGAAGGATTGCTTTTGTGGGTGAATACTTTTCCCTACGGAGGGAGCGTGTTTGTTTGTTTTGCTTCTCTACACTCATTACATCAGCATTATCAGTGTCAAAGCCCCACAGGAGTAAAGCTGCTTTGATGTCAGGGTTCATTGGGAGATGAGTGTCAATAAAGGGAAAAGGGAAAGAGAGGTTTTCTACTAGTCTAGAGTCCTTAAGCTGTGCACCACCGTCAACCCAGAAGCATAAAGCACAGGAGGTATATGCGTAAACTGCAAATTTGTGTCAAGAGAGTGCAGTGATAAATTTCCAATTGTACCCTTGAGCAGAAGAGCATACAGTGGTACCTCGGGTTACATATGCTTCAGATTACATACGCTTCAGGTTACAGACTCCGCTAACCCAGAAATAGTACCTCGAGTTAAGAACTTTGCTTCAGGATGAGAACAGAAATCGTGTTCCGGCGGCACAGCGGCACCAGGAGGCCCCATTAGCTAAAGTGGTGCTTCAGGTTAAGAACAGTTTCAGGTTAAGAATGGACCTCCGGAACAAATTAAGTACATAACCAGAGGTACCACTGTATATGTGGTTGCTGCTCTGCTGCTAGAATCCCTGTGTGTCTACGAGGCTTTAAGAGAGTGGGTGGCCCTGTGGTCTAAACCACTGAGCCTCTTTGGCTTGCCAATCGGAAGGTTGGCGGTTCGAATCCCCACGACGGGGTGAGCTCCCATTGCTCTGTCCCAGCTCCTGCCAACCTAGCAGTCCAAAAACATATCAGTGCAAGTAAATAAATAGGTACTGCTGTGGCGGGAAGGTAAACAGAGTTTTCGTGCATTCTGGCTTCCTTCATGGTCCTCTGTGTGCCAGTAACAGCTTAGTCATGCTGGCCACATGACCTGGAAAGCTGTCTGTGGACAAACGCCGCCTCTCTCAGCCTGAAGCAAGATGAGCCTTTAACTGGACTTAACTGTCCAGGGGTCCTTTACTTTTTTTGGGTTTCTTTACCTACTTAGAGACTGTCTTACCATAGAGGTTTATTTTATTATTTTTTACAATCAAGCACTCTCTTTCTATATACATATATAATGAAATAAATAAATGAATACCTCTTTATGACATACAGTAGTTCCTCTGGATACGAACAGGAGCTGTTCCGGAGCCCTGTTCGCATCCAGAAGCAAACACAACCCGCGTCTGCGCAGGTCGCGATTTGCCGCTTCCGCGCATGCGCATGACGTCATTTTGACTGTCTGCGCGAGCGGCGAAACCCGGAAGTAACGCATTCCGTTACTTCTGGGTCACTGCGGAGCGCAACCCGGAAGCGCTCAACCTGAAGCACATTTAACCCGAGGCATGAATGTACTGCTTCAGGATTAGCTACCTTGTCCGTTTATTTCTGTTCATGATTTTACTCTTTTGTTTGCATCTTCTTGTACGTTCTACCGGTAATTTATATTCTTTCTCTCCCTCCCTCCACCCCCAGTTTCTCCAGAGTTGAGCAGTGACAGCGGCAATGCTTGGTGTACATGTGTGTGCTTCAGAAAGCAAAACTGGTTTTCTTTCTGGTGGCTCTGACTCTGTTTGTTGGGGGGCCGTTGGCTTTCAGCTCCCACAAGCGGTTCCTACAGCCAGCGTGAGCAAGGGCTTGAAGGCCGTGTTGTTATTTTCAACGCAGCAGGCTACTACTTCACGTTCTGTAGGATACAGTAAAAACCTGGTTTTTAAACATAAGCAAATTGTGGCCCCGAGAGAGCTATTGATAGCTAGCTGAATAAAAGTGTGTTTCCTCAGCGTGTGGAAATCGGAAATTGAATGTGGATTCCCTCTTGCACAATACAGTATTTATTAGAAAACAAAGCATAAGGGAATTTTAACCCAGGCAGTCTAGAGCTGGATTAAACCATTACCTAAGTAGACTACATAATAGGCCCCCAGTCTATATAAACTGGCAGTTCCTCATCTGTGGATTAATAATAATAATAATATTCATTCAACTTATTAGTTGCTTGTTACCTAAAAGGTATCCAAGCAATTTACTTTTTTATATAAAAAAATGATTATACTATAGAGGTGAAAATTCATATTTCATATTTTTCTCACTCACTCACTCACTCTCTCACACACACAACACAGAAAACACCCTCCCCAATCCAAGCCACAGCAGTGATTGATTGATTGATTGATTAATTGATTGATTGCAAATTGCGGTTCAAATTGAGAAGAGAGCGGAATTTGAGATTAATTGTAGTTTTCCAAGGAGAATTATGAATATCTCTTAGGATCAGGTTGGAGAAACCACCTCTAATTCGAGCATCCGATGCTAATATGTGGGAGCTGTAGGAAATGGCTCGACTCCATGCTCATTTTTCAATTGAGGGCTGGGCGAACTCACGTCTTAGGGCTGCACCTGAGACACACCTCGGGACGCCGGAAAGAGATCTCAGAAACATGTGAAGTGGGCAATCCAAGTTACCTGATATTGCTGTAGTCCATACTTTGCAGCCATATAATAATTTAGGGACAACTTTGGCATTAAATATTTGAATTGCTGCCGGAAGGTGTTTGCCGCCCTTCTGGTGATAGAATCGGACAATGGCATTAGAGGTCATGGTTGCAGCAAGAGAGGCAGATTGTAGATGGGTGGTCCAGGAGAGATTATAAGTAAATATTAAGCCTAGATATTTAAAGGCTTTTACCTTTTCTAAGTAGCCACCTGTGATCTTAAGCGGCTCCAGCTTAAGTTTGCGGGAACGAGTGAAGTGGAGGACTTTCGATTTTTTATAATTAATATTAAAAGCTTCCGCCTTACAATAGGCGATAAATGCATTAACTGCATTTGCTAGGTCCGCAGCTGTTCTGGATAAGATGATGGCATCATCTGCATAGAAAAGGGAAGCAACGGGGTGGCCTGCTAAATGAGGAGGATACTTAGTTGCTAGCTTCAAAGGGGAAAGAGCATCATGAAGATAAAGATTAAACAGTAAAGGGGCCAAGAGACAACCTTGTCGGACGCCCCTGGCCGTTGGGAATGGAGTGGTAAGGGAGCCGTTGGGACTAATTCGGACGCGAGCTGTGGTGTTTGAATAAAGGGAAATAATTAAGGAGAGGAGGTGCGGATCAATTCCCAGATGGGCAAGTTTGGACCATAATCTCTGCCTAGGAATGGAATCGAAGGCGGCCTCCAGGTCCATGAAAGCGGCAAACAGGTGGCCTTGCCTTGGTGCAGTGTATTTACTGGCAAGGTGATAGAGAGTTAGACAATGGTCCATGGTTGATGCTGACTTCCGGAAGCCAATCTGTTCTGGCGGTAGAATGTTCCTCTCATGGACCCATGAAAGAAGTTCTTCCAGTAAAACAGCGGCAAATATTTTCCCCGGAATAGATAATAAACTGATGGGGCGATAGTTTCTAGGGGTGTTTGGCTGGCCGCCTTTGAAAATCGGAACTATTGTAGCTTCTCTCCAGGAGTTGGGGATGTCTAAGGCGGAGGAGATAGCGGTGAATACAGGAGTCAACTGTTTGCTCCACCAAAGAGGATCAGTCAGGAAAAGGTCCAACGGGACCATGTCTGGACCCGGGGCCTTATTCCTTCGCATGGACATTATGATGTTGAAGATGCGGGTTGAGGTAAAGTTTACTGAGGAGGTGGGACTAAGAGAACAGGAACAGAGGTCCAGCGGGGATTGAAGGTGATCTGTAAGATGATTTGGAGAAGCGAAACTGGCTGAATAATAGGCGATCCATTCGTCAGCGGAAATCAAGGTAGCTGAATTGAATGGTGCCGAAGGTCTAACTAAGCGCCAGAAGGAGCGGGAGTCATGCCTCTCTACATCCAAATGAAGAGTGGACCAAGCCTCAAGGATGTGTTGCTGTTTCTTGCAACAAATCATGTTTCTGTATGCCCTTTTAATATCTAAAAGCTCTGCATGGGTTTGGGGGTCGTTGGAAAATTTGATGATTCTGACCATTTTCCTAATTCGCCTTCTTAGGGCTTTGCATTCCTTGTCAAACCAAGGTGATTCAGAGAAAAAGCGTTGGTGGGTAGGCGAGGTGGTGGTTATGTAAGTTGTTGAAAAAGCATCAATTAATTTCCGGTATTGGTCAGCGGGCAGAATTGAATCAGAGAGAACTGCAGGCGTATCAAATGATTTTTGTATGTCCAGGGCAAGAGAGGAGCTGAGGCTTGTCCATTTCTTTGTTTTGTATACAGGGTAGCTTTGTGCCGTGGGACTATAGTTTGAGGGGACTGAAAATGGCTGGAGACTATGGAACATGTAATGCTCTTCTGTACCAACTGGACAGTTGAAAGATCTCGGTTTCTAACTCCTCTCGTGAACAAGCTTTTTCTCCCAATCCAGCCTTGGATAGTGCCCCTTCTTCTGCAGGATTCTGACAGTTGGATTACCGAGATGACAGCTAACTTCCTGCTTAGGAAAGAGGAAAGCGGCACCAACTTCTTCTATAATACCACAGCTGTAGTCGATATGCCGCACAATCGAACCTGTTTTTGTTTTCTCTGTCACTCGATGTTCTAAATCCCCTGTTACTTTTGTTATCCCCATTTTTTCAAAGTATTCGTCCAGGACGACATCTACTTTTACCTCCCCACCCCCCATTTTACGTTGTTATGTCTATGTATATTATGCTATGGCCACACGGCTAATGCAATAAAATCGATTGATTGATTGATTGATTGATTGCATTTATATACTGCCTTTTCTCCCAAGGACCTCCTCCTCCCCATTCATCCTCACAACAGTCCTGTGAGGCAGGTTAGGCTAAGAGATGATGGCTGGCCCAGGGTCACCCATTGAGCTGAGTGGGGATTCGAACCCTGACCTCCCAGGTCCTAGTCCAGCACTCTAACCATTATGCCACACTGGCCAGTATGCCAGTCTAGCTCCTGCCTTGGACTCCTCCTTCAGCTCTGAATGCAAGACAACAGATCAGCTGCTTTGCAGCAGGGAGGTTGAACATGGTGTCTATCACGAAGACTGGAATGCTTTGGAAGACTGAAGGGACAGGGAAGCATAGGATGAGCTGGGATATGCGGTTCATGAGACTACATTTGCGGGAGCTTGCCTCCACTTGTGAAAGAGTATGTTACATAAATATGCTGGTTTACTGATAAGTGTGCCTGTTGTACAGCAGGGGTGGGCCGAAAGTAGATTGGAATCTACTGCCAGATCCCTGGCTGATTTGCAGCAGATTAGGAAGGGTTTCTGACTGCCTGTTTATTCGGCAAGAAAAATTACTTTTCCCTCCTGAATGAGACTGTTGAAATGAAGTAGGGTAATCAGGAAGTGGATGTTTCTAATAAACCCACTCCCCCCAAAATTACTATACAGTGGTACCTCAGGTTAAGTACTTAATTCATTCCGGAGGTCCATTCTTAACCTGAAACTGTACTTAACCTGAAGCACCACTTTAGCTAATGGGGCCTCCCGCTGCTGCCGCGCCACCGGAGCACGATTTCTGTTCTCATCCTGAAGCAAAGTTCTTAACCCGAGGTACTATTTCTGGGTTAGGCGGAGTCTGTAACCTGAAGCGTATGTAACCTGAAGCGTATGTAACCCGAGGTACCACTGTACTGTACTGTACTCCTAGCCACTAGCCAGCAGAAAAGAATGAAAACTCAAACCATATTTTTTT
This sequence comes from Podarcis erhardii, assembly GCF_964252035.2. Taxonomy (NCBI): domain Eukaryota; kingdom Metazoa; phylum Chordata; class Lepidosauria; order Squamata; family Lacertidae; genus Podarcis; species Podarcis erhardii. Next base: position 105,986,633 of record NC_138498.1, on the reverse strand, counting down.
ATGTTCAGTGGTCTTTTGGTTTAAATCTCCCCTTCCAGCAAGAAGTCCAGGGTCAAGACCAGCTGCTGTAAAGCCGTGTGCCTGTGTTTGTGTGTGATCCCACAGCTCCCTTCTCTTGCAGAGAAAGCAGCAGCAAATGTATAGCAAGGAGAGAGAGCAAATTTCCCTCCCTGCCCTGCAGTTGTTCCAGCTGTGCCTCCTCTTCTGTCTCGGCTCTGGGTCCAGAATAACCATGTGATAAAGCTGCTTTAAAGCTTGCTGTAAAAAACTCATTGATGAGCAATTTTGGGTAGAGGTGTACCGTATTTTTCGCACCATAGGATGCACCGGGCAATAGGACGCACCTTGTTTTAGAGGGGGGAGAACAAGAAAAAAAAATTCTCCCCCTCTCTGCCCAGCGCCCCTTCAGCGAAGCGGCAGGAGGCGCTGCGCAGAGAGGGGGAGAATTTTCCCCCTCTTGTTTTCCCGCTCTAAAACAAGGTGCCGTTCAGGCGGCTACCTTGGAAGCCTGGAGAGTGAGAGGGGTCGGTGTGCACCGACCCCTCTCACTCTCCAGGCTTCAGGTTCCTTTTGACCTTCTCTTTGGGGCTGGCGGGGGAAGCCCACCACCAGCCCCAAAGAGCAGGTCAGGGAGCAGCGGAAAGGCGCAGCGGAGAGGATCCTGCCATAGCCGTGCGTCACCTCTCCAGCCGGGAGAGGGTCGCAGGGCTATGGCTTCTTTAGCCCTGCGCGCGCTCTCCCAGCTGGAGAGGTGACGCGCGGCTATGGAGGCTCCTGCCATAGCCGCGCGTCACCTCTCCAGCCGGGAGAGGGTCACGGGGCAATTTTTGAAGGGGAAAAAGTGCGTCCTATAGAGTGAAAAATACGGTACCTCTTTGCAATTAAAGTCTCAAGTGTGCTCCGGGGATCTGTGTTTAAAATCTGAAACGAAAAATAAATGAAATGGGCAACCTGAGATTGCCCCGACGTAAGGAGGAGGCCATAACGTATAGAAATAAATGGCTTCTACATTAGTTCTCTGGAGAGCACTTCTCTTTCTTTTAGGGTAGGATGTGTCTTGCTTTTTGTTTTACTGAGTAAACTTCAAACACTTAAGTAGTTAATAAATGTGTGTAATTCTCTTAGCATAGAGATACTTGCATAGCTCCAGTTAGTGGGGGTATTCTGGTACAGAAGGTGGAAATAACATGGTCCCTTCCTGCAGGACAGTAGCCGAGATAGTTTGGATGACTTGGTTTCTTGTTTTGCTGTTTTCAGCGTTTGTTTGACAAGAGAGGCATGCAGCCGTCATTGAGTGGGGCATAATGCAAAACATAAAAGAGTATGCGATGGAGGAAAACGGAAAAAATCAGGTGGGGTGAAAGGCCAGCACAGAGAAGAGAGAGCAAAATGCAGAGCTCTGCATAGCCTTGAAAAAACCGTAAAGGTCACAAGATAACGTTCGGGGGGGGGGGGCAGCATGGTCTTACAACAAATGGGCAGATTTAGATTACCGTAAAAGCATGAATAGGTTTGAAATGGACAAATTGTCACTTGTGATCTCTGCTTTCTAATTGGGTTTTCTTCTCCTTCCTAGGAATACATCATTCGTGTGCAAAGAGGGATTTCCATGGAAAACAGTTGGCAGGTAACTTGTTCACCTCTGACATAAGGAAATGCATTTTGTTAATTGGATTTTACAGGGGACACAGCAAAAGATTCCCTAGTCATTTGAGCACTGACAAGATGCTTCTGCGCACAACTTTCTTTTTTCTTTTGGATGAAAGAAGCTATTCAGCGTCATGTGGGCTTGGTGAATTGTTCCTGTATGTTGTTTTCTGCATGCAGATTCCTCTTTGGTCTCATCCAGTTGGTTCAAATTAGACGCATCAGTGTTTAGATCCTGAAAGTGCACCACTGTGGTGCTTTCTTCTTCTTCTTCATGTTCATGAGACTGTAAAAAGGAGCCAAACTTATACTGATTTCCCACACCTACTCCATTTCAGTCAATACTAAAGTATGCTGCAAGCGCAGAGAGCAAGTACCTGAAGGAGCGTCTCCACCCCCATCGCTCAGCCAGCTGAGGTCCAGCACTGAGGGCCTTCTAGCAGTTTCCTCTCTGCGAGAACTGAGGTTACAGGGAACCAGGCAGAGGGCCTTCTCAGTGGTGGCGCCCTCCCTGTGGAACGCCCTCCCATCAGATGTCAAGGAAATAAACAACTATCTGACTTTTAGAAGACATCTGAAGGCAGCCCTGTTTAGGGAAGCTGTTAGTGTTTGATTCTATTTTTAATATTCTGTTGGGAACCACCCAGAGTGGCTGGAGAAACCCAGCCAGATGGGCGGGGTATAAATAAATAAATAAAAATTACTATTATTAGAATAGAAGGCACCAGAGATGACTCAAATCTCTTCTGAAGGTAGAGAGAAATGTAGGGGAGAGACCCACCCTAAAAGTGTGGCCTAGAAGGGCATGGGCAGCTGCCAGATTTCCCACTTGCGAGCTGAAAAAGCTTATATGATTCTTTGCTTCCTTTCAGTCTGCTTGCATACTATTGGCATGTGCTCTTGGGTGAGCATCCTTAAACATCCAAGTATGCAAGCTGGAGAAGTCTGGTTGGGTGTGACTTCTTAATGTGTGCATTCCAAGGGGCATAAAGACACAAGCCTGTTGTTCACACACTGAATGCTGGTTGTGCGAAATGCTGTTGTACCCACAATCGGAAGCGCTATTACCATTTAAGCAGCTATCCTATCTTTAAAAGACATCTGAAGGCAACCCTGTTCAGGGAAGTTTTTAATATTTAATGCTGTACTGTTTTTAACATTTGATTGGGAGCCGCCCAGAGTGGCTGGGGAAACTCAGCCAGATGGGCGGGGTATAAAATAATAATAATAATAATAATAATAATAATAATAATAATAATAATAATTAATGCGTGGAGCCCCTCCTGAAATTCCAAATTCCATGATGTGAATATTTTTGGAAAGGGCGATCAATTTTTCCCTAAAACAGAAGCCAGCAATACTCAAAAGGGAAACACCTGTACATTGAAACCTTAATAAAATTAGGCCCTTATTTATGTTCCTCCGCTGACAATTTATTTTCATGTAAGCCCAGTTATAAGAAGGATCACTACAAATCCACTAATTATGTGTTGCTTTTGTAGATTATAAGAAGATACAGTGACTTCGATTTGCTGAATAATAGTTTGCAGGTAAGAGGTTTGTTTGTTTTTTGTTGCTGTATGAAAACTACAGTGATACCTCGGATTACATACGCTTCAGGTTACAGACTCCGCTAACCCAGAAATAGTACCTTGGGTTAAGAACTTTGCTTCAGGATGAGAACAGAAATAGTGCTCCGGCGGCACGGCAAGCAGCGGAAGGCCCCATTAGCTAAAGTGGTGCTTCAGGTTAAGTACAGTTTCAGGTTAAGAACTTAAGTACTTAACCCGAGGTACCACTGTGCTTGGAATTTAGGGCTAGAGAATTCAGTCTGTGTCTGTTCCCTGTCACTTCTGCTCGTCTCAGCCACAAATCTGTTTTGACATGTTTTCTGCATTAATCTGCATCAAAAGAAGAAGAAGCAGCTCTGCGCCAAAATCTGCATTTCAAAGTCATATTCAATATACGGATCTCGAAGTGTGTTTTCATACTTTTTTGAGCCAAGAAGCATGTTGGAAATTTGGGAAGTGTGAAATCCAGGGCTGGCACAACCATTAGGTGGGGTGGGGCCACTGCTTCAGGCTGTGGCACCCTGTGGGCACCCTGCCATCTGTGCCAGCAGTGGGGAAGCAGTGCTGATTTTGGGCAAGATCTCAGCGGTCCCCAATCACCAAGATCTCACCCGAAATTGGTGCTGATGGCAGCACTGTTTCTTCCCCAGTAGTGGAGGCAGCAGAGTGGGCAAGTGGTGTGGTAGTAGTGGCAGGGTAAGTGATAGGTGCAGGTATGGCAGTGCTGGTGACCGCAGCAACCACTGGGCAGCACTTCCTGTTTTGCCTCAAGCAGCAAAGTGGGCTTGTGTTATCCAATGGACAGCTAAGTTTTTTGATCTTCGCATTAGTCCTGGAAGTGTGGATCAGACAGTTCATATGAGAATTCACAAAGATCAAATTCCTCAAGTATCTGTTAGAATTCCTGCTCCATGGCTGCAGTCATGGGCTTTTTGTCTATCACATGACGGTGTATGTTTTGACTCCACAGAGTGGGAAGTGACGGAGACTGGATGTTTGTGTTACTGTGTTCCATGAAGTGGGACTATTGTCCTTTTGTTTTTTTTCTTTGCTTTCTGATGCTAGAGAGAGAGGGAGCCATGTTGCAGTGCTCCGCATGTGTTTATATGTAAGTAGATTAGCTGAAATACTGAGTTGCTGAGGTCTGTTACGCAACTGCACAAACTCTGCGGATCCCTAAGTGTGCCAATGTCTGTTGGCATTGGTTGCTGTGATTTTTGAGGTTAAAGAAAGCTTTTGAAGCTCCCAAACGATAGACCAGGAGGGAGGGAACATGCCAGTCGGGCATGTGTCTCTGCCAGGGTTCTACTCGAGTGTAGGACGAGCTCCTGACCGTATCTTTACTGTGTGTTTTGTGAAGTCACTTTTGCATATGTGAATGGATGCCGTGTGTTTGCATGTTTTGTTAAACAAGAATTAATGTTTAACGGTGGTTTAACGGGAGTGAGTGGTATGCTGAGGCCTGCTGCTTAGAGTCCCTGCTTTTCTCCTGGCTGCAGCACGCCGGGCGCAACGAAACCTTGGCGTGTCCTGTCGGCAATACCCAGGTGTGTGGTTTGTTTGGAGAGACGTGAACCTTGCGCCCCAGGTTCAGACGATCTGATAAGCCAAAGTGTTGCTGTCTTGCATGGCATAGCCAAGAGCAGGGGAAGTGAGGATTTTGGAGCAGCGTGTTGCCAGCACATTGATCCATTAAACCATAGTTAAACATTCTGAAGTTAAACAAGACAAATGAACCAGGCTAAAGAAAAGACAAACGTTTGAACAGGCAAAGGTGTACAGACTGAAGAAACAGACCTTCTAATTCAAACTACAGTGGTACCTCGGGTTACAGATGCTTCAGGTTACAGACGCTTCAGGTTACAGACTCCACTAACCAAGAAATAGTGCCTCGGGTTAAGAACTTCGCTTCAGGATGAGAACAGAAATCGCGCGGTGGTGGGATGGCGGCAGCGGGAGCCCCCATTAGCTAAAATGGTACCTCAAGTTAAGAACAGTTTCAGGTTAAGAACGGACCTCCAGAACGAATTAAGTTCATAACCCAAGGTACCACTGTACTAAAGTACTCTATGGAAAAAACCTGTTCCTACTAATGTTTTGTGCAACCTGTTGAAGATGGGAAGAGTGGCAGACACTCAGTTTAACTTGATTCATCTTCTGTGGTCAAAATGTCTATTTCTTACAAAAGCAGAAGTCATAATGTGCTTTTTTTAAAAAGTATGCAGTGTATGCAGTCGTTTTGTTCCTTTCCGAAGTACTTTCTGGTGCTGTTTTATCGCGTGATGTGTTTCCTTGCCGCTGAGTAGCATTCCTTCATTTTTCGAACACTGTAGCTACTGTGTGCTTGTGCTTTCCCAGAACATTGAATTCTTTTTAAGTGTGCGTGGGAAAGTACAGGGGAAGAGGATGTATGTTAAAGAACTGTTCAGTGACTTCTAGGCAGAAGAGGGAAGTTAGTGATTGCAGAATTTTGTCAAGTGGGTTTCAGCAGACCCTTTTGCTCCTCTCGCATTCTCTGTGAGATACAAATGGAGCAAGAATTCTGTTAAGGCATTCTCATGGACGGTAATATGCAAAACAAATGGCACAGTTAAGTAATTTTGGCAGCAAGGCATTATGATCTTATTGGTCCCTCCTCCTTTAGGGGGAAATTAAGTATTATTTCACATTGCTTCAAAACGTAGTAAACCAGCTGTGCTGTGTTTGGGGGCTCTCCTCATTCGGCAAAGTCCTACCCTGATGATTCCAACAAAACAAGCCAGTAGAACTACAATGACTACCTTGTGCCTGTTCTCTGTGTGTGGTGTACCAAATTTTCAGTACAATAGACTATTGGAGAGAAGTCCATTTAATTTAAGTCCTTTAAATGGATTTCATATATATAACAAATATTGATTCTTTTTCTATACTGATGTGAAGAGATGGTTTGTATTTCAAAAGTACTGCTATCTCCAGGGTGGTTTTAAAGATCAGCACTGGGCATTTTCAGATTCAAGGATCACTTTATTTACATTCATATCCTGTCTTTTGACACACTGTGGCTCAAGGCAGTTATAACAACGAACAGGATAAAATACAGCGTAGCTCAGTCCTATAAAACACAAAAGAAGATAAAACCAGCAATTTAACCACTGGTTAAAACAGTAATGGCAGTAGATTAAAAAAAGAAGAAAAAAATCTGTTTGACAAGCCGAAGTCTTCATTGCAAAGCAGACTGTAATATATGTGTCAGTTCAGCAGGATGGTGATAGTAAATCACTGCCTGAGAAGTGAATGAGCTCAGCAAAAGTTTTTCTGGGGAAGGAAGAAGCAATTCTATGGAACTTACTAATGTTGTGAACCTTCCTTCCTGTTTCCTCTGTATGGACTGATAATTCTTCGAAAAACAGCACATGAAAAAAAACAAGTTTAAACAAACTGAATCCTGGTCCTGAATGGGGTAACTGTGCCCCTGAAGGACCAGGTGCGCAGCCTGGAGTCATTTTGGACTCACAGCTGTCCATGGAGGCGCAGGTCAATTCTGTATCCAGGGCAGCTGTTTACCAACTCCACCTGGTACGCAGGCTGAGACCCTACTTGCCCGCGGACTGTCTCGCCAGAGTGGTGCATGCTCTAGTTATCTCCCGCTTGGACTACTGCAATGCGCTCTACGTGGGGCTACCTTTGAAGGTGACCCGGAAACTACAACTAATCCAGAATGCAGCAGCTTGACTGGTGACTGGGGGTGGCCGCCGAGACCACATAACACCGGTCTTGGAGGACCTACATTGGTTCCCAGTACATTTCCGAGCACAGTTCAAAGTGTTGGTGCTGACCTTTAAAGCCCTAAACGGCCTCGGCCCAGTATACCTGAAGGAGCGTCTCCACCCCTATCGTTCTGCCCGGACGCTGAGGTCCAGCGCCGAGGGCCTTCTGGCGGTTCCCTCATTGTGAGAAGCAAAGCTACAGGGAACCAGGCAGAGGGCCTTCTCAGTAGTGGTGCCCGCCCTGTGGAACACCCTCCCATCAGATGTCAAAGCGATAAAAAACTACCTGACATTCAGAAGACATCTTAAGGCAGCCCTGTTCAGGGAAATTTTAAATGTGTGACATTTTAGGGTATTTTTGGTCTCTGTGGAAGCCGCCCAGAGTGGCTGGGGAAACCCAGCCAGATGGGTGGGGTACAAATAAAAAAATATTATTATTATTATTATTATTACAAACAAAAAATAAGGGGGAACCAGTTGGGCAACCGTTTAGGGCTCCCCACAACACCTTGCACTCCCCAGCAGGTTAAACTTGATGCTGATTCTGCTTAGGTGTCTTATACAAAATTTTGAATTATGTTCATCTTGGAGACAACTTTTTTTTTAAAAAAGCACCTGAGATACTTCCACTCCATTGTAATTATTAGCCCTGGCATTGTAAATATTGCCAATGTCATTTAGGCAGGCAGACATATTGTGCAACACTGGGATGGCATAAATAGGTAGCAGTGCATTCTGACCTTAGCACTTCTTGTTTGCCCTGGGAACTGTAGGATCTTTGACCCTTTGCTTTTTGCATGAAGAGCAAGAATCAAATTCCGTTCAGGCCGGGAAGGCGTTTTGTAATTTCCGTTGCAAAATGAAATGACGACTCTCGCAGTCCATCCTCTTTCTGTTTCCCAAGAAAGGTTTTGCCATTGAGATACCGTGCTGTCAGTCTTAAAACTGTACTTTCTTTGGCTAGTGGATTATTATAATGCTTTAATCAGAATCACTAACTTCTGTATGTTGGGTCATCTTGTGGTGGGGCATTGCTGGACATGGTTCAAACTCCTAATAGCAAAGGACTACAAAACAGCAGGTGGTGAAACCTGTCCTCTTTTTTTCAGCCTTTCTAGGAGAATTGAATTGTTCCAGCCGCTGCTGTTGTCTGTTTGTCATTATGTTTGAGATGCTGATATTTTATCTTGTTGTGCTTATTTATGGATGTTGTAGACCAGTGGTTCTGAACCTGTGGGTCCCCAGATGTTGTTGGACTACAACTCCCTTCAACCCTGAGCTCTGGCCTTGCTAGCTAGGGGTGATGGGAGTTGTAGTTCAACAACATCTGGGGACCCACAGGTTCAGAAAGGCTGTTGTAGACACTTCAGCATTATTGAGACTGAAAAGCTTTCTATATGTGTACACACACACACACACACACACACACACACACACAAAACTATCTTTTGAATCCTGGTGGTGGTTGTGGCAGGTGGTTGGAGCAGGTAGCCAAGGTCTGTGCTCGGCTTACTGCTTGTGTGTGTTTGCAGGGGGGCAAGAAGCCATAAACCTGGGTTCAGACATCATGGCAAGCCAGATTCTGCCTTGTTTCTCGGCAGTCCTGCAGCAGTACGAGCATGGGACGAGCAGAGCAAGAACATTTCAATAGCTTGCATAAGTGGGCTGCTCATTCACATTAAACTATGGTTTGGTTTTAACTGTGCTTTGACATCCAAACCAGGCCTTTTAGTGTATTTAGGAATACAGTGGTGCCTCGCAAGACGAAAAGAATCCGTTCCGCGATTCTCTTCGTCTAGCGGTTTTTTCGTCTTGTGAAGCAAGCCCATTGACAGCTTAGCGGATTAGCGCTATTAGCGGTCTAGCGGCTTTTAGCGATCAGCTGTTAAGCGGCTTATCAGCGGAATAGCTGATAAGCGGCTTAGCGGGTTAGGAAAGTGGGGGGAAGCGAAAAAACTAGATTTTTTCGTCTTGCGAAGCAACCCCATAGAGAAATTCGTTTAGCGAAGCGCCTCCAAATCGGAAAACCCTTTCGTCTAGCGGGTTTTCCGTCTTGCAAGGCGTTCGTCTTGCGGGGCACCACTGTAACATTTTGGAGGCCCCAAGTCGCAAGGTGGTTAGATTGGTCTCAACTAGGGCCAGGGCCTTTTCAGTACTGGCCCCAACTTGGTGGAACACTCTGTCACAAGAGACTAGGGCCCTGCGGGACTTGACATCTTTCTGCAGGGCCTGCAAGACAGAGCTGTTCCGCCTGGCCTTTGGTTTGGACTCGGTCTGACCCTTATATTTCCCTCCCCTTATGGTTTTGATCTATGGGCTACTTTTAAAATGAGGCTGCATTTCAAATTGCATTTTTACCTGTATTTTAAATTCGGGTCCCCCCCCCCCATTATGTTTTTACTGTAATTTTACTGGTGTTAGCCGCCTTGAGCCCGGCTCTGGCCAGGGAGGGCGGGGTATAAATAAAATTATTTATTTATTTATTTATTTATTTATTATTATTATTATTATTATTATTATTAACTAATCTGGGTACATACTCAGGTATTTCTGGGTATATACTCAGGATTGCTTAATTCCCTCTGGTTTGGGTTTGTTAATGACCAAATTTCAGTTACATGTCAGCGGTTGTGTTTCAATGTCATGATAAAAGCATCGCTTTCTATAGCATACCACGAAGGGAATGAGCTGCAGGCTCCTCTTTCCCTTCTTCTCCTCTGGCAATGCTTGGAGAAAAAAGGGCTTTTGCTTCTGTTTTTGACCAGCATTTCATCTGAGCTCAATAAACCCTGGTTAATCTGAATTATGGTTTTTAAACCAGCCAACCTCAAACAATGGGTTATGAAGCTGACGTGTTTCAACCAAGTATAGCCAAGATTAGGGTTCATACCTAACCCTAAGCAGTGGTTAATCAAATATAGAAGTGAAAGTCTCTGTCGCTCCTCTGGGGGAAGGGAAGTACATGAGGCCGTTTAATGGAATGGAAACCGACTGCTTAATGGAATTTTTATAGTAACTACTGCAGTTCTCTTACATTCTACCTTTTCTGCAACTTTTGTTTTTGAAGATATCTGCTCTCAGTCTACCTCTTCCTCCCAAAAAGTTGATTGGGAATATGGATCGTGAATTCATAGCTGAAAGACAGAAAGGACTCCAGAACTATCTCAATGCAATTACTTCCAATCACATTCTGTCCAACTGTGAATTGGTCAAGAAATTTTTGGATCCAAACAATTACTCTGTAAACTACACTGGTAAGTAGGCTATATTGGAAATTTCTTTGCTTGTTTTCATTGGAAAGTCCTTCAGCCCAACAGTTAAGGCAGGAGGACTTCACCCTTCTCCTTTTTTGGGGTTGGAGGATCAATCCACATTGCCCACTATAGCTCCTAAGGAGTTACCCTTCTTCCATAATAGTGCAAGGGCTTGAAACAGTTGACTTCCGACTGAAATCTGTGCATACTTGTCAAAGAGAGGAGGGGATAATACGGGTGGAGGGAAGCTGAACTTACTGCCATGGACTGCAGTCTAGGGGGTCCCAAGTTTGGGACACTGAAATTCTCTTCTTAAGGCTGGTGCTTACTTAGTAGACATGCAAAGGATTGCCTTGTAAAAGTGTTTAAAACTGAGTGCAGGATTGCAGCCTCAGAATACAGTGGTACCTCTGGTTGCATACGCTTCAGGTTACATACGCTTCAGGTTAAAGACTCCGCTAACCCAGAAATAGTGCTTCAGGTTAAGAACTTTGCTTCAGGATGAGAACAGAAACTGGGCTTGGGCGGCACGGCAGCAGCTGGAGGCCCCATTAGCTAAAGTGGTGCTTCAGGTTAAGAACAGTTTCAGGTTAAGTACGGACCTCCAGAACGAATTAAGTACTTACCCTGAGGTACCACTGTACTTGAGACATCTTTTGAATTCAGGAGACTGGGAACTTGAAAGTGGTGCATGTCACAGCCTGGCAATATAGTTTTGATGTATTTCCTGGAGGAAGTGATGAGCAGTTCAAAGCAAAAGTATTTATACCTGCAGCTCTCTGTTTAAAAAAGAAAAGTGACTTTAAAGTGAGGAGCTCTATAAACAACAACAACAACCCCATAATGTTAGTACAATTCAGCATTTATTTAGCACATGGTTGCACTGGATTAATGCCCCTGTTGGACCATAGAGCTTTAGCTGATCGTTTTACAAGTCTGTATTTTGACACTGGAGCAGCTGAACCAATGCTTATAGGTCCTTCATGAAGCAATTGTATAAGAGTCTTGCACACCTAGGACCAGAGCATTCAATAGGCCATTGAAGCAGATCAACCATTTGCATCAAAAAAGAGATGAGGAGGATGATAATACTGCTGCATATATACTATGATTTGAAGTTGGCTTATTTCCGCCAACTTGAGAACATATTTACCACAGTTGTTCCATGTATGGATGACCCAACAAGTGGCTGTTCATCTAAAGCAGATTCAAAACCACAGCTTTTGGCTTCTTGTGTCATCGGTTTGGCTACTGCCTGTGGTTTGGTAGGAGAGGAATAAACTATGAACCCTGGTTTGGACAACATGAACCATGGTTTATCATAATGATATGTGAACCAGGACATTGTTTTCTTCAGCGGCAAGGGCCTTCTGCAACATTGAGAAACTTCATCAAATTGTGTTCTAAGTGTTATTGGGAGTCCTGCCTCTGCAACTCTTCTGCCCAAGATTTGCTCATCTTCTGTGGGTGCAAGCAGGCTTTGGGTATGGGTAGTATTTTGCATTTCATGATTAATTAGCCAGACTTTCACAGCTTTCCCCACCTTATTAATCTGAGGGAATATTAGGACTACAGCAAGAGGCCCCCATACATTTCAAATCTAAACTAAGGAACTGAAAAGCGTCCTGTTCTTTCTTCAGCCCACCAGCTCATGGAAATGCCTGATGCAGTAGCTGCCGTGTTCTTGTTAGGCTGTTCTGCTTAAACATTTCACAGCTCAAGGCCTCATCTCCCACTGCGCACCTCTTTCATCCTTAGAGATGAAACACCTGAGCACAGTGGGGCAACGTGAGAATGGAATGTTGTTTTTAACTTTTGATTTCCTCGGCTTCTCGCTGCCTACTGTGATGCAACCTTCCGTGCTGATTCACAGAATATTTGTCTTCATAGAAAACTGTAAACTAGGCACATGGCCATTTTGTGTGTGTGTGTGTGTGTGTGTGTGTGTGCGCGCGCGCACGAAAGGAAATGTAAAGAATAGCAAATATTCCTGACAAATGACAGAGAATATCCTTTTTGTAGGCTTAACAGTGTCCTGGTACATAAGAGAGACTTCTAAAGAGATTACAGCATCCTTGGTTGACTCTTACTTCAGAAGTCAAATATTTTTTTTTATCCAGCACATCTGATTTCACACATTATACAGATGCTTGTGTCCTTTTTCCAGTGGGCCCCTCACCCACCAACTCAGACAAGGGCCAGTCAAGAAGGGTAGGGTTATTTGGCCAGAGCCTCAGATTTAGAAACCTGTTAACTTTGGGGCATTTGATAAGTTTCACAACTTGTTTTTGTGAGCATCAGACACACACATTGCTTAGACCTGCAAATTTGAGCAAAAATAGATGTGACATGGTAAAAAACTTTTTTGTTGTTGTTACTTGAAAAAGGTTTTATTAACATTTATGAATATTTAAAATCTATCTGTTCTAGTGGCAGAATATTTTGGTGTCTTGTTTTATTTCCATGTGTCATTTTGTTGTTGTTGTTGTTGTGGCTAAGGACCTCAAAAGCCTGATATGACCTAGGCCTCTCTGGACCTCTGAAAGGGCCTCACACGGAAAGCTACCAGGGTTGTTAGATGTTGACAATTAGGATTGCCGTTCCTGATTTCAACACCAGGCTACCTTGAGAGAAAAATTATTTTATCTAGGGCAGGAATGGGGAACCTGTGAGTCTCCAGATATTATTGAACTCCAGCTCCTACCATCCCTGTCAATCATCCATTCTCTCTGGGACTGATGGGAGTTGTAGTCCAGCAATAGCTAGAGGACCACAGGTTCCTCACCCCTGATCTAGGGACTCCTCTTCTTAAATAGAGTGTTTTAGTCTTTGCTGAGTTTTGCCCTCACAGAAGCCTACCAATAGCCTCTTTTTGGTGGTGGGGTTGTCACCTGTTATACCCATATAAAATATTTACTTTGTGGTGCCTAGTAAGGTAAAGGTAAAGGTACCCCTGCCCGTACGGGCCAGTCTTGACAGACTCTAGGGTTGTGCGCTCATCTCACTCTAGAGGCCGGGAGCCAGCGCTGTCCGAAGACACTTCCAAGTCACGTGGCCAGCGTGACGAAGCTGCTCTGGCGAACCGGCACCAGAGCAGCACATGGAAACGCCGTTTACCTTCCCGCTATAAAGCGGTACCTATTTATCTACTTGCACTTAAGGGTGCTTTCGGACTGCTAGGTGGGCAGGAGCTGGGACCGAACGACGGGAGCTCACCCCGCCACGGGGATTCGAACCACCGACCATGCGATCGGCAAGTCCTAGGTGCTGAGGTTTTACCCACAGCACCGCCCGCGTCCCTGTGGTGCCTAGTACAGTACTCTGGTTTTAAATAAAATCCCAGGAAGTGTGTGTATTTAAGTTGAACTAGAGTGGGAAAGAACCTTCTGAGGAGACACCTTCTCTTGTGCGAAATGTTATAAGGTAACAGCTTCACCACTGACACTTGTTAATATGTGTACCTAACGGCTACCCAAAATTCTCTTTGCAGAGATTGCCTTACAGCACGTTTCGATGTTCTTTCGGTCAGAGCCAAAGTGGGAAGTGGTGGAACCGCTAAAGGATATCGGTAAGAGTTTTTTGTTCGCTAGGAAAAGCGATTGCACCACAAACCATAGAAATGTGCTGTCGGCTTATCCAACCCAATTCAGTGTCCTCTGCATAGCTGCAGCAACATCCCATCCCAAGGTTTAAGGGCCAAAACTCGACATGATACCTTCATGGAAATATCAGGCTCACAGAGGGATTTTGTTCTCTGCTGTGATCTGATTGCTCTAGTAGAAGCATTCTTTGCAATGTAAACAAGGGGCAGAGGGCAGGGTTAAATTCCTCTACCCTTCCCTCCTAGTCTTGATCCAGATTGCCCCCCTCCAGGCCTTCTGTTTACTTAAAAAATAATAATCATGCAGTTGCTAATTTAGTCCTCCTCTAGTTTAGCCTTCCGTAAAAGCTTTTTCCAGCCTTCTAAGTGGTAATGGCAGAGTCTGAATCTAGGCCCTTTTCATGTGCCATGTCACCTTGACCATTAAGCCTAGACCGTTTAATAATTGTGTATTAAGTTGGTGATGATGATCAAACTGTGGACCCTGATGTGTTTCTGGATTGGTTCCCCCTGTTTACCAGACGTTTACCGCTGTGTGTCAGAACAGTTTGAGGCCCTTTTCAAGAGACAGATCCCCCCCCCCCCCCGTTATGCTTAAATTTTATTCAAATGCACATTCCATGCACACACCTCTATATTAACATTTAAAATTTGAAAATGAATTAGAAAGTTTGTTTCATGTAAACTTCTGATTCTTTGCGTTTTCTGTTGTAAACGAAGAAAGTAAGGCTTGAAAGATAGTTTCCACAAGTGGCTTTTGAGAGGTGGAAGTGAGTTTATACATAGGCCTGTCCCACTTCAGACTATTTAGAGAGAACCAGTGCCTTTTTTTTTCCTTAAAAAAATGTTTAGCGGTACTCTCATTTTGACTCAAGAAAATCACCATTTTTTTCAAATCGGGAAAAATAAATATAGTAAATGGGCAAAAGCACAAAGATTCACAAAATGTTTAGGGGTATGCGTACCCCTGCGCCCCCCCCCCAGAAAAAAGCACTGGGGAGAACGATCATGAATCAGCCTGTAACACAAGTTAATCAAAATGTTAATTTTTAAGTACCCCCCCCCCCACAATTTAATGCAATAGTGCATTTGTACAGTTGATAGTGAAAAGTCCCTTTCCTTTTTATTTGAGACAGTGAAACAATGAGGTCGTATTGGAACAGACTTTCCAAACTAATTGGTGTTTATAGAAAACACAGAATTGCTGCAGGAGAATTGGGGTCATGTTGGGTGCACGCCTGGCCAATCTGCTTATCTGAACGTGGCTTGTGTAGAAAATGAAAACCCTGATTTGGCAACTTCAATCAAACTATTGGTAATCACGTGGCTGTTTTCTTTTTTTAGGGTGGAGGATACGGAAGAAATATTTCTTAATGAAGATTAAAAATCAACCAAAGGAGCGGCTAGCGTTGAGCTGGGCAAGTTTCACTTTTGGGAGCCATTGTGGTGCTTCGATTACAGCGTGTGCCTGTTCTTTTAATCAGCGTGTGGTGTTTTGTTTGTTTTTTGTCATTTTGAGTAACGTAGTCATTGTATTTCCAGGCTGACCTGGGCCCTGACAAGTATCTGTCTGACAAAGATCTTCAGTGCGCTGTGAAACTTCTTTCTTCTTGTTCTGTGAGTAGTTTCTTTAATTGTTACTTTTAATCCACATACTTTCCTTGGTCGAACACAAAACTTCACAAAAGTCAGTAGTGCACAGAGGTGACCGTATCTCATCTTGATTTCAAATCCTTGCCCTTGGGCTACCTACCACCCATGCATCGTTCTTAAACTGGATGGGCATTTAAAGCAGTTTTCATTAGCTGTGAATCTCCCTGTCACAGCCGGTTAGGAGTTTATTTTGAGCGTTCTCTTTTTGTTAAGTAAATAAAAGAAATACATTTTATTGCAGGTTTTTTCCCTTGTGTTTTGTTTTTTTAAATACGTTTTTACTGCAATATTTTTTTGGGTAACAGTAGAACAGGCATCCTCCACCTCGGCCCTCCAGATGTTTTGAGACTACAGTTCCCATCATCCTTGACCACTGGTCCTGCTAGCTAGGGATCATGGGAGTTGTAGGCCAAAAAACACCTGGAGGGCTGAGGTTGAGGAAGCTTGCAGTTGAACATACAGAGTCCCTGTTTTCAAGTCGTAAGCTCCGTCATATTCAGAGAGCCAGACATTTCTGTTATAGGCAGTAAGGGGCTGAGGGAAAAGAGAAGTCGGAAGAGAGAGGGGAGGAAGGGGGAGGCAGTAAAAGTTCATTGCTCTCCCAGTTTGGGATCCCCAGCAACTGGCAATTCTGCCTTTCAGCAGTTAAGGTGAAACATAGCCATCTGGGCTAGTAGCCATTAAAGAAAGCTGCATTGAAGACTTGTGCATGCTTATTCAAAAGCAAGCCCCACTGTGTTAATGGGGATTTTAACTGTGTGGATTGGGTAAAATGAGGTGTGCAACCATAAGCTCTACAGGAACAAAACAAGTTTATTTGTGAGCTAATTTGTGCAAACAAATGAACTACCGTCATGGTTTTATCCCAGACACCATGTGCAATAGTAACCTTGTACAGTGGTACCTCTGGTTACATACTTAATTCGTTCCGGAGTTCCGTTCTTAACCTGAAACCGTTCTTAACCTGAAGCACCACTTTAGCTAATGGGGCCTCCTGCTGCCGCTGCGCCACTGGAGCACGATTTCTGTTCTCATCCTGAAGCAAAGTTCTTAACCTGAAGCACTATTTCTGGGTTAGCGGAGTCTGTAACCTGAAGCGTATGTAACCTGAATCGTATGTAACCCGAGGTACCACTGTATGCCCTTCTCTTTTATCACTTTAGGTACTTATTTACAATGCAATAGAAGCTCCTGAGGGTGTTGTTTGGTTTATCCCTGTAAGCAAACACATTTCAGAGTTGCCACAAAAAACCTGATTGTCATGTTCAAAATTTAAACAAAAGTAAAGGTCTCTGCTGGGAAACGTTAATCCTTTAAATGTGAGCAATTGGCCGTGCACAAATTTCTCTAGAACGCACAGCAGTGTTTTTGCCAGGACATCTCTCACTCTTTTGAGCAGGCTTTGGTGGTTGCTGCATACTGGGGGGGGAACTGATCATGCAACAATCTTCTTAACTTACCGTGTGCAGAATGTGCCTGGAACTTGGTCATGTGAAAGAGTGAGTTGTGTTTGGTACAATGAATGTTCAACAAAATCAGGGGTGTTTTATCGAGCAACAGACTGGCTCAGTAAAGCCCCATTCGGACTGTCATCTTAATCATCCCTTCCCCTAACTTGGTGCCTTCCAGATGTTCTTAACCATGAGGTTGAAAGGACTCCATACTCCCCATCACTGGTTTAGATCACTGTGAAGACTGTACTTGCACATTGAACTTGGTGGGACTTAGGATCAGAACGTTAGAAAACTTAAATGTGTTCTCTCCCTTTTTTAAAAAACAGCATCCCTATATTTACAAAGTCACTTTTGCTATGGCCAATGAATCTTCTGCACTGGTAATAAGACCCTTCAGCGAAAAAGGAACACTCAAAGACCTGATATATAAGGTAGGGTTAAGTATGCTCTCGAGGCGTAATGTTTTCAAAGTACATAAGTAACGTGGACTTGATGTATTTGCAGAGCGTATTTTTTAGGTCTGCAACATTGAATAAATCTAAAGAACCATTTTGCTTGCATGCTATATATATATATCCCTAGTAACTGGACAGCAGATTTTTACAACATAGTATGGTGTAGATATTTTTTTAAACAAATTTCTTATAAGTGCCAAGCACCAAGCTAAGAGGCATTTTCGGCATTTTTGAATTCTCTTGCTCACACACAAGAGGGGTGGGGTGTTCCTCTTCTAAGATGTTGCCTGCTACAAGACCTGCATCTAAAATCAAGGAAAACGATGCCTTGCTTCAGAACTATTGTTTTACTCACATGCAAATGTAATTACTTAGGATTGTATCCAACTCAAGTTCTACTCGAGAGTGGATCAATTGAAATGATGCATCTAAGTTGTCTATTAATTTCATTAGGTCTACTCTTAGCAGGACTATCATTGGACACAACCCTTAGACTGCAGCTCATGTGATTAATTGCCTAAAGATTTCTTTAATCAGGGACCTGCCCTAATATTTTCTTAGTGCACGCAAGGGGGGGGGAACTTTTAAAGAATTGAAATGCCTTGCGCTGATGTGATAACTTCTGTGATGTTTGAGATTAAAAACAAAATTGCTGTTACGCTTATTACAGGCGAAGCCAAAAGATCCATTTCTGAAGAAGTACTGCAACCCGAAGAAAATTCAGGGTCTTGAACTTCAGCAAATTAAAACGTTCGGCAGACAAATTCTAGAGGTATAGGATTTTTTTTTTTTATTGTCTAAAATAGATTTGCTGTTAAGGCAGGCAATCCACTTGAAGTTCTAAACAGTAACAAAAAGTGTATCTGAAACCCAAATCAGCTGTTAATGTTTTTCCATGTGTGCTAGAAGTGCCACATTGGAATGCAAAATCCGAATGAATTTTCCAGAGGAAAATGGATGAGGTATGACTGTATGCATGCAGGTAGAGGCGACTCTAGCCTTGCTTGCATTTTGTTCCTGTAAAATGTTCCTGGGGTGCAGGTGCAAAGCACACCTTACCTGGGAAAGAGACCTACTTTTTGCCATGTGGAAGCCAATCTGTTTTGAAAGAAGCAGTCCCTCAATACATGCCTAAGATCAACGGCTTTCGACTGTTTTGAGTCCACGACTCCCTTGACCAACTACATTCTTTCTGTGTCACCCTGTGGGTCTCATCCAGGAGCCCAGTTATGTCACCCCTTGCCTGCAGAGCTGGCAGCCTCTCACCCTCTTTCAAACACCCTCCCTTGTGGGGTGTTCCCTCAGCCTCCTCTCCTTGGGAGTCCTCCGGGCAGCTGCTGCTACCACCCCATGTCACTGAGCTGCCCTGCCCCCAACCCAAAGAGAGGTGCCTCCTCACACTGCCCCACAGGGGCCTGGGACTTGTCGGTCCATTCCCAATGGCAAGGGTTGGCAGACTGGCTAGCTGTGCTCCCTCATCCACTTGCTTGCTTACTCCAAGGCCATCTCAGTTCCTGGCAACCAGCACCCCCTGGCCAGCCCCAGAGGTACCATTCACCTGAGGAGCTTATAGCCAGGGCAGCTGCAACAAACAGCTATGGAAGCCTTGGGGAGGCAGAGACGCAAGAGGGCATCAGAGGAGGGAAGGAAGGAAAGAGGGCCAGAGGGCCAGTGTGGTGTAGTGGTTAAGAGCGATAGACTCGTAATCTGGGGAACTGGGTTCGCGTCTCTGCTCTTCCACATGCAGCTGCTGGGTGACCTTGGGCCAGTCACACTTCTCTGAAGTCTCTCAGCCCCACTCACCTCACAGAGTGTTTGTTGTGGGGGAGGAAGGGAAAGGAGATGGTTAGCCGCTTTGAGACTCCTTCGGGTAGTGATAAAGCGGGATATCAAATCCAAACTCCTCCTCTGACCATCATTCACGGCACACTGGCTGCAAGCCAACAGAGCAGTCCTAGCTGGAAGCAGACAAATGGAGAAAGAGAAAAAAGGGGGGTGGGAGCTGCGTGACTCTTCCTTTTGTTACCTGGACAGGTAGGGTCACGCCCACCTCTGGTCACATGCAAGAGGAAGGATGCTCCAGGCCAGGAGGAACAGGAATTTCGACTGGCTGGACCGATTATATCCTTGCATGTCCACTCTAGCATTACAAGGAATGTTGTACTTGACTGCTCCCCGTGGATCACATCCCACAAAATGCAGATGTGCACCTTGTGAGTTCGAGGTGGCTTGAGAAGGGTGGGAAGGCATTTAAGCAAATCTGTAGCATCTGAAAGGGGAGAGGAAGGGCTATTGGATAGTAATAACAGAAGCATCAAAGGCAGGGGAAGTGTGAATAGGGCTTGTACCCATCACAGAACGAAAGCCCCCAATTAATGCCCTTTGGGATGTGTGGGAGGGTGTGGGATACATCATTGGACAGGCGTTTAATAGATCTTGCCAAGGGAATTAATTTCCTCAAACTGAAACATCTGTGTGCTTGGTCTCCCAGGTCTTAAAGTTCTTGCACGAAAAAGGATTTCCGTACGGCCACCTCCATGCTTCCAATGTCATGATGGACGGGGACACATGCAGGTTACTGGATCTGGAGAATTCGCTGCTGGGGCTCCCCTCCTTCTACCGGTCCTACTTCACACAGTTCCGCAAAATTAATGTACGTCGAGGCAAGCATCTTTGTGTGTGGGAATCCGTTATAGATGTCATACGTTGCAATAGTTGTTTTATTTAAAAAGAAAAGCTTTTCAGTAATGCTACGAGAGAAGCTTAATAGAAAGATGTTTAAAGGATGTTTGGAAACACAGCAATATGTGTTGTTTTTTGTTTTGTTTTGTTACAAGAGCTAGTTAGCACTTTTTTTCTGGGAAGAAAGAGGAGGAGAAATGGAGGGTGGCACCAAAAACCAGAAGGGAGAAACCCCTGACTTGTTCCGGTTTTGTTTTCCTAGAGGGAAAGGGAGAACGATAAGCCAACTCTGAAATGCTGAAACCTTGGCAGTACGTAGTTGGCTTTTTTCAGCTAAATATTATATTGCACAATGAATGTACAGTTGCTACTCCTTTGCTACAGTGTCTTTTCACCAAAGAAGGGCATTTGTGAATACCACATACAGTGGTACCTTGGAAGTTGAATGGAATCCGTTCCGGAAATCCGTTTGACTTCCAAATCGTTCGGAAACCAAGGCGCTGCTTCCGATTGGCTGCAGGAAGCTCCTGCAGCCAATCAGAAGTCGCGGAAGTCACGTTGGATGTTCGGGTTCCAGAAAAGATTCAGAAACTGGAACAATCACTTCCAGTTTTTGATTGTTTGGGAGCCAAAACGTTCATGTACCAAGGCATTTGAAAACCAAGGTATGACTGTATTGTAGTGCTGGTGCTGTAAACTTGTGAGTAGAGTACCAATGGATTATCCTGGAGGGGGTTGGGTCTTGTTTTATCACTTGGAAAAGCTCCCCTCTCTATTATAATGTCAAACTTAACATCACTTATCCGATGGGATCTCTGCCATATTGGTAGTCCTGAAAAATACCTTGTGGAACAAGTTGGATCTTACTGCTTTCAAAAATTGTTACCTAGTTGTTTTGAGTTTGCTTGAGACATGAACTTGCAATATAACCAGTCAGCAGAGAGGCCGTTTTGTGTCTGTCCCAAATCAGTTCCCTAAACAGTTCCCTTGCTAATCCTCCTGTGGCTCGATCTTAACCCATGCCTGCTCAGAACTAAGTCCTGTTGAGTTCAATGGGACAGACTCCCAGGTAAGTGTGTATAGGAATGTAACCTTAATTCATGTAATTCATGCTTGCCGTTGGTGGTTATTTATTTTGCAGCAAGTACACGGCAGGAAGTAAACATTCGTTACAAGCGCAGGATCGCTGATGCCAGTGGAGAGTAGGGTTCATGTGATAATCACGTGATATTTTAAGCAAGCTGTCTCTCCCTCCCATTTCTTTTCGCAGACTTTAGAAAGTGTTGATGTGCATTGCTTTGGTCACTTACTGTACGAAATGACCTATGGGAGACCCCCAGACTCTGTTCCAGTGGACAGCTTCCCCCCTGCACCATCCACATCTGTAGGTGAGTGCAGGTTGCTGCTCAAAGCAACATTTCGGCCTAGTTCAAACGGAAACTCTGATTGTTTGCATTTCTTCTACATTTCTCACCTTCAACTTAACTTCTGTATTTCTCACCCCTTCAGTAACTGTACTGGAATCCATTCTTTCTCCCGAAGCCATGAAGAACGGCATGCCTACAGTCTCCCGGCTCTTACAAATGCCGTAAGTCCCTATTTGTTCACCCTGTACAGGCTAGTCACTCCTAACTGGCTTCGAGTGACTCACTTGGTCATGGAACCACATGTTTGAACATCCGCTGTATAGTTTTGAAAGTTGCTTTGTTCGCTGTGCATTCGGATGCCATCACCACATTTTGTGTGGTAGTTCCTGGGATCACAGAGCCATAGCTGTCAACTGTCCCTTATTTGGCGGGAAAGTCCCTTATCCCAGCTCTGTGTCCTGCTGCTGTCCCCTATTGATGATGTCCCTTAAATTTCCCGGGTTTCAAAGGAAGCAGCTCCTCTCCCTCCCTCCCTGCCGGCCAGGGAGGAGGGAGGCTCCAACTGTGTTGCTTGGCTGCGTTGCTCACCCAATAAGGAGTCTAAGAACGCCTGGGGGGTGGAGCTTGCATGCCTTGTGCCGATCAAATCGGCCATGTTGCCTGGGGACTCGCCTTTGCTCAGCGCTTCCCAGCGGAGAGGTGACGGTGGTTTTCCTTGCTGCATCCCCTTTGCCGGGTTGCTGCGCTGTGGGAACCACCGCTTGAGGCTTCGTTTGGCTGCTGGCTGGGCTTTCTGCCTTTGGCTCAGAGGGGCTCAGAAGTTGAACATACCTGTGCCCGGAAAATCCCTTATTTTGGCTGCTGATCCCTTATTTTTGAGGCTTCTGGTCCCTTATTTTCAAATCTGTAAGTTGACAGCTATGCACAGAGCAGGTTTTTGTCTATCTGGATACAGTTGGTGCCTTTTTGAGTCAGGGTGGTGGACTGAACCTTTTGAAATGGCACTGGTTTTGACCACTATTTTAAAAACTGCACTATTTCCCCCCCCCCATTTCTTAGAATTTCTGAGCAACACTGGGTCGCAGCTAAGTCTGGCTCCTTGGAATTGCTGTCTCCTGGTTTAGTCATTGCACGGCAAGCTATTTTTGCAAAGCAGCTCCTTACCTATTTGTACTAGTTTCCACTAAGCTGCTGGAGACTTGAGTTGAAAGGAGCTGCTTCACCCATATCTACCTTGCCATATGGAGCTTAATCCAATTAGCTGCAGTTCCTATTAGTCCAAGTGCAAAATTAAAAAACAACAACCCAGCAGTTAGGTAGGATGGTGCTGGCTGGCTGGCTTTTGAATGTGCATTATCTGTTTGTTTTTTTATTTCAGGTTATTCAGTGATGTCCTTTTAACAAATTCAGAAAAAACACAGTTTAAGGTACAGTTGAATTACATTGATGGCAATTTGCTTTTAATAGTATATTTTATCTAGCTGTCCCTTCCCAACTTTTCAGTCCTTGACACATTGCTACCTCCCCCTGGCCCCCACTCCCCCTAAGCCCAACAGACTTTTAGAGAATATCTGCATGAATGACATGTTATAAATATTAGTCTCTGTCACCAATCTGTGGACCTTTTTCTTTTCGCTTATCAGATCCCCACTAAGTTAAAAGAAGCATTGAAGATTGCCAAAGAATGCATAGAGAAAAGACTAGTAGAAGAACAGAAACAGGTAAGTTTTGAACCTCTTTCCATTAGTGCTGATGGTTTCTCAGACAAATTATTATTTTGGGTTGATATTTTTATAATTATTTCATTTTATAATGCATATAAAGCAGAGAGAACTATTACAACAACATCTAATGGGGAAATGGTTTTTGAATTGGTAAACATTTGTAATCCTCTTTGCCCCCTAAGTCCTTTTCTTCTTCCGTTAAAAGATTCATCAGCACAGAAGACTGACGAGAGCCCAATCTCATTATGGTTCAGAGGAAGAGAAAAAAAAGAGGAAGATCTTAGCACGAAAAGTAAGCAGCACTGGGATCTAAGATTAATAATAATAGTTCTCTCAGAATGGGAAAATAGTGTATACGCCATCATCCCATTTCAAACTGTATATAACAGGATACAAATGAAAGCAGCAGCAATATGTTAGGCAGCGATTCATCCCTGTTTAAAAACTTTATTAATAAATATAATGGGAAAATAGTTGTAATTTATTAATAACATTTTAAAACAGGCAAGGATAGCTGCCTAGCACATTGTTGTTTATCTCATTTATATATCTCTCTTCTGCCTAAGAAGATAGTGTCTTGGGATCATTCCATTTCTGTACTTGCAACAACTCTGTGAGAGAAGCTAGAGCTAGAATAAGAAGTTTTAGCTATACTGAAACTTCCTGGCTAAGGGGATTTCAACCCAGCTGTTCCTGATCCAAGCCTAGCATTTTGTACACTACCTCACAATGTGGTAACTTGTGGTAGATCTGTACCAACTCTGTGTGGGTGGTTGTGGAGATGGGTCTATGTCAAAAGACTTTGATGTGCATCCTACCTTCAAAAGTTCATAATGTGACTGTCTGGCGGGAGACAAACACAGGCTGAAATCTACCCTGCACAAAGGACTATGCTAATGGTTCAGTCTACATCTTGTCCACCACTGTGATGGCACATTTCTAAGCCAGATAATCATTCCTTCTCGCGGTAGTTTCTCCTGGGAAAAATCTAAACCGGTGAGGGGAAGGTTCCGCTCATTTAAAGGACGTTGTTCCCCTCCGTCAGCACGTTGAGGTAGTCAGAAGAACGGTCCCAGCTAACGCAACAAGAGGGGAAGATTCCAGTTCCAGGTCTCAACACTGCCTTTTGAAACTGTTGTCATGTTTCGACAATAGTAGTGAGCTCCAGTTGCCACTGTGCACTGAAGCTGTACCTGCAGTATTCTGAAAGGTGGTAATTGGTGAGGATTTGGGCGCCCTGTGTAAATGCTCTTGGCCCCTGCAGTTAAGACTTGTCCACCATCGCTGCTGCCTGTCATGCAGTCGCCATGCTAATTCTCACAGGGTTAATGTGTGTGAAATGCCGCAGGCCTGTTGGGAACTAGGAAAAAGAGTTGCGAAACGGCAATCGGCTAACCACTTGTGAACTGTTGAATCTCTTCCTTTTTGTGCCTGCAGAAGTCTAAACGCTCGTCCTTTGAGAGTGGAGAGGAACAAACGATGAAATACAGCAACTCTAACAATTCAGGTAACTAACTACACCAAGGGTCAGCAAACATTTTCAGCAGGGGGCCGGTCCACTATTCCTCAGACCTTGTGGGGGGCCAGACTATATTTTGAAAAAATAATAATGAATGAATTCCTATGCCCCACAAATAACCCAGAGATGCATTTTATAAGACATCTGAAGGGAGCCCTGTTTAGGGAGGCTTTTAATGTTTAACAGACTATTGCATTTTAATATTTTGTTGGAAGCTGCCCAGAGTGGCTGGGGAAACCCAGCCAGATGGGTGGGGTATAAATTATTATTATTAATAATAATAATAATAATAATAATAATTATTATTATTCAGGTAAAAACACCAGGCAGGCCCCACAAATAACCCAGAGATGCATTTTAAATAAAAGGACACATTCTATTCATGTAAAAACACCAGGCAGGCCCCACAAATAACCCAGAGATGCATTTTAAATAAAAGGACACGTTCTACTCATGTAAAAACACGCTGATTCTTGACCATCCGTGGGCCGGATTTAGAAGGTGATTAGGTCGGATCCGGCCCCCAGGCCTTAGTTTGCCTACCCATGAACTACACCAAGATAGGAGCCTTGTTGTGACATATGAGGCACTGGAGCAAGATTTTTTTCCTGCGGAGTCTAATGAAGTGTGTGTACAATGCTGACAATGCCATTGCTACGAGGCTGTCAGATCTCGAGCTGTGAGCTAGGGGGACTTTTTCTGGGATAGTGACTCGCAGTGCTCAGGATCTCCTTGTTAAGCCATTTTCCATAGATGCACAAGGATTGGCATACACTTGGGTTGGCACACCCTTGCCCTGACTGTGGCAGCCCTTTGTGGCAGCAGCCCTTTGCTTATGGTGAGCCTGACTAATACACTGAGACCAAAAGCTGGAAAATGCACACCATCTCAATGTGAATTAACCAATATTTCCCTTCTGCTTCTAGCAATTGATTTACCAGGAAGGGGAGGAAAGCTGCCTGCATGAGAAGGGCAATAGGCCCTTGATACACATTCCAAGCAGAGCATTTTTAGTTTTTTTAAAGAGAGATATGTGTTTATTAAGTTTTCAAACACAGCAACATCCAAACGAGACTTAAACAATAAAGAATGACTATATAGAGCACGGTACTCCCCTTAGAATAAAATTAATAGAAGGTTCTGCATACTTTTGCAGACCTTCTAATAAAATATATTCCACCAAGGGAGATTTTGGAAGCGTCGCTTATCAATAAGGTAGCCTCGCCACATAGAGAGATGTGTATTGCTGCGCAGCGCTTAGCGACCCAAAGTAGATTGTGTACAGAGGATACATGAAGAAACCCATTGGGGTTTGTTGCTTTAAAACAGGCAAGCCTGAACTTGAGCAATGGGAAGCTGTGGATTTGATCCGAGCAGTGGCTGGGAGGTAGAACGTGCTCCCCATTGGGCTGTTCTTCAAAATGAAATTGGCCTTGTGTCTTCTTCCCAGTGTGAGGAAAAGAAGCAGGGGTTTGATCAGACAATAGGCCTGTGGAACAAGAGTTAAATACACACAGACACACTCTGATCTGATCTGATCTGATCTGATCCATGGCCACTGCTGCCTGCTGCATAACTCTCTCTAAAAAAACAAAACCAGCACTGGGAGACATTTTGTCCAACTCCCACATATCCCCTAGTTTGGCTCTCAAGGATTTAGTAATTCATTACTTCCCAGAACTTTTTCATGGTGTACAGTCTTGTTCATGACCAGGTGCCGACAACATCCGCTGACCTGGCAAAACCTACCTGCAAATCCCCTTGTGTTTAGCTAAGAGTACAGTTGGTAAAGTTTCTTGCTGGAATTTTAATTCCCCTCCAGGCAAGTTTGCACTAGTGGGATCACTGCTCCAAAGGATAGAATTAGTCTCTATGAAGCAGACAGAGTATTGAAATTTGCACAGGGTTTGCCCTTCTCTGCTGCAAACTGCATGGCCTGACCCACCACAGAACACCCTGGCCTTGTTTGCATCCCACCCACTCATATTCTGCCTGGTTCCTCAGCTTAGCTACAGGGCCAAACTGTATCATGTTGAATGCGTCTTTGCATTCAGCATGGCTTATTTTAAACAAAAACAAAACAAAATAGCTGCCGGTGTGGTTCTTTGTTTAAAAGTCAGGACCGTGACAGGTGAG
Source organism: Podarcis erhardii (assembly GCF_964252035.2). NCBI lineage: Eukaryota > Metazoa > Chordata > Lepidosauria > Squamata > Lacertidae > Podarcis > Podarcis erhardii. The sequence continues at coordinate 105,959,824 of NC_138498.1, read as the reverse complement.
GACAAATTTAATTCTTTTGCTTCCCGACAGGAAAAGACTGCCCCACCCCCACCCCTGCCTGCTATTTTGTTTTGGAAGGAAAGCTCTCCTTGGCGCTAATAGAAGCTTTCCCCCTGATACTAATAGTAGTTTGAGGGGAGGTGGGATTTTCATATGGACTGTGGCAGAGAATGAAACAGTTAAATTCCCCTTCCCCTCCTGCTGTGGTCTTGAATGTCTCCCACTGTATCTGCCTCTCCGAGAGATCACATTCACCCAATCCTATACCAGCTACACTGGCTCCCGGTGGAGTACAGGATCAGGTTTAAAGTGCTGGTTTTAACCTTTAAACTGCCTGGGACCCTCGTACCTACAGAACTGCCTCTCCTGGTATGCCCCATGGAGGACCTTACAGTCTGCAAACAACAACACTCTGAAGATCCCAGACTGGCCTTGACCAGAGCCCAGGGCCTTTTCGGCTGTGGCCCCAGCCTCGTGGAACACTCTCCCACAAGAGACTAGGGTCCTGTGGGATTTGACATCTTTCCGCAGAGCCTGCAAGACGGAGCTGTTCCGCCAGGCCTTTGGCCAGGGGGCACTCTGACCTATTTTCCTTTGTATAAGAACAAGCATGAAGGAGGCCTCCCAACCTGTTCACAGGTCCTTATATGATCACTGAAAACAGTTGATCCTGGCGAGTATTAACCGCTCTCAATCTTAACCTGGTAACTGCCATTTGTCCAGATTATAATTTGTCTGCATTAATTTTAAGATGTATTTTAATGAATTGATGCCTGTTTTTATGTATACTGTGTTACTTATATGATGTTAGCCGCTCTGACTATTATTATTTATTACTTGGTTTTTTTAAAAAAAAAAAAACCAGTCACATTAAATGTGCCTCCACATTTAACCTATAATGTGCAGTTGGCCCAGTCCCCCCCCCCCCGTGTGTGTAGGTTTGCTGCTTATTTCAGCAAGCCTCATTTTAAGCAGTGAAAAGGATTTTGAAACTGCACCTTTTTAGCAACTCTGGATGTTTCTTATTCAGCAGGCTCTGGGGCGAGTTCACCTCTGACATCACCATCTTCCCCTGTTCCACCTTGTACAGCAGGTGAGTTAAAGAGTCGACACGCCGCGTGCCCATCTCTCTCTTGGGTTTTGTTGCCAAGCTGAAGAATGACTAATTTTGCTCTTTATGAGACAGGAAATAATACCACTTGCCTTAAAACGCATCTTGATAGCTTTTTGATTCTGCCTTTTCACCATAGAAGAGAGTTCAGATTTTGTGTTTCTTCTTTGAATCTGGCAAACTGTTTTCAGCCCTCTTGTTTTATTAGCATAAACGTGAATTACTTGATGACGCCGTGCTTCATAGTTTGTACTTCCTTTAATCCTGCTTGCTTGGTCCCTTTGCTGGTGCTAAACCTAAGTTATTCCTAGCCCATTGAGATGACTTCATTTAAGCACCGAAGCAGAATAGTCTGTATAAGATATATTCATATGTTCAGGTTAATACCTCCTTGTTTTCCAGTGTGGTGGGTTCTTCTGTCTGCCTTTTTCACTGTGCCTTTCCTTCCTGTTTGTTCAAGTTTTCCTTTATCCTGTCTTAGGATTTTGCAGGCTTCAGTCAAAGCCCCCTAAGTGGGTTTCTTTCACATGGAAGGGGCAGGAAGGGAAATCAGAGAACTTTTTTGTGCTGTCTCTAAACTACTTGGGTCCACCATACGTTTGGGCCCTTTGGGTGTTTGCCTGTGCTGCACGAGCAACCGTCTCACTACATGTCTATGTGTCACCCCCTTGGACCTTTTAACAGTTTGAAAAAGCGCTTGCTCCACTTTCAGATTACAAGACATACACATTGCTAGGCATCCTGAGTAGTGCGTTTTCTTAATAGAATAATACAAATTGGCATTTTTAAAAAGCCCTGATTGAGCAGCTGATAACTCAACGGTGTACTTGTGGTGGATGAAACAGCCACGTGAGTGGTTTAAACTGTGTGTTTTCCATTGGAACGACTTCCACCAGAGTACACAATAAATGCATATTGTGTGTTTGTGTGGTGGGTGGCAGCTCAGAAGCGAAATGACTTAAAGAATTTCCTTCCTCCTGGTTGGATACATTACTCCTTAATTTATTTAGATAGTGGCAGATGTTGATCGTCACACAAACCTCTGTGGTTCTAGGCCTTTGGTAGATATAATTTGGGCACAGTTGCTTGCTTGTTTTGATATTTTGTCACGAGCTTACTAAATCCATATATAGTGGCTGAATTAACCTTGGAAGGTAGTGGATCATTTCAGGTCCGTTTTCTAGTGATGTCTTCCATACAAGACAAATGGACTTTGAAAATGTATTTCGAGATTACTGCTGCTTAGATTTTGGGGACAGGATTGTGAATAAGATACCTTGTCTAAAGGGACCTACTATCCACAGTGCTTGACATATGGGAGTCCATAGTTCAATAGACCACATACATGCCTTGCAGAAGGCTACAGGTTCAATCCTTAGCGCCTGCAGTTAAATATTCCTAGGTAACAGGACTGCAAGATGCCTTTTTCTAAGAGCTTGGAAAGTTGTTGCCAAGCAGAGTAAGCAATACAGGCTAGAGGAGAGAATCTTCTGACGCTATAAAACAGCTCCAGTCTCTGAAGTACTTCGAAAGTGGGGAAAAAAATCGAATGTTTTTGTATGTGGTGTATGTACTATGATCTGGATGTTTTGTTATCTCTGGGCAATTCATTCTAGGCCAATGGTTCCCAAACCTTCCCTCCCTGCCCATGAACCACGTGAAAATTGCTGAGGGTCTTGGTAGACCGCTTAATGATTTTTCTGCATGTTGTAATTATAAGGCACTTTGTTAGATGCTATATGATATTTTTTTCATTGAACCAATATTAAACTTCTTAATTATAGCCTTGCATTAATTTAGCTGCTAATCCTCTCCAGTCCTTTCAAGCGCTTCCGCCCAATATCACTTCTGGTCCACCTAACTCACCCTCTGGGTCGATCACTGGGTTCTAAGGGTGACAGAGGTTCACCGCTGCCTCTGCTGCTGTCACTCTTCACAGACAGGCCATGAACCACCTAAATGAAGCTTGCAGACAGCACCGGTGGTCCATGGACCACAGTTTGGGAACCCCAGTTTAAAGCCATAGAAAAACATGTCAGCAGGCCAGTTTGTCTAACCATTGTGTTCATAACTGTATTTAATAACGGATGTCTGTATCTCCTTATTGTTGTTGAATAGCCCTCTTAACATCAGAATACTGACTGTTTGTGCTCTTTTTCCTGTCTCTTTTCTTTCTTTCTTTCCCTCTCTCTCTCTTTCCTTTCCGCTGTCTTCAATAGAGCATGCGCCATTTTGAACGTGAATTCTTGGTAAAGTAATCTGATGTTGATGTTTAAAGATGTTTACCCAAAATGGAAAGCATTATTCACAAGTTATTGTGGTGAACTGTGCGTTAAAAACAAACCGAAACACGCTTTGCCATCTCTCTTCAGCTTTTAGCTGGATGATTGCTTTTTAAACATTTTTTTCTTTATAATGTCCAAACCACAGTATCCATATCTCTACGAAGACATTGATGAAAGGGCAAAGAGGTACTCTTCGCTGTTAGCAGTTAAGAAAAGAATATTTTCCTTTGCAGCCTTTTGAAATATGTAATACAGGGAGACACTCAAGGAATTGTAAGGGAAGGAGGCATGAAGGAAAATAAGAACTGGCCCCTGAAGGACACACACACCACAAAATGACAAGCACAAGAGTAGGTGAATTGCAAGAGGCAGTCCAGTATATTTTGGTGCTAGCAGACCCCCCCCCCCCCAATTTATCTCCATAATGGTAAAAGTGTTACCTAAATTGAAATAAATTTGTGAGCCGATGTAGTCAAGTAGGCAGCTGGAGTGCCTTGGCCAGGTTCAAATCACCTCTCAGCCATGAGACTCGTTAGTTGACCTTGGATCACTATCTACAGTTCCAGGAGAGATTGTAGGCAGTAATCAGTTGCCCTTCAATGGTAACATGAATTATGTCACGTGAGAATGGGCTGCTCATGTTTTAGTAGCCAGCGAGCTGACCCTGAGCAGCCTCTTAGTGCTGTGGGGATATTCTATAGAACAAGGATGGGGAATCTGGTCCTACAGAAATTGCTGAGCAACACTTCCCACCATCCCTTTCCATTGGCCAAGCTGGCTGAGGCTAGCAACATCTGGAGACCAGAGATTTCCTCGCTGTCTTCCATAACAGCGCATGATTTGTTGGCAAGGGCAGGAGTGGTGATATTCCACTAGTAGAGATCCTTTCCTATCCACCTGTCTTGTTCTTCCCCACCCTGCCCGGAATGCGGTAGTGGGAGATGTTACACACAGAGATTTCTCTAGAGCTAAAATAGCTTAAGCATGAACAGGTGTGAACTGAGCTGGCTTTATTGATGGTATAGATGGAAAAAGACACAGTAGCCTTGGTTTTTTAGCTAGGTGCTGTTGGCTTCAGTTAGCTGTAATTACCGTATTTACATGAATGTCATGCATACCTTTTATGGCCAAATTACATTGTGAAAATTAGGGTGCACATTAGATTTGATGGCACATTTACATTCGCCAGCAAATACTTTATTGGTTTCAAGGTTTTGAAAATTGAAGTGTGGGTTAGATTTGATGGTGCATTAGATTCGCATAAATGCGGTAATCTTTCATGCTGGAATGGGGGGGGGGAGGGAATCTGCAAATTATTGGATGCAAACTAGAAAGATAAAGAACATCATTAGGTTCTTTTATCATCATCTTTGATGCTAGGGAGTGTGGCTAGTTTGCCCTTCCATTTTAGTCCTATATTTATAACGGGGCAAATTTTAATAAGCCGTTAAGGCTTTAGTTCAGGCATCCCCAAACTCGGCCCTCCAGATGTTTTGGGACTACAATTCCCATCATCCCTGACTACTGGTCCTGTTAGCTAGGGATGATAGCAGTTGTAGTCCCAAAACGTCTGGAGGGCTGAGTTTGGGGATGCCTGCTTTACTTAATAGATGTGGGTTGAATTGGCTGAAGATTGCTGTTTCATCAAATAGTTGTTTGTTAAATCATAGCGGTGTGTTTGGGCAAATGCTTGATTTTAGGGAGTTTAGTGGAACAGAAATTCTGCTGAACGTACCAGACCTCCTAGCCAGTATTACAATTCCTCTGCTTTTGCCAATCAACATATTCTTCCAAGTGAAATACTGCTTAATAAAAAAAAGGAGGAACAGCAAATGGCAATATCTGCAGATTTAACAGATTGAGCAATTACCATTTTTTTTCGCAGTATAGGACGCACTGGACAATAGGACGCACCTTGTTTTAGAGGGGGGAGAACAAGAAAAAAAAATTCTCCCCCTCTCTGCCCAGCGCCCCTTCAGCAAAGCGGCAGGAGGCGCTGTGCAGAGAGGGGGAGAATTTCCCCCTCTTAAACAAGGTGCCGTTTAAGGTGCGTTCAGTTGCCTTCAGGCGGCTACCTTGGAAGCCTGGAGAGGGAGAGGGGTCGGGGCGCACAGCGGAGAGGCTCCTGCCATAGCCGCGCGTCACCTCTCCAGCTGGGAGAGGGTCGCGGGGCTATGGATTCTTTGCTCCATAGGATGCACACACACTTCCCCTTTATTTTTGAAGGGGAAAAAGTGTGTCCTATAGAGCGAAAAATACGGTAGTCTGCTCATATGAGTAGTGTGTAAAAGAACAAAGGAGGAAATTCTAGGAATTCAAGTGGAGATTTTTATGAGTGATGGTTTGTATTGCCTGAGTAATGTAATTCCTCCACATGGAGGAAATCATTTCTGCTATAGAAGTTGGGTGTATATGCTTTTAAGAGAAAGTGGGGAGGGAGTGGTCTTTGCACCTTCTTAAATGGGTATTATGGGCACTTTTGACACTGGTGCAGCAAGACCCCACTCAGAATTCCCTAGTGAAACAGAAGTCGGGAGTAAAGTCAACAAGAATTAGGAGTATTTAATTCTAACAGACATGCAAGCTGGAAGAAGAATGTTTGGATCACCCCGCTCCATCCCCTATTTGCTATCTGAAAAGACAAATTGAGGCCAGAGAGTCTCTAACTGGATTTTTTTTTTTCAAAATTATGTTCAGTGAAGCAACATAAGTACTCAGTGTAAAAGTCCAAGTACTATTTCTTGTAACTGAGGGTGGGACTTTGTGAATTCCTAAGTGTAGAAAGCTGCCTTTCATTGGACTGTTGGCATTTTCATCTGTTGGCATTTTCATCTGCAAGCAATGCGCCTTGGCATCCTTTTGCTTTTGATCTTTTGTTCCTAGCATCCTGCAACTAATTTTGCATTCTCAGTTGGTTCTTACGGTCGGTGCATTTTTACCTATATGTATCTAGCTTTTTATACCACCTCCTTTCACTTGGTTGGTTGAATGTTACTCGTCTTCGCAACCTACTGTGTTTAGATGTCTCAGGGATGGTTGAAAGACAAACCTGTATGTGCTTGTTTAGGATGCTGTTTTTTGTTTTAAATAAACTCAATATGTATTTGCTGCTTGATTGTGCTCAGCTGGTAGCATGCTGCTGTTTCTCCCCATGTTCTTCCTTTGTCACCCCATCATGCATTTTTCGCCATACTGTACATTTTCTTTCCTGCAGCCTTCTTCGGTTCTCTCTGAGCTCATTCCCTCCCACCCCCCAAAGCATTAAACTGATTATCAACTGAATCAAAGCATTTAGAAATATTGTTGCTGGAGAAAGTGTTTCAAAAGGATTTCTCTATGAAGAATTTGAAACCACATCCCTCGCTGCCATTAGCATGTCAAAGATGGTGCCTACATGTGGCTTCTCTGGTTTTAAGCTGATGTGCTGTGAGATAGGGACTGTCAGGCTGGCTTTTGTCTCCTAAAAGGAGCAGGACGATGAAAAAGCGATTGCACCTGGGAGAAGGACCTTAATACAGTGCTGCTTCTCCATGCCTGCTGTCATAAGCAGCAGCTCTGCCAACATTTTAGGCAGGATTTGGGTTTGGGTGCTGTTGTGGTCCAAATGTACACAGCGTGTTGTACAACGTTGTCAGCAGCTGTGTTGGGTGTGGAAAGTTGATCTTGGCTTGCAGGCTACCTCTAACCTGCTAAAGCCTTTTCACTGTCGCCCTCTGCACTTGCCTAGGGGTTACCTGCTCTGTGGGAAAGGACTTTAGCTGCCAGGGTGTTCTGTTTACCTGTAGTCTAGTTTGGTCCAGGACGCGGGTGGCGCTGTGGGTTAAACCACAGAGCCTAGGACTTGCCGATGACAAGGTCGGCGGTTCGAATCCCCGCGACGGGGTGAGCTCCTGTTGCTCAGTCCCTGCTCCTGTCAACCTAGCAGTTCGAAAGCACGTCAGAGTGTAAGTAGATAAGTAGGTACTGCTCCGGTGGGAAGGTAAATGGCGTTTCCGTGCGCTACTCAGGTTCACCAGAAGCGGCTTAGTCATGCTGGCCACATGATCCGGAAGCTGTACACCAGCTCCCTCGGCCAATAAAGCGAGATGAGCGCCACAACCCCAGAGTCAGTCACGACTGGACCTAATGGTCAGGGGTCCCTTTACCTTTACCTCTGAGTTTGGTTACCTTTAGTTTCCCATATCCATAAAAAATCTGGCTTTTCAAACATCTTTTATTCTGACAATCATAATACAGTGGACGCTCGGGTTGCGAACCTGATCCGTGTGGGATGCACGTTCGCAACCCACGTCTGCACACACGCGGGTTGCAATTTGGTGCTTCTGCGCATGCGCGACCACCGAAACCCAGAAGTAACCCGTTCCAGTACTTCCGGGTTTCGGCGGTCCATAACCCGAAAAATTGCAACCTGAAGCGTCTCAAACCCGAAGTATGACTGTATTTGATAAATCATTTTATTACATCCATGGAGAAGATAAGAGCAATCCAACAAATGTGTGATTGCTAGGAGGAGGACCTGGTCTACCTCCTGTAGGAATTCCTGAAACCGCTTAATATCAAGCAAACTCAAGAGTCTTCCACGTGCGTTCTTCTCTTTGACTTCAGCAGTGGATTGGGGCAGAAATGCTGGAGAGCAACCCCATGTGAACTCTTTTGCAATTCAACCTTTATATGGCAGTGGTGGGAAACCCGTGGCCTTTTTAGAAGTTGGGCTCCCAACTCCCTATCAACCCAGCCAGCGTGGTCAATGCTCAGGGATAACTGTAGTTCAACCGCATCTGGAGGGCCACAGGGTCCTCACCCCTGCTATGTGGGTTTTCTCCATAGTACCAAGCTACTAAGAAGATACAGTGACTTTTGTCTTTCAAGCCAGTGATAACAGTGAAGTCCTGAGTAGGTACTAGTGCAGGCACCTATTAAAAAATTACATTTTGTTGTTTTTAATTGTGCTCTTTCCAGGGTGCTGTTCTGCATTTCTAGATATGCTGGTATATTTTCAGAGGCGGGTGGGTGTATCGTCGGTGTAGATTAAAACCAAAAAAGAAATTAGCCTTCTGGCTATCAGCTGCAGTTACTTCTACCCCATTTTCCAAAGAGAATTATAGCTATGGCAGCCTCTTAGCTCTGTTACGGCACTCTGTTCGTATCCTGGAAGAGCTAATCCTGAAGTTGTTACTGCTGTGCTTGTCAGGGATAATGTATAACGTAGGGAGAAATGCCTGTTCCTGTTTTGGGCCGTGAACCAAAATGCCATTGTGTGCAGTGCACAAAAGGACCCTGTGCCTATCTAAGCAAGACTTACAACTGTGGTCCTTGCCTTAGCTGCGCATGAGAAGCGGGCACCAGCTTTCACTCAGCATTCATGTAAATTCAAAGATGGAGCGTGTTACTGAGTTAGGTGGTGGCCAGTTTGAGGCAGATGTTCCTTGCAATGCTTCTCTACTTGGCGTCTAGAAATAACGTTTGGAAGGCCAATGTCTTGCTTTGCACAAGCTGAGCCAATGCTGTTTGGCTGCATCCCACAAGCTACGGGACGTAGGCAATAGATCACTGGTCTACAGCCCAGCTTTTATGCTTATGAACTGGACCCGGAATGCTAATTATTTCCTCTTCCAGTTTGCTTGTCCACATGACCATGCATTGCAAGGACCATAAAACATCTTAAGTGTGACTTACTTATCGTGCCTGCCCTTTTAATCTATTCTCATCCTTCTCCTGTATGCCTGTATTCTTGTTCATTTTTTAATTATTATTTTTTAACCTGATATCATCTTGGCTTTTTTTTTTTTTTTGCATGCTTTCCTACCGTACTCTTTTCTTTTGTACATTGGGCAGTTTTCGCAGATGTGTCATTTTATCCAGCACTATCTTGCTTTCATGGGTTTCGGTTTCTGACAGTGTGTTACGTCTAATATCTTCCCAGCAGCAGGCGCCTCGACAATTCCTTCGCCGCCGCCGCCGCCAGCAGCTCCCCCTCCTCCTCCTAATTTGGATGTGGCAACGCAGCCTGATCTGCGGCCTGTCAACAGCACAAGCCGGGGCGCCTTACTCAGCTCAATTCAGAATTTCCAGAAAGGAGGTCTGAAGAAAACAGAAACTTGTGACTACAGTGCTCCTAGAATCAGCTGAAACTGTTCATACTGACCCAAGCTTGGGGTATTCCTTGTGTTCTAGGAACAAATCTTAAATAACTATTTGATATAGCCACTGCCTGGTGGCGTCTTGTTTTACAGCTGCTTGTTTAGAGCCATTTCAAGCTCCTCCCCACTCCCCCCCCCCCAGCACAATCTCTTAACTGAGTAGCAGTACCGTGTCAAATTGCTTTGCCCTTTCGGAGGGTGAAGTGTCGATTCTGGTTTAAAGGAACCCTCCTTCTTTTAGGGGGGGTGGGATCTTGTTTTTGGCTATGTTGTATTCCTTCTAATAGAATAGAAATAGCTCGACAACAGCAGTTCATTTTCTGAGACCTGCTTCTGAAAGTTTAAAACCCGGTACATCAAGATTCGATGCATTGAATTAGCTTTAATTATGCTAAACATTCACTCAGTCTGAAAGTTAACACTGGTGAGAGATTTAAGGCTTGGTCTCCCTTTCTTCTCTGGTCTGTAAAGTCCTGAGCCTTACTCTTAATATATTGAAAGACCTGTTAACCTAAGATGGCTCTGCTTTAAAGCAAGTTAAGTTTTGTAATGAGCTTGTGTTACACTTAAATTGGGAGTTGTAGGGCGTTTCCATCAAACCAAAATCTACAGCAGTGTGAGATGTGTTGTTGAAGTGGGTGTTAACAAAAGAGCTCCATAATTTAATGTTAGTGAAAAGATGCCCTTCTTGATTTGCTCAAACTCTTAAATTGCACTTTAAAGGATTATCGCTAGATTTTTAAAGTCGAGTATACACCAGTGTTTGTTACTATGCAGAGTGTCATTGTGTATAAGATTTCATGTAACCTATTATATTATTCAGTCATATTTTTATTAAAATAAATGTTAATGGAATTTCAATAATGCTGGGAGGGGAACACACTTTAATGTTAATTACCACGTCTGTGGTGAAAAATGTGAATGTCTTGAAGCTTTAAAATTCCATTTATCTATGCGGTTTTGGCAAAGATACTTTGCAGCACCTTCAGCCTTACATTAATATGCACTAATTTCTGAAAGAAGACAGTTCAGCCTGCATCAAATGTTTCCTCACAGGCTGCTTCCATTTTGGGCTATTTCACACCAGAAAGATACTTTCCTCTCCCATTTTTGTTAATGTACTTTTATTTCCAAGCCTTGTAAGTTACAAAACGAGCAGGAGCAGCAAGAGACTGTTCCTCAGACACTAGAGCTGCTAATCAGAGCAAGCCTGATCACCGTGTACAATGATAAACAGAACACTTCATCTTGCAACGAGAGTTCTTTAGAGAATTACAATTATTACAATTTTAGGCCATCTGCATCTCCCTTGGGAAGGGAGTACATGCCTTGCAACAGACAATGTAGTTATTGCTCTTGCCCTGCCAGAGGCCTATATCCTATACAAGGCCAGCTATGTATACAATTGCTTGCAATATACATTCCACAAACTTCTTTTTTTTTTTAACTCCAGAAGAACAACATCCACATACAGCATATACACAGAACTAGATATTTAGCGTTTTCTTCACTGCAAGAATTATGTCTTTTACTTGAGGTATGCAGTTCTCCTCCAAGATCTTTGCATAAGGCATGGGAACGTCAGCCCCGGTGACACGCACGACGGGTGCGTCAAGGTGGTTGAAAGCAGGACCTGAAAGCAGAAAGGTTCATCTCTCAAAAGCTGAAGAAAGCTCAGTCAGTACAAACTAAGATAAGGTAGCATAGTCAGTGGCTGGGGTGATACAGGTTACAGCCCACACTGATAACTGCCTCTAGCTTAGAAAAAGGGCTATGAGGAGACAGTGAACCCAAAAATACCTACTCAAGTACCTGCCTAAGAAAAAGTACCGTATTTTTCACTCTATAGGACGCACTGTTTCCCCTCCAAAAATGAAGGGGAAATGTGTGCGCATCCTGTGGAGCGAATACAGACTCCTTGGCTTCAGCTATAGCAACACGAAGCCTCCGAAGCGCAGAGGGAGCACTCCTTCCGAGCTCCGGAGGCTTCGCATTGCTTTCGCTGAAGCCTGGAGAGCAAGAGGGGTCGGTGCGCACCGACCCCTCTCGTTCTCCAGGCTTCACCGAAAGCAATGCGAAGCCTCCGGAGTGCAGACTCTCCTAGCTTCAACGAAAGGAACCCGAAGCCTTTGGAGCGCAGCGCGAGTTCCTGCTGCACTCCAAAGGCTTCAGGTGGCTATCCCTGAAGCCTCTGGAGTGCAGCGGGACCTCGCGATGCACTCCAAAGGCTTTGGGTTCCTTTAGCTGCGCAGCGCCCCTTCAGCCAAGCGGGAGGAGAAATGGAAGGGGCTCCGTTTCTCCTGCCACTTTGCTGAGGGAGCGCTGAGCAGAGAGGGGGAGATTCCCCCCCCCCGTTCTCCCCCTCCTATGCGTCCTATAGAGTGAAAAATACGGTACCTATTCTTGCTTTTCAGCAGCAGGTAAAGGGAGCAGCAAGCTCAAAGATCACGTAGGTTTGTTTCATTTATAGCCCGTTTTTCCTCCAAGCAGTGCAAGGTGGCACATTGAAAGTTGTAGGGAGAAGAATAGAAGATGCTTATTCCATGCGGTTTGTGGAATAGCCTGCCTGCAATCTATAATGCAATAAACTCCATTGGGTTTGTACAGTAGGGTTTTAGAAAGCTGTGGGCTCATGGATGACCCACTACTCTAAGAATACATTTTAAGTGGGAGAGAAGGCTGCTACTACAAATGGGATGGTCCTGCATTGCAGCAGATTAACTAATTGTCCTTTGGGCAAAGAATTGGAGCAAATTCAATTCAAGGACCTAAACTTGGGAGAGGGAGCCTGTGGCCCTCGAATTTGCCATCAGCCTCCGTTAGCATGAAGAGTGGTCACAGATAATGGGTGATGCAGTCCAGCCCCACCTGGAAGACTAGAGGTTCCTCACTGTGGATCTAATTTCTAGCTTCTCAAAAAAATAGCTACGTATTTTAAGAAGGCCAGACACGAGATAATCCCAAATACCTTCCATAATCCTGGCACAAATTTCAGCTCCTACCCCAAACTGGGGCCAGCCACCTTCCACTGTTACAAGATTATTTGTCTTCATGACACTGGATTCAATAGTTTCGATATCCATTGGCCTAATGGTGCGGAGGTTTATCACCTGGAGAGAGATTAGAGCAGGCTTTAGATCATTTCTGATTAACTTCAGCCTAGTCTGAGCAGAAAACAGGTTATGAAAAATAAGCAGGCATAAAAACGGAGCAATCACCTGTCTAATAACAAAAGCCCTGATGGATCAAGCTAAAGGCCCATCTAGTCCAGCACCCTGTTCTCACAATGGCCAATCGGGACATGAACGCAACAGTCCTCTTCCTATTTGGCATTCCTATCAACTGGTATTCTCAAATCTTGGACACCATGTAAGTCAACTGGTTGATTAAATTTGTACATATTTACACATAGGGGACCCTCATCCCTCTTAAAACAGCACCTGTGATCTGCAGTTTTTAATAAGGACCTATATGGAAAAATAACTTTTAAAAAGATGTATTACCTAATTAAAACTGTACCCAAATTGAAAGTTTTATCAAGTAATTCACAGCTCAGTGGCACTGTGCCAGGTTCAAGGCCCTGTGACCTCTTGTTAGAAAGAAGAAAAAAAAAAAATTTGGTCTGTAGGGCCAAGAATAGACCTGAGTTCTTAGATAGCTGGTGGAGGTCATAGTAGACAACAACTGACTTGGGATAAGGCAGCTTCATATAGTGAATTGGTATAATTTATACATATCAGATAGTTCAGCTTCTCAGTGCAAAGTTTGGACTTGACACAACCCTTTTCCAACTCATGCAAGATGAATTGAAATTCAAGCAATTGCTCTCTTCTGCTGCCTGTAGCTAACTTGCCCCAGCTCTGCAAAGTTCACTGAAGAGAACTGCCAAGAAAAAAGTGGAACCAATCTGTATTAAGTAGCTTACAGAACACTGCGATGCCACAACTTTGTTAGCTGTGGAGTAGAAGCTTAAGAGGGTTTCTTCAATGTGGATTGTAATCTCATGGAACGACAACACACACACATACCTCACAGTCCACCCCGTCTTTAGCAAGGACAGCAGCTGCTTCCAGACAGTGGCCAACGGGTCGTGAATGAGACACTAAGGTAATGTGGGTTCCTGAAACACACAGGCTGGTGAGGATTGAGAATTACAACATCGTTAACTTTAGCATGCAGACATATTCTTAAGAACAGAAGATTATCTAGCAGTCGCCACCCGGTCAACTTCTTTTAACCTCTTAAACCAAACAGCTTGTGATCCTTTATAGAATGGTAAATGATTACAGCCATTTATCAGCATGCAATAATGCACCTTGAAACCTTATTCCAGCAAGATATAAAAAATTACCCAAACCAGGTCAAAACAGTAATTATGCAACTCATCCCATGAATTAGTAAAGGCTGCAGTAAAGAGTTATGTCTTTTGGGGCCTTTTCAAACCTACAAGGACAGATATCCTGTAGAATTGTGTTCCACAATAGTGGAGTCGCCACTGAAAACACCCTCATTCATATTAGTGCCAAGTAAGGTCAGAACACAGTGCTCTTACTACTGTTAAACTTGAGATATCCAAGCACTCGTGTACTTATTGAGAGCAAGGAAAAGTAGAATTCAAAAAAGCTAGTTTACTAGGCAAAAGAAATAATTTGCCATTCTGTGATTTTTTAACCTTCTAAAATAAAAGGAGCGGGGAGAACGGCAATGAAAGACAGAAGGAATTCAGACACTGACAGGCCACCTGTGGCAAACAAATCTCCAAACCATGGAATTTGCATATGCCTCACAAATCCAGAGAAAGCTGCTGGGCAAAGAGGGTTGGGCTTACAACATGAAGTGACTGATCGTCCTACAGTGCTATAGTCAAGGAAGAGCTTCACCACTGTCCCCTCAAAAAAAGGCATAATCTCTTCTAAAGCCAACTCAACTTCTGGATGGTCTTTTGGGTAGTGAGAAAACAAAAAAGGCATTCTCACTGAATCCCAATGTATAGAGAAACACGCACTTTCACAGAGAAGAACATATATATATATATATATATATGCAGGTTTTGGTGTCCTCGGGTGTCTTCCCGTGTAAAAGTTGGGGTGTCTAGGCGACGTTTCGACGAGGTCACCCCAACTTTTACACGGGAAGACACCCGAGGACACCAAAACCTGCATTCCTGTACCCGTGAAAATCTACGAAAGCAAATATATATATATATATATATATATATATGCAGGTTTTGGTGTCCTCGGGTGTCTTCCCGTGTAAAAGTTGGGGTGTCTAGGCGACGTTTCGACGAGGTCACCCCAACTTTTACACGGGAAGACACCCGAGGACACCAAAACCTGCATTCCTGTACCCGTGAAAATCTACGAAAGCATATATATATATATATATATATGGCTGTATGTGCATCTGGAATGGATATATATATTAATGGATGTGCATCTGGAATGGGAAGAACACCGGGTAGCTTTGCACATAAAAGGGTTGTGCTGCAAGCAAAAGAAACACATTTTAAGAAGAAAGCACAGTGTTTCTGTAAAAGAACACAGCAGGGTCTTGCCTTGTTCAGTAAAAACAGCTAGTTTTGCTTACCTTGCTTTTCTACCTTCGCCTTTCCAATAGGAACAACAAAGTCCTTTGATAGGACTTCCTCCGACAATTCAAAGGGCACACCGTACATCAACTCGTTTTCCAACATTACAACTAGAAAGGCAATTTTAGAAATAGGTACATGTTAACTATATGATGCATTTCTCCAAATCTCTGGTGAGCCACAATAATTGGTTTTGTGGTCAAAGACTCCTAGGACATGTCAGAAGAGAACACCACCCCCACATTCCAAGTTTGGTACTATAGAGAAGGGATTGGGTTTTGATCCAGCAGGTACAACATGCCAAGGGAGAACTTGTCCTGGCTTAAGCAGCCTGTGTGAGGCACACAGGATCCAAAGTCCTGAGGATGCCTAAGATATGCAAGTATTTTGACATCATCCATTATGCAGCAGACACCAATTTGAAATATTCAAGTGGAAGTTAGGGATGTGTGCATGGGGAAATGACCCAGCTCACTCTCCAATACCAACCTTATGCAGTCATCTGACCCCTATCAGCTGATAAAAGCATGAATTGATAGCATGAACAGCCACAAATTTAGGAGAGAGAAAAAAAAAAGAACTGGGCTCTGACTTTTCTTTCAGAGGAGGAAGTAGCTCATCTAGTTAATATAGGGCTTTCAAAAAAACAACCAGCCAAGCAAAGCTTTCTTCCAAATTGAAGCTGGCCAAATGAGCAAAGGATATAAAATTCTGTAGTTCTCAGTACTTTGAGCTCATCCATTTTTATTTGTTTTTAACCCTTTGGGATAAAGTAGAATGCTTCAAAAATGTTGAGGGAGCAGCTGCTCAAAGTTTAAAGCCAGAACAGCGCTAGATTAGTAGATGGGAATACCTATGTCACCAGACAGCTTTCTTCACCTTTCTATACTGGAATCTAACCTCCTGTATGGGACGTGGGTAGCGCTGTGGGTTAAACCACAGAGCCTAGGACTTGCCAATCAGAAAGTCGGTGGTTCGAATCCCCGCAACAGGGTGAGCTCCCGTTGCTCGGTCCCTGCTCCTGCCAACCTAGCAGTTCGAAAGCAGGTCAAAGTGCAAGTAGATAAATAGGTACCGCTCTGGCGGGAAGGTAAATGGCATTTCCATGCGCTGCTCTGGTTCGCCAGAAGCAGCTTAGTCATGCTGGCCACATGACCCAGAAGCTGTATGCTGGCTCCCTCGGCCAATAAAGTGAGATGAGCGCTGCAACCCCAAAGTCGGTCACGACTGGTCAGGGGTCCCTTTACCTTTTAACCTCCTGTACCTGAAGTCCTAATCCATGAGCTGCACTGCTGGAGGGGACTGGGATCCAATGGATATCCCAGTCCAATGGCCTCCAATGTGCGGGCCCTGCTGCTGCAAAGGCCCCCACTACAGTCATGGAAAGCCTGGTGAAGGGAAGTGCTATCACTAGTGCTGTGCCTTTAGGCAGTAGCCAACAGGAAGCCCTCAGTTTCAGAGGCAGAGCTGGGCCAACCACGGACCCACTGGATCCTATGCTGGTCCAACTCCAAAGCTGGCACAGTAAAAAACAAAACCCAAATATGTAAACACAACACCAGAACCACCACCCCTGCCTTGGGCTACTGTTAAGTGTTAGAGCTTCAGTTATGACCACTGTGTTCTGTCCTGCTACTCTCCCGGCAGAGCTAGGATTGCTCTACAATCGCCTCTAAGGGTGTGGTACCCATGCAAAGTCCTTTGAAGTCCCTTCCCTCCACTACTGCTACGAAATCATAATTCTGACCAAACTGAAAACATAGCATTTAAATGAATGTACACTATTTTGGCCTGCACAATGATAAACTGGCTGAGATCCAAAGAACTGATGAGGTTTACCTCAGCAGCACACATGAGCCCAATCTAAGTTTAACTCCCCACAGTTTCTAAAGTAGTTTGATATGCTCCATGGGAGATTTCTGTTTATGAAAGGTACTTCTAGAGTTACCATGGAACTTGCTGCACAACTCTTTGGATCCTGGTCATGACAATATTATTTTTTTTGGAAGGGGGAGGAGAAAGCTAAAGATTTATTTCCAAATGCAACATCTGCAGCTCACACTCACTTCAGCTCAACTTGCAGGAACACTAATAGAAGAACAATTTGTCTAAAACGGAGGAATTATTTTGTTCGTTTGCTACCTTTGTACACAACATTGTAGCCATAATGGTTTCCAAGGCAAAACACACAACTTTATAGCTAAGAACAACCCGCCTCTTGGAACAAATGCAAAAGGAAATAATCCAAAAAGCAAAAATGTTTCCTTAATCTAGTATCTGAAAGGATACCCAAACTGTTTTCTTCTCCTCCTGCAAAGGGAATGAAAGACTGCACCCTACCCCAGCTAAATATCGGACACTCAACATGATGCAGACACCACAAATTAGATTTCTTTCTGACACCCAATGCCCTGCATAAAATGTTTAATGCAGGTAAACCCAATAAGCTAACACTTTAGCATTACACCCGCACAGAAATCTTGGCTTCATATACCTGGATTGTTATCCCGGATTGCGGCTTTAAGGAGACCTTTTGCATCCTCCGAATTCCAGGGGCTGACTACTTTCAGTCCAGGGCAGTGTCCATACCAGGACGCAAAACACTGGGAATGCTGGGCTGCAACACCTGCCGAGGCTCCGTTTGGGCCCCTGAAGACAATAGGGACAGGTACCAAACCTGAAGACATGTAGTAGGTTTTGGCAGCTGAGTTTATAATCTGATCAATAGCTTGCATGGAGAAGTTGAAGGTCATGAATTCACAAACAGGTCTCAAGCCAGCCTGTGAAGACAAAGCAGCCATGTTAACAGCCATTCCTAAGTTGCTTTTTAAACGGTGAATTAATGGCACTATTTTGTATTTAAGAGGCTTTTTTAATAAACATTTGGAAGGTACATACCATGGCAGCTCCTACAGCAATTCCAGTAAAGCCCATCTGGGGGGGGGGGGGGGAAGGAAGAACAAAGTGTGACGAAAACTAAAATTTAAATCAATACTATCTGAAAATATATTTCGTGAAAACGAAATGACTTTTTGCACTTTTTTGGATTAAATACTAAAATAGAAAAAATTAAAATGTGTTATGAATTCATACCTCTGATATAGGAGTATCTATTATCCTCTTATCACCATATTTCTTCCAAAGGCCTCTGCTAATCTGCAGGTTTAAAAAAGAGGGTTGTGGTATTGCTATTTATAACATTTTAAGAAATGGACAGATTATGCTGCCCTTCTAATTACTGCATCATCTTCTTACCTTGTATGCCCCATCATACTGGGCAACTTCCTCCCCCAGCAGGAAAACCTTCTCATCCCTCTCTAGCTCCTCATCTAAGGCCTGGTTTAAAGCATCACGGACAGTCACCTATTAATGCGAAGACATATTTAGGTCACAATCCACAAACCATTTCTCTTTGTTATTAGGAACCTTGAGCTTTTTGGAAGAAAGTTAGGATATTAATTATTTTTTTTAAAAAATTGCTTTAGTGTAATCCCACAATAATCAAGGAGGAAAGTTGGAAACTTCCATGGCTGAAAGCAACTGAATGTCTTGGGCTAACCTACGATCTCACGAAAGGAGTGGGAAAGGTTAGGGTTCGGGTCACATTCATATTTTCTGTGGAACTCCGTTTTGTCTGACTAGGATGTTCCCAAGAGACACAGCATATTTGTGAGCTCCAGGCTAGATCCTGACAGCAGTTCCTGGAGATGAGATACCTGTTGACACTAAGTCAATTCTAAAGGGCAATTCTAAACAGCCAGGCAGATTTCCTTTGGCTAAGCTGTCAGCAAAAAGAGATCAGTAAGTGATTTAAATATCAAATCAAAGTCATCCCTTGTAGATCAAGGAAGACTGTTGTAAAACTTTGTTTTCTTTACAAATTTCAGCCCATGGCCATGTCAGCAGTAGCAATGCTTAACTGAAATTTGTAAAGAAAACCTCTGTTGCACCACATAGGATGTTGGTTGGATGGTGCAGAAATGTCCCTCTGTCCAACCCCCGAGGGATCGCCTGGTCTTTGCCTCCAGAGTGATGCCAGCAGGCCTATTCTGCCTGCTGGTGCTTGCTCAGTATTGTCTACTTTCACTGGCAGTGACTCCTCTCAAGAGCCCTCACCCGTCAATGAACTCTGAGCAATCGATTAATCTGAGCATGGATCTGGGTGCTCGCTGTGTGACAGCTGCATGACCGGCTTCAGGAAATTCAAGCTGAAGGCTAACTGATGGGTTGTTTTGCCCCTTGAGACATGTTAACATTTTTGCACGCTACACCAACATGATTACGAGATCGGAGAAGACTGAATTTGTACACGAGTGCACATTAAATTCATAAACAGATAAGGATACAATATGGAAACAGCAATAGAGCTTCCTAGAAAAAGAGATTTGTGAATACAAGCACATACATACCCCTTTCCCACCACCATTTCTTTCTTCTTTTCCCCATGTATAATTTCAAAACCTGCCCCAAAGACGCTCACTCCGTTCTCTACTTCAAAACCTCATCCCCACACCTGAACAGTAATGTAAACTGTTTCTAATTTTACGCTAAGCCATCATTATAAATAAATACAATAACAATAATAAACCAGGCAGAGGGCCTTCTCAGTAGTGGCGCCCGCCCTGTGAATACCCTCCCACCAGATGTCAAGGAAATAAATCTGATTTTTAGAAGACATCCGAAGGCAGCCCTGTTTAGGAAAGTTTTTAATGTTTGATGCTTTATCATGTTTTTAATATTCAGTTAATATTCAGCTCAGAGTGGCTGGGGAAACCCAGCCAGATGGGCGGGGTATAAATAATAAATAATTATAATTATAATTATTATATTATGACTGCAATCAAGAGGAAGGATGTGAGGATATGCCAGAGCTCAGGCTTTCCCCAGTAGCTTCAATAGTATTTACCGGGGCGGGAAGAAGAGGACGTCAGAGAGCGTGTAGTCGTAAAAGGGGCAACAGTGTCTCTGAGCAGGTGCAGAGTGTCCTTTTCTGCCTTTCAAGGCTGGGATGCCAAGGCGCCCCCGGGAGAAAGAGGACCTTCCGTTTCAAGCGCTAAAGCCGAGCGTGGGGCGGCGGGCAGGCGACGTATAAACAAATATATTAGAATAATTCTGTCCGGCTACAGAAAGGGATGCGACCTCTGCTTTGCTGCAGCAGCAACTGCTCCGCTATAACCTTGCCCCGAAGGTCGCCTCGGTCCCCGCTCCCTCACGAGCGCCCGTACCTGAGCAGCGGCAGCCGCAGAGCCGTGGAAGCGCCGCCGCGGAAGTCCGCCGAAGCGCCCGGCCGCCGCCAGCTGCGAGCAGCGCACCAGACCCCGCAGTGGCCCCGCTGCCGCCGCCATCTTGGATGTGCCCTCAACCCTGCGCGAGGCTCAGCGTAACCCTTACGCGGCGCGCCCTAGGCCAGCCTCGTTCGCCGTCGTCGTCGTCGCCTAGCAACGAGAAAGCAGCACGGGGCAGGGGTGCGTCCTTCCGTGACGCTGCTTCGTGCCTCACTTCCGCCATGAGTTGAGAACGCTGGCGCCTATTGGCTCGACTCGACCTATCAAGCCGAGGCGGGCCCTGCCGTTTGATGGACGGCTCGTTGCGTCAATCCGTGCGCTTCATGGGTGACGTTGGTAGCAGCTTCATTAAGCCCGGGCTAGGAACTAATTAACTGAGAAGCCTTGTTTATTTATCACATTTATATCCCGCCTTTACTCCCAAGGAGCACAAGCTAGAGTACATGGTTCTTTCCCCTCCCCATTTTAAATAAATAATTAATATAAATAATAAACTAAATAAATATCTATCTATCCTCACAACAACACTTGAGGTAGTTTAAGTTGAGAGATGGTGACTGGCCCGAGGTCATCGCTGAGAAAAGGGATTTGAATCCTGCTCTTCCAAGCCCTGGTCTAGTAACCACTGCACCACAGTGGCTGCCTGAAAGCCTTTGAAGTATCTGAAATTTCTTCCCCTGATGCAGCTTGCCTGTGTCTGCAAAAGTTTTGATGTGACCCTATTAAAGGGCCCTGGCAGTGGGGTGGGGTTAGTTTCCATGTATTTAAGTAGGTTATATATATGTGTGTGTGAATGGGTGATTTATGAGAGATTCAGAACAGACTAAAGGCCACATATTTCTTCACCGTTGGTTACCACAAGATGTAGTGATGGCCAAAACCTTGAGTGGCTTTAAGGGATTAGATAAATGAGGATATGGTCATCAATAGCTGTAGCCTCCAGAGTCAGAGGCAACATGCATCTTCTGAACACAATTTGCTGTGGGAGAAGGTGCTTGTGTCCTGCTGTGGGTTTTCCCCATAGACAACCGGTTAGTCACTGTAAGAACAGGGTGTTGGACGAAGAAGGGCCTTTGGTCTGATCCTGCAGGCTCTTTGTATTAGACAGGGTACAAGCCAAAAGCTGGAATGGAACAAAACCAGACCCAACAACCCCTTGGTAAAACAGCTGGAAGTGTTATGTTAGAGACATTTTAGTATTATTATTTATGAGATTTCTGTACAGTACTGCCCTTCATCTGAAGATCAGAGTGGTTTACACTTGAGAATGACACGTATTTCAGAACTGAAACTGCCTCTGTGTTATACTTTTATTAACACCCTCACACCCATAAACCACCTGTTCCAGGCAATAAACTGTTCCAGAAAAACACTTCGGAGTGTCTACTTCCAAGGACAACATTACAACTAAGTAAGATGGGAATGATGTGTTAAACTACAATATTTCTAAAGAACCCACATTCTATTGTTATTTTCAGGCAATCAGTGGTGTTGCTAGAAAACAGCATCAACTTTTAAAGAAGCCAAACCAGCCCAGTTCACCAGCCAAGAGACTAGATACACTGCTGACACAGGAAATTTGCACAAAATCCACATTCCATTCATTGTTTCACATCTCCCGAGGCATAGGTGGCCTGCAGTTGACACATCACAAGAAAAAACATGAGAAAAATTAAAATAAATATGCTGGTAAGGAAAGTCTTCTTTTTCTGTCTCTGATTTTTTTCTAAACCAGAAACCCCACATTTTTAAAAGACCTTTCAAAATACTCATTAAAGGAATAAAATGGGGAAAAACAGCATGTTCCATGGGAATCCACAAGAGACTATTCATAAATAAAAAAATGCAACCATACAAAGAGTCAACAACAATGTAGAAGATTTGAAGTACTGAATACTTGTAACTATCATAGGTTTCTGAGCAGAACTATCTTGCAGAGTGTTAACATTACATCAGGGTGGATCATTCATGCACCTATCAATTCAAAAGGGCTCTCCGGTTGGTGGCAGGCTCTCTGCTGGGCTGTTGCTTGGTGACTTCTTACACCAGGAGCCACCTTATGCTGTCTGTTCAGAGTGACACCCTCACATTCTCAAGTAGTTCCTCTTTAGGCACAGAAGAAAGCTTGCTGCAATCCTGTGCACAGCCATTTGGAACTAAATCCTACTGTACACAGGGGACTTATTTCTGTGTAAAAATGCATTCGAGTGGGCTGTGGACCTTTGAAAACAGTGGGACTATGCAGAAAGATAAATCTGAGCACCAATTAAGACGCCAGAACAAGAGAGCTTTCAGACAGTGAAAATGTAGTTATTACGTTTTGAAGCAACTGAATGAAAAACACGTCATAGGACTTAATGCCTAACCCTTTTTCAATAAGAGTTTACTGTGAGACTCAATAAATTATCATGAGTTTAAATAACAGTCAATTTTGAGGCTGGTTGGTTGGCGTGCTTTCTTTTTTGGAAATGTATGTTAGAATTTTGCATTATCCAGTCGAAAGGAGCAGTGACTTCATTTTTATCTTTTGAATTTGGCTTGAAAGGGGGAAGGAAAGGAAGAGGAAAGCAGCTGAAATAACTTTTTTTTAAGGCATGCAAATAGCTAATGATTAGATTATTCTAAGTGGGCTCATTAGCACAGCTAATAGTCAAGTGCAATTTGTACATATTGTGAACACGTAATACTCGAAGAGCAAATTGCAATGACCTTATTGGAGAGGTTATTAGCTAAATATAAACTCACATGTTAACTAAAATTATAGATGCCACTCACTGTGTATTTGAAAATGGTAACATTCTAGTGGCATAAAATAGGCATGGGCAGATTGAAGGCTTGTAGGATCTACTTTTCCCCATTTCTTTTTTCCCTGGGCTGGAGCAGGGCACATTGCCAATTTGTGGCAGAGTCAGCTATTTATTTATTTAGAGCATTTGCCCCCTAGTCCTTAGCAAAAATAAAACAAAAACAAAAGTTCTCAGAGAGGCTCACATACAACCAATTTAAACAAGACAGTCCCTGCCCACAGGCTTACAACCAAAAAAAAAAAAAAAATCCCCATTACACAAAAGGGGAAAGGGATAAGGAGTGAAAATCATATTCAGGCAATCCTTAAGTAATTGTTTTTATAATGACAAGCTTGCATAGTTCAGGGATAAGGAACTGGACTTTCAGCAAAACTGATGGAATGAGGCCTGCTTTCCATCTCTCCCACTTGTGGAAATATATACTGTATATTACAAGTTACATCTGAGTTACTACAAATCAATGCAGAGCCTGTTTGACAAAATGGTTAACATTCCAAATCAGGGCCAGAGGGCCTAAGCTTCAAATTCCTACTCAGCCATGAAGCTCAGTAGGTGATATTGGGCCAGTCTCTTATCTCTCAGCCCAAGCTAGGTCTCAGCATTGTTGAGGGCTTAATGGGTGGCGAGAGGATCTTGTACACTGCACTGAGCTCCTTGGAAGGAGGGCAAGATAAAGTATTCAGATGGGTATGTCTAAAGATTAGGGCCTCAGAGGGTGAGCCTACTCCCAGGTAAGTGTGCATAGAATTTCATCCTCAGGCTTAAATCAGTGGCCCAAAGCTGGGAGAATCTTTGGCCCTCTGTTTAAGAAATCAACAATGTTGCTGACCAGCAGTGACCAGAAGGAGGAATGACCACTGGGAGGAGCGCAGAAAGAAGAAATGCCATGGTACACCTGCAACAGCGCAATCGGACACCTTCATCTGCCCCACCTGCAACACAACATGTCTCTGCTGTATTGGTCTCTACAGACACAGGAGGCGCTGTAACTCCACCCCCAAAGGTGCACTGCTCCATCGTCAACCCAAGACTGATGGATGCCCACCAGAATGCTGCTGAACTACAGCTCCCACCATCCTTGCCCATTGGCCAAGCTTACTGGGGTTGATGGGAGTTCTAGTTCAGCATACCTGGAGTGCTAAAGGTTCCCAACCCTTGCATTTAAGCCCCTAATGTCTATTCAAGCATTTATGAGCAGCCCTATCAAAGATACTTATTCTCAAAAGTGTGAAGGATGAGCTAGATGAATGAAGGGTTTAGAAGTTAAGACTGGCTCCCTCCTTGTCCTTCTGCCTGCAGGCGAATACTTTCTCGTTCCAACAGAAACTGACTGCCTTTAATGAAAGGGCTGGAGCAGTGCTGCTTTTCTGTAATTTTTGGTATGGCTTTAATAATTTTGTAAAGGTATATAATTTTAATTCCATCAATGTTCAGTTTTTTTTTAATGCCCCCCCCCCCAGGCCGAGGGAAAAGGCCAGGTATAATTTGTTGTTAACATCTGTCTGGGGTGTGTGTTTGTGGATTCAAACCACTGCTTTAGCAACACCAAAGTGACCTCCCTGGGGTACAAGCCTGGGCAATGTGCATGGAGGTCCTGGGCTGCCCAGAAAAAGACCCCCTTCTTGGCCACGCTGATGTGGTCCAAAGGAAATCAGAGCAATACATTTGGCACCAGCTTGGCACCAGGAGTCGCTGGAAGGAGGTGTTCAATTCCAGATTTACTCCTTAGCCTTTTCATCTCCTGAAGAAGGCATCTGGCAAACCCAGGCAGATGGGTGGGGTACAAATAACAAAATTATTACAAAGTACTATATCCCGCAAGGCAGCAGAGGTTTAGGATCAGAGCAGGGTAATAATAGTGCTTTTTTCTGAGGGTACTCAAGGATACGCAATACTAGCACTCCCAAAAGCATGGGAGTACCAGCACCTTTTTTTAAAAAAGCACTGGATATAAACAAATATATACCATCAACAATAATAGTAATAATAATCATAATAATCATAACGGCACTCTCTTCATCTCTAAAGCTCCGGTCCTCCATGTATGCACTGAACTCGGCGGGACTTGCATCCGAATCAATAGGCTTGGGAGAAAAAACAAAACAAATTCCTTCCAGTAGCACCTTAAAGACCAACTAAGTCAGTTCTTGGTATGAGCTTTCGTGTGCATGCACACTTCTTCAGATACCATGCACACGAAAGCTCATACCAAGAACTGACTTAGTTGGTCTTTAAGGTGCTACTGGAAGGAATTTGTTTTGTTTTGACTATGGCAGACCAACACGGCTACCTATCTGTAACTAGGCTTGGGAGGATGGGGATAATTTGCTTTTGGCTCGCTTCGGAGAGACTGCCTCTCCTCCAGCCTAGGCCTCGCCAGGCTCCGCTCCTCCTTTTCCTCTCCAGCCCTTCCCTTAGGAAGGCTTCCCCCTGCCCCTTGCACGAGGCCTCGCGGAGCAAGGCAGGCCCTGCAGGAGGAGGAGGAGGAGGCGGCGCCGGCGCCGGGGAGGAGCCAGCGACGCCGCCGGCCCGGGAGCAGCGCAGAGCGCGCGCGACAAGCCGAGAGACGGAGGGAGCTTCCCCGAGGCGCGCCTGTTCCCGAGTGAGTAGCGGCGGAGGTCGGGGCGTCATAAAATGGCGGGAAGACACCGCCGGGAGGGCTGCCCAGGGGACGGCTGCGCCGCGGTTGTTGCACCTGGCTTCCTCGTCGCGGCGGCGGCGAAGGGGAGGAGGGAGGAAGACCGGAACGCCCGGGCTTCTTACAAAGGAGGGGGGGGGGGAGATGCAGCCCGGACTCCTGGGTTCCTGTTCAGGAGAGGAGCATCAGCAGGATATGTAAACTGGCAGGACGCCTGGGTCCCTTTTCAGGAGAGGAGGCAGGCAGGACGCCTGGGTCCCTTTTCAGGAGAGGAGGCAGGGTCCCTTTTCAGGAGAGGAGGCAGGCAGGACGCCTGGGTCCCTTTTCAGGAGAGGAGGCAGGGTCCCTTTTCAGGAGAGGAGGCAGGCAGGACGCCTGGGTCCCTTTTCAGGAGAAGAGGCAGGCAGGACGCCTGGGTCCCTTTTCAGGAGAGGAGGCAGGGTCCCTTTTCAGGAGAGGAGGCAGGCAGGACGCCTGGGTCCCTTTTCAAGAGAGGAGGCAGGGTCCCTTTTCAGGAGAGGAGGCAGGCAGGACGCCTGGGTCCCTTTTCAGGAGAAGAGGCAGGCAGGACGCCTGGGTCCCTTTTCAGGAGAGGAGGCAGGGTCCCTTTTCAGGAGAGGAGGCAGGCAGGACGCCTGGGTCCCTTTTCAGGAGAGGAGGCAGGGTCCCTTTTCAGGAGGGAAAGGAGAGTGAAAACAGGACACCTGGTGTGTGTGTGTTTAGAAATTTGTCAGGATGCCTGGCTTCTTATTAAGGGAGTAATCAGGATGTGTCCAAAGAGCCATACTGGATCATTCGACATTGGGCAGCTACCACATAAATATTACACGGTCGTCCTTCTCTCGGGAACGGGGGTTAAAGAGTGAATGGCGGTTAAAGAGTGATCCTCTCGGCTATTGCAGTACAGTACATGCTAATGGGTAACATGGGCATACTTTTCTGTGTTAGCGATCTCATGGTACAGAGACTGGATATTGGACTTTGTTTTATTTCGAGTTTTTTTGTTTTTGCAGGCGCATGTGAATTATGTCATTAAGACTGCAATCCTAATTACACTTACCGGGAAATTAGTCCCACTGAGCAAAACATGCTTGGGATTAGAGTGCAAAATACCTAAAGTTCTCTGTGTGTGTTGGCTTTGAAGGATGGATGATTTCCAGAATTACCTGTTTTTTGTTTTAATGTGTGTGCTGCCAGGATTCTTGGATCCTTCTGTAGTTTCTGTAGGAAGATGGAATTCCTGGTATTATGTGTGACAGTTTGAAGCATAGCCAGGACCTCTGTTTTTTGGTGGGGTTATTCCCCTGAAAGGTGGAGGAAAGCATGTGTTGAAGAAGGGTCCCTGTGCTGTTTTCGTTTTTTAAATTCAGTAGGATGATTCTGCCAGCCCATTGGGGTATCCAAGTAATAGCCTCTCTGTGTTGTGGCTCTATGGCTTTTCCCTTCTGAAGGTAGTAGTGTTTGGAAATGAAGGTGAAGAGCATCCTTATTTAGATTGAAGGGTGGGGAGGAATTTTTTAATAGGGTTTCTTGTTTGGTCTTTTGCTGGTTCCGGCACAATGTGTTTTCATCCCTGCCAGTAATCCACCCACGATCCAGGGCTGCAAATACTGTTCTACTGTATATATCTTTCACTTTCTGTTCTGTAATTGTGTGGTGCCCTTCTGCTGTTAGTGAAATAATCAACATGTGCACCAACTTTAACCAAATCAGGTCCTCCTGGATTATAACCTATGGCAACCATGTCACTTTTGGTTCTTGGAATTTGGTTTAGCTAGCTCAGAACGCAGTGGATGTAGCCTACCTTGATTTCAGCAAGGCATTTGACAAGGTGCCCCATGATATTCTTGTAAAGAAGCTGGTAAAATGCGGTCTTGACTATGCTACCACTCAGTGGATTTGTAACTAGCTGACTGACCGAACCCAAAGGGTGCTCATCAATGGTTCCTCTTCATCCTGGAGAAGAGTGACTAGTGGGGTGCCACAAGGTTCTGTCTTGGGCCCGGTCTTATTCAACATCTTTATCAACGACTTGGATGATGGACTCAAGGGCATCCTGATCAAATTTGCAGATGACACCAAACTGGGAGGGGTGGCTAACACCCCAGAGGACAGGATCACACTTCAAAACGACCTTGACAGATTAGAGAACTGGGCCAAAACAAACAAGATGAATTTTAATAGGGAGAAATGTAAAGTATTGCACTTGGGCAAAAAAAATGAGAGGCACAAATACAAGATGGGTGACACCTGGCTTGAGAGCAGTACATGTGAAAAGGATCTAGGAGTCTTGGTTGACCACAAACTTGACATGAGCCAACAGTGTGACGCGGCAGCTAAAAAAGCCAATGCAATTCTGGGCTGCATCAATAGGAGTATTGCATCTAGATCAAGGGAAGTAATAGTGCCACTGTATTCTGCTCTGGTCAGACCTCACCTGGAGTACTGTGTCCAGTTCTGGGCACCACAGTTCAAGAAGGACACTGACAAACTGGAACGTGTCCAGAGGAGGGCAACCAAAATGGTCAAAGATGCCTTATGAAGAACGGCTAAGGGAGCTGGGCATGTTTAGCCTGGAGAAGAGGAGGTTAAGGGGTGATATGATAGCCATGTTCAAATATATAAAAGGATGTCACATAGAGGAGGGAGAAAGGTTGTTTTCTGCTGCTCCAGAGAAGCGGACACGGATCGATGGTTCCAAACTACAAGAAAAAAGATTCCACCTAAACATTAGGAAGAACTTCCTGACAGTAAGAGCTGTTTGACAGTGGAATTTGCTGCCAAGGAGTGTGGTGGAGTCTCCTTCTTTGGAGGTCTTTAAGCAGAGGCTTGACAACCATATGTCAGGAGTGCTCTGATGGTGTTTCCTGCTTGGCAGGGGGTTGGACTCGATGGCCCTTGTGGTCTCTTCCAACTCTATGATTCTATGATTCTATGAGATGCATTGTTTCGTATAAGCAGAAGTCCAGTGCCAGTCAGTCTGCTTTGCACATGGTCACATATTTCCACAGGGGGAACTGCTGTCAAAAAAGACCGCTTCTAATCAAGAAACAGACCAAGATATTTTGAGGCCTGTGGCAGCCTGGGGTGTGAATTGTAATAAGCCAAATAACTGATAATTTGATGGCCTTGTTCTCACAGTGGCCAACCAGATACCTATGGGAACCCTGCAAGGACATAAGCACAACAACACTTTCTTTTTACTTGTGCTCACTAGCAACAACTGTTCAGAGGCATCCTGCTTTCAACACTGGACGCTTTTATGCAGCCTTCAGGGCTAGCTGGTATCCATGGATAGCCTTATTCCCTGTGTGAAAAGCAGATGCATCATGTTGTTGGTTGTGCTCACACTTTCCATGGAGACAGCAATAGAAAGTATTAATTAGGTTAGTGGGTTCCGTTGCTCTTAGGTAGCCCCGCCATCAGAATTTGGAGGGTATGTCCTGATGAAGGGTTAAGGGGTATATTAAAGAAATGCTGACAAGAATGGAAAGCTGGTCTTTGGGAACCAGGTGAGTAGCAAAAGCTTTCAGAGGTAAGAAAAAACTGTGTCGTAATGCAGGAATCTCAGCTAGATCATATGTGACATTTTCCTGCAGTCCAGTTCAAGATACTGGTACTTTCCTTCTAAGCTGTAAATGTTCTTGGTCAGGCATGGGCAAACTCGGCCCTCCAGATGTTTTGGGACTACAATTCCCATCATCCCTGACCACTGGTCCTGTTAGCTAGGGATGATGGGAGTTGTAGTCCCAAAAACATCTGGAGGGCTGAGTTTGCCCATGCCTGTTCTAGGTCCTGCTTAACTAAGGGGGCTCCCTCTGTCTTTGTCTTCATTAGCCAAATTATCAGCTTTGCAGCCCTGCTTACTCTGTAGTAGGATATTCATGGATTCATAGAATTGCAGAGTTGGAAGGGACCTCCAGGGACATCTAGTTCAAGCCTTTGAAATGCAGGAATCTCAACTAGATCATACATGACAGGTGGCCATCCAACCTCTGCTTAAAATCCCCCAAGGACGGAGAGTCCACCACCTCCAGAGGGAGACCGTTCCACTGTCAGACAGCTCTTACTGTCAGAAAGCTCTTCCTGATGTTTAGTCAAAATCTCCTTTCTTGTACTTGAATCCATTGGTTTGGGTCCCAGCTTCCAGGGCAGGAAAAAAAACCAAGCTTGCTCCATCCTTCATGTGACAGCCCTTAGATATTTGAAGGTGGTTAGCACATGTCCTCTCAGTCTCCTCTTTTTCAGGCTAAACGTACCCAACTCCTTCAACCATTCCTCATAAGGCCTGGTTTCCAGACCCTTGATCATCTTGGTCGCCTTCCTCTTCACATGTTCCAGTTTGTCAGTATCCTTCTTAAATTATGCTGCCCAGAACTGGACACAATACTCCCAAGTGTGGTCTGACCAAGGCAGAATAGAGCAAGACTATTGACTTCCCTTGATCGAGACACTAGACTTCTCTTGATGCAGCCTAGAATAGCATTAGCTTATTTTTGCTAATCTATCACACTGCTGACTCATGTTAAGCTTGTGCCCATATATGTTGTGATGGACAGATACCTGCTGCATTAGATAGCAGGTGGATTTTCTATTTAGCCACCAAATTAGTTCTACCTATTTATATATTTGGGTAATCAAAGCGGCATCCTCCAGCTGGACTACAGCTTGCATCATCCCTGATCATTGTCCAAGCTGACATGGGCTGTTGGAAGTTAGAGTCCAAAGACATCTGGAAGGCACCATGTTGGCTTAGCCGTGGTGGATGGCAATGGCTAGTAAATCAGACCCCATCGCATTTGGGAGGTGCAAGGCACCGTCCACAAAACACTGCAGCTTCTCATCCTCCGTTCATGAGAGAGAGTCTTCAGATGGTCTGCATCAGGGGTTGGCAAACTATGGTCTGCGGGCTGGATAAGGCCTGAGAGGGTTGTTAAACCGGCCCCTGGCTGGCTTAACAACCCCCTTAGGCCGTATCCAGGAAGTATCCAAGAAGCTCAGGCGTATCAGGCCGTATCCAGGAAGTTCCTGCAGCCAATAGGAAGCCACAGACGCCGCCTCCCCCCCCCCCCCGCTATGGCTCCAAAAGCCAGCGGGGAAAGAGTGGCGGGTTTTTTTCGCATGCACACGGGTGCACACGCTCCCGCGAGTGTGCCCACCCCACGCGCTCCTGCGTACGGGTGATCTGGCCTGACAGCGGAAAAGTTTGCTGACCCCTGGTCTACATAGTAGTATCATGATGCAAATGCCAGCATATGGCCTGAGTCTGTGGAATTCTGAACATTTCAAGCTTTCCCTGTTTTGGTGGGTAGATGGGAATGCGACTTTTGTTTTTAAAGAACCCTTGTGGAACAGGGTAAGACCCACAAGACTGTACACGTTTAAGTTGGAAGTAAGTCCCGGGTAAGTATAGGATTGCACTGAAGTTAATGAACATAGAATACAGTGGTACCTTGGGTTACATACGCTTCAGGTTACATACGCTTCAGGTTACAGACTCTGCTAACCCAGAAATAGTACCTTGGGTTAAGAACTTTGCTTCAGGATGAGAACAGAAATCGTGCTCCGGCAGCGTGGTGGCAGTGGGAGGCCCCATTAGCTAAAGTGGTGCTTCAGATTAAGAACAGTTTCAGATTAAGAACAGTTTCAGGTTAAGAACAGACCTCCAGAACGAATTACAGTGGTGCCTCGCAAGACGAAAATAATCCGTTCCGCGAGTCTCTTCGTCTAGCGTTTTTTTCGTCTTGCGAAGCATCCTTATTAGCGGCTTAGCGGATTAGCGCTATTAGCGGCTTAACGGCTTAGAAAAAGGGGGGGGGACTCGCAAGACTCGCAAGACGTTTTTGTCTTGCAAAGCAAGCCCATAGGGAAAATCGTCTTGCAAAGCGCCTCGAAAAACGGAAAACCCTTTCGTCTAGCGGGTTTTTCGTCTTGTGAGGCATTCGTCTTGCAGGGCACCACTGTAAGTACTTAACCCAAGGTACCACAGTAATAGAATCTTCAGCTTGGAAGGGACCCAAGGGTCATCTAGTCCAACCCCCTGCAATGCAGGAATCTCAGCTAAAGCATCCTGCAGGGTTAGGGAGGTATATAAATTCTAATAATCGTCCTCCTCCATGTCTAAGCTAGGTTCCTTACTTTCAGTAATGAGTAAAACTTAGCTGAATACCACTCGAGTAATATGTGAACCCTGCCCACATACTCAGTAGGACAGGGCAATATATCGATATAACCTGTTCAAAGTCCATATTGTGATGTCAGTTTCATAGTTTTTGACATAGCAACATATTGTGAATTTTGTGGGTGTGGGTGTACACTATGAAAAAAAATCACAATGTGGGAAAAACCATGAAGCCAGCCAGTGCCTCTACATAGCTCCATCCTTATTTCAGACATTGTGATATATCAGTATATCGCGATGTTTAGCTGGTGATAATATCATAAAGTTGAAAACCAGCCCTAATTGATGTTCAGCCTCAGACAGAAGGGAGAAAACCATGCAGGGAAAGTAGATACCCTTCCAGCTGTTTGTGAAAACACCAATGCAGCCCATTAGTCTGAAACGGGATGAGATTGTAGTACAGTAGTTATCACCACAATGGGGTTAGGTAAACAAATCAAGGGCATTTGCTTAAAAATAATCAATACTAGAGTACAGTGGAACCTCGACTTACATCCGCCTCTTCTCGCAGATGTTCCAAGTTGCGACCGCGACAAACCCAGAAGTAAACACTGGATTTGCCGCGATTCGCACATGTGCAGAAGCGGCTTCTGCCATCTGCGCATATGCACAAGTGGCTGCCACCTCTACACATGCACAGAAGTGCGCAGCCACCGAATGCGCACACGCACAATGGCGCCTCTACTAGCGTTTGGTTTTGCCCAGCGGACAGGCCTCCGGAACGGATTATAATCATAAGTAGAGGCTGTACTGTAGTGCTAAATAGCCAAGTGGTGGGTCATTGAAAAACTTGCATTTAAAGACCGCTCATTAAATGGTATCATTTTGTTGCTGTATTTTAATTGCTTTCTGACTTCTTATGCTGCCTAGGTTCCTTTGTAAATCTAATCTCTCTGAACATTTTCCTTTCCTTTCCTTTTTAAAAACAAAAATGCTCATGCCCAATTCTTTACATGTTTCAGACAGGGAGAGATTCAGCAGAAATGCCGCTGTAGTTCTCCTTGGAGCTAGGACACATATTCCATCTGTTACATATATAAAATATCTTGGTGCCAGAGGCAGGGATCTTAGTATAATGGGATGCAATTGTCATTCTGCAAACAGCTTGAAAGACTGACAGCATGGAGTTGTGTGAGGAAAATTACAGCCTCTTTTTTAGTTAATTTTTTTTTAAAGCCCTTTCAAATTCCAATTTTTGTATTGTCTGTAAAATCTTCAAGGTTTTAAAAAGCCAAGGTACCTCTGAGTGGGATGCGGGTGGCGCTGTGGGTTAAACCACAGAGCCTAGGGCTTGCCGATCAGAAGGTCGGCGGGGTGAGCTCCCGTTGCTCAGTCCCAGCTCCTGCCAACCTAGCAGTTCAAAAGCACATCCAAGTGCAAGTAGATAAATAGGTACCGCTCCGGCGGGAAGGTAAACAGCGTTTCCGTGCGCTGCTCTGGTTCACCAGAAGCGGCTTCGTCATGCTGGCCACATGACCCGGAAGCTGTACACCGGCTCCCTCGGCCAATAAAGCGAGATGAGCACCGCAACCCCAGAGTCGTCCGCGACTGGACCTAATGGTCAGGGGTCCCTTTACCTTTACCTCTGAGTAGTTGTTCACACGGGTAGAACATCAGCCAGTTGCAATAATTTGGGAGCAGCCCACACACACAGTGTTAGGACACATGACTTTTTCTTAGGCTCAGCCTCTGGTGCCACCAGTTAAAAGGATCTTAGGTAAAAGACTGTGAGCTGGATGTTGCTGAACTGCAACTCTCAGAGGTTGATGATACAGCTGTAGCTGTGCTATACCCGGAAGGCCACAGGTTCCCTACCCCTGGGCTGGGTGGACCAGTGGTTTGACTCAGTATAATGCTGTGCTCTATCTCTGTAACTATCAGAACTGATCACTCTAATTCTGTTTTCATTCTTTTTTATCCTGTCGAAAGGTTTTGCAGCGGCGTGTGAATCATTAGCTGACATTTACACAAGCTGGGCCTTGTGTAATGAAAACCACATAGGTATCACTTTAGGGGATCGTTGCATAGGCATAACACCATTGCTAAGCTTACCCATGTATCCTCCAACCTTTCCCTTTGAAAACAAAGCGAAGCACCAGCTCAGATTTCTAGACGCGAGCTTAAAATTATTTAGTCGACAGCTGGTCAGGATTGACCAGCCGTATTTCCATCTTCCAGGACTCATCTTCCCTCCTTCCTTTTAGGGTTGGGTATAGGTACGCTGGTTGCTTTGGAGAGCAGTAGGGCTTTTCCCCCCATGGCAATTTCCATGCTTGCAGTTTTCTCCGTGCACCTCTACAGCGTCCTGTGTCCAGGGTGGGATACTTGCTTGGCAAGCATGTAATGCCAGATTCAGGCTGCTCACAATCTACATGCTCTCTCTCTCCCCCCCCCCCCAATTTCAGGCCATCTGTGCATTGCAAATAGCTGGTCCTCCATACGCTGTCATGCACAAAAGCACACAGTTCGTCTGCCCCCCCCAGCTGATCTGCGTAGATCTGTGGGGTCATCGTTCTCTCGCATCAGATAATCAATCCGATGATCACGAAGAGGACATTTTGTACCCCTAGCACTGTGCTTGATTTACATTTCTCGCCCCTCACCCGCTGCCATCAAAACTGGTGGACCCCTTGGGAAGCAGGAGAAACATTTGATCCTGGGGCAGGAAGTCAGTGACCCCCCCATCCCGTTTTGTGGCTTTGTTTTCAGGATTGCTCTTAGGGGTAGTAAAAAAAACAAAGAAGTAGTAGATATTCATCCTGTTCACTGAGCAAAGTGAGCACAACTTTCTGAAAATAGTAAAATAAAAACAGTACTACTACTAATAATAACAAGCCATTTCTATAGAACAGGCATGTCCAACACACAAGAGACTGTGATCTACTCCCAGTATAAAATTTCTGGAAGTGATCTACCCATGAAGGGGGTGGGAAGCCAAAGTTGTTTCACCTTTTTTTAGGGGGGACCAAGCCAAGGTTGTTGAGCTTTTTTTAGGGAGAGAGGGGAAAGATGAAAGTTCTTGACCTTTTGGGGGAACAGAGCCGCGGCCGGGGGCTTTCACTCGCAGACTTGCTTATCACCAACGCCGATTGAGAGGGAGCCCAAGATCGTCCGGGGATCAACCTGTTCATCGCGGTCGACAGGTTGGACATCCCTGCTATAGAACATATAACATCTGGTCATCAGCATTTTAAAAAATCAGCCTGGTTGAAGAGCTGTGCAGGTTGGTGGGGCGACCGAAGGTGGTGCCATGGTCAGAGCAGGAAAAATTATCTCTAGTTGCAATTAAAAAATAAATAAAACAGGATCCAGCATCAACATCTATGAAGCCAAACCTGGACATGGGTAGGGAAAGATGTCAAATAATGTTTTAGGTGCCACAGCGTTGCTTTTTGAGGCACCTGAGATCTTTCCAGCCACGCTTGGGACTCTCACTTTGCTTCTGTGTTTTGTGCATGCCATAATATTTCCCTAGTTTGCACTAGCTTCTCTGTTCGTGCTCTTCTGCTCTGGAAATTGCCATCCTGTTATTTCTTGCAAGGAAACGTAGAGGACAATGGCTGAGCCTCCTATGGTTGCCCCCAGAAAGCTTACACGCTCGGACGCATGAAATAAATCAGGGTGCGTGTTTTGTGGTTCCATCGAAATACAGCCCTACAGTTTCCAGGCTAAAGTTGTTTGGCGGAGTCAGCTTGTTTTAAAAAAGAAAAGGTGATGTTCTAACTGCATGCAATAGTCTGTCGCTGTGCATAACTTTGTTCCTTCCTTGAAGTGTTAACGTTTTCTAACCAGATTTCTAGATTGTTAGCGGTCCTGGAAACCTACACCAAATCAATGAGGCATCTGCTGTCTGCGCCTCCTTTTTGCCCGTGCAAAGGATGGGAAGAGGCTTGCCTGAACTAATTGCTTTGATAAATTATTCATTCTGGTGCTACGCAGCAGGCTGGCGATCAAATGCTGTCTCTTTCGCCTGCGGAGGAGACAAGAAGATGTAAATCTTCCTTCCCCTGCAAAGAGCAGTGATTTAGGCATCTTTTAAGGCCTGCGGGGGTCAATAAAGGGAATGGAAATTGGTCACAAAAGCTGAGCTGGTTGATGCCGACTGACTTACTGCTCTTCCTTTCTCAAAGCAAGAGATGGACATCCATTGGGTGTCACTGCGCTTCGAAGAATAGAGAAAAATGCCCGCAACATCTGACTGTGGTTAATTTCCAATGGGATAGTTATTTATCTCCGCCTCTTGCCCGCAGTAAACTTTCACCTGCAGTGAATTCATAAAAAACTTTCAGTTTTGTTTCCCACGGTTGATGGTTTCACCATAAGCTGTGTTCTGAGAAAACGTTGTTTAGTCGTTTAGTCGTGCCCGACTCTTCGTGACCCCATGGACCAGAGAACGCCAGGCACTCCTGTCTTCCACTGCCTCCCACATTTTGGTCAAACTCATGTTGGTAGCTTCGAGAACACTGTCCAACCATCTCGTCCTCTGTCATCCCCTTCTCCTTGTGCCCTCCATCTTTCCCAACATCAGGGTCTTTTCCAGGGAGTCTTCTCCTCATGAGATGGCCAAAGTATTGGAGCCTCAGCTTCAGGATCTGTCTTTCCAGTGAGCACTCAGGGCTGATTTCCTTCAGAATGGAGAGGTTTGATCTTCTTGCAGTCCATGGGACTCTCAAGAGTCTCCTCCAGCACCATAATTCAAAAGCGATCAGCCTTTTTTATGGTCCACTTCTCACTTCCATACATCACTACCGGGAAAACCATGGCTTTAACTATACGGAACTATACGGACCTCAGAAAACATGGCTTTGGATAACAAGCTTGCTTAAACCTTAAACCTTCAAGTTGTTTCCTCCTTCTACCCGCTTCTCAACGTGAGGTCTTAGTGGGAAAAAGAGGAATAATAGATTCTTACAGGTACTGGTAGACTTTAAAGACAAGGTGCTTGGATTATGGTGGGCGAAGATGGAGATCTCTCTGTGAAATCCATTAGCTCCACACCCTCATGTTTGCTCCCCCTTTAGCTTTCTAAAAATCAGTTGCTGTCAGGTCTGAAGGTATGGATGCAGCTGGGAGCCCCTCTCTGTACATACCAGGTGATCTCATGATATGCAACCTTGCATGGTCCGGGTTCTCAATCACACAGGGTTGGGAGTCCGTGTGTTGCTTAAGCCTCAGAGCTCTTGTAAGCAACTGAGGAACCAAGGCATCTGCACTTCTCTGGTCAACAGACTGGAGAACTCATTTCCCAAATCTAGAGGAGAGTCTGGCTGTGACAAAGTAATCAAGGAGTTGACATCAGTCAGTTGCCTTCACTACACAGTTGTACCTTGGTTGACAAACGCCTTACGACTCGAAACGTTTTGGCTCCCGAACGCTGCAAACCCGGAAGTGATTGTTCCGATTTGTGAGCGTTCTTTGGAACCCAGACGTCCGACATGGTTTCCGCAGGTTCTGATTGGCTGCAGGACCGTCCAGCAGCCAATCAGAAGTCGCGCTTTGGTTTCCGAACGTTTTGGAAGTCAAATGGACTTCCGGAACGGATTCCGTTCAACTTCCAAGGTACAACTGTACTACTGAAAACCTTTTTCTTTAGGCAAGCCTACCAAGCCTAGATAGGATATAAAAACAGCCAACCACTTAGAGGTTTTATTTATGGTGAGGTGGTATATATGTTTTGTTAAATAAATAAAATAAACATTTTCTGATGTTGACACAACTTCTGCGTGTTTTCAGTCCTACGTAGGTACGACCAATGGCATGGTCCGATTTGAATATGTCACACAGATTGTGGGCAAAGCTACTGCGCCGGAATGCTATTTTGTGATGTTAGTTTTAGCTTGGGGTGGCTTAGCCCCGGCCTGATCTGGAGACCCCCCTTCCAAACATTTATTTTCTGGTCTTCCCTGGCACCCCCAATATGGGTGGCAGCAAAAAAAAGGGGGGGGGTTAAAAGTAGATACAGTTCTGTGATGAGGATGCAAATCACCAGTCGTCAGATCAATTGTTTGATGAGTAGAGAGGGGCCAATTACTTTTCTCTTAACTGATTCACACAGGTTCTCTAGAGGAGAGTGTATTGTGTGTGTTTTGTATGTGCTCCTCTGGCTGAAAATGGTCAACTTGTCCCTATTTTAGCTGCTTCCATTTTCTCTTTCTCTCTCTCTCTTGCCCCCCCCCCCAAACCTATCTGCCTATGAAAGAATGGTGAGCCAGTTATTTCAAAGCTGGAAAGAAATATTGTTCCAACTAACGAGATGGATTTTTGCAGAGGGCGGCAGCAGCACTCCTATTTTCAGCCAAGCCTTGCATTGTTTTGTTTTGTTTTTACTGTGGAGAGTTCGTGCTTGCATGTGGAAATGTGGGTCGCCGTTTGGACCGGTTTGTAGTTAGCCGTTCCTGTGAGATCACAGACCTTGCAAAGAAGCTGAGAGCAATTGTATTGGAAGCTACATTCTTCCACAGCACTTGCAAGGATCCCAGTTTGCCGTCCATTGAAGCTGAAGAGCAAATGCTTTTCCGGTTCTGAGCTCCCCATAGTTACGAAAGGCTCCAAGGACAAAACCGTGGTATTGTTGTGGTGTGTTTTTTTAAATCTTTGCTGCATGACTAGAGAGTAGGAAGAGATCAGACTGAAAAAAATGTTTTTAATGCCAATTCGGTGGGAGTGGACTATCAACTTGCCCCAAATACAAAGCCTGGGCTGTGTGTTAAGATCAGCAAAGGAGGCCCTCATGGTTGTTCCACCACCCTCTGCAACTGTGTGGGTAGGTGGTTTAGCAAGTGGGCATTCTCTGTGGCAGCCCCTAAGTTGTGGAAGGCCCCCTTCCCATGGCAGCAGCGGGAGGCCCCATTAGCTAAAGTTAAGAACTTTATTCGTTCCAGAGGTCCGTTCTTAACCTGAAACTGTTCTTAACGTGAGGTACCACTTTAGCTAATGGGGCCTCCCGCTGCTGCCGCGCCACCGGCACACGATTTCCGTTCTCATTCTGAGGTAAAGTTCTTAACCCAGCGTACTATTTCTGGGTTAGCGGAGTCTGTAACCTGAAGCGTCTGTAACCTGAAGCGTCTGTAACCCAGGGTACCACTGTACAGCTTTTGGAGAATGCTGAAGACTTTATCCTGGCCTCTGACCCCTGAGATGTGTGTTTTCAGCACCCCACCCTGTTACTGTGAACATAATTTATGTTTTAACTTTTTAATTCTCCTTTCTTAATGGTTGTAATCGGCCCTGGGTCCTGCTGGCGAAGTCTGGGTGGTAATAAATAATAAAAGTTTTTGAAGCTTATTGGCTAATGGTTATGTGTTGTTTTGTGTCTAGCCCATGACTGTGGCTATTGCTGTTTGATTTTCAGTGTTGGCTCATTTCCAGTTTCCTTACTTTGATGAGCTCCTGTACAAGACACACATGGATAAATGGCAAACCCTCCCCCATCCTGGAACCTTTCAGATGTTGCTGGACTTACATAATAATAATTTTATTATTTATACCCTGTCCATTTGGCTGGGATGCCTCACTTCAATCCCTGACCATTGTCCGTGCTGGCTGGGCATGATGGTTGTTGTAGTCCAAAACATCTAGATCAGGGTTTCCCAAACATGGGTCTCCAACTGGTTTTGGACTACAATTCCCATCATCCCTGACCCCCTGGTCCTGCTAGCTAGGGATGGTGGGAGTTGTAGTCCAAAAACAGCTGGAGACCCAAGCTTGGGGCAGGTGGATTTTGAGGTACATCCATGTCATTGATTCACATGTCCAGAGCGAAGGATTCCCTTGGCATATGTTTGTATAGGGCAACCTTTGAAAACCGTCTCCTTTCTCCCAGATAAAATATGCGGACCATTTTTTAAAAGTGTGGATCACCTTCAGAGACCAAGTGCTCATTATTTTAACTCAGGCGGCTGCGTAATGATTATCTTTTCCCCCCCTGCGAGGCTCAGCGGCTCTCTACACCTGCAAAGGATGCAAGAAGGTCAGTGGCGGGAAGGTAATTTTTTTTTGCAGGTGATTGTACTTGAGTTTCTTTGTAGCTGGAATCAGAGGCGCAGGCAAAGAGCCTGCCTTTTGAAGGGGTAGAAACACCGCTCTCTTGTTCTTGCTTTTCTCCATCTTGAAAGTGCTCACAATCTGCTCTGCTTTTTTCCTCTCTCCCACCCCCACCAGGGAGGAATAAGCCGTGAATTGCATAAACTTTCAAAAGACTTCCAATA
The DNA here is from genome assembly GCF_964252035.2 of Podarcis erhardii. Taxonomy (NCBI): domain Eukaryota; kingdom Metazoa; phylum Chordata; class Lepidosauria; order Squamata; family Lacertidae; genus Podarcis; species Podarcis erhardii. The sequence continues at coordinate 105,919,583 of NC_138498.1, read as the reverse complement.
AATCCAGGCTCGCGCAGCTCGCGCATTGGAACAGATGGATAATGGAGACTGGGGATATATAGTAAGTATGCCGGCTGGGCTGTGGGGGCATGGTAAATTCTCCCAGGGGTTCTGTGTGTGTCTGCTGTGCACATGTGTTTAAATCTGCCCTCCTGTGCTCCTTTACAGCTGGCCCCATGCAAATGCTCCATTTCTTCCAGTAGTAATACCCTGTATGTGTTGTTGGCTACAGACCTACAGCCAAATATTTGGCCGGTAGATTTCCTCTGTCAGCTGCAGGCAGGGGTGGAGAACCTTCTTCCAGCCCGAAGATCACATTCATTGGAGGCTTTTAAGCAGTGTTAGGAACTCAGATAATATAAGCTAGGCGCCAAATGGCTCCTTAAAGCAAGAATAAAGGGAAAGCACCCCTGACAGTTAAGTCCAGTCGCAGACGACTCTGGGGTTGCAGCGCTCATCTCGCTTTACAGGCTGAAGGAGCTGGCGTTTGTCCGCAGACAGTTTTTCCAGGTCATGTGGCCAGCATGACTAAGCCGCTTCTGGTGCAACGGAACACCGAAACCAGAGCAGCGCATGGAAACACCGTTTACCTTCCCACCGGAGCAGTACCTATTTATGTACTTGCAGTTTTTGGCGTGCTTTCAAACTGTTAGGTTGGCAGGAACTGGGACCGAGCAACGGGAGCTCACGCTGTCGCGGGGATTCGAACCGCCAACCTTCTGATTGGCAAGCCGAAGAGGCTCAGTGGTTTAGACCACAGCACCACCTGCGTCCCACTAAAAAGCAAAATTACAGCTGCCCAAATGTAATGCTTTGTTGGCATTTTGGGTAAGACTGCTCTAAAGTCTTATTTTTCAAAGGATGAACTGACTGTGATTGATCATCAGTTAAACATCTGACTAGTTCAGATGACAACCTTGAACTGCAGGTTAAGAGCTTTGAGAACTTAAAGAACTTCCAAGGCTGCTTATAAGTAACATTTACATTTCAAAACAAAACATGTTATATTACATAATGTTATATTATATTATATAATGTTATATTAAGTCATTAAGTCATCAGGGTCTTTCACACAGGGCAGTTAGTGGTAGGTAGAAAGATCCTGGTTTGTGCAGGGGGTGGGCAGGATACTGCAAACCCCAGGTGTCCTTTGCCTACATCCTAGAGACTATATTCATATCTGAGAAAGTTCTCACCTCTTCCTCTTTTCCTTTGAAAGAATGGGCAGTATCCATCAATAGCTCCTAATGCACAAGAACAGCTGAAATCCCACTTAATAAGGCCTGCACAGGTGAATTTCCTAATGCCAAGCATCCTTTTCTAAAAACCATCCCGCAGGCACGGACGAATTAGATGAGCATCTCACCTTGACTCAAAAGAACTCTATGTCCTGCTAGTTCGCTCATGAATCTGCCCCTGCATGATGCCACCTGGCCCAGAAGTGAATCTGCCTTGTTGTTTTTTTTCCAGTGCAGTAGTCAATAAGTCATTGATGTTTGCAGCCAGAAAGTTTTATCTCCAGCTTCAGTATAATATTTTAAAGGACCCTTATTTTGCTATTTCTATTGACTCGTCCTGGGGGGCGTCTCTGGGCAAATCACGCATTTCTCCTAATTGGCTCTTCATTTCAGCAGTTCATTTGTTATGTCGCTCTTTTATTTCGACCTAAAAGAGATCCTTACTCAAGTCTGATGCCACTGGTCTCTTGGCATTGGTTTCTTTTTTGTTCAGCTGAGCTATTTCTAGTATATGTTGAATGTGCATAGAGTAAGGAGAGGCATTGTGCTTGAATTCAGACTCTGTAGCCTGCTGGGCTACACTGTAAAGGCTAAGCAGGTTCCCTCCCTTCCAGACACACTGTCACAAAAAAAATCTCCAAAAGAGTTGTGCAGCATTGTGGACAAAGGCACACGGGGTGCCTAAGTGAGCTCATTCTTGGGTGAAATTGGCCGCATGGAGCCATTTAGTGCAGCCTCCAGGGGGGTATCATAATTATATAAAGCCCAGTGGGGTTAATAGTAGACCAGTTGAAATGAATGAGCCTAAGCTAGCCATGGCCATGGATTTCAATGGCTCTGCTCTGAGTAGAGCTAACATTGGGTGCAAAACAATGTGGCGTGTGTGCCAGGAGTGCCACAGGGAACAGTGGTTTGAGACTGACCCTGGGGTGCAAGTACCTTTTTCGCACCTCTTACTTTTTGCAGCTTTGTAAATTAAGGATAAAGAGGCAGTCACGCCTCCTTTCACCTGGTTGCCCACCTCCCTCTCCTCTTTGGACAAGAGGTGGAGACACTTGTGCACAGGGGTGACGGCACAGTAGAATAACTGCATGAGCAGCAGGGTCTGCACTGTGATCTCAAAAGGAAATGGCAGGTCAGGTGAGAACAGGACGCAGAGCCAGGGCATTGCGGGATGAGTCAGATGCTGCGCCACTGATAGGTGGCTGCATTCGGTCACCCGTCGGCAATTGTTCCTCGGCCCAAGAGAGCAGCTAATTATATGGCTAGATGAATGCTTCCCAGAGGATGGTACAGTTGTGTTCCAGATGGAATTGAAAGGCAATTATCAGGGGAGGAATCCAGTTGATGCCTTTGGGCTCAGACAAGGGGCTTTTGATTCAAGCGATGCCTCTGCTAAGAGGACAGACAATTTTTTTTTGGGGGGGGTTGTCCTCTCTCCCCTGCTCCCTCCTTGTGCCACCTGAAAATTGAGCTAGGGACCCTCCAGAACAGGGCGGCAGGTGGCAAGAGGGAGAGCTGTGGGCATAGCTGTCAACTGTCCCTTGTTTGGTGGGAAACTCCCTTATCCCAGCGCCGTGTCCCGCTGCTGTCCCTTATTGATGTTGTCCCTTAAATTTCCCGGGTTTCAAAGGAAGCAGCTCCTCTCCCTCCCTCCCTGCCGGCCAGGGAGGAGAGAGGCTGCAACTGTGTTGCTTGGCTGCGTTACTCACCCAATAAGGAGTCTAAGAACGATTGGGCTCGCATGCCTTGTACCGATCAAATCGGTTGCGTTGTCTGGGGACTCGCCTTTGTTCAGCGCTTCCCAGCGGAGAGGTGACAGTGGTTTTCCTTGTTGCATCCCCTTTGCCGGGTTGCTGTGCTGTGGGAACGACCGCTTGAGGCTTTATTTGGCTGCTGGCTGGGCTTTCTGCTTTTGGCTCGGAGGGGCTCAGAAGCTGAACATACCTGTGCTCAGAAAATCCCTTATTTTGGCTTCTGATCCCTTATTTTCAAGGCTGCTGGTCCCTTATTTTCAAATCTGTAAGTTGACAGCTATGGCTGCAGGTGGAAGGGCAAATCAGGAAAACTCCTCTCCGTTTCTGTTCTTCTGGATCACAAACCCTTCCATGAGCGCAAGTTGGGCTCTACCCTAATTAACTTTGGATAATAATGCCCCATGCTAAGTCATAAAGGGGGAAAGTGCAGTTCTTATTGCTTGTTTGTACAAGCAGTGGTTTTTTAAATGGTCATTTAAGGTACTTACAGGATATTCATATGTTGGCTTGTGAGAGCTCTGAAACTTTTCCTCTCCCCTTCCGCAGATGACTGAGCCGGTCACTCTGAATGTGGGTGGACATTTGTACACGACGTCGCTCACCACGCTCACGAGGTACCCCGATTCCATGCTGGGAGCCATGTTCCGGGGAGGCTTCCCCACCGCCAGGGACTCCCAGGGCAACTATTTCATTGACCGGGACGGGCCGCTTTTCCGGTACGTCCTCAACTTTTTACGGACGTCAGAGCTGACTCTGCCTTTGGACTTCAAGGAATTCGACCTGCTTCGTAAAGAAGCGGACTTCTACCAGATCGAACCTTTGATACAGTGTCTTAACGAGCCCAAACCTCTGTATCCCGTGGATACCTTTGAGGAAGTGGTGGAGCTCTCCAGCACCCGCAAGCTCTCGAAATATTCCAACCCGGTGGCGGTGATCATAACGCAGCTGACCATCACGACCAAGGTCCACTTGTTGCTGGAAGGGATCTCCAACTATTTCACCAAGTGGAACAAGCATATGATGGACACGAGGGACTGCCAAGTTTCTTTCACGTTTGGGCCCTGCGATTACCACCAAGAAGTCTCCCTTCGGGTCCACCTGATGGAGTACATCACAAAGCAAGGCTTCACCATCCGAAACACCAGGGTCCACCACATGAGCGAACGAGCCAATGAAAATACGGTGGAACATAACTGGACTTTCTGTAGACTGGCACAGAAAACGGATGACTGATTTCGCCCCTTCTTTCCCCCTTTGTTTACTGTCCAGAAGCTATGTAGCAGCTTCTCAGAACAAGGTATTAAGAGACTGGAGACTGGCTTCCACTTAAAGCAACATTAGAGAAAATCTCTGCATCTCTCTTTCTCCATATATACATAGATATATATATATATTTGTTTTAAATATTTATTATGGATTCCTAAGGACCGGAGAATGGGCATGCTCCGGCCTCTAATCTCCCGTCACGTCGTGAGGAAATGTTTGCATGTGCCTGCTCATTCCATCAAAGAAACTTTTATTTTTTTATTTTCGTAAAGGATGAAGCAAGAGGGCATCTTTGGAAGGACTGTGAAATAATTACATTTAGGACATGTTTTCCGTGTTGTTCACACAGTACAATGTAAAGTGCTAAAAATCGTCTCCTGGTTTTTAACCTGTGTTTAATCCGTCTAGTGCTATTACAAACCACTCCAGAGGCTCCAGTCCAGTGTGAATTAACTCATGGAGTAAGCTACACCAAAACGAATAAGAAACAGAGAAGTTTGTGTAGAAGAAGTTCTCTCTGGGCTGTACCCAGATTTGTTAAAGTGCAGCTGGGAAGAGGAAAAGCTACCATCATGTAATCTAACCTAGTTTTCATAAACTGGTAAACAAGCAGTATTAAAAATAATTGAGGTACCATCAGGCTTCTTCTGCCCCTGGTTTTATTGTCAGCAGTACAGCATTTTACAGTTATGAGAACTCTTTCTTTCTATGCATTATTAAACAAGCAACCAAATATTACCTATGGCGATAAAAATACAGTTAGAAGTATTTCCATTGGATTTGGAATGAAATAATAATAATAATAATCCCCGTGGCAGAACCTTTTTTTAAATGCCTGGTGCAGTATTATTCCCAGGTGTAATGCTTGCCAGCAAGAAGCTAATAAAAAAAATGGAAATTACAGATTTGGGGTTTGTTTGTTTGTTTTTTTGCTCTCTCAAAATTATTCCAAGGTGCATAGGAGTAAAAGAAAATGAAGAAAGAAAACTTTTTAGAATCACTGGTTGGAATTTTCTAAGCAACCAAAATAATGACAGTGCTGCAATGAACTTTGTCAGGATTTAGGGATCTATATTAAACATGGCAGCTGGGCTGGGCGAGAGGAATATAATTGTGAAGAATTGCATCTTCCCGTAGAATAAAGAAGGCCAGCTGGCACGCTGCAGGCCAGATCTAGCCCTTGAAACAATTTGATCTGGTCCTACCAAATGCTTTTTGAATGGGGTTAAAAAGCAAAACTTGCTTTACAATTTCGCTTGTTAAGGGGAAGAAGTAGCGAGTCTGCACGTATGTTTCATATGCATTTTATTGTATTGCTGTTCCATTTGCATTGTGGAGATGCACAAACGCCACTGCTGATCTCCCGTCATTCGGGGATCTTTCAGGAAGCCTTCTTACCCCTCCCTGGCCTATGACGTCATACCATCTGAGCGCTTGTGTTCTGCGTCTGCTTAGCGCTAATAGATGCCAGGACACCCTCTGCTCTTCCAGCCTCCAGATGGGCACTCGGGACAACAGAGGGTTCTCTTAAGAACACAGGAGCCGACCTTCTCTGCCATTAAAACAAACAAAAAGCTTGTTTCTCATGGATGCAGATAAACGGTATTTAGAAATGTACAATGGCAGCAGTCTCTCTCGCTTTGTGTTTGTGCATGGGGCTTGTAGTAACACAGATATAACCGGATTTCCCTTATACAATGAAATACATGAGGCCAAGAAACACGAGAGAAACAGTATTATAAATATTACAACGTAAGATGCCTTTAAGGTCATGTTTTAGAGCTTGCACAAAAGCAGTTCTGGAACACGGCATTCGGGTGTGGGTGTGTTTGTGTGCGTGTGCGTACCTATTCATTCAATAATTGTTGCAACCTTGCTTGCGAACGACCTGAAGGGTTTTTTAATTAAAAAGTCATTAAGTCTTGCTTTTGCTTCTTTAGTGATGTCAGAGGGAGGGAGGTTTCTGCCTCAGGCAGATAAAGGAGGCTTGTGCCAGCATGTTTTCCCCTACAGTGTTTGCTTATTTATTTTTTGCTCAGTTAAAGACCAAAAAAAGAGAGAAATCTAAGCGGCCCTTATGAAAGCAGTAAAAGCACAAAAAAGTTCAATCAAGTTTGCTAAAAAATTCGGGAAAGTTTAGGAATAGGAGGGTTTTTAAAATTGGTTATGTTCTCAGCTGTTTTCAACATTGTGTTCAAGTGTTGTAACCCATCCTGGAACCTAAGAAGAAGAGTTTGGATTTGATATCCCGCTTTATCACTACCCGAAGGAGTCTCAAAGCGGCTAACATTCTCCTTTCCCTTCCTCCCCCACAACAAACACTCTGTGAGGTGAGTGGGGCTGAGAGACTTCAGAGAAGTGTGACTAGCCCAAGGTCACCCAGCAGCTGCATGTGGAAGAGCGGAGACGCGAACCCGGTTCCCCAAATTACGAGTCTATCGCTCTTAACCACTACACCACACTGGCTCTCTAGAGTGAAGGGTGGGTGATAAATGACAATGGGCGGTATGTAGGGAGGTCTTGGGCTGCCCAGACAACAAGACCACCCTCTCGTCCTCACTGATGTGGTCCAAAGGAAAGCAGAGCAATACATTTGGCACCAGCTTGGATGCAGGAGTTGCTGGAATAGTGGCAGAGGGTTGTTAATGTATTTCGCTACTAAAGTCAAATAGCTCGCTTGTCCCTCTGCTTTGCAACAGCTGCCTGGTTACTACAAATTTTTTTTTTTTTTAAATAATATTTATTAAGAATTTCCAATTATAACAATATAAAAAAAAACAACACATCCAAATTTAAGATCTTATTTTCCATAACATCTTTCCAGGACTTCCCCTCCCCTCCCCCTCTTGTATTCCAATTCTTACAAATAAATTCAGCAATTTATTATCCCAAATTTTAACCTTATTATCATTAGCCCAATTTAAAAATATTTTCCCATCTCCTAAGATCGACCTATTCCCTTCCGCGCGTTCCCCCCTTTAATATACATAATAGATTAAAATATAATAAAATAAAATATGATTTTGATTTTACAGCCTTTGGATTCCAAATCCCTCCCCCTTTTCCTGGTTGCGTTTCCCGTATTGATCAACATCTGATGTCTTCCTGGAGTTCCCACATTTATTTAAACCATAGTCCTTTACCAGTCTTCTTTAATTTTAAATGTCCAATCTTGGAAGGAGTCTATCTCAAAAAGGCCCATTTTTTCCATCCAGATTTTTATATACTTGGGAGTAAAACTCCAATTTTATTTCTTAAACCTTTCAAATCTGGATTTCCCAAATGTTCCCACTTCCAACTTTGTCCAATTCTTATTATTCTTGTTGTTCTTGTTAGTCTCTCTCCTCTTTCTTTTCCTGTTTTCCTGCACAAATGTTCTAATTCCAAAAGCTTCTAAATTCCACTGCAGAGGCTCTGTTATTCAGGAACGAAACATGATGCCAAGTCCCTTCCATTTTCAATAGATAAGTCTATTGTCTACTTTAGTGTGTAAACCTCTGTAGTCAAAATAATGTTCCATTTCTGCAGTTTCCCAGGAGATAAAAAGTTCTGTCAAATTCGATGCCAACAACTTGTAATATCCCTCGGCTCCTCTAGGTGGATTATAGTAACTCAGTTCCCTTCCAGATCACGTCCACCAGTCAAAGTAACTTTATTATTCCTTGTTTTAAACATTTTGTATCCAATTTGTAACAAATATAACCTGCAAAGTCCTCGTAACAAAGTTCTCATTGTTGTTCTTCTGCTTTGACAGCTCTTTGACAGCTGTCAAAACCTCTCCTTGTCATCTCCCGGCGCTCTCACTAAAACGCTCCCAGGTTCCGGGGGGGGGGGGGGGTTGCTTTTTGAATAAATTCCACTTTTCTCCTCCAGCTCAATCTTATAATTTTCCATCGCGAAATTTCATAACTTTATCAAAATAAGGTTGCGCTCAATCTTAGATGTTAAGTCCTTTACTTTAGCTCCTCTACAACAGGGGGGGGGGGCTGACTTCCTTTTTATGCCTCCCCCGCTCATTCCGAATTCTTTAAAAAATTTCTCGCCTTTTTTAATCCAAGTTCCGATTACTCACGGGTTATGCTTTTAAGTCCAAATTTCCAATGGAAGAAGTCAGCGCTCTCCGTCGAATGGCATGCGGCTTCGCTCGGCAGGGGAAGCGGAGGACTCAAAGCACCACCACCCCCCGTCACCCGTTCCGCAGCCTTTAAAAAGGCTCCTTCGCGGGTCGGGGGGGGGTTCAAAAGGTGCCAGCCGAGTCACCATGTCCATGGGTTTTAGCGCCCGTGGTTTTTAAGGGTCCCCGCGTCGCCGGCGCGGCAGGACCCAGCCCCTACCGAGCAGATTCCCTCCGGAGCTCGGAGGGAGTCCGCCATTCGGCGATGGCGCCAACCCGGAAGTCCCTGGTTACTACAAATAGGCTCATTAATTTTGTGAGACGACTTCGATAAGTAAGAGGCTGTTTCAGTGGACCTGTATTAGTTGGCCGTTTTACCAAACTCTCCCAAATAAAATAATCCCAGAAGATAGAATGCAAGAAGGGGGAATGTGGAATTTGAAGACAACGGAGGCCTGCAAAATTTAACTCAAGACTAAAAACATTTCTAAACATCAAGCAGAGGGCCTGCCAGCTTCATCCAAGGTTCGCTTGATTCTTTCCTCAAACCCTTTCCAGTATTTCAATCCAGTTAGAAGTAGATTTGGAGGCTCCAGCACCAATAAATTCTGCACCCCTCCCCAAAAGCTGTTCTCTCCTCATATATGTCTCCATTGACAAACCCACAACACTGATCATTTCAATAAGACAACATAGCATCACATGTTTTTATTTGCAATGGCTAGAATTGTTCAACGTACGAATAGCAGAATCTAAAAAAAATTAAGTGGCGCCATTTAAAAATAGAACATTGTGTGGGGAAGATAGACCCATCACCTCTTGGATTCCAAAGGAAACTATACAAGGGCAAACAGCTTCACTTGCAAATGACACTTTCTTTTTGTTTAAAGTACTCATCTCTATGATGCCATGGAGCTACATCGATGTAGTGCATTAATGAGCTACAGATACAGCACAGTGACTTAAGTGTGAGGAAACAAATCCTCTTTTCAACTTGTAGCTCGATTACAAACTCATTAGGTGGCCTTTGTCAAGCTCCTTCGGCTTCACCTCAGCTTGAGGGTATTTTTATTCTGTGCCTTTCCTCCCTGACTTCAGGACTCCATGGTTCTTTGCCTTCCACCCCCTTTGCACTTTATCCTAACAAAAAAAAATGAAGCAGCTTAGGATGAGGGAAGGTGACAGCTCAAGGACCAACAAATGAGCGTCATGGCTGAGTGTAGATTTGAATCCAAGACTCCTCAGTCCTAGTTTTCACGTTCTAACCACAGTCGCACATGCAGCCTCTTTCTCTTAAATTTTAACGCCAGCAGAGGATTTTTTCCATTCCTTTACTGCGCTCTTTTAATTTATTCACAAGATCATTATTTATTGCTCTTTGTTCCTCAGCCTTACATCTTCTTGTAGAAGCTCAAAGTGCTGCACAATAATCATAAAAATAAAATATGCATAAAACCATAAAACCCTTATCAGCAATGAAATACAATTCAACAGACGGCGATACCTAGACTGCTGAACTCCAGTCCAGTCTGTACTAAATTATGTTCTAAGTTTTCAAGAATGATAACAGCCGGGGGGGGGGGAGGAGCCAGCTTTCCACCAGGATGGAATTCCACAACCAGGGAGACACCACCGAGAAGTCTCTGCTTTGCATCATGGCCCCACGGCCCACGTCTCTCTAAGGGACTACAAGCACAGCTTCACCATCTCAAAGCCTGAACTGACAGAAACTGAGGAAGGCACTTGGTTTAAGTACTTGAGTATCAAGCCACTTGGGGTTTTGTACCGAACCCTTGAATCGGGCGCAGTTAGCTCATAGGCAGCCCGTGCAGTGCTTTAAGGATTGGTGAAACACGAGCCCCTCTTGCTGCCCCATGTGTTTACCTGGCAGCAGCAGTAACGTGAGCTTTTGCACAGTCTTCAAGGTAAGTCCCACATGGTGTGCATTGTAGTAGTCTATCACTAAAAAAGGGGGGGTGAGATACATATGTATCCCCTGTGTCCTCCAAGGAGCTTCACAGGGCATACATAGCTTTCCTCACATTTTATCCTCATAACAATTCATTGTGGTAGGTTAGCAGAGGTGCCCATGGATGAAGCCATTGTTCCTTTTATAGGCAGGGGATGAACTTGCATCCCTTCCCCACTTCGAAGCACCTGAATTGCAATTTATTTGCTTAAAAGTGCTCTTCCTAAATTGCACCCTCTCGCAAGCTGATTAAATGGAAGCAACGCAGGTTGAACTCGGTCATTAGCTTAATTTCAGCTTCGTGTGCTTCTGCCAGCCTGGTGCCTGTGTGAAATTAATTTAAAACACCTATACCCCTGTCTGTCCTGCGCAGGATCTTTAATTTAGTGCAAGCTCTGTCACCACAGCGAGTTATTAAATTAGAGGTTGCGAGGTGGGTTTGAGAGACCTACAATTACATCCTAAGGCTCTGGTGGTTCTTAAAGGCATCTTGCCGAGTTTCTTTTTTTTTTACAGGTTAGGCACTTGGAGAATAGGTACGTTTCCCTGAGAGTATTAAAAACAAGAATCATCATTACGGACCATTCCATGCCTCTGCTTACATTAGTGCAGGCGAATTTCCACGCAGGACACGTGTGTTAGAAAAGGGGGCGGAATCATTTTAGGTTGGCTCCAGTTGCAGCCAGTCCTAGGTGGGCAAGCATGCCCCGCTGCCAGTCACCTGGAAATCGTATGACCAAGTGGATCTGACCTGGCTGAAATGGTGCAGCTTGCATTCCGCTCCAGATTTACATTGCAAACCCTGCTTGCAAAAGGAACAACTGGGAGACCCAATCTAATGTTCCCAGTTGCTCCTTTGCAGCCGTGGCTTTACCTGAGGTCATATGACATCAAGTGAGTGACAGGTGGGTGTGGCCAGGCCCTGAGAAGAGCCATAGCAATCCCTTCTGCCATCACCAGAATTCTGCCATCAATAAAGTTGCTATAGGGAAGAAGAAGAGTTTGGATTTGATATCCCGCTTTATCACTACCCGAAGGAGTCTCAAAGCGGCTAACAATCTCCCTTCCCTTCCTCCCCCACAACAAACACTCTGTGAGGTGAGTGGGGCTGAGAGACTTCAAAGAAATGTGACTAGCCCAAGGTCACCCAGCAGCTGCATGTGGAGGAGCGGAGACGCGAACCCGGTTCACCAGATTACGAGTCCACTGCTCTTAACCACTACACCACACCGACTCTCTAGGGGGTTCTGTATAACTGTCACCCCCTTGGTCCTGGTCCGGATCCTAAAGCAAGGGAGGGAATTGTGACGCTCCTCCTAGTTCTGGTCAGCATGACCACTGATCAAGGATAATGGGAGCTGTAATTCAGCTGTATCTGCAGGGCCACAGGTTCCCTAATCCCAGCCCGAAAACGGCTGGTGGATTGATCTCATGGCAGTAATTCCGGTGGACTGAGCTGGCACATACATGTCAGCAAGGGCTGCTGTGAACAGCGAAATAAAATAAAACTTGGCTTATTTGGTGAAGTTAAAAGGCATCTCCCCACCGCCAAAGCAAATTGTTCAGATTCGCTGGCTGCCTTCCGCTTGCCAGGAAAACTCAAGAGAATGTTTTGATGGACAAAACTCAAAAGGCAGTCAGCCACTACATTTTATGGGTTTACATTAATCAATAAACGTTGGTGTTGCTTTGAGAGCAGCGGGGGGCAGGGGGGCGGGCGGAGGAGCTGCCTCTCTGCTTCATTTCCTCCTTTCACAGCTTGGAGAGAGCGTTCCGGAAAAGCGGCTTCAAATACGTCTCAAAAATCCGGTTGTCCTGTTGGGGAGACAGAAAGTGAGTGTCAATCGCATAGACAGTCAGCTACTCGGGACAGAAAACAGAAGCCATTGTGGAGGAGTCAATTTCCTGTCTAACCCTGTGCTTCCTTCTTTAGCGTCAAGACCGAACAAGGTAAAGGCAGGGCTTATGGGCTCTTGCCCAGCTGCAAAGTTCAGCAATGGAACCAGTATGAAGGTCATGTTTGGAAAAGGCGCTGTAGGAAGAAGTGCTTATGCGCAGTGTGTTCCTGCAGTGGCTAAGATGCAGGCCACACACATCACCTAATAAAGCCTTGCAAATAAGTGCTGAGGAGGAATTAAAGAACCTCTTAATGAAGTTGAAAGAGGAGAGTGCAAAATATGGTCTGAAGCTCAACATCAAAAAAGCCTAGATCATGGCCACTGGTCCCATCACCTCCTGGCAATTAGAAGGTGAAGAAATGGAGGCAGTGAGAGATTTTACTTTCTTGGGTTCCATGATCACTGCAGATGGTGACAGCAGCCACGAAATTAAAAGATGCCTGCTTCTTGGGAGAAAAGTGATGACAAACCTAGACAGCCTCTTAAAAAGCAGAAACCTTGCCAACAAAGGTCTGTATAGTTAAAGCTATGGTTTTCCCAGTAGCGATGTATGGAAGTGAGAGCTGGACCATGAAGAAGGCTGATCGCCGAAGAATTGACGCTTTTGAATTATGGTGCTGGAGGAGACTCTTGAGAGTCCCATGGACTGCAAGAAGATCAAACCTCTCCATTCTTAAGGAAATCAGCCCTGAGTGCTCACTGGAAGGACAGATCCTGAAGCTGAGGCTCCAAGACTTTGGCCACCTCATGAGAAGAGAATCATGGAATCATAGAATCATAAGTTGGAAGAGACCACAAGGGCCATCGAGTCCAACCCCCTGCCAAGCAGGAAACGCCATCAGAGCACTCCTGACATATGGTTGTCAAGCCTCTGCTTAAAGACCTCCAAAGAAGGAGACTCCACCACACTCCTTGGCAGCAAATTCCACTCCCTGGAAAAGACCCTGATGTTGGGAAAGATGGAGGGCAGAAGAAGGGGACGACAGAGGACGAGATGGTTGGACAGTGTTCTCAAAGCTACCAGCATGAGTCTGACCAAACTGTGGGGGGCAGTGGAAGACAGGAGTGTCTGGCGTGCTCTGGTCCATGGGGTCACGAAGAGTCGGACACAACTAAATAACAACAAAGTGCTGAGCATTATTTTGCCAAGACCAGCCCTTCCTGTACCTGCTAGCAAAGCAATTGCCTATTACGTATTTGCTGCTTTTCTCTTAAGGAGCTCATCTAATCCCCCACAACACCCCTGTGAGGTAGATTAGGCTGAGAGGCGGTGACTGACTCCCAAGGTCATCCAGTGAACTTCGTGGCCAAGTGGGGATTTGAACCCTGGTCTCCCAGGTCCTAGTCCAGCACTCGAACCACTACACCACACTGAAGCTCTCAAACGGTGCTCTTTTACACTACTGATGCCTCTTCCTGCTCTATCTCCTCTTTCTGCCACTAGGAGCATGTCACCTGTGTCCTCCTAAGGCTCTCAGGAGGGACACAGCTTTCAACTGCATCAGGGTCAGGCTCCTGAGCTGTGCATATAAGCAGGGCTCTGCACGGAGCTGTCTCATTCTCCCTTGCAGATATGCAAGAGAGAAACATGCCTGCATTTTACCGACATTACTAATACCTGTAGACCTACAAAACTCTGCAGCAATAAAACCTGGATTCTATTAAGTGCACAGTTAAGCAAATCGTGCAGATGATTTCCCTATTTTGCAGAATGTATCCTCAAGTTCTTGAATCATGGTTTCAGGAAACCCACAATTGCTGCCCCATTTCTCCCTCTGATTTTAGTCAAGAGCTGTGCCCCTCTTTGGCTTCCCTGTGATTCTGGTTTTGCTGCTTGGGGGGAAATCCAAGGAACAGCTCACCCTGTTGGCTGCTGGGAGTCCTATTAAGCTCCCACTGCGTCGCTGAAGATTGTTAGATGCTGACAATGTACTTTCATGCTTCTCGCTGCAGTTGTCAGAGGTAGAAAATTGCCTTTCCTAAAAATAAATGTGCCCCATAGCAAATTTGGTGTGCTCCCTCACCTTTCTGCACAGCATTGTGGAGCGCACACAACTCTTTATATAAATGTGCCTTGACTCTCTTCCTGTTTCTCCCATCTTTCTGTGTGTTAGATGATCTGTGTTCTTTTCACTCACTGCTCTTTTTTTGTGGCTAATGCCATATCACCCCTCAACTCTCCTTATTTCCCCCGCCTTCTCCAAAGCTCCAGTCAGCCCTCCCCTAAAAATAAAGCTTGCCCCGAACCACCCCAAACTCACTCCCCCCCCCACACTTTTTGGCTCCAGTTAACACTTCCCTGCCCTGTTCCATCTACTGTTTACGATGCTCAGGGCTGCTTGTCTTTTGGGCTAAATCTGTCACAACAGTCCAGAATTCTGCACCGTGCGAATCCAAACTATGCATTGTGGAATGCTAATATGCATTAAGTTATGCAAATTGAACGCAAATGTTTAATTTGTGCTCAGTCTGCATAGATTAAACACAAATGTGCTTCCCATAATTAAATTTTATTTCGGCTCAGTATGGAAACCAGGCTTTGCCCTGCTCTAGTGCAGCATGACAGGGGACGCGGGTGGCACTGTGGGTTAAACCACAGAGCCTAGGACTTGCCGATCAGAAGGTCAGCGGTTCGAATCCCGCGACGGGGTGAGCTCCCGTTGCTCGGTCCCTGCTCCTGCCAACCTAGCAGTTAGAAAGCACGTCAAAGTGCAAGTTGATAAATACCGTATTTTTTGCTCTATAAGACTCACTTTTTCCCTCCTCAAAAGTAAGGGGAAATGTGTGTGCGTCTTATGGAGCGAATGCAGGCTGCGCAGCTATCCCAGAAGCCAGAACAGCAAGAGGGATATTCAGAATATTTTTTTTCTTGTTTTCCTCCTCCAAAAACTAGGTGCGTCTTGTGGTCTGGTGCGTCTTATAGAGTGAAAAATACGGTAGGTACCGCTCCGGCGGGAAGATAAACAGCGTTTCCGTGTGCTGCTCTGGTTCACCAGAAGCAGCTTAGTCATGCTGGCCACATGACCCGGAAGCTGTACGCCAGCTCTCTCGGTCAATAAAGCGAGATGAGCGCCGCAACCCCAGGGTTGTCCACGACTGGACCTAATGGTCAGGGGTCCCTTTACCTTTAGTGCAGCATGACAATTAATTCACGTTAAATGGGGAAGCACTGATAGGCCTCTCCTTTAAGTTGTCTGGCTGCTTGTTGACTTTGGCATGCGCTGTTCTCACCTGATGGTTGGTTGGTGACTTCTTGGCCCACTCGTAAAGCCTCTGATAGGCTTGACCATCGTAGCAGCCAAGGGCTGAATTTAAATTTGCATCTGAGAAATCAAATGCATCCACTAAGGGCACAGCATCTTTCCTGAAAAAGAGCAAAGGAATCTTAATGAGCCCCAATATACGAGTCACAATTTCTACTCCATAAAAACCAAATAAAACCCCTAATACTTGCTCTGTACCCTAGAAGTGCCAGAAAGTTTTTTTTTTGTTCCTTCTGCAGCATAAACATTAACTCTGTCCAGTTCTGGGCACCACAATTTAAGAAAGATATTGAAATGCTGCAATGTGTGTAGAGCAGGGTGACCAAATTGATCAATGAGAAACGGTTGAAGGAGCTGGGCATATTTAGCCTGGAAAAGAGGAGACTGAGAGGGGATAATAATAATAATATTATAATAATTTATTATTTATACCCCGCCCATCTGGCTGGGTTTCCCCAGCCACTCTGGGCGGCTTCCAACAGAATATTAAAATACAATAGTCCACCAAACATTAAAAGCTTCCCTAAACAGCGCTGGCTTCAGATGTCTTCTAAAAGTCTGGTAGTTGTTTTTCTCTTTGACATCTGGTGGGAGGGCATTCCACAGGGAGGGCGCCACTACTGAGAAGGCCCTCTGCCTGGTTCCCTGTAACTTGGCTTCTCGCAGCGAGGGAACCGTCAGAAGGCCCTCAGAGCTGGACCTCAGTGTCCTGGCAGAATGGGGTATGATGGCCATCTACAAATATCTAAAGGGCTGTCACATGGAAGATGGAGCAAACTTGTTTTCTCCTCTCTGGGGAACCTCAACCAAAGGATTCAAGTTACAAGGAAGGAGGTTCCGTCTAAACATCACGAAGAACTTTCTGACAGTAAGAGCTGTTCAACAGTGGAACAGTTTCCCTCAGGAGGTGGTGGACTCTCCTTCCTTGGAGGTTTTTAACCAGAGGTTGGATGACCATCTGTCATGCATGATCTAGCTGAGATTCCTGCATTTCAAGGGCTTGGACTAGATGTCCCTTGACGTCCCTTCCAACTCCACAGTTCTAGGATTCTAGCAATATCCTACTACAGCACGAGCAGGGCTGCAACGCTGATAATTTGGCTAATGAAGACAAAGACAGAAGGAGCCCTCTTTTTAAAGCAGGACCTGGAACATTTACAGCTTCGAAGGAAGTGCCAAGATCCTGAACTGGACTGAACGCAAATTGGCCGTCAGTGCAAGTCAGCCAAAACTGGAGCGAGGTGCTTTCTCTTTTGTTCCCATAGTCATTTAGCACAAAGGTAAGCTTGTAGTCTGTAAAATCCGGGTGGCCCTGTGCTGGCTACCTGAGTGAAGTTTTCAAACAGCCTTCAAGGGCTGTTCCATGTAAAGCGCATTGCGGTAGTCTAGATCAAATGGCATTGTCAATCAGGGAGCACAGGTTTGTGGCCTGCCCGGTGTTGTTGGGCTCCCAGTTCCTATCAGCTCCAGCTAGGAGGGCCAATGGTTTGGGATAATAGGAACTGTGATTCAGCCACAGCAGGATGGCTATAAGTTCCCTACCCCTCTCATAAATGAACTACCGTATTTTCCTGTGTATAAGACGCCCCCATGTATAAGACACCCCCTATTTTTAGGGACTCCAGTTTAAGAAAATAGGGGGGGAGACTGCCCCTTGTATAAGACAACCCACAGTTTTCCACATAATTTTAAAATAAAAAACCCTAGTCTTATACATGGAAAAGTACAGTAATTGTAGGCCAAAATATCTGGTAGGTTGGGTGGTCTGACAGGAGACTGTCCTTACTGCCTTCTTATTTACATCTTTTGGCTATGTCTACCTCCATCGCTAGATAATCAATTTGTCTATTGACTGCACAAATAAATCTGTTCTCAGAGCTAGGTATGGAAGATACTATTTTGATATCCAGGGGCACCCGTTGCTTTGGGTTTTATAACCCAGAATAAACCCAGTAGTGTTATTCTATGCTGGGTAGAAATATTGTGATCCCAGACAAATGAAAGGGGATACACATGGGATAATTGAAAATAATAAGAAAATGTAAGTTTCACAGGGGAGCCAGCAGAATAATTTACTTTACCATCTATCGGTTACAGATTGTGTCTCTTTAATTTCAATCCACCAAGGTAAACCCCGAAGATAATCCGTTAATGGCATGCAAACGATAGCTTTATCTTTTAATGCTTTTACGCTTTGTGGTGAAGTCATGACATCATAGTCACCCTCCTTATTGGAAGCGATTTGATAAAAGTCTTTAGAGTAAATATTTCTGACTTCTTTAAAAAGCCCACGTAGCTGATTTTGAATCAAAACCACCCGACGGTGCTGAGGCATCCGCTTCCGTTGGGAAACAGAGAGGTCGCGGCTTCTGCGCTTTTCAAAATTTCAGAACCAGCAGGAACGCCCACGCTTATTGCAATATCTTTATCTGATTGTTTTTATTAAAAACAGACAAGATCTCAATAAGCCACAAGAGACGTCATCGTAGTAGGAAACTGACCAAAAGGTCAAAGAGACATTTTCTATTTGACGGGTGAATAATGGCTTTGTAGCTTCAATGCCATTCAAGCATACCAAATTGACAAAGGCCACATACATTTAAAGCAATCCTAAAACACTTGAGCCTCAAAGAATCCTGGGAAGTGTAGTTTATTAAGGATGCTGACAGATGTTAGGAAGACCCCTATTCCAGTGTTTCCCAACCTTGGGTCTCCAGCTGTTTTCAGACTACAGTTCCCATCATCCCTAGTCCTGCTAGCTAGGAATGATGGGAGTTGTAGTCCCAGAACAGCTGGAGACCCAAGGTTGGGAAACACTGCCCTATTCCCTTCACGGAGCTGCAATTCTGAGAATGGTTAAGCATTCCACCCCTCTTCCCTGGAACTTTGGGAATTGTAGTTCTGTGGGTCTCCTCCTTCACCCATCCTAAAGATGGGCAGCTTGGTAGTTTCATATACAGTATTGTTTAATGACTGTTACAACACAACGTATGTTCCAAACATGGAACCAATGGCATTAAGCCCTTAGCAGAAAAAGAGGATAACCTCACCGAACGACAGCCAGGAGATCCAGGTACGATTCGGTCACCATGTCAGATTGCTTTGTAGAAAGGTAGCCATCCTGCACAAAGTCTCCCAAGTCAGAAAAGATCCCATGCAGGGCATAGAGGTCGCAGAGATGCTTAAGGACCCTCTGGATGGCAGCCTCTTTTCCAAACGCCTCCAGCGCTTTGACAAATTTTTCCACCACGATGTATTGGCTGTGAGCCTGGCAAAGTAAAAACAGCTAGAAGCAAGCACCATTCACCTCTGCGCGATAACTCGCCTTGGGGGGGGGAAGTGTTGGCATTGTGGAACTGGGTTCCACTCCTGGGCTATGTGGTTTCTCATTTCAAGGTCACAGCTGCCAGGAATTGTCTCCAGCCTAATTGTTAGAGGTCACAGCACCGTTATAAAGGTAAAAAAGGTTAAGGATCCCTGGATGGTTAAGTCCAGTCAAAGGCGACTATGGGGTGAGGTGCCTCATCTTGCTTTCAGGCCGAGGGAGCCGGTGTTTGTCCACAGACAGGTTTCCGGGTCATGTGGCCAGCATGACTGAACTGCTTCTGGCACAACGGGACTCTGTGACGGAAACCAGAATGCATGGAAATGCTATTTACCTTCCCGCCACAGCAGTACCTACTTATCTACTTGCACTGGTGTGCTTTCAAACTGCTAGGTTGGCAGGAGCTGGGACAGAGCAATGGGAGCTCACCCCATCGTGGGGATTCGAACATGGTTCTGTGAGAGGTCTCCTAACAACTCTCAGCATACGACAGAAACCAGGTTTCTTTGTGGGAAGAGGGCTTTAAATGCCTGGTGCGGATATGACCCCAATATCAAGGTGACCGCAGTGCCTTTCAGACTCAGCCACCAGCTGAGTGGGAGCTGATTCTCTCTAGTGTGCTCCCACATGACTGGGGGCTGTGTCTGGCATGCCTGTGTTTCCACAGCAAAGGCATAAGCCTGCAAATCCGTTCCTCACTCCTTTCTCAAAACCTTCACTCCACTACTCTGTCTATTATGGGGTCTTGCTTCCACAACTCTTAAAAGAAATCCTGAGCTGGGTTAGGTGGGCTGAATTTATGCATCGCTCCCCACAGCAGAAAGTCCCAAATTGATTTACAGTGAGACAAAATGGTCTCTCGTCAGTTCTTTCTACTGTTCATCACCACACACACCCATCTAGGGAAAGTCATAGCTCAGGGGAAGATCATCTGAGGGCCCCAGCTCCAATCCTTGGCATCTCTAGGTAAGGTTATTTTTATTTATCCGTTTCATAAAATGTATAGACTACTGGATTGTTAAAATTTTTTAGAAACCCTCAAAGCGGTTTACGAAAAGACTCCCTCTGAGTTTGCTGGATTCTAACTCCTATCAGTCCTGGCCAGAATGATCAGTCGCCAGGGATTATGGGAGATGAAGTCCAGCAAGATCTTGAGGGTCAAAGGTTAGCCCCTCCTCCTTTAACAAGGTGCTGCTTAGACCTAGAAACATCAGTATCATGTTCTTATACAAAACAGGGCTTTTTAAAAATGGGATCTGGATGCAACGCAATATGATGTACTGTATTATTATTATTATTATTATTATTATTATTATTATTATTAGCTTAATTTTTCAAGTGCAGTTTACGAGACAGGATTCCTGGCAGAAGAGCCAGTAGTGGGTGAAGCTACAAAGTTTTTACCAACCATGGCAGCATGGGCAAGTTGGACAGAGCAGCTGTTCCAAGCGTCGTGCTGTGCCATTCCCTGCTGAACCAAACCCTGGAGTTTGACAGCTGCGTTTCTTGCAACTCTGTAGGGAAAGATTAAAATAATAATAGTAATTTATTATTTATAACACACCCATCTGGCTGGGTTTCCCCAGCCACTCTGGGCGGCTCCCAACAGAATATTAAAAACACAACAAAACATCAAACATTAAAAACTTCCCTAAACAGGGCTTCCTTCAGATGTCTTCTAAAAGTCAGATAGTTGTTTATTTCCTTGAAATCTGATGGGAGGGCATTTCACAGGGCTGGCGCCACCACCGAGAAGGCCCTCTGCCTGGTTCGCTGTAACCTCACTTCTCGCAGTGAGGGAACCGCCAGAAGGCCCTCGGAGCTGGACCTCCGTGTCTGGGCTGAATGATGGGGGTGGAGACACTCCTTCAGTAACTATTATAGACACCAAAAAAACTGCCAACAATTTTGCAAATATTTATGGCTATTTAAAAAAAAATGCATCTAAATGGCAGAAACAAAGGTCTGGTCTGCACATGGGGGAGAATGAAGGTGGCAGAAATCTGGGCTGTATCATGCAGGTGCCTTCACCAGTTTTGAATGGTCCATGATGTAAAGCACAAAAACAACTCCATGCAAATTAAAACAGCAATTAGAAAAAAATGTTGGAGCTTTTTTCCCCCAAAAGTCACGTGGCCTAAAGTGATGGCAATCCCTACTTCTACCACCTAAGAACTCTACCACCCTGTTTTGATGAATGTATAGCTTGGGCAATATGCACACGTACCAGCCTCTCTCCACAGAAGCTCTTACCCCGCTTCTAGATTACCGTATTTTTTGCTCTATAAGACACACTTTTCCCCCTCCTAAAAAGTAAGGGGAAATGTGTGTGCGTCTTATGGAGCGAATGCAGGCTGTGCAGCTATCCCAGAAGCCAGAACAGCAAGAGGGATTGCTGCTTTCACTGAGCAGTGATCCCTCTTGTTGTTCTGGCTGCTGGGATTCAGAATATTTTTGTTCTTGTTTCCCTCCTCCAAAAACTAGGTGCATCTTATGGTCTGGTGCGTCTTATAGAGCGAAAAATACGGTACAAATAAGTCCCCTGTTATATGATGAATTTATCCTGCATTCAGAACATTTGCATCTTGCTCTTAAATTGCATTTTATTGCGTTACCTGTTTGCACCCCATAGATTTGAAATTGTAACATGATAAAATACAACATAAGAAACGAAAGAAGCAATAAAAAGACAATTAAAAAAATAATATATGTTTTTAATGCAGCCATGCCACCAACTGCCTGAATTAAACTCGCAGTTCACTGGTGGTTCGAGAATCTCTGATATAAACCATTTTAAAAAGCATTCTAAAAACAGTTAACACATTCAACTAGTAATTTCAGGGTCACGGGGAACACAAACTTTCAGCCTTCAAATAGGGCTTAAGTAATCAGCCCTTCATCAAGGGAGTTTGGAGGAGCAATTGTAATATCACAAAACAACCCCGTGAGGTAGGTTAGACTGATACAACTTGGCCCACAGCCTTTCCTGATCACGATTACACCTTATTTGATCTCCTGTTGTTTATCATCCTGTGCCTTTAAGATGGGATTTGCAAGAAATCGCCCCCCCCCCAAATCACCCAAGCAAAACTGTTGGGTTCCAGCATCTCTGTGCCAACCTGAATGCTCTGTGCCTGTAAGCTTCAGTGTAAACGTCAGGATTGAGGAAGTCTCTCTTTTCCTGGGCTTGGCATTTTCCAAAGCTTTCAGAAGTCAGGTAAGCCACTGATGAAGGAAGAGGCTGGCCGCTTTGTGCCATCCCAAGGCACTTGATCAGAAACCTAATGACAAAGAAAATGAAAACTGAGCCACATCCTCATCCCAGAGGCATTTGCTGAACTAGGCCCCTTGTTTCCAAACACTTAGTTTTCAGAGGTTAAAAAAGCAGGGCCACAGACAAGGTAACATTTCTGTACGATTCATGATACCAATAACTGGAAAACAGGATAGTTAATAGGCAGGCCAGGGGGAGAAAGATATTTAAGAACATAAAGGTAAAGGTAAAGGGACCCCTGACCCTTAGGTCCAGTCATGGCCGACTCTGGGGTTGCGGCGCTCATCTCGCTTTACTGGCCGAGGTAGCCGGCGTACAGTTTCCGGGTCATGTGGCCAGCATGACTAAGCCGCTTCTGGCGAACCAGAGCAGCGCACGGTAACACCGTTTACCTTCCCGCCGGAGCAGTACCTATTTATCTACTTGCACTTTGAGGTGCTTTCGAACTGCTAGGTTAGCAGGAGCAGGGACCAAGCAACAAGAGCTCTCCCCATTGCGGGGATTCGAACTGCCAACCTTCTGATCAGCATGTCCTAGGCTCCACAACGCCACCCGTGTCCCATTTAAGAACATGCATCATGGCTATATCTCAGGATATTGACTCTGCTGCAGAATCCTCAGCAATTCCTATCTTGCATTCTTAAGTGTGCTGGGTTTGCAACCCTACTTGTTGGCAGAGAAAACACAAAAAATATATTTGTCAGGATCACTATTCCAGAGTCTCCTACAAAGGCCCACCTCCAGGAGGTCACTAGATTAGTCGTTCAAAGACTCCACTGAGTACAGACTTCCCACAAAATACCTGCTGCCACCAGCAGGCCTCTCCCTTTATATTCTTACCCAAATACATCTGCACAAGCCACGCGGGATGAGACGTATGGACCTTAGAATCCACCCAGACCAGAACACAGTTTAAATGCTAAGCAGATAATTGATTAAGGAACACAACATCCAGAACAAGCAGTTATTGCATACAGAATATTCAATGGTATTTCAAAAACAGCTATCCTCTTTTACAGTGGCTTGCTCTCTGCCTGTCTCTTTCATCTCATTCTCCATTTCTCTCTGTCTCTTGCAGTCAGTCAACTGTCATTTTCCAATCAACGCTCAATTCGCTTAAGTGATTTCTAATCCCACTCTTCATTAAAAATAATCCTAGAGTGGTGTTATCTGCCTATCACTCACTCGTAGCTCCACCCAACATTTGACTCAATTCCTCCACTGTCAATCATTCTTCCACTCATTCTTCTGCCAGTCAGAGTCTGCAGAACAGAAAAGATTTTCTGCCCATAACGTCTCACACACCACTATCTTTCCTTAATCCTTATCTTAGTCCCCGGGCACAACAACAACAACCAAATTATGTAATCCTTCCATTTTTTGAAATTTGGAAATCCTGTTCCTTGAGCCTGCAAGAGGTTTTAGTTCTGGCCAAAATGACAACTTTCCCTTCCCTCACAGAAAGTTGGCTGCAAAATACGCTTCAACAGCATTGACCGCTGAGCAATTGGAATGTGCCCTGAATTGGAATGTACACCTAAAAAAATGATGCAATGTGTGTCAGTTTGTCCCAACTGCTGAGTTTGGAGCTCATCATTTCAGAATTTTGGAATGTCAAGCACTCCCTTAAATAAATCCGCATGAAGTTGCTTGGGACACAACAACTTTGGCTGCCTAGTTTCAAGTAGGTTTTTTAAAGGTATTTTCAGTTCTCATGTAGAGAACTGTACTTTCCAAATTTCAGAAAACGGACCGGTGACATATGAAATGTCTGTACTCTGTGGTAGAGTTTAAAGGTACAGTGCAAAGTAACAATACAAATACAAGGAGATTGGGATGGATGCAGGTGGTGCTGTGGGTTAAACCACAGAGCCTAGGACTTTCCAATCAGAAGGTCAGGGGTTCAAATCCCCATGACGGGGTGAGCTCCCGTTGCTCGGTCCCAGCTCCTGCCAACCTGGCAGTTCGAAAGTGCCAGTAGATAAATAGGTACCGCTCCGGCGGGAAGGTAAACGGCATTTCCGTGCACTGCTCTGGTTCACCAGAAGCGGCTTAGTCATGCTGGCCACATGACCCGGAAGCTGTACGCCGGCTTCCTCGGCCAATAAAGTGATATGAGTGCCGCAACCCCAGAGTCGGCCACGACTGGACCTAATGGTCAGGTGTCCCTATACCTTTACCTTACAAAGTAACAGACAAAATACAAATAATCAGATTAAACAATTAAGGTCTAACTCAGAGTTGAGACCCCCTGGATAAATGGTTTTAATCATGAAAATAAACCGTGAAACGTATCGTGGAAAAGCTTCTGATATCTAAAGTGGCTTTGGCAAGGGCCTCGGAAGCAAGATGGAAGACAGATTTGGATAGATTTTCAAGTGCAGTTACCTGGCTGTCTGCAGGAGGAGGACAGTGTTTTCCCCCTCATAGGTGCAACCAGCCACCTGCCTGGTGAATAAAGAAGGCAGGCCGCTGAGAAGAGAGTAGCCGTGGCCCCCACAGGCCTTCCGACAAATCTCGACTCCGGCTGAGCAGTAGTCTGTAGCGATGACTTTAATTCCTGCAGCAAGAGCATGAAGCTGTGAATTAAGGCAGAAAGAACTGTATTAAGAGAGGACCACTTCTGCATTTCCCATTCTACAGAACAGAATCTCTGGACCAGTGACGTATGAAATGTCTGTCGGTTTATATCCTTTCCTATTATCCTCCTCCTCAGCTTAAATTCATAGGTCATCTTTTATGGCTGCGGGAGTGTTACCTGTCCTAAATTCTTGGGATAGGTTACAAAACCTATTTGCGATCAGGCCAAAGAATAAGCACGACAGTGCTCTACAGTGGCTAGAGCAAGTTTTGTTGATTCTTGTGGGAGTCAGTTAAAACTAATTAAGACTTTTTACTGGACACCAACGAGGCCTTAAAAGTGCTGGATTTTGTGCAACGTCAGAAACTCTGGTTTGTATTTATGGAATTCGCCACATTATCAATGATACTGGGAATATCCAACATGGCGGCCTCTGGATGTTGGTGTATTCTGGCTCCCCTCAGACCCAGACAGCATGGTCAATGGTCAGGAATGTCCAACGGCATCTGGAGGGCATCGCAATGACTGTCCCTGAACTAAACCTTGAAACTACAGGTGCCCACAAAGGTAAACTTCACTTAACAGATAATTCAGTCACGAGGACAGCACTGAGTATATGCTCCCCTGAAACTCTACCATTTCAAGATGGTAAGTGTGTTTGTAATGTAGTGACGCATGTCTGAATGAACCCTGCACGTGAAAAGGGAAGTACCTCAGGAGCAAAGGTTTCCATCTAGCTTTCCACGTCTAGCGAGTGTTGTTTTTGGAAATGTGGGAGAGGCACTCGGCTTTGCCACCACCCAGAGCTTGAAACAGCACAGTTTGAAGGGAATGTAACACTTGCCTTTCCTGCATATCTAAAATCAGCTCCAACAGCCAGGTTTTTACAAGCAGGTTGAGGGGGAAAAATATATCAGTTGAGGAGGGAAAGCCTGCAGCAGCCACACCACTAGTGTCACTTTTAAGATAAACTGTTATTTTTTCTTAGTCTGTTTTATTTTGTGGATAGTTTTTAGTATTGTTTTACTAATATTCTATGTGGAGGGGGAGAGTTTTTATTGTTGTAAACTGCTTTGGATGGGCTTTGCATGTAAATATTTTTAAAGTACAGTGGTACTTCGGGTTACATACGCTTCAGGTTACAGACTCCGCTAACCCAGAAATAGTGCTTCAGGTTAAGAACTTTGCTTCAGGATGAGAACAGAAATCGTGCTCCGGAGGTGCAGCGGCAGCAGGAGGCCCCATTAGCTAAAGTGGTGCTTCAGGTTAAGAACAGTTTCAGGTTAAGAACAGACCTCCGGAATGAATTAAGTTCTTAACCCGAGGTACCACTGTAAATGTAGATAAATATCACCTCACACATCTGATTGCAAATCAAGCAATGCGGATATATGTCTGAAGTAGCCCTCTTCTTGATACTTCTTTTCTTTTTTAAAGAAGATTTCAAAATCTTCTGGGTTTCTTCTTCTGATCATTTGTTTGTTTTATTACCCACCTTTTAAAGTTTAAAAGTCTCTAAAGGAAGGCTTGAAGGGCTATTGCTTATCTTTCTTCACGTTACCTCAGGGAGCAAGTCAAACTTTCCTTCTTTGGTTTCCATGTAGCCCCTGTCAAAGAAGTCCCGCAGATATTTTGCAACAAAGTAAAAGGCATAGGCGGTTGCCAGCTGAGGGAGAAGCTTCTGTTGCTGGGTCTGATAGTCAAGAATCTTTGCCTCCCGGTCACTGAGGGGGGAGAAAATGTTGCAGATTATCCAAAATGAACGGCAAATGAATAGCCCCCATTTACTCGAAGGGGTTTCCATTTTGCTTTTCTCTTTCATTCTGGAAAGCCAGCACAGGGCGGCCAATTTCTGTCTCATGAACTGACCCAACCACATGCCCCCAAAACATCCACTCACAGGTGGTGACCGGCTTAGCAGTGAGATCTTATTCCAATGTTAACAGGACAGCAGTGGCCATGCGGCAGGTAGAGGGGCTGATTCAAGTAAGTTTTTGCCCTAGTGGAAGCCACAGAAATGAGTCCCATTCCAGGAAACATCCCTTGTCAAAATACATGGAGGTAACTTTACGTCTGCACATGCAGATTCTAACACCTTTAAAATAAAGATAATGGCAGTGAACCAGATTTAAACAGAGGCTGTTTTCGATAGCCTTAATGTACACACACAGACAATCCTGGGTTCCCTCTATGTTTGTGTCTTTCCTGACCTGAAATAAATTCTGAGCCAGCATAACACAGCCAGGTTATCTGTGGTCACAGAAGGAGGAAGAACATATTGAGACAAAGAGACACGGTCACCCCAACTGTTTGGGAAACAGTGTCCCTTTCCAAAGTAATAATAATAATAATAATTTATTATTTATTTGTACCCCGCCCACCTGGGGACGCAGGTGGCGCTGTGGGTTAAAGCCTCAGCGCCTAGGACTTGCTGATCGAAAGGTCGGCGGTTCGAATCCCTGCGGCGGGGTGCGCTCCCGCTGCTCGGTCCCAGCGCCTGCCAACCTAGCAGTTCGAAAGCACCTCCGGGTGCAAGTAGATAAATAGGGACCGCTTACCAGCGGGAAGGTAAACAGCGTTTCCGTGTGCAGCTCTGGCTCGCCAGAGCAGCGATGTCACGCTGGCCACGTGACCCGGAAGTGTCTTCGGACAGCGCTGGCCCCTGGCCTCTTGAGTGAGATGGGCGCACAACCCCAGAGTCTGTCAAGACTGGCCCGTACGGGCAGGGGTACCTTTACCTTTACCTTTACCCCGCCCACCTGGCTGGGTGTCCCCAGCCACTCTGGGCAGCTTCCAACAAAGATTAAAAATACATTAAAATGTCACACATTAAAAACCTCCCGAAACAGGGCTGCCTTCAGGTGTCTTCTAAAAGTTGTATCATTATTTATCTCCTTGACATCTGAAGGGTGTTCCACAGGGAGCGTGCCACCACCGAGAAGGCCCTCTGCCTGGTTCCCTGTAACCTCGCTTCTCGCAGTGAGGGAACTGCCAGAAGGCCCTCGGAGCTGGACCTCAGTGTCCAGGCTGAGCAATGGGGGTGGAGATGCTCGTTCAGGTATACTGGGCCGAGACCGTTTAGGGCTTTAAAGGTCAGCATCAACACTTTGAATTGTGCTCGGAAACGTACTGGGAGCCAATGTAGGTCTTTCAGGACCCTTGGGGCACCTGGTCCCTCACACTGGTTTCCCAACCCCCCTTTTTTCCGGCCCCCACCCCACTCCTGGCTCCATCAGCTTCACTGTCTCTTCAACATTTGCAAATTCATCTGCTTGCTTAATAGTTTAAGTAGCTGTATCAAGAAAACAGGGAGGGGGGGGGATTAGTGGCCGGAAACCCAAGAGTTGGTGTGAAAAGAGGAAAGCAATAATAAAAATAGTCAACAGAGGAGCAGGGCATTTAATGCATCCCTGTCTGGAGCCAAGCCCTCCTTTCCCGCCATACCCGGGCTTTAACTCAGACTGCCGGCGCACTGCGGAATATCGGATTGCGATGGTGCATGCCTTCATCAGATTGGGGACAATTTCATTCTGAAGCATGAGGACACGGACCACAATCATAGTAAGGTAGTTAATTTGTGCAGATCCTTTTTTCATATACCGGCCATCTGGCAGGACCTGGAAATTGCGAAATAATAAAAAAAGGAGGTGTGTGTTAGCAGAAGCAAAATTTAAGTCCAGGACTCAGAACTCTGAAGCATTTACAGACTCTGCAAATGTCTTTCAGACAGTGTTTTTTTCCCCTTCCTGTCACCGGTTTCTCTGTCACCTCTTTTTTTGCTGCCCATGGCAGCCATTTTGTACTATCGACCACAACACTTTTAGCAAAATATGACTACTGGCCCCTCATTAAAAAAACAAAAAAACAAAAACCTCTGAAAAAGCACTGTTTTCAAACATTTCTCAATTACCATGAGGACTACTCCCTTAAAAAAAATGAAATAAGAGAATGAAAGTTCATGAGGATTATTGACATTCTGTCTTCACCACCTGATAGATTCCATATGAAATTCCACACATGAGAGAATAACTAGAGGCCTTTGCTATGGTGCAACTGATGAAACCTGTTTGATATCCGCAGCTAAGTTTACCTGAGAGAACTTGGCCAGCATGTTTTCCCTTGGAATCCGAACATTCTTCAGCAAGAGAAAGCCATTGTCAACATTTTCAAAGCTCATTTTGGGACCAATATCCCCTGCAGTTACTCCTACGGAGCAAAACAAGCAAGGATTCAGACAGACAGGTAGTTTTAAAAAATTGTGCAGACTGAAGTCTCTTTTGGAAATCAGGATACATAACCCAGCATTCTGCACAGCGATGTACTTAGGTAACAACAAACTCTGGACATAATGGTCTTATGCCCACCACTGAAAGCACACGTTTCTTCTGCCCAACAGAAAGGACTGAAAAATCTATGAACTCTTTTTTATTAATCCCCCCAAATTAGACAGCAGTATGTACTACTTCACTTACAGTGCAAGTCTATGCATGTCTACTCAGTAGAATACCCCATTGAGACAAATGGGACTTTACTCCCAAGTAAGCATGTATAGGACTACAGACATTACCTTCAAATGGTGGTAAGCCGGAAACCCTTTCCCCCAAAATATTCTTCCTTATTCTGACCACCTCCTTTGCACCCCCTCATTTTTTTGCACCTGTCAATCATATTTTAATACTTTAATAGATTGGATAATGTATTTCTGTATGTAATGGTGTCTAATGAACTCTGCTTATTCTCTCCATTTATTTTTAATTTTTCACTATTATTATTATTATTATTATTATTATTATTATTATTATTTAGGCACAGCCCCAAAAGTGATGAATATATGTGAACCACATGACAACATTTTTCTGAGCTTAAAAATAATGTTGGAAACCAGATTTATTTTTGCATTTAGAGGCCCCTTTGCTCATTCTGAGGAGAGGGACCCAAGATTGCAATTGCAAGACTAGATTGAGCCTTAGGATCCCTTTCAACTCTCCAATTCTATGTTTCTATGTCTGCCTCCCAAGCCTGCCCTGATGGCACCACTGATTTCAAGGCACCCCTGTTTCTGATGGTCAAAGCCCAGCATTAGCAAGCTTGAAACAGATAAAAAAACCACCACCCAGAAGAATCGTCTTGGGACCCTCTGGAGTAAGTCACCTGGTTCCAGAGAATGATCTCGGAGGCTGCGGATCTGCACCATGAAGGGATGCATGCCATATGACTTTCCTTTCAGGTAAAGCTGAGCAAAGACCACAGCGTGAGTCGCCGTTCGTCCCACTGTAAGGGTGAATGGAGGATGAGAAAAATAAGTCATCAATTCCTCGAAAAGTTAAGCGGCATTTTCAAAACATAAGAACAGCCCTGTTCAAAGTGTTGGTGCTGACCTTTAAAGCCCTAAACAGCCTTGGATGAGAAAAATAAGTCATCAATTCCTCGAAAAGTTAAGCGGCATTTTCAAAACATAAGAACAGCCCTGTTCAAAGTGTTGGTGCTGACCTTTAAAACCCTAAACAGCCTTGGCCCTGTATACCTGAAGGAGCATCTCCACCCCCATCGTTCAGCCCGGACACGGAGGTCCAGCTCCGAGGGCCTTCTGGAGGTTCCCTCACAGGCAGAGGGCCTTCTCGGTAGTGGCGCCTGCCCTGTGGAACGCCCTCCCATCAGATGTCAAGGAGATAAACAACTACCTGACTTTTAGAAGTCATCTGAAGGAAGCCCTGTTTAGGGATGTTTTTAATGTTTGATGTTATGTTATGCTTTTAATGTTCTGCTGGAAACCGTTCAGAGTAGCTGGGGAGGCCCAGCCCGATGGGTGGGGTATAAGTAATATTATTGGATGAGGCCAAAGGCCTGTGAGTGAAAGAGCAATTCTCTTCACCTGCCATTCCCAGCTACAGTGACATGATGTAGCTCGGAACCACTGACAGTCTTATTCTCCATGAATTCCTCTAAACCTCTCTTAAAAAGAAAACTTTTCTCTTATCTGCTTTCTCCACATTATACATAATGTTACGCACAGCTAGGCTGCTTCCTGCTACTTGATTCCTCCCTAAAAATGTTGCAACCTTTCCTCACAGGAAAACCTGCTCCCATCCCCCCAATCGTTTTGGTTGCCCTTTCGCAAACCCTTTCCAGCTACACAATCTCCTTTTTTTTGTTGTTAAATCATTTTTATTAATTTTCCAATAAAAAACATCCAATTAAAATATCAAATCATAATCCAATTAAACTAAAAAAACTAAAATAAAAAGACCAAATTATCATCCAAATTATAATTATTGATTTTTCGGGACCTTGTCTAGACCTTGAAGCATACAGTGGTACCTTGGGTTAAGTAATTAATTTGTTCTGGAGGTCCGTTCTTAACCTGAAACTGTTCTTAACCTGAAGCATCACTTTAGCTAATGGGGTCTCCTGCTGCTGCCGCACCGCCAGAGCACAATTTCTGTTCTCATCCTGAAGCAAAGTTCTTAACCCGAGGTACTATTTCTGGGTTAGCGAAGTCTGTAACCTGAAGCGTATATAACCTGAAGTTTATGTAACACGAGGTACCACTGTATCTCCAAATCTCAGTCCTGCCTCTCCTCGTTGTTTCCATATTTTCCACATCTTGATTTTAACGCTCACAATCTCCTTTTTCAGGTAGGATGTCTGGAAACATACACAGTATTCCAAGTGCGGTTGCACCATAGATCTGTATAATGGTACTATGATACCTTTATATTCCAGCATCGACCATATTCAAAACTGCAATTTAAGATGCAGATTGGGAAGACAATTAACCAGGGGTTTGGGAAGGGACTTAACTCTGGGCTCATCCGGACTTCCTTTTGTGCTGCACGTCTAGACACAAATCTGGGATTTAAAGCTCTGCACCTGAGCAATGGTTTTTTGTTTTGTTTTCTGTCCTGGCGCTTACCCCAGGAAAACCAGTGTTTTCCTGCTGAAATGCAGCAAATGGAAAGAAGGTTTTCCTCTGTATATTTCCCAAGTGGATTCATTCATAGTGTTCCACTTACACTTTTAAAACACTCAGCTATAATACACCCTTTAAAGATTTCGGAAACAACGAAAGCACAGAACGAATGAAAAGGCCCCACCCCTGAGTGTGTTTGCTACCTACAATCTCCCGGCCACCACTTCATGGCAGATATGCTTGGCGTGTTGAGAACAAACTCCTGTGTCGCAGCATCAAAGGTGGCTGTTGTCTCCAATCCCCGAAGGTAAGTTCCTTTAATAACAAAGAACACGGTTTCTCAGAGCATCGCAAGACCACCAGCAGATTCCACATTCACTAGTCAGGCCTACAAATCCCAGCCCTGCTGTTCTCAAGACTGGGTCCAACTTCTTTTTTTTGGTAAGCAAGCTCCACCCTCACAGGCATCTCAGTTTTTAATTTGGGGCTTCCTTGACTCAGGGTCAGTGTAGCCGGTGCTATTTTTCTAGAAAAACAGGTGCCAAAAATCACCATGAACGCCTTCCTTGTTCTCTTATAATGGCAATTGCGCCCACCTGAGGGTTGCCGGAACTGAGTTCCGGCAAGTTCTGGCTGTGGGGAAAAAGCCCTGAGTGTGGCTAACCCCATTTCCCCGTGACCTCTATTCTCCAGCTGTCTTTCAAAA
The DNA here is from genome assembly GCF_964252035.2 of Podarcis erhardii. Lineage (NCBI taxonomy): Eukaryota > Metazoa > Chordata > Lepidosauria > Squamata > Lacertidae > Podarcis > Podarcis erhardii. Next base: position 105,887,282 of record NC_138498.1, on the reverse strand, counting down.
AATGAAAACAAAAAATAGGGATCTTCCCTGCAATCAAAACTCAGGTGTTGAACTTGACAGTTTTAGACTACTAGCCATCTTCTCTTGTGGCCTTCAGGGACCAGAGCCGCTAAAGCACTGCCAGACAATTGCCAATGGTCAGAGTCCTCTGGGCAGTCAGCTGCCCGCTCTGCTGCAAGGCAAAATGTCAGCTGGAGCTGCCTGGACTCAGACCTGGGGGGTTGACAGCAAAAGTTCCCCACAACTGCTCTGGAGCAATTGCTACATTAGGTCCCCATTGGCACAGTGGAATTTGACATCATGGTATTTGGATGGATTCTGGCCCTAAGAGCCACAATAAGTGGGAAACTTACCGTGACCCAGTTCGGTCTGGGCATAGGTCCCTACGATGTAAAATTTTTCTGCCAAAGGGAGCCACTTAGCGAGCTGTTCGTCTGTGGCCAACCCCATAAGGCTCTTAACAAAGACCACATGGACGTTGAACGCCAGGTTGGCATGAAGAGCCCTGCAAAAGGATATACAATTCCTGTCATCTCCTTGATCTTAGTCCCTAAGTGTATGATCCCTGCACAGAAATGCAAAGCGCAGGGCGATAACATCAATGGAGAACGTGACATTTCAGCAGGGCATTTAACTTCACAACACCTGTCTTCCTCCTTGTGCCGTACTGCTCCCTGATAGATACGGCTGACAAAAAGCACATTTTGTCCAAAATTTAACCCAGTCTTTGTATTCAATTTCATAACCTAAATCTTGTTCCCACCTTAACATAGTCTTACTTTTAATTTATTGATCTGTTTGTATATTATTTGATAATTTATACATTTTTGTAAGTATTTTTTGTCTACTCTGCAGGATTTCTTTATCTAACTTTTTTAGATCAAGTTAGAAAAGCACATTTTGAAATAGCCAGTCAACATGGCCTAACATTACTTGTTTGTTCGGTTTGCCCACAAAAACCATCGACAACCCTCGCTAACTCATTCCCGAAATCCAAGGGGCTCCCACAAATACAGAACAATATATATTTGACCTCACTGGCATCTACAGTACAGTTCTACCATGCCGTCTGATGCAAACGGACTTACAGTAAGTGTGCACATAAAGGGGAAAGGGGCTTTTTTCAGCTCAAGGGTTAGGTGCCAGTGGTGAGCATGGCCAGCAACACACACACACACACACAATGGGTGGAGCAGTGGAATGGAACTTTCACCTGTATGCAGTAGGCTACATGCCAATTATGCAGATATCTGAGCTCTTTAAAACCAGTAAAGGCAATTAAGAGGTATTAGCATAGTTCAAGGACATGTTCTAACCTGGCAACCACAGAAGGTATGGAGCAGAGTCAGTGAGGGGGGCGGGTTAGGGAAAATCCCAAGAGCAGGGAAGGGGGGAGTTTTGGCCTTGTATACGTGAAGGAGCACCTCCACCCTCATCGCTCAGCCCAGATACTGAGGGTCCACCTCCGAGCGGTTCCCTCACTGCAAGAAGTGCGGTTGCAGGGAACCCAGCAGAGGGCCTTCTCGGTAGTGGTGTCCCCCGCCCTGTGGAACGCCCTCCTGTCAGCTGTCAAACAGTCAAGCAAGTACAGTCACACCTTGCGTTTTCAGGTTACAGACCGCTGAAACCCGGAAGTACCAGAATGGGTTACTTCCGGGTTTCGGCGGTCATGCATGCACAGAGGTGCTAAATCACGCTTTGCGCATGCACAGAAACGCTGAATCATGACCCGTGCGTGCGCCGCTGCGGGTTGAGGATGCTGCAGGTTGCGAACGTGCTTCCCGCACGGATCACGTTCGCAACCCGAGCGTCCACTGTATCTGACTTTTAGAAGACACTTGAAGCCATCCATGTTTGATGTTTTACTGTGGTTTTATGGTTTGCCGGAAGCCACTCCTATAAAGTGGCATATAAAGTTGTTGTTGTTATTAGAGAGTGGGGGCTGGAGGGTGTCCTTTGGGTTTCCCATCATCACATAGCTAACCATGTGTACTCAAAAGTAAGTCCCTACTTAATTCAACAAGGTGTACTTCCAAGTAAGCAAAATTAAGGCTGCAACCTTACTTTCTGTTCAGGTGCTTAAATTTATACACCACCCTGATTGCAACTAGAACCTCTAAGCGGTTTACGAAAAACAAAACGGTAATGAAGTCAAAAGTAGGTGTTTTCTTAAAAAAAAATAAAAAATTAAATAGAATTAAAATCAATAATTAAGCTAAACATAGATTGAAGTACATGTCAGCTTCTAGGTGTCCAGATAGGCTTGCAGGAACAAAAATGTCCTTAGCAAACACCGAAAGGGGTACAGTGAAGGAGGCTGCCTGATGTTTGACAGGCAGGGAGTTCCAATGCACAGGTGCTGCCACACTAGGAGATAGACTTATTTATTGCAAGTATAGGTCTAATATTGCATAGAACCTGCAACAGTGCCCATTCTGAGGAATGAAGGGGTCCAGTGGGCTTATATGGGTTAAGGTGACCCATCAAGTAAGCTGATCCTAAGCTGCTATGGCCTTTATATGCTAATACTAACACCTTGAACCCAGGCCAGTAACCAATCAGCATCCAGTGCAGTTTTCTGAACAGCCAGGTGACATGTTGACAGGGTCTCACTCTCGCTCACTTTCTGCACTAATTGCCGTTTCCAGATCAAGTGCAAGGGAATTCCTACATTGCACAATGCCAATGTTGAAGTCACAGGTGCCTGAACTACTGTGCTCAAGCTCTCCCCCCATACATTTCCTTTTTGAACCTGAATCCAAACCCTTTCATTCTACGGCTGCCCAGAACGAGGCAATATGGTCATAACTGCTCCTTTTGTGTATTTAGAAACATTGACACGTTGCTTGATTGTAACCGAACGAAACCTCGCAGCAGATTACAAAAATAAGAACATTATAGGTAAATTTTCAAATCAGATGTGGCATCCTCTCAACTCTGAAAAGGTATAGGATCCATAACAGGCACACTCTCTCGAAAGCCAGAGATTTCCCTTGATTGTAGCAGGCCGCCTCACCTAGCTTAGGTGAAAGCAGGCACTTTTTAAAGACAGCTAAAATACAATTCTAGCAGCATTTTATTGTTTTCAAATCACCTGTGGCAGTAAGCCAGTTCAGGTCCGCCTGTTTCCCATCCCATTTTGGCCGCCATCTTTGAGAGGTGAACGGACTTCCTGACAGCATCTTCGTATCTTTCATTCTGGCTCATGAAGTACTGGTTTTCTAGGCTGAACACCGGATCACTCTGGATTATGGCTTCTGCAGAGTACACAACGATCCTTTAAGCAGGCTGAGGCACAGGAATCACACACAGGAAAACCAAGCTGCAATTACACTGATGTTCACTACGAGATTTACAGAAGAAAATGCAGTTCTGGCAGTGAAACCTCTATAGCAGGCTTCCTCAACCTCAGCCCTCCAGATGTTTTTGGCCTACAACTCCCATGATCCCTAGCTAGCAGGACCAGTGGTCAGGGATGATGGGAATTGTAGTTGCAAAACATCTAGAGGGCCGAGGTTGAGGAAGCCTGATCTATAGCATTTTACAATGCTAGAAACCTCCAGGCCATTCACGTTAGCCTAAGGCTCTTTTTCACCAAATCGCTGAGTCGGGGGTGACTCAGGAGTGAGGCCATCTTAGTCCAGCCTGCTGACAACTTGTATGAAATCCACCATCATTTAATACATACAAGTTGATGGGGGACAGACTACTGCCAGCATGTTAATTCCAGGGCTTAAAAGCTTGTGCTAGCTGTTCATACATTACTGGACCAGGTTCAAGGTTCTTGCACAACCACTGTTTTGCACAAACTTAATCAGGATGAATGTGCGATGAACAGGTCATTCCAGAAGAGCGTCTTTAAAATCAATCCTCTCACCAGTCCAGTTTCTGAAGACTGCAAAAAATACAATTGGTTTGGCTGCGCCTTTTGTTGCAAACAAAATTATCCAGCTCCAAAAATTGTTTTTAAGCGCTGCGAAGGAGGATACACCAAAAGGCAAACAATGCATAGTTGGGGAAGCATTAAAAATAGTGTATCATCAACGTTCAAAGTAACACAAATACTTATTTCCATGTGGATGACTTACCCACTGTCCTCCGCATCTGTGTCTTTTCAGCACCTCCATCCAGTATATTGGTCAGTCGTTCGACACTGAAGGAGGCCGTTTTTCTTTCAATGTCAAGGTCAGGGTTCACAATTTGTCTAGTGGAATTCTGGAGGTTTTTATTTGCATTCCACGATGCCATTCTAAACTTTGGTGGAATGCTGAAGAGACAGAGGATATTAGTTACTGAGCATTTAAAGTAGTCTTATAAGTTGGGGACACGGGTGGCACTGTGGGTTAAACCACAGAGCCTAGGACTTGCCAATCAGAAGGTCAGCGGTTCAAATCACTGTGACGGGGTGAGCTCCCGTTGTTCAGTCCCTGGTCCTGCCAACCTAGCAGTTCAAAAGCACGTCAACGTGCAAGTAGATAAATAGGTACCGCTCCGGCGGGAAGGTAACAGCGTTTCCGTGTGCTTCTCTGGTTTGCCAGAAGCAGCTTAGTCATGCTGGCCACATGACCCGGAAGCTGTATTCCGGCTCCCTCGGCCAATAAAGCGAGATGAGCGCCGCCACCCCAGAGTCGGCCACGACTGGACCTAATGGTCAGGGGTCCCTTTACCTTTATAATGAAGTTGTGAGGTTTTATATTTTTGTCTGCAGAACTGAAGCTGCTTTAAGACGGCTGTTGAATGGCTAACAACACAGCCCAATGTGCACTTTACTTCTGAGTAAAGCACTGAGTAAAGAGTAAAGCTCTGTGAGCAGACCTTTAAGTCATAATTATAATCATAGGTAGGCAAACTAAGGCCCGGGGGCCAGATCTGGCCCAATCGCCTTCTAAATCCTGCCCGCGGACAATCAGTGTGTTTTTACATGAGTAGAATGTGTCCTTTTATTTAAAATGCATCTATGAGGTATTTGTGGGGCCTGCCTGGTGTTTTTATATGAGTAGAATGTGTGCTTTTATTTAAAATGCATCTCTGGGTTATTTGTGGGGCATAGGAATTTGTTCATTTCCCACCCCAAAATACAGTCTGGCCCCCCACAAGGTCTGAGGGACAGTGGACTGGCCCCCTGCTGAAAAAGTTTGCTGACCCGTTTATAATCACTGACTGAAACACAGAGATCCCTTGAACATGTGCCCAACGGCAGAAATCACCAATGAGCTACTGGCCACTTGGTTTGAAAGGGCACCGGAAAAATTCAAGGGTACTAGCAGCTGGTAGTTATTAAGTTTATCGTGTTTTAATAGTCTGTTGGGAGCTGCACAAAGTGGTTGGGGAAACCCAGCCAGATGGGCGGGGTATAAATAATAAAATTGTTGTTGTTGTTGTTAATAATAATAATAATAATAATAATAATAATAATAATAACAACAACAACAACAACAACATTCCTATTATTAAATGTGCCACCACTGGGATGATAGGCCCCCATACCTCTCAATACCATCTGCTGGAGAATAAACAGAACTCAAAGATCCAACAACTGGAACCAGGTGCAAAACAGTGGCGAGAGAGACTTGAGGAACACGGTGCCTCTGAGTGTATGTTCAGCCCAGGAATTTGTTTTCAGAACCGGAACTGATTTTCCAGTCCTCTCACACACAAAAAATGATTCCTAGTCCCCAACCTTCATTTCATCAACCTTTTTTTTTGGGGGGGGGGTTGCTATTGCAGCTATTAAACAATCGGGAGTCAGAATCCTTGCTGATCTATTGCAAATCAAAGATCTGCCAGTAGATCACAATCTACTTTCTGCAAACCCTAATTTAAGATGTTGTGAATTAATAGTTCCTGGGGGCTGGGGAGGTCTGTCCTCTTTATAAAGCCAAGTGTACTTACTTTGCCTCTCCCCCCCCCCCAATTTCCTTGGCACGGTGCACTAAACCTCAGCTTTGTACCTAAGGACACAGGAGATTGCAAAACCTCAAACTTTGTGCTGATCGCAGCTGTAGATCTCACACTGTACCCTCTTGCACAACAAATTCAATGCCTGTGCTTGCACATCCCAAGGAACGTGTTTTTCCTTCTGCACAAGCCCAACGTGGGTTAAACATTTTCAAAGCTGCGAATTATTATTTTGCAATAGTAAGCTTTTCCCGTAAAATCGCACTTTCTGTAAAGCTGATAGGGGAATTTCCCTACCTCTGATCTCAAAAGAAACGTCTCAGACAGGAACAACCCAGGCGATATCCAGCGAAGACCCTCGTGGCACCTTTAAAGTTGAACAAATTTATACTGTATAGGCATCCCTGGACTAAATCGCCCTCCATCATGTGCATGCAACGTCATCCCGAGTTGCAGGTGTGGGTTTTTGAGCGTTGCTGAGTTGTAAACAGGGAGGGAGTTAGGTAAAGTAGTGCGGGAAAATACGGGCGGTGATAACTGTGTGGCCATTCACGCTCACAATCAGAAATTAATAGAACGGTAGAGTTGGAGGGGGGACCCTGGCGGTCATCTAGTCCGGCCCCCTGCAATGCACGCATCTCAACTAGAGCACCCGTGGCAGAAGTTTAAAAACCTCCTATGAAACCTTTGCTGTTTCCGACGGGCAAAGTGAACTCAGCCAGAGAGTCTACCGAGAAGTTAAAGTCCCACCGAAATCGGGGGAGGGGTGTGTGTGGTGTGGGGGTTTAACTCCCGTGAAAGCGAGTCCAGCTCCAGCCAGGTCCCCCTCATAGCTGTCAACTTTTCTTGCGAGGAATCCTATTCGGAATAAGGGAATTTCCCTTTTAGAAAGGGAAAGGTTGACAGCTCTGGTCCCCCTCCCCCAACGCCCACGTGGGTCGTGCAAAGTGACTTACCGCCCTTCGCAAAGGGGAACCCTCGCAAGGCTATTTCCTGATCCGAGCAGCGGACGGAAAGACTTCCACTGCCGAGCGCCTTGCTAAGTTTGAATGCCCTTTCCCCCCCTTCTTTGCATATGCGCGTCTATGGTGTCTTCTCCCCGTCTCTATCGTACTGGCTGAGCGAGCAGACGCGTGTCGCCACCGCCTTCTCCTGGCCGGAATGGCGAGCTGCTCCCGGGATCAGAGGAAGAACGCCAAGAAAGCTCGCTCTCTCTTTTTTTTTTGCCTTCTCAGATCAGAGGGGTTGCCTCTGTTAACAGGATCAGAGTTCATCCTCATGTAACAGATGATGAAATCAAGGCTTTATGCTTAACTCCATCCTCTCCTAAATGCTCTCAACCAAGCAGCGCCGGAATAATAATAATAATAATAATAATAATAATAATAATAATAATAATAATAATAATATATTTATACCCCTCCCATCTGGAAGGTTTCCCCAGCCACTCTGGGCGGCTTCCAACAGAATATTAAAATACAATAGTCCATCAAACATTAAAAGCTTCCCTAAACAGGGCTGCCTTCAGATGTCTTCTAAAAGTCTGGTAGTTGTTGTTCTCTTTGATATCTGATGGGAGGGCGTTCCCAGGGCGGGTGCCACTACCGAGAAGGCCCTCTGCCTGGTTCCCTGTAACTTGGCTTCTCGCAGTGAGAGAACCACAAGAAGGTTTATGGAGAGGATTTGTGAATTTGTGATTTGCTTATGCACAACCATGGATGCATTATTGTACCAAATTAAGCCGTACCATTGCCGTTGTAATACTGCAGACTGGGCTCTAGTTCTGTTTTCCTGTTATACCCCTTTTTATTGGGGAAAAAAAACCAATATTGAGGGAAAACACATTTTTTTAAATAAGTTTCTTTTTAAACCTGCCTGCTGTTGGATTCATCCGTGTGTTTTTTTAAAAAAAATGTTTTTATTGGGTTTGTGTGTGTGTTTGGATTCATCCGTTCTCTGCTCACTTCAAAATACGAGAGGGTGATGTTCCTTGGGGTTTTAAGTTGCACCAGGAAAACAATAAGGCATCAACAGTGCTTCAAAACATATACCTCAGCAGCTGCAGTGTGTGAAATTGTGCCTTAGGCTTTTGTCCTTGGGGAAAATACTATATAGCTCAGTGATTTACCACCGTTTTCCACAGAACTGCCCTGCTGCCGCCCCACCTGGCTAGGTTTCTACATCCACTCTGGGTGGCTCCCAAAAGAACACTAAGAACAGAATAAAACTTCAAACATTCCCTAAACAGGGCTGCCTTCAGATGTCTTCTAAAAGTCAGGTAGTTGTTTATTTCCTTGACATTTGATGGGAGGGCGTTCCACAGGGTGGGCACCACCACCGAGAAGGCCCTCTGCCTGGTTCCCTGTAACCTCACTTCTTGCAGGGAGGGAACCACCAGAAGCCCCTCAGAGCTGGACCTCAGTGTCTGGGCTGAACGATCAGCATATGCCTGGGATCAGATGGGAATTGCTTATGCAATCCCCACCATTGCATCCCCATGTTAGGAAAAAGATGCACTGAATTTTTTGCCTGTCGTGCAGTTGTTTCAGAGACCCAGCTCAGGGAGAGAAGGGGTTAAAGAAAAGTAATAACAGCTTTGGACTTTGAGCATGTGGCTGCTTTATCAGCCCCGAAACTGGAACATCAGCATTGTGCTGAAGTTCCTTAATAGCGTGGAGGTTTATTGCTGGGTAGCTCAGTCAGAAGAGCATGAGGAACTTAATCTCAGGGTTGTGGGTTCAAGCATTGCAGGGGGTTGGACTAGATGACCCTCGGGTCCCTCCCAACCCTACAATTCTCTGATTCAATTTCACATTGATATACCTGCCACATTTTCTTCTCAAGGAGCTCAAAGTGGCGTACATGATTCTCCTGCTCCTCATTTCATCCTTGCAACAACCGGGTGAGGCAGGTTAGGCTGAGAGAGGTATGTATGGCCCAACACCCCCCAGTTATCTTCATAGCTGAGTGGGGATTCGAACCCAGGTTTCCCAACACTCTAATCATTACACCACACTGGCTGACAAAGGAAGGCCGACAAACACTGCAAATTTATACAAATTTGATGGCCCTTCAGCGACACCCACTTTCGCAAGGCCTTCGTTTCCCCTTAGGCACAGTTTCAACACAAAGGGAAGGGGAACATTCCTCCTTTCTTGAGACAATTTTTTTCTACACGGGTAATCTAACCCACTTCATAAGAAGGCAAAGGATTGATCCTGTTTTATCATTGGATTTGGATGAAGGCAAGTGGAAACAAATGCCCTTTAATTATCAGGCTCAGCAAGGACAGAAAGTGTGGTTAATAGTTTCTGAACTCTGCCCATAGCACTATAACTCTCACCTGTTAAAAACCTGCTATAAAATCTTTATGAACCAGCTTAAATGGAGGTTACTTCTAGGGAAGTGGTTTCCAAACTCCGCCCCCCCCCCCAGGACCACTTAGTGATCCTTCTGCCTGCTGTAGCCACTATAATGCACTGTGCTAGTTGCCACGTGATTTTTAATGGCATTTTTATTGCTTCTTTTATTATATCTTGCATTTCATTGTAGAATTCAAATTGCAATACAATGTAAGAAATAAAAAAAGCAATAAAAACACAGTTAAAAACCAATACACATATTTAATGCGATGGATGTGCCATCAACCTGCCTTCAACCGCAAATCCAGAAACATTCTGCACAACAACAGATCAGGCAGCAGTTGATGGGAGACACCTCTGCCTGGGACCCCACAGAGTTGCTGCCAGCCCCGGTGGGAAATACTGGGTTAGACGCAGAAATCGTTTGACGTGGACGCGTTTTAAAACACCGTGATGCCCTACTACTTTAATATCCTCCTCCTCCACCATCGGCACCTTAATGCTGAGATTAAGGTAAATCCTTTATTGCGTTTTCTGCAAGGATTGTCCAGGTGTTTTTCAGATTAGGTTTAAGACATTCCATCTCTCCACCCTCTTAAGCTGGTTGCAGGAATTGCAGTTTTCCAAGCAAAATGACAGTTCACTTCTGAGTTATGCAGGCCAAATATATTGGGGCATGCATAGCAACACTCAACTTCCCTGGCCATTGGCCATGGTCGCTGGAGCAGGTGGGAGGTGTGGTTCACCGACATATGGAGGGCCAAATGTTCCCCATATCTGCACCAGGGATGAATTTACACAAGTATTTTGGAGCAAGGGTGGGAAACCTGGCACCCTTGGGATGGACTACAATGCACATCATCCATGCTCACTTGCCACACTGGCAATAGGACAGTAGTCCAACAACATACCGTATTTTTTGCTCTTGAGATTCAGAATATTTCTTTTCTTGTTAACCTCCTTCAAAAACTAGGTGCGTCTTGTGATCTGGTGCGTCTTATAGAGCGAAAAATATGGTATGTAGGCCCGCAGGTTTCTTAACCCTGAGATAGAGTAAACTTTGCACTACTTCTTCTGAGAATATTGTATAAAAGCACCCCCAAGTGGTGAAATTATGTTTCTGAGACTGCAGTAGGTGGATATTGGAGGTAAGTTAACATATTTATTAGTATATTCTGTGCCATTTTTGAGCATGCTGCTTTGCAGTGTACCAGAAGAGCAGAAGGTAAATAACTGGGTTGAGAGTTAATTAAAAAAGATTTGATTTGGGGGGGGGGCAGGGTGCACCCTAACCCTTTGGGAATCTTTCTTTCTCTTTTTTGGTATTATTCTCTATGGCATGGGTCATAAACTACTTTGAGGTGTTTGTTTGTTTTACAATCAAGCAGTGTATAAATTTTAGGTAAAGGTAAAGGGACCCCTGACCATTAGGTCCAGTTGTGGCCGACTCTGGGGTTGCGGCGCTCATTTCGCTTTACTGGCCGAGGGAGGCGGCGTACAGCTTCTGGGTCATGTGGCAAACCAGAGCAGCGCACAGAAACGCCATTTACCTTCCCGCTGGAGCGGTACCTATTTATCTACTTGTACTTTGACGTGCTTTCGAACTGCTAGGTTGGCAGGAGCAGGGACCGAGCAATGGGAGCTCACCCCATCACGGGGATTCAAACCACTGAGCTTCTGATCGGTAAGCCCTAGGCTCAGTGGTTTAACCCACAGCGCCACCCGGAAACAATAAAACAACAAATAGGGGAGCTGCTGTCTTGTATTGTTGTCTATGACAGATTTCCAAATGTGACTGTAGGTCCAAAGAATAAGGGTATTTTTGGGTCAAGTCAAGAATTGTATGATATATATATATATACGAAAGCAAATATATATATATATATATATATATTTAGGGGTCAAGTTGGGTAACCCTCAGGACTCCGTCACAAAACCTGTTCCCTGAGTGATGGTCCCCAGCTCGCAAGGGTCAGGCGTGGAGACCCTTGGATCCCTGCCCCGTTTCCATAGCAACGGTCCTGTTTCCTTAGCAACAGTTCCTGCCTCGCAGGGGTCCAGCTGTGTGACCCTCAGGACTCCATCACAAAACCCGTTCCCTGAGTGATGGTTCCCAGCTCGCAAGGTCAGGTACAGAGCCGTTTCCATAGCGACAGTCCCATTTCCATAGCAACGGTTCCTGCCTCCCAGGGGTCCGACTGGCTGACCCTCTGGACTCCGTCACAAAACCCGTTCCCTGAGTGATGGTTCCCAGCTCGCAAGGTCAGGTACGGAGCCGTTTCCATAGCGACAGTCCCATTTCCATAGCAACGGTTCCTGCCTCCCAGGGGTCCGGCTGGGTGACCCTCTGGACTCCGTCAGAAAACCTGTTCCCTGAGTGATGGTCCCCAGCTCGCAAGGGTCAGGCTCGGAGACCCTTGGGTCCCAACCTAAACCCCTTTCCATAGCAACGGTCCCGTTTCCATAGTGATGGCCTCTGCTTCACAGGGGTCAGGCTGGGTTACTTTGGGACCCCGTCATAAAAATCCGTTTCCTGAGTGATGGTCCCGAGCTCGGAGGGTCAGGCTCGGAGACCCTTGGGTCCCAACCTAAAACCGTCCCAACCTAACATCGTTTCCATAGTGACGGCCCCATTTCCATAGCGACGGCCACTGCCTCACAAGGGTCAGGCTGGGTGATCCTCGGGACTGTTACAAAACCCACTTGCTGAGTGATGGTCCCGAGCTCGCAAGGGTCAGGCTGGGTGACCTGTGCAGCCCAAAAGTAAAACGCCTTTCCATAGTGACTGCCCTGTTTCCATAGCGATGGCCCCTGCTTCACAGGGGTCAGGCTGGGTGACCCTCGGGACTCCGTCACAAAACCCATTCCCTGAGTGATGGTCCCCAGCTTGCAAGGGTCAGGCTCGTACACCCTTGGGTCCCTGCCCCGTTTCCACAGCGACAGTCCCATTTCCATAGTGATGGCCCCTGCCATGCAGGGTGGGTGACCCTTGGGACTCCGTCACGAAACCCGTTCCCTGAGAGATGGTCCTGAGCTCCCAAGGGTCAGGCTCGGAAACCCTTGGGTCCCTGCCCCATTTCCGTAGCAACGGTCCCGTTTCCTTAGCAACGGTTCCTGCCTTGCAGGGGTTAGGCTGGGTGACCATTGGGACTCCGTCACAAAACCTGTTTCCTGAGTGATGGTCCCCAGCTTGCAAGGGTCAGGCTCGGAAACCCTTGGGTCCCTGCCCCATTTCCATAGCAACGGTCCTGTTTCCTTAGCAATGGTTCCTGCCTCGTAGGGGTCCAGCTAGGTGACCCTCGGGACTCTGTCACAAAACCCATCCCCTGAGTGATGGTACCCAGCTCGTAAGGGTCAGGCTCGGAGACCCTTGGGTCCCCAACGTAAAACCTGTTTCCATAGCAACGATCCCATTTCCGTAGCGATGGCCCCTGCCTCTCAGGGATCAGGCTGGGTAACCCTTGGGACCCCGTCACACAACGTGTTTCCTAAACAAATGTACTGAGTTCGCAAAGGTCAGTATGGTTGTGCTGTGCAGGCCCAATGTGCAAGCCGTTTCCATAGCGACAGTCCCATTTCCATAGCAACGGTTCCTGCCTCGCAGGGGTCCGGCTCGGTAACTCTTGGGACTCCTTCAAAAAACCCGTTCCCTGAGTGATGGTCTCCAGCTTGCAAGGGTCAGGCTCATAGACCCTTGGGTCCTCACCCCGTTTCCATAGCGACGGTCCCGTTTCCATACCGACAGCCTCTGCATCACAGGGGTCAGGCCGGGTTACCCTCAGGACTCCGTCAGAAAACCGTTCCCCGAGTGATGGTCCCGAGCTTGCAAGGGTCAGGCTCATAGACCCTTGGGTTCCTGCCCCGTTGCTATAGCGGCAGTTCCATTTCCATAGCAACGGTTCCTGCCATGCAGGGTGGGAGACCCTCGGGACTCCGTCACAAAACCCGTTCTCCGAGTGATGGTCCCCAGCTCGCAAGGGTCAGGTGTGGAGACCCTTGGGTCCCCGCCCCGTTTCCATAGCGACAGCATCTGCCTCACAGGGGTCAGGCCGGGTGACCCTCTGGACTCCGTCACAAAACCCATTCCCTGAATGATGGTCCCCAGCTCGCAAGGTCAGGCTCGGAGCCGTTTCCATAGAGACAGTCCCATTTCCATAGCAACGGTTCCTGCCATGCAGGGTGGGAGACCCTTGGGACTCCGTCACAAAACCCGTTCTCCGAGTGATGGTCCCCAGCTCGCAAGGGTCAGGCTCATAGGCCCTTGGGTCCCCAACCTAAAACCCGTTTCCATAGCAATGGTCCCGTTTCCTTAGCAACGGTCCTGTTTCCCTAGGAACAGTCCATGCCTCGCAGGGTTCCAGCTGGGTGACCCTCGGGACTCCATCACAAAACCCATTCCCTGAGTGATGGTCCTGAGCTCGCAAGGGTCAGGCTCGTAGACCCTTGGGTCCCCGCCCCGTTTATAGTCCCGTTTCCATAGCAACGGTTCCTGCCTGCAGGGGTGAGGCTGGGTGACCCTGGGGCCCGGTCGCACAGCTCGTTTCCTGAGCGAAGGTCCTGAGCTCGCAGAGGTGAGGCTGGGTGACCTGTGCGACCGCAACTTTAAGCCTGTTTCCTTCGCGACGGTACTGTTTCCATAGCGACGGATCCTGCCTCTCAGGGATCAGGCTGGGTGACCCTTGGGACCCTGTCACACAATGTGTTTCCCGAGTGATGGTCCCGAGCTCCCAAGGGTCAGGCTCGGAGACCCTTGGGCATAGCTGTCAACTTACAGATTTGAAAATAAGGGACCAGCAGCATCGAAAATAAGGGATCAGCAGCCAAAATAAGGGATTTTAGACAACCAGCTGAAATACGAAATTAAAAGGGACCAGATAATTTTTGAGAGCATTGCCGGTTTTTAGCCCTTCGTTTCCAGAGGTTGCTGCTCAATAAACCAGCTGAAGAAACACTGCAATTAAATAACTACAAGCAGCAACCACTTTTTGCGCAAAACGAAGTCCAAGCTACGAAGATGCTGCTGCAGTTCTGTATCTTTTCTCTCGTGCTCCATCTGCAGCTGTCCGTTCCATCAGGCGGGGCAGGAGGAAGAGGGGGGGGAATAGCACCCGAAGTAAACCCGCAGATCAGACCATCTATGCTAGTCGACCACTACAAATCTATGGGAGAAGCGCTTGCGGTCCTTCCCTCGTAGCCCTTGGAACACCTACCTGCGCCTCCGCCTCCTCCTCCTCTCTCTGAACTGCTTTCTCTATGGTTGCCCTTGCTCTCCTCTCATGGCTCCTCACCAATTCATAGGCCGCGCCAGGCTGCCCATCTCATCTGGGTTCTTTGGCGGTGCAGCCGTAGCGGCGGCGGGCAAAGGGGAGGCCCCAGGCAGAGACGCTCAGTTCGGCGGCCACAAGGAGGATGGCAGCGGAAGGGCCCGAGGCTCCCACCAGTCCCAGCCAGGAGGGGCTCCTGGGGGCCGAGGCTGGTGAGAGGGGGCCGGAGGGGGCCGGGCCGGGCAGCCAAGCAACACAGTTGGAGCCTCCCTCCTCCCTGGCCAGCAGGGAGGGAGGGAGGGGAGCTGCTTCCTTTGAAACCCGGGAAATTTAAGGGACATCGTCAATAAGGGACAGCAGCCGGACACGGCGCTGGGATAAGGGAGTTTCCCACCAAATAAAGGATGGTTGACAGCGATGGGCAGCATCGACCCCACTATGTGGGAGTCCCTTGCAGACGACCGCAGTGCCTGGAGACAGACAGCCAGGACGTTTATCCGCAGCGGTGACCAAGGGAGGAATGACTTCTGCAGCAGCACAACCGGACGCCTTCATCTGCCCCAACTGCAACAAAACATGTCTCTCCCTTATCGATGTTTATAGCCACAGCAGACGTTGCAACCTTCCAACGGTTCAACTCACCCCTCCATTGTCTCCCGAGACAGATGGATGCAAACCAATGTGTTTAGTGGTTTAAACATTTTTGTCAGGCTCAGTCTAGATCAAAGCCTTGTGCAACTTCACGCTGAAGCGCTGCGAATGTAGCTATACATGTATTAACTGTTACGTACTGAAGTTTTCACCCTGTAGATAGTTTTCACTCAGGTCCACATATGCAAATAAGGAATTGAAAGTGACGTTCAGTGATTGGATAGTTACAGAAAGTGGTTACTGTTGCATTGTAGTAGAGCTCTATATAAGCAGGCTGGCTGAACCCTTCAGCTCAGTTCTGTTCTGGCCTGTGAATAAACAAGAGCTGTTTGAAGAATTGCTGTGTCCTCTGATATGTTCACCCACAATTTAACATTAACTACAGCTGCACTTGCTATAGCCACTAGAAGACAGTAGACCCGAAGCAGTTCTGGCAGCAGCGACACTAGAACTTGTCCTTGGTGCAAGAGTGCAAAACAAACCATGATCCTGGGTTTGGATGCTGTGCTAAGCTGGTTCCTTTGTGGTTCATTTACCTGCTCAGGTGAAGGTGAGTTGAAGTGGGAGGGCTTGGGCTGTGGGCATCGATATGCAACTCGTACACAGGGCAGGCTTGCCTGGGGATGTCGAAACCTCTTTGATCCAGGGCAGGATTTGCTTTTGTTTTCTTTGCCGACACAAGGTGTTCTAAGGATAATTGGCATCTTTGCCAAATGGCTGTTATGAAATGAGGCCAGATGGAGCAAGGATCGCCAACGCTCCCAGGTGTTCATGGGACCCCCATTAATTACCGTATTTTTCGCTCTATAAGACACACCAGACCACAAGACGCACCTAGTTTTTGGAGGAGGAAAACAAGAAAAAAAAATATTCTGAATCTCAGAAGCCAGAACAGCAAGAGGGATCGCTGCACAGTGAAAACAGCAATCCCTCTTGCTGTTCTGGCTTCTGGGATAGCTGCTCAGCCTGCATTTGCTCCATAAGACGCACACACATTTCTCCTTACTTTTTAAGGAGGGAAAAAGTGAGTCTTATAGAGCAAAAAATACGGTAAGTATCTCAGCCACAGGGGGAATATTGTGAACAACGAACGGGTGAGACACATCAAAGGATTTGCCCTCCCAAAATTAATAATGGGGAACTGAATCTCACGACCTTATTCTCCTTTTGAGATTCTGCATCGTTCAAAGATTCTAAATATCACCACCATGATTATTAATGCATTTGTATCCTATCTTGCTTCTGAAAAGCAAGGTGGAAGCATTCAGGCACTCTTTTATCCAGACGTTGGCCAAACCCAGACCTGCTGCTGCGTTCCAGACAGCTGGCTGCATTATACATCCTTGGATTGTGAAGTGCTCTAATAGATTTCCCGATTTCCACCGAAATAGCGAAGATGGCATTGCTTTGTGAATTCTTTGCAGGGCTGGGGCCTTGGAAGTAGCTTCACAATGTTGCTGACCTGAACCTCACCCATAAGTCACTAGAGGCTAATATACCTGACCAGAGTAATGAGGGCAGCTGTTTGCCTGGGTTTAGCATCTTTCCAGTGACAGTATATGGGTTCCCTCGAGGAATGATCTTTGGGCTCAAGCTCAAGCTACATTAGTAAAAGAAAAAGAAGTTATAAATGCGTTTTAACACTTTGACACCAGATGGTGCTGTAGAGCTGAAATAAGAACTCTATGAAATTTTCCATTGCGAGCTTTAAAATGGTTTTCTCCAGAGCATTTCCAGAGCATTTTTTTTTTAAAAAAGCTGTGTAGATGCAGCCTCTTTCTGCCTCACACACAGAAACAGAAAGGGAATTAGACAGAGGCTGCTTTTACACCACACATTGAAAGCCACTTTCCAAGCAAAATTCAAAGTGTTGGTGCTGACCTAAACGGCCTCAGTCCAGTACACCTGAAGGAGCGTCTCCACCCCCATCGTCCAGTGCCGAGGGCCTTCTGGAAGTCCAGTGCCGAAGGCCTTCTGGTGGTTCCCTCACTGCGAGAAGCCAAGTTATAGGGAGCCAGGCAGAGGGTCTTCTTGGTAGTGGCACCCGCCCTGTGGAACGCCCTCCCACCAGATGTCAAAGAGATAAACAACTACCAGACTTTTAGAAGGCATCTGAAGGCAGCCCTGTTTAGGGAAGCTTTTAATGTTTAATAGGTTATTGTATTTTAATATTCTGTTGGAAGCCGCCCAGAGTGGCTGGGGAAACCCAGCCAGATGGGCGGGGTATTATTATTATTATTATTATTATTATTATTATTATTATTATTATTACTTTTTTAAAAATTGTGGCTTTTCCGCACAGAGTTCTGAGAGCTGTAGTTTGTTAAGCTGTCGTTGGTTAGAGTTGGTTAGGAGCCCCTCTTTCCCTCACAGAGGCTACAGTTCTCAGATTTCCTCTTGAAGATGCATTGATTGTTAAACCACTCCAGTAATTGCAGCTCTGTGAGGGGCACAGGGGCCCTGCTGCATAGAAACTAGCCAACTATATGAAGATAAAAGCTACATTTTTGCTCTGTCCACTTTCTTCTCTGATTGTGTCCACCGCCAGCAGAACATTGCCCAGAGAGGAATGTGGCTCCTGGTCTCCCTCTCTATGCTTTCTTTCTCCCTAGATGGGTCCTGGGTGGAGATCCCAGTGTGCAACTCTTAATTAAAATGTGGTGACCTGGGGGGAAGACCACGAAAGTTGAAGCACCCGCCTTGATTAAGCCTGAAGTTGTAGATTTAAAAGATCATCCGTTCCTTAGAAAAACGAAATCAGTTTATTTTGGCTGCCGGATGTTTTCATTCATAGAATATCTAGCAAAATATACAATTACTCATCAATTCAGGTTTTGTTCTGTTTTTTTCTTCTTGATAAAATGTTCTCTCCCCAAGAAAGCAATGGTGGCAGTTAAGTTGTTAATATGAACATGTGCAATAATATACATGCAGCAGGTGCACAGATATCACTATGTTTATATAGCACAGTATACCTAAGTAGGGTACAGAATGAGTTTCTTTGGGGTAAAAATAAGAATAATATGCGCTTTCGAGGGAAAGTAACAGACATTTTGGGAAGCACAATTTCCAGTACCTCTGTATAGGCTGAATTCTGACTCGTATAGTACAAGATCCCTAGGTGCTGTTAAAACACCGCCCAAGAAAGATCTCTGCATAGCCTTCAGACTTGGTGCCCCGGCTTGTTCCAGAACATTTGGAATGGCGAGCCCCAGTGTTCACACACACAAATTCCTAATATCTACCAGTAGGTTGTATTATGAATTAATTGGTCCCAAGCCAAGCCTTCCTGTGTGAAGGCACTTTGAGACTCTCTTTGAACCAACTTCTCATTACAGTACTATTCTAAATTCTTCCATGGGGGGAATATTTCTCAACTTTTGTTTCTTGCTTTAAGAAGAATTCCCCACCCAATTCATGTTGTACCACTGAGGGGGAAAGGAACTACGATCTGACAGCTGGAAGGGACCTACTTTTTTTAAACAAAGAAATAAAGATAAGGGAATTACTTTTATGTGCAATAGAACTGCTCCTTCTTCATGCAGTGCAGTTAAACCATGAAGCTCCCTCACACGGGAGTCAGCAACAGCCACTAACTCAGAAGCTTTTAAAAGAGGATCCAGCAGATTCATGGTGAAGGCTACAAGCCACAATAGCTATCTGTCTCCACGGTCTGAGGCAGTACGGCTCCTGAAAATCTGTGGCGGGGAAACCACAGGAGAGGAGAGCACTCTTGAACTCAGGACCTGCCTAAGGGTCTCCCTCTGTGAGAACAGGGTGCTGGACTACTTAGGGCAGACATGGCCAAACTTGGCCTTCCAGCTGTTTGAATCATAGAATCATAGAATAGAATCATAGAATCATAGAGTTGGAAGAGACCACAAGGACCATCGAGTCCAACCCCCTGCCAAGCAGGAAACACCATCAGAGCACTCCTGACATATGGTTGTCAAGCCTCTGCTTAAAGACCTCCAAAGAAGGAGACTCCACCACACTCCTTGGCAGCAAATTCCACTGTCAAACAGCTCTCACTGTCAGGAAGTTCTTCCTAATGTTTAGGTGGAATCTTTTTTCTTGTAGTTTGGAACCATTGCTCCGTGTCCGCTTCTCTGGAGCAGCAGAAAACAACCTTTCTCCCTCCTCTATGTGACATCCTTTTATATATTTGAACATGGCTATCATATCACCCCTTAACCTCCTCTTCTCCAGGCTAAACATGCCCAGCTCCCTTAGCCGTTCTTCATAAGGCATCGTTTCCAGGCCTTTGACCATTTTGGTTGCCCTCCTCTGGACACGTTCCAGTTTGTCAGTGTCTTTCTTGAACTGTTGTGCCCAGAACTGGACACAGTACTCCAGGTGAGGTCTGACCAGAGCAGAATACAGTGGCACTATTACTTCCCTTGATCTAGATGCAATACTCCTATTGATGCAGCCCAGAATTGCATTGGCTTTTTTAGCTGCCGCGTCACACTGTTGGCTCATGTCAAGTTTGTGGTCAACCAAGACTCCTAGATCCTTTTCACATGTACTGCTCTCAAGCCAGGTGTCACCCATCTTGTATTTGTGCCTCTCATTTTTTTTTGCCCAAGTGCAATACTTTACATTTCTCCCTATTAAAATTCATCTTGTTTGTTTTGGCCCAGTTCTCTAATCTGTCAAGGTCGTTTTGAAGTGTGATCCTGTCCTCTGGGGTGTTAGCCACCCCTCCCAGTTTGGTGTCATCTGCAAATTTGATCAGGATGCCCTTGAGTCCATCATCCAAGTCGTTGATAAAGATGTTGAATAAGACCAGGCCCAAGACAGAACCCTGTGGCACCCCACTAGTCACTCTTCTCCAGGATGAAGAGGAACCATTGATGAGCACCCTTTGGGTTTGGTCAGTCAGCCAGTTACAAATCCACTGAGTGGTAGCATAGTCAAGACCGCATTTTACCAGCTTCTTTACAAGAATATCATGGGGCACCTTGTCAAATGCCTTGCTGAAATCAAGGTAGGCTACATCCACTGCGTTCCCTTCATCTACCAGGCTTGTAATTCTGTCAAAAAATGAGATCAGGTTAGTCTGACACGACTTATTTTTCAGAAATCCATGCTGACTATTGGTGATCACAGTATTCCTTTCTAGGTGCTCACAAACTGTTTGCTTAATGATCTGCTCCAGAATCTTTCCTGGTATTGATGTCAGACTGACTGGGCGGTAATTATTTGGGTCCTCTCTTTTCCCCTTTTTGAAAATAGGGACAACATTTGCCCTCCTCCAGTCTGCCGGGACTTCGCCTGTTCTCCAGGAATTCTCAAAGATGACTGCCAGTGGTTCTGAGATCACACCTGCCAGTTCTTTTAATACTCTTGGATGCAGTTCATATGGCCCTGGAGACTTGAATACATCTAAACTAGCCAAGTATTCTTGTACTATCTCCTTAGTTATTCTGGGCTGTGTTTCCTCTGCTGAATCATTTGCTCCAAATTCTTCAGGTCGGGCATTGTTTTCTTTATCGGAGAAGACTGAGGCAAAGAAGGCATTGAGGAGTTCAGCCCTTTCTGTGTCCCCTGTTTGCATTTCACCATCTTCTCCTCTGAGTGACCCCACTGTTTCTTTGTTCTTCCTTTTGCTACGAACATACCCATAAAAGCCTTTTTGGTTGCTTTTAACCTCTCTAGCAAGCCTGAGTTCATTCTGTGCTTTAGCTTTTCTGACTTTGTGTCTACACATGCTGGCTATTTGTTTGAATTCCTCTTTGGTGGTTTCCCCCCTTTTCCATTTTTTGTACACATCCTTTTTTAATCTTAACTCAGTTAAAAGTTCTTTAGATAGCCACCCTGGCTTCTTTAGGCACCTTCCATGTTTCCGTCTCATTGGTATTGCCTGAAGTTGTGCTTTTACTATCTCCCTCTTAACAAACTCCCAGCCATCATGAACTCCCTTTCCTTTTAGTTTTATGAAGTTTTATGAAGTCAGCTTTCTTAAAGTCAAGAAATTGAGTCCTAGTATGCTTGGCTGCTCCTTTCCGCTGTATAGTAAACTTCAGAAGAGCATGATCACTCGCGCCTAATGATCCTTCCACTTCTACCCCACTAACCAGGTCATCAACATTGGTTAGGACCAGATCTAAAATGGCTGTTCCTCTTGTTGCTTCTCCCACTTTCTGGACAACAAAGTTGTCTGCAAGGCCAGTGAGGAATCTGTTTGACCTTATGCTCTTGGCTGAGTTTGACATCCAGCAAATATCTGGGTAATTGAAGTCCCCCATTACTACTATCTCCCTTCCTTTTGCATGCTTGGCCATCTGTTCCAGGAAGGCATCATCTATGTCCTCCGTTTGGCTTGGGGATCTATAGTAAACTCCCACAATGAGGTCCCTGTTATTCATCTCTCCCTTAATTTTGACCCAAATGCTCTCACTTTGGCTTTGAGGTTCTAAATCTTGGATCTCTTCACAGGTATACACATCCCTGACATATAATGCCACTCCTCCTCCTTTCTTGTCTGGTCTGTTTCTCTGAAATAGATTGTATCCCTCCATTATTACATTCCAGTCATGGGACTTATCCCACCAGGTTTCAGTGATGCCTATTATGTCATATTTAGTTTGCTGTACCAAGAGCTCAAGCTCATCTTGTTTATTTCCCATGCTTTGCGCATTAGTGTACAGACATTGAAGTCCATTAATCATTCCCCCATGTCTCTTATTTAAGGATTTTTTCCTCCCACCACTAGGTCTGCGTGCTGTTTGCTCCATTTGGTCTATGACATTTGGATGATCATGTTCATCAATTGATAGACTCCTACCTTCAGGAGCACTGTCTTCCTCCCCCACATTAGTCAGTTTAAAGCCCTCCTGATGAGGTTTCTGAGATTTTTGGCAAAAACATTCCTCCCAACCGTTGTGAGGTGCAGCCCATCGCTTGCCAGAAGTCCATCTTCAAGAAACTGCAGTCCGTGATCTAAGAATCCAAACCGTTCCTGTTTACACCATTTACGAAGCCAGCTGTTCACTTCCACTATTTTTCTCTCTCTCCCTGGGCCACGTCGTTCAACTGGGAGGACAGATGAGATGACAACTTGTGCATTTAATTGCTTCAATTTCCTGCCCAGAGCCTCATAGTCTCTTTTGATCTTCTGGAGGCTATTGCTTGCAGTGTCATTGGTTCCCACATGAACCAAGAGGAAGGGGTATTTGTCAGTGGGTTTTATGATTCCTTGTAGTCGTTCAGTTACATCTTGGATCTTAGCCCCGGGGAGACAGCACACTTCCCGAGACATCTTGTCAGGCCCACAGATCACTGCTTCTGTTCCCCTCAGTAGGGAATCCCCTATCACCACTACACGCCTCCTCTTAGGTTTGGTCGGGGTTCTTCCGTGATCTGTCCGTTCCAAGGTCGCCTGCACATTCCCTGAGGACTGACTTTGCTGCTCGTCTTCATATACCTGATCGACTGTAACGAGGGAGAGATCCTCAAATGGAGTCTGCTCTTCGTCTTCCATTCTAGGGGAGAGGACCTCAAAGCGATTGTGTATTTCTAAACAATCAGAGCGAACCCTGGGCCTCCTACTTCTTTGAGTCACGTTTCTCCATATATCTGGCTCCTGTGTTGGTGAACTAGCCTCCTTCTCAGGGGAGTCCCCTGTCTCCTCCTTGGTGGAGACGGTTTGGGGACTACAACTCCCATCATCTCTAGCTAACAGGACCAATGGTCAGGGATGATGGGAACTGTAGTCCCCAAACAGCTGGAGGGCCAAGTTTGGCTATGCCTGAGTTAGGCCATTGACCTGAGTCCACAAACAGGCCTCTGTGTGGCCCCCTCAGGCCCCCTCTATGCAGCTGCCGTGATTCTTATTAGGCCACCACCGTCTCTCTGAGACCACTATTTTCTTCCTCCATATTCTGAAAGCAACACATTTGTAGGCATGGTTTCTTATTCCTTCCACACAGCTCCTAAAGGCCCCTTCTGGAATATGATCCCTGCTCCCCATGTCAGAGCATGAGGGTTGAGAAGTTTTTGCATCTGACCGCATGATATACTGTAACCCGGGCCTGCTCTTTCTGTAGTAACATGTTAAGTTGCAGAAAGAAACGCGAGTGTTATTTTACGACTGAATCTAAGAAAGGACCAATACATCCTCATAGACACTAAGAGACACAACATGCTTCCACCTCCATCTCAGCGGTGCAATAGGAGGCTTGCCTTATCGTGAGTCAGACCATTGGCCTGTCACTCAGTACTGTCTACACAGGCCAGCCGTGGCTTTCTGAGGTTTCAAGTGGGGGTTTCGACCTGGGAGCCTTTCACGAACTTCAAGTGAAGTACAGAAACCCACACGCTTATTGACATGGTTGCATTTTCTGGGTGGGTGTTGCTTCGACACAGCAGAAAGTGACAAAAGCGTAGCTGAGTGAGCTCTAGCAGTTAGTTGGCTCTGATAGCCTCTTCCCTTTTTTGTTTCTTTCGATTTTGGCCCCGTTCTCTGGGTTTCCAACAAGCTACTCCAAAAATTAGCTTGACTGAGCCTGAAATTTGTTACAACCATTAGTTTCTGCTGCTGAGCGTCTTGAAGCCCTGGCATTGATATGGCAGCCTATTCTTCATAGACCATCGCCCACACATTGCATTTCCAAGGTTTAAGCCCAGAGCTAACAAGGGATGGGATAGGGCATCAACATTGCCTGTTTACTCGAGAGGAAGGCTCAGGCCATTATTATTACTCCCCACCCAAACGCTTCTACTAGCATAGCATCACAAACTTTCCCAGCCCCCCCACACCGATGTTATTCCTTCCTAGATGTACAGCAAAAGCCCATGGTGGGGAGTTTCTACCGGAGCAAGCGTTAATAAACAGTAAGCAGCCCCAAAGACGTAACTGTGAATGTCCACCATATAAGAAGATGTCAGCATGTAGGTATTCAAGCGAGCAGAGAAGGTCCTCCTCTTCCATTCTGGTCTCAGCTGCTCCCATCCGCTAGGCGACCTTCTCCGCCCCAGTTAGCGTTGATGTCCTCCTCAGGTTCTCTTTTACTTTAATAAACTCTGGCGCATTTTCTTCTTGCTTCTCTTGCTCCCTCTCCAACTGATGGGAGAAGAAAGGAGGGATATATACATTAATAAAACTGTGTATGTCTTTGTATGTGGAGAAAGGGGAGGGAGACCTCAGGCTGGGATGGCAGAAATGCAGCTCTACATGTCTCTCCATCAGGCCCCCAGCATTCTCTCTATTATTATCTATTTAAAGATATTTTAATCCCACTCTTCATCCGAGAAACATTTGCAGATCAGCATACCTTAAAAAGCAGAGACATCACCTTGCCGACAAAGGTCCTTATAGTTAAAGCTATGGTTTTCCCAGTAGTGAGGTATGGAAGTGAGAGCTGGACCATCAAGAAGGCTGATCGCTAAAGAATTGATGCTTTTGAACTATGGCGCTGGAGGAGACTCTTGAGAGTCCCATGGACTGCAAGAAGATCAAACCTATCCATTCTGAAGGAAATCAGCCCTGAGTGCTCACTGGAAGGACAGATCCTGAAGCTGAGGCTCCAATACTTTGGCCACCTCATGAGAAGAGAAGACTCCCTGGAAAAGACCCTGATGTTGGGAAAGATGGAGGGAACAAGGAGAAGGGGACGACAGAGGACGAGATGGCTGGATAGTGTTCTCAAAGCGACCAACATGAGTTTGACCAAACTGCGGGGGGCAGTGGAAGACAGGAGTGCCTGGTGTGCTCTGGTCCATGGGGTCACTGTACAAGCAGGCTACATTCCAGTCAGAGGTTTCTACAAACAGGAGGTTCATTGGTGGGGAGTGGGGGATGGTTTTGCAGGGGTGGCCCTCCTTGCCACCCTATGCCAAAATAATCCCCTTCTCTGGTTTGAGAAAGGCAGGATGTAGAATGAGAAGGAAGGCTAATTAGCAGCACGAACCTCCTTGGAATGTACTGTATACGCTCATTGGCAGCCCCACTCCAGCCTTGGGGTCAGACTAGGGTCCCTCTCTGCCCTACCTGGAGATGCCAGGGACTGACCATTCTGCAAGTATAGCAGATGCTGTACCACTAAGGTACGGGGAGAATGCATTTTGATCTCTTCCCATTCAAAGTCCTGCTCTTGCACCATCTACACTTCCCCCCCTTTTCTAATGAAAGGCAGCTGCGAAAAGCTTTAAGTGGAGGGGGAAAAGGGATGCTCGGATCTTCTATTTTGCCTGTCTAGCAAATAGCTTTAATCGCAAATAAGCCAGAATAATTAAGAAATTGCTGAAATCAGGTTGAGTTGAGACAATAGTAATTAATAATCGTAATAATCAGGAGGCTTTAAAATAAAATAAAATAAAAGGAGTTAAGAACTCTTAATTAAATGCTTGAGGAGGAGAGTATTTCGTTTAAATTGTATTGGGGTATGTTTTTTTTTAAAAAAACCAAAAAAATAAAAGCACTTAATTACAGCAGATTTCCAGCTAAGCTCACGCTACGCGTCTTCCAAGCCATGGAACATCCACTAAGCGATGTCTGCAATTACCAGTTAGCGTGAGAGAAGCGAGCAGCCTGTGTTAATGAAAACAAGAAGGATGAACATGTTGATAATTGTGCCTTCAAGAGATGTGTGTGGCGCTCTGCCGAAAATTTAATTAAGATCTCTATCCGGTAAGAGTGCAATGCGCAATGTTTTGGTTGCCTTCCCTGTTTCGCCAGGCTGGTTTAAAAAATTTGAAATCCTGAACTGGTGTTTACAAGCTTAGAGCTCTCGGTGACTTCAAGGGGATTGAAGAGCTTGTAAGTGGTGTTAAAATCTGGGGATTAAACCAGGATAGAAAAACAGCTGCTCTGCTGCTGGGGCAGGAGGCTTAGGCGGCCTGGTGGTTGCAATCCCATTACGGACGGCAGAACCTGGATCAAAAGGGTTTATCCAGATCATCAGGTGAAAGCTTGAGGCATATTCCTGTGAGTTTTGAGCAAAGGTAAATTGCACGATGTCAAGTCAAGGACTGGGGAGTAGGGGTGCCCTTTGCCAATGGTATGAAGCTCGACAGCAGCACTGCGCATAAAAACTCACAGATGCTTCCCCTAACCTACCAATGCAGAGTTGTTTGTGAAAAGACTGAAGAGCACCATGTGGTTGTTAAGAATAAATACAGGGTGGATTTCTCTGTACTTCTGATGTGGTTTATTGCAACAAGATTTCAGAACTGCGTCCTACCTGGTCCAGCTTCTGTTGCCTCTTCAGCAGCTCTTGCTCAAAGGGAGATTTCAACTTCTTCGCCTCTTCCTCTTCTTTCCTCTGCCTGATCAGCTGGTTCCGCCGCCGATGCTCCAGAACTCGCTGCAGTTCTGGTTTGCTCTCGACTCCCAAGCCTCTGTGAACCGAGGAGGGAAAAGGGGCAGGTTAATTAAGGATGCAAATGGTTGTGTCCTGCGGGGAAACAAACAGGGCAACCCTGCTCAAAAGTAATCCCCAGAATTCAATGGTGCTTACTGCAAGAAAAGTGGGCAAAGCATTGCATCCTTGTGTTGCAATCCTACATATGTCTACTGCTAAGAAAGACATCCCAGTGAGTTCAATGGGACGTACTCCCAGGTAGGCGTGTAAAGGACTGCCTTTTGAAAAACTACTTAGGTATAGTGATTATGGACAAAGGTGCCCCAGCTATGGAATCATTTCCATAAAGAGAGTCGCCTGATGCCCACATTGCTGGCCTTCAGGTGCCGAACTAACATTTTTATTTACCCAGAAATTTAAGAAAACATTTCTTCCCTTTCCTGATTATGCAGCTGTCTCCAACCTGCTACTTTAATTCAGTTCTGTGTTTTATTATATGGTGGTACCTTGGGTTAAGTACTTAATTAGTTCCGGAGGTCCGTTCTTAACCTGAAACTGTTCTTAACCTGAAGCACCACTTTAGCTAATGGGGCCTCCTGCTGCCGCTGAGCCGCCAAAGCATGATTTCTGTTCTCATCCTGAAGCAAAGTTCTTAACCTGAGGTACTATTTCTGGGTTAGCAGAGTCTGTAACCTGAAGCGTCTGTAACCTGAGGTACCACTGTATTGTTTTGTTTTGTGCAGCACGCGGTCTGAAATCGAAGATGATGAGAGGCGACTTATCTATCTGTGTCTTAGAATTTCAACAGGTGTTGCTTAAAGGTGCTACAAAAACCTGTCCTCTTTACCATTTGGCACCCTAATGTGTGTGTGGAATGGTAGTGGATTAGTGGTATGGTCAACCATGTGCTGTGCCTTCCTCTCAGCCAAGAATATGACAGGAGGTGTCTGGTGGCATCTTCCTGGTAACCAATTCAGGCTGACTGGGCACAGGAACAGTTCCATTGGCCAGAAAGAAAGTGATGGGAATTTGTGGTTGCTGGCAGGGCAGGGGGTTAAGACTGAAGGTACCATTTCCCCACCAAGTGGAATAAGCAGGAGCTCCCACTCCCCAAGACAGAGGAGGGCTGGCTTGCCACTTTTTAGAGTAAGCAAGGCAATGCACATGGCCACCTAAAGGGCATTCCCCAACCCCATAAGATTGTTTCCTGCTTGGCAGGGGGTTGGACTCGATGGCCCTTGTGGTCTCTTCCAACTCTATGATTCTATGAAGTTCAGAGTCTAAAAATGACCCAACGGCAGGGAAGGGGAAGGGGACTCTGTGCTGGCCACCAGGCAAGGGCTTTTTCCACCTGCCTTGCCCCACACTTCAGCCCTCAGAGATTTCAGAAGGAAGTTGCTATTATGACCATAATGTGAATGTGTTTTTTGATGAACTGAGTAGAAGACTATGAGTCATGGGGAGGTGGGGAGAGAGGGAGAGAGGGAGAGAGAGAGAGAGAGAGAGAATTCAGCAGTGCTTAGTTCGTTTTTTGCTTGCTTGTTTATTAATATTGTTGTTAATATTGGTGTTAATACAGTGGTACCTCAGGTTACAGACGCTTCAGGTTACAGACTCCGCTAACCCAGAAATAGTACCTCGGGTTAAGAACTTTGCTTCAGGTTGAGAACAGAAAAAGCATGGTGGCGGCGTGGCAGCAGCAGGAGACCCATTAGCTAAAGTGGCACCTCAGGTTAAGAACAGTTTCAGGTTAAGAACGGACCTCCAGAACGAATTAAGTTCTTAACCCAAGGTACCACTGTACTGTTTTGTGGATTGTAAGCACTTTGTGGATTGTAAGCACTTTGTGAACTTTATAATATGCTTTTTCTTGCGGTTTTCTCTATATTTTCAAAGTTGTTTTGTTAATGTTTTATAGGAGGTGATCACTTTATTGATGACTTGGCAATTTGTATATCATCTGTGTTGCAATTGTGATGTTCTGCTATGTTATTATTTATCGTATGTAAGCCACTTTGTGACTCATGAGAGTGAAAAGCAGCATAGAAATATAAGAAATGAATGAATGGGAAAAAGGAAAGTTACAGACTCCTGGAGGTCCCACTTCATGACAATGAAAAATATTTGAGAATATTTGATCAGTGAGGCAACTTTATGTAT
This sequence comes from Podarcis erhardii, assembly GCF_964252035.2. NCBI lineage: Eukaryota > Metazoa > Chordata > Lepidosauria > Squamata > Lacertidae > Podarcis > Podarcis erhardii. The sequence continues at coordinate 105,858,641 of NC_138498.1, read as the reverse complement.
GACAAATCACGCATCAGCGCAAAAGCTTTATCCAAAATTATTTCCTGCCTTGCTACTCTCTGTGATCAACTGGGTGTACCCTTAAAATCGTATGGAAAAAGTGTAAAAAGAAAATGTTTTAATTAAGCATAACATTTCAAAGTTTGACCAACTTAAAAAAATAAAAATAAATCTCAGCCACTTTACCATCCACCAGCAGGGGGAGGAATTCAACCAATAATCTTACACTAGAATACCTCTGGCAGCTTTTGCTGCAAATAGTTCCTGCACAAATTGATCTGCTCTGAAGTTCAGTACTGTAAGCAGTGGCCGTTGCCCATCATACTGACTTGAGCAAAGTTGGGTCAGGATTCAATGGCTGTTAATGTGGCATAAGAGTGCTATAACTGTGTGGTGCGGATGTGTGGCCTTAGTCAGTGTGGTGTGTTTGAATGGGTTTTTTGCTCTAATGCTACTGTATGCATTCTGTGATGTTTTGGTCACCCTGCTCAGATGACGTCCCTTGCAGCTTATCAGGATCTTGACTGTTTTTAACAACAACAATAAACATCAAATGAACTGGCAGAGAGCTTGGAGAACATGGTCAATCATGTCTGGACTGGAGGGACCAATGGTCTCGCTGTATAAGGCAACATCTTCACTCTATAGTCATGCCTCCTCCCCACTCCACAACTAACCCTGGGGATTGTGGTTTGTTCCCTAGGAAGATGAGCTGACTGTTAAACCACTGCAACTCTGTGAGGCAAACCGGCAAACTCCCAGCACCCTTAACAAACGACAGATGCCAGGATTCTTCGGAGGAAGCCCTGACTGGATAAAGAGGTATGATACGGTTTTTAAAGTATAGTGTAGATGGGAGTCTTAGAGAGGACCTCTTCTATGTCGAAGCTTGTGAAATAGATATATACAGTGGTACCTTGGTTTTCAAACACCTTGGTTCTCAAACACCAAAAACCCGGAAGTGTTCCGGTTTTCAAACTTTTTTTGGAAGCCGAACGTCCAATGTGGCTGTTGTTTCCGGGCCACCTGCACCAATCAGAAGGTGTGGCTTGATTTTTGAACATTACGGACGTCAAACAGACTTCCAGAACGGATTAAGTTTGGTGCTTTTGTTTTTGCTATTTATTTTGCGTTTTTGTTTTTGAGGCTTTTCCAGTTAATTTGTTTTTGTGACTGTGTGGAACCCAGTTCAGCTACCGTTTGATGGATTGTGTGACTGCGGAAATGAATAAAAGCCCCCCATCCAAACAATGACTACCATCAGTACAGGTAAGGGGGGAAAATTGTAATTTTGATCATCTACAATACTGCCTTTTTTATTTTATAGTACAGCACATTGATTATTGCTTTCATTTTATGGATCGTTGGTCTCGTTAGATAGTAAAATTCATGTTAAACTGCTGTTTTTGGGGTTGTTTTTAAAAGTTTGGAACAGAGTAATCATTTTGCATTACTTTCTATGGGAAAGCGCGCCTTGGTTTCGGAACACTTTGGTTTTGGAACGGACTTCCGGAATGGATTAAGTTTGAGAACCAAGGTACCACTGTACAGCTAAAAGCAAGTGCTGAGGACCCACAGAAGAGGAGAGCAAAAATCTGTTCCTAAGTAGAGGGCACTCAATAACTTGCCTTGGATTTTCAACCTGGAGATAGGGATCAGATCCTGGGGCAGGGGGACCAGAACCTGCAGATTCCTTCAGATCTGGTATGTTGCCTGCTGAGGCAACTGCAGATCTCCAAGATCTCTGCTGTATTTAGATGGGCACTAAACATGCTTCAGGCCTGAGACCGTTTCGAAGATGTTGCAACAATTAAACTGGTATTAAAACCAATACGCTTCCAGCACAGGTAGGTATTAAGATTGTGAAGATGATGAATTCTGTGCCAGATCCTAATCTTATCAGATGGAAGCAGGCAGGATACACACAGCATGGAATAAAAGGAGCTCCTAGCTCCACAGGTAAGCATGCTGGTTGTTAGCTGCTGCCATTATTATCTGGATTTGGGGGCTGTCTTAATTGTATCTACAGAGGAACATAGGAATCTGCCTTAAACTGAGCCAGGCCCATGCATATTTATGGTATGACAAGGTTAAGATTAACAAGAATTTCAAGAACCATATTGTCAGAAAAGCAGTGTTTAATGTCTGGACAAAATACAAAGACTTATTGGAAAACAAAACTCCAAGGTGGCTTTCACCATTGGAAGCTAAGGCCCGGAAAAGACTCAATATGGAGGCCAAATGGCCGAAGTATTGGGAAATATTAGAAAAAGATGGAGATAACTGGAAATTGCAGAGTCAGGAGAAAATGAAAGACAAAGTGCGAGATTGGTTACACTATGCTCAGATTAAAGAAGTTTTAAACTTGATAAAAAGTTAGGATTCCAGGTGGAAAAATCGAAGCTAGAAACGGAACTGTTAGAGCCTAAGACTAAGGTACTCTCAAGAATGTATAACTTGCTGTTAAAATGGAACACACAAGATGAAATGGTTAAATCGACTATGATAAAGTGGGCACAGGACATTGGGTATAATATTATGTTTGAGGACTGGGAAAAGTTATGGACTACTGGGCTGAACTTCACTGCATGTAATGCTTTGAAAGAAAATGTAATGAAAATGATATATAGATGGTACATGACCCCAGTCAAACTTGCAAAAATATACCACTTGTCTGATAATAAGTGTTGGAAATGTAAGGAAAATGAAGGAACGTTCTTTCACCTTTGGTGGACTTGCCCCAAGGTGAAGGCTTTCTGGGAAATGATATATAATGAACTGAAAAAGGTATTTAAGTATACCTTCCTTAAGAAACCAGAGGCCTTCCTTTTGGGTATTGTTGGCCAAGGGGTGTTAAAGAAGGATCGAACATTTTTCATGTATGCAACAACAGCAGCAAGGATACTCGATGCTAAGCATTGGAAAACCCAAGATCTACCCACACTGGAAGAATGGCAGATGCAACTGATAGACTATATGGAACTGGCCGAGATGACTGGCAGAATCCGAGACCTGGGAGAGGAGACGGTGGAAGAAGATTGGAAGAAATTTAAGGACTATTTGCAAAAATATTGTAAATTGTATGAATGTTAAGGAGGATGCTTGATCACAAACAATTTGGCACCATTGAATTAGATAAAGTGAATTATGAAGACAAGTTAAATTTAGGAAAAAATCAATTTTTAGATAATGATTAGGCTAAATTAAACGTTTTAAAAAGTGAAATGAATATATCTAAAATTCAAGATATAATATTGGAAATTTAGATTGTAAGGTGGGGATAAGGTGATAAATTGCTGGATTAATTTTTTATATTTTGGAACGTAGGAGCGGGAGATGTGAGGAAGTCCAAAGAGGATAAGAAAATATGTTATAAAATGTGATATTTTTTTTTGTTTGTGTTGTAATTAAAAAAAACAACCATTAATAAATATTATATATATATATATAAAAATAAACTGAGCCAGGCCATTGGTCCATCATCTACAGGGCTGTCTTAAGCATATGCGGTGCCGGGGTGCAAAAATCCACCTGGCACCCCCCCCCCAGGTTCCCCAGTCCCAGGCGTGCAGGAGGGAGGAGCTGGTCGGCCGCCTCAGCATCTCACTGGCTCAGTCGCCCCCGAACTCATGGTGCAGAGTTTGAGCCCACCGCGGTGCCCCAACCAACAGGCGGGCTCTTCCCTGGGCTCAACTTTGGGGCTCTGGACTCTCAGCCTGGTGCCCCTGAGACATAGCTGTCAACCGTCCCTTATTTGGCGGGAAAGTCCCTTATCTCAGCGCCTTGTCCCGCTGCTGTCCCCTATTGATGATGTCCCTTAAATTTCCCGGGTTTCAAAGGAAGCAGCTCCTCTCCCTCCCTCCCTGCCGGCCAGGGAGGAGGGAGGCTCCAAGTGTGTTGCTTGGCTGCGTTGCTCACCCAATAAGGAGTCGAAGAACGACTGGGGGGTGGAGCTTGCATGCCTTGTGCCGATCAAATCGGCAGCGTTGCCTGGGGACTCGCCTTGGCTCAGCGCTTCCCAGCGGAGAGGTGACGGTGGTTTTCCTTGCTGCATCCCCTTTGTCGGGTTGCTGCGCTGTGGGAACCACCGCTTGAGGCTTCGTTTGGCTGCTGGCTGAGCTTTCTGCCTTTGGCTTGGAGGGGCTCAGAAGTTGAACATACCTGTGCTCAGAAAATCCCTTATTTTGGCTGCTGATCCCTTAGTTTCGAGGCTGCTGGTCCTTTATTTTAAAATCTGTAAGTTGACAGCTATGCCCTGAGAGCCCGGCGCCCGGGTGCCCCGCACCCCTAGTGCCTATGGGGTGCCTATGGGGGGGATCATCTACCTCAATACTGCCTACATTGACTGGCAGAAGCTCGCCAGAGTTTTAGGCAGGAATGTCAGGGCCTGAACGAGGAATCTTCTGCATTCAAAGCAGACCCACTACCTCTGAGCTACAGCTCTTTTCTAGCCACCCACCAGAAATGATTGTTCTTGTTCTAAGCCAGCTAGGGAGGGTGTTGTTGTTTTTTTGCCCTGAAAGGTGGAATACAAATTTATAAATGAACGAATGCACGAATAAATACATACAGTATGCTAATGATCCAATCTGAACAGCTCACTCCATAGCCTAACTGCCCCCTGCCTGCCCTTTTCAAACAAGATTCATGCTTCAGAAAACAAACAATGCTAGCGGATGTGGCTTGGAAGCGGACAGGATATTTACCAGCTCTTCTGCTTCCTTTTATCTAGGAACCCTGTCTTCCTTTCATCTATGAATATATGTACCTCTTCGGAAAGTTTGGGGAAATCTCGGGCGGGAGCTGACGTTCTTCTGGCTCTATTGACGCTGCAAGAACCCAAGGCGAGATTATGAAACGTGACCTGAATCGTGTGCAGGCTTCTCCTCTGGTGTAGGAGTGCGTGCCCATTCAGGCTTTGTGATTTTAAATAATGATTTATTTATTTTTTTAAAAGAGAAACAAAAGAGCTACGGACATTGTAGTACGATGGACCAGCAGGTGAATGTTAAAAGGGCGGGAACGAAAGAGTAAAGATGGATAAATTTTAAAAGGAAAGGCCTGCCTGTGCTAATCGGAATAGTTATGGAGACATTCACATTGATTCCAGGGCTAGAATTCCAGAATCTGGCATGGATTATCAGAAGCCTGGCTGGTCCATCGATTTCCCCATCATGCTCCATGACTAGCAGGGGCAGACCAGGGTCTGTGGAGGAGCCACTTGCTACCTGATCCTTTAAAGCGGGGGCGCCAGGGAATTTCTTCATATAAACATTATAAAGCACATGCCCTACTGCTCAGCTATGGTGTACTACCCTAATTGCTCCTGATATACCTGAAGGAGTGTCTCCACCCCCATCGTTCTGCCCGGACACTGGGGTCCAGCGCCAAGGGCCTTCTGGCAGTTCCCTCACTGCAAGAAGCAAAGCTACAGGGAAGCAGGCAGAGGGCCTTCTCGGTAGTGGCACCTGCCCTGTAGAATACCCTCTCAACAGATGTCAAAGAGATAAACAACTACCTGACATTTAGAAGACATCTGAAGGCAGCCCTGTTCAGGGAAGTTTTTAATGTGTGACATTTTAATGTATTTTTAATCTTTGTTGGAAGCCGCCCACTGTGGGTGGGCGGGGTACAAATAAATAATAATAATAATAATAACAACTGTTCAAAATGACTATATAGCTCTGTTCTAGCACGGATGTGGGTGCGTGGAGGCTTCTGTGCTTAAAATGTCAGCTTTCTTTTTCATTTAACAGAGCAACTTCCTAGTACTTGTGGCTTGCGGAAAAAAGCTACAAAAGGTGCCATTTCCCAATGAGACTCATGCTAATTAGAGGGAAGGATCTATTTGCTTCACACCAATCCCTGCCCTTTATTATTACTCCTGGCCTCTATTCTGCAATTATTATTTTTTTACCAAAAAAATATGGCTCTAAGAAAGACTCTTAAAATCTATCCTCCCTCCCCCCGCCCCCCAGCTCACAGGCCAAAGGCCTGACAGGAAAAAAAATCCATAGTCTGGGATATGGAAGGACATGGCATATTCCAGTTTTCACAAGTGGAACTAACTATGCAGGTCAGCGGTACAACTGTGGCATAAACACAGGACCTGCTTCTTCTTCCTAGTTCATAATTCTACTCACTTTGAGGTTAGGGTGCAGTAAACAGCTGTGCTGGATCTTTTTCCTCACCTCTTGTGATTCATAAGCAGCTCCCTGTGAAGTTCTTGATGGCTTTTCGAGGCTCTTACAGGGTTGAGCAGCTTTTTAGGTTTGATAAGGTCAGGGTTTCCGTCAATGTAATCTGGATGAGTCATGATATTCCCAATATCTGGCCTCTCTCTCTGTATTTCAGTATACATAGATGCTAGGAGAGAGGGGGAAAGAGGGGGAGGAGAGAAAGAAAGAAAGAAGGCCTCTGGGTTATTATTATTTCTTCTTCTTCCAGATAGATACTGTATATATGAATCATCTCAAGTCTGTGCCCTTCCGGATTATAAAGACTACCTGAGCAATGTCATTCCATGACAGTATGTACATTGGTATCTCGGGTTACAGACACTTCAGGTTACAGATGCTTCAGGTTACAGACTCTGATAACCCAGAAATAGTGCTTCAGGTTAAGAACTTTGCTTCAGGATGAGAACAGAAATCGTGTGGCAGCAGCGGGAGGCCCCATTAGGTAAAGTGGTGCTTCAGGTTAAGAACAGTTTCAGGTTCAGAACAGACCTCCAGAACAAATTCATAACCCGAGGTACCACTGTAAGCAGTTTGCACTGGACCTCTTACATGGCGTTTGAACTGAGCTCTCTAAGCTTTTGGAGGACCAACTCATGTTTTGACTCTGTGTGTGGAGAGTTCCACACAGATCCCCTCACCTCTTGAAAGAATGTGCCGGAACTCACTACAAACGCCTCCCTTGTTCTCTTATAATGGCAATGGTGTCCACCTCAGAGGTGCCAGAACTGAGTTCTGGCTGGAAAAAAAGCTCTCTCTCTCCCTCTCTCTCTGTGATTTATAATTGTGTGTATCCTGGCATTGCAGGGACGCGGGTGGCGCTGTGGGTTAAACCACAGAGCCTAGGACTTGCTGATCAGAAGGTCGGTGGTTCGAATCCCCACGACGGGGTGAGCTCCTGTTGCTCTGTCCCTGCTCCTGCCAACCTAGCAGTTCTAAAGCACACCAGTGCAAGTAGATAAATAGGTACCACTCCAGTGGGAAGGTAAACGGCGTTTCCGTGCGCTGCTCTGGTTTGCCAGAAGCGGCTTAGTCATGCTGACCACATGACCCAGAAGCTGTACGCCGGCTCCCTCGGCCAATAAAGTGAGATGAGTGCCGCAACCCCAGAGTCGGCCATGACCGGACCTAAAGGTCAGGGGTCCCTTTACATTTAACCTGGCATTGCACACATGAGCCACACTGTTCACCAACCATAGAGCTCCACAACACACTCCCCCCCATACAAGGGGATGGGAATCCTGATTGGTCCAGAATTCCCCTTTGCATGGAAGAGATTTATCCGTGGCTACCAGCCATGATGGCTATGTTCCACTGTCAGAGGTAACGTGCTTCCGAAGGCCAGTGGCTGGGAATTGCAGGCAGGCAAAGGGCTGTTGAGCTCATGCCGTGCTCCCTGACTTCCCACAGGCACAGGAGAACAGGGTGCTGGACACTGGCCTGATCCAAAAGGGGTCTTCTTATGTTCTTAGGTCCTCCTGTTCTCAGCTTGTGTGCACTGGGCCCCAGATCCCTAGAGGCGGTCAGCAATGTGGGTGCTGTGGGAGTGGGTCTGGCAGGCTCAGTGCCACTCCCTTCCTCAGTGCATGAATGGTGGTCCTTTGAGCGACCCTCTAGCAAGGTAGGCAACGACATGGTACCCTGCAAATGCCGGGGCTACAACTTCTAGGGCTGCCATCTTTCAAAAAGTAAAAAACCAGGACACCCTGAAAGTTGTCGAGCTCTTCATTAGTAAGAACCCAGAATTGCTGAGGTTAAAACACCCCGAAATTGTTGAGCTTTCCGGAAATTCCCCCTGGATATCACTTCCGCCTTTGAAATCCCAGTAATGTCTGGAAAAATCCAGAAGTATGGCAGCCCCAATAACTCCCGTCATCCTTGACCATTGGGCCATGCTGCCTAAAATATTCAGCTCGAACTTCATTTCCCCCCACCTTTCTGTCCCATTCCTCCACTTCTGTGACTGTCTATGCCCTGCATGCCATAGTGATATTGCCAGGCATGCTTGTACCAAACACTGAAAATGTCAGAGTTTGAGCAAAGAGGAAGAAGCAGGGCAGCATTAAGTGAATTACGACCTGATAAAACCCATATACGTAAAAAACAGAATTCACAGTGTTGAAGCGACTTCCTGCTGCGTCGCATGCTAACTGGGCTAGTGTCCCACTGGGGTGGGGCAGGGGGGTCAAGGGAAGGGGAGAAAAACAGATCACAACTGATTACATCAGCATAATTGGGGCGAAAAGTTCAATGCTGCAATTAAACGCTGCAGGGTAGCGGATCCAGCCGCTCCGTGCACCAAATTGTTTTGCAGCGAAGTCGCAAACCCCATTCGGCTACCAGGGAAAGAGAGGCTGGCTAGTTTTGTCTAGCTTGGCCACCGTTGTTGAGACAAAGACCTGCGGCTCACCCTGGCCTCTTACGAAACAAGAAACACCTGCTGTACTCAGGAAAGTGCAGCTCCCTATCTAAGAATGATCCTTGTTGGAACAGCTCCTTCCTTTGTACAACTTTTTCAGTAAAAGTGTGTGTGGTTTTTAAATGCTTCTTCCACAGCTTTGGAAGCAAGAATCTTGGGGTGCTTCCAGAATCCAGACTGTCACTATTTTCAGGTGGGGTTCAGTCACATGCCAGCAAATTTGGGTTGACTGGGAGGTTTTTGCACAGCAAACTAATTTCCCCAAAGGGCTGGGTTACGTTTCATTTTTGCGATAAGCAAAGCGATGGGGAAATGAACTTGCTTTGGTGCAGCGGTGTCTAACATCTCCACCAGTAAGTCAGAATGGATGCTCAATGAATAGCCAACTTCATCTGAACTCCATGCCAAAACAGTTCAGGATGAATGTTCAATGAACAGGTCACCTGGAAGCTTCCTTGCAGGTTATATGGCAATACTACAAGCCAGGTAGTGGAGGAAGAGCTGTGGGGCCAGGGCACAGGAGATCCTTGAACAAGACCGGTCCTGAAAGACCTACATTGGCTCCCAGTATGTTTCTGAGCACAATTCAAAATGTTGGTGCTGACCTTTAAAGCCCTAAACCAGGCTTCCTCAAACTCAGCCCTTCAGATGTTTTGAGACTACAATTCCCATCATCCCTGACCACTGGTCCTGCTAGCTAGGGATCATGGGAGTTGTAGGCCAAAAAAAATCTGGAGGGCCGAGTTTGAGGAAGCCTGCCCTAAACGGCCTCGGCCCAGTATCCCTGAAGGAGCGTCTCCATCGCCATCATTCTGCCCAGACACTGAGATCCAGTGCCAAGGGCCTTCTGGCGGTTCCCTCACTGTGAGAAGTGAAGTTACAGGGAACCAGGCAGAGGGCCTTCTTAGTGGTGGTGCCCACCCTGTGGAACGCCCTCCCATCAGATGTCAATGAAATAAACAACTATCTCACTTTTAGAAGACACCTGAAGGCAGCCCTGTATAGGGAAGTTTTTAAAGTTTGATGTTTTATCATGTTTTTAATATTCTGTTGGGAGCCTCCCAGAGAGACTGGGGAAACCCAGCCAGATGGGTGAGGTATAAATATTAAATTATTATTATTAACGAGACCTTGCTTTCTGCATTACGTTGCTATCTCCAGCCTGAGTTTCTCATCTGTAAGATGGCCATAAGATTGACCTACCCCACAAGTTTTGATAATGGCTGCAAAATGACTACCAAGTTGCCAGCAATGGTCCTGGATGTTTAGAGTGTGGTGGTGCTGATAATGTCAAGGTCGCTGGTTCAATTCCCCATAAAGGACAGCTGCATATTCCTGCATTGCGAGATTTGGACTAGATGATTGAGTCCCTTCCAACTATGATTCTAAGGGAAGGATGTTTCCATCATGGGTACAGTGAGATCAAGCGGCTCAGTCCTATTTCCTTGCCTCGGAGGATTTTGTTGGGAGCTGCTACAAAACCAGGGAAGAACCTAGAGCCTGTTCGTTGCCAGATCGATACAGTGGTACCTCAGGTTACAGACACTTCAGGTTACAGACGCTTCAGGTTACAGACTCCGCTAACCCAGAAATAGTACCTCGGGTTAAGAACTTTGCTTCAGGATGAGAACAGAAATTATGTGGCGGCAGCGGGAGGCCTCATTAGCTGAAGTGGTGCCTCAGGTTAAAAACAGTTTCAGGTTCAGAACGGACCTCCAGAATGAATTAAGTTCTTAACCTGAGGTACCACTGTATGTGGTTAAAACAGATATATCCCACCTTTGTTCCAAGGAAAAGGTGACAAATATGGTCAGAGCATCAGCAAAAGGTCCCAGGTCTAGTCCATGGCATCTCCAGGTGGGGTTTAGAGAGACCCCTGTCTGAGACCCTGCAAAGCCTCTACCAGCCAGTGTAGACAATACTGGGGTAGGTGGACTAATGGTCTGACTCAGCATAAGGCAGCTCCCTATGTTTCTAAGTCTCCCCCCCTCACTTCCATCCTCATGCCCACCCTGAGGTAGATTGGGTTGAGATGTGCGATAGGCCCAAAGTCGCTCCGTGAGCTTCATGGCTGAGTAGGGATCTGGACCAAGTTTCTGCCAGTCAGAGTCTGCTGCACCAATCACTACACCACACTGCCTCTCTAGTTTATGAAAGTCCCTTTGCCAAATAAAATGCTCTTGCTGAAGTCATACACTGGCTTTGATATCCAATGGTTGTTGACCCCCACAAAAAACTCTTCACTTGTCACATTGAAATGAATTTTTTGAAACATTAGAGGCAGGGGAAGAAAGAAACAACCTTGAAAACCTGTTTAATTTGCCCTCTAAAGTAAAGGAAAATGAGAAGCTGGAGAGCCTTTTGTTTTGCGATCCCTCGGCCTTTGTGACAAACAAGTGTTCCCACTTGGATATTTGAGTGTAAAATGAGAGGAGCAAGGAGACGCCAGTTCCTGGGCAATCTGTCAGGAGAAAGGAACAGCCTCTGGTTGTTATTCATCCCTCTCACTCTTACGTAACCCCTGAGCTCCTCCTCACTGAAGAGGCCTGGACTTTGTTCTCGCAAAGAGAGGCTGAATTAATTTGACGACATCCCAGAATGTTCGAAACCAAAGAAATCGATGGCAATGAGTGGACAGGAAGGTATCTCAAGACTGAGGTCGGGAGCTCCTCCTTGCTCTGGCCCAAAATGGAAACAAAAGGCTTGTTCACACATTACACTGAATGCAGGCACAACCTTCTTTACACATGTACAAGGGCTTGTGTGAAAGAATGCACACTTTTCAACACTTGCTGAAAGCCACTCCTGTGCTCTTTGCATGCTGCTTCCCAAACATCTGACAGATGGCTGGCAAATCTCCTTGCTCTATGGTTCGTAAGTGCCTGAAAACCAAGGCACTGCCAGGCACTTGGGAAGAGCCGAGCAAGGGGCTTTGATTGGACAAACCACCTGCCAATATTGTGCTGACATCAGGTGATTGACAGGTGGATTGTCCTGCCCATCTGCCAGAGTTGGCCTATGGGGGTGGGGGGGGGCAGATAAGGATCAGGCTTGCTGGACTAAAGAAGTTTCCCATCCCGGCCTATGAGAATAATAGCGGCTTTTGTCTTGTGCAGCAGTACCAGGGCTGGCTCAAGACATTTTGCCGCCTGTGGCAAAAGGCAAGATGGCGCCCTTCCTCCTATTCCATGTACAGAAGCTGACTGGACGGCCGGTTGAATCTTATTTCAATGCTGGTAACAGGACAGCATATCTCCCACCATACCTGAGGGCAGCAGGCTGGCTTAGAGGGTGCAGACAGTTTGCGTGGAAAAAACAGACCTGTCCCCCAACACCCTCAACACTGCCTTGCTCCCCAACACCTGCTGCCTGAGGGGGCCACCTCATCCTGCCCGATAGTAGGGCCGGCACTGAGCAGCACGCAGAGCACGGTGCACTTGCAAACATTACCAGGTGCCTGGCTTGACAGAAAACAGAATCTTGACCCGGAGACAACTCAGAAGGATTGCCAGAAAGATTGCATGGATCAGTGCAGAGCTCAGAGTGACTGAAGCATGAACATACTTCAACAAGCCAAGTGAGTTTCAGACAAATATTTACAAAAAGGAGAGGTATAGCAGGTTTTTGCTGGACCTCACCTTGCAGAAGCACGAACTTCGTTAGGAATGTGTGGTTCTCCCTGGAAACAAAGGGAGCAGTTTCTGAATATTGACGTGGCAAAGCTAACAGGACACGTAGCACTCAATAACTAGGATCTTGGCATTTTTTTTTCTGTAGTCATCGACATTTTGAATCTTACACCTGGACCCGGAACTTCCTCCTGATAGCTTCTGCCCTTAACCACAAGGCAACATCATTAGGCCATGGAGTAGTGGGGCATTTTGAAGTGCAGAAGCTCATTATGACATCCCCACCCAAGGAGAGTCCAGAAATGCCGCCAGCTCTGTAGGTCTACTGTATGTATATGTACACACATATACCAAAGAGTAGCAGTACACAATAATACCCCATTTATTAGGATCAGCGTGGCTGTAATCCTATGCACAACTCCCTTGAAGTCAGCTTCACTGATTTCAGTGAAGGTTCAGCTTGCAAACATACTGAGCTTCGGCACACAACCTTCGGGCTGATAAAATGCAACGTTTAGCTTTAGAATGCAAACGATCTTGCAAAGAAACAGTTAGCATGAAGTAGGAATGCCCAACAAAGAAAAGGGAAGCTGCATCCAATCTCTGCTTGATTATTTTCCTCTTTCTCTGATTTCCCCTCTTCTGATCACTTACCGACAAACTTGAAAACCTCGTTATTCCCTCGTTCACTTATTTCACGTTATTCTTGCTACAGCACTTTTCAGCGTACAAAGCATTCTGCAGTTTTGGGTGGGATCTACACACAAGTTAAAAACATTGTGAAAATGCTTTTTTTAAAAAAAATCGTTTTGAAAAATTCATTGAATTTGCTATAGCTCACATTCGCCATCTGGTGTCACAATTGTATATTGCATTTTACGACGCATTCAAAACGTTTCATTTGACCTCTCTTACTTGGCATCTCGTGGTCTCTCGGACCAATATGGCAGCAACACCTTCTTGTTACACACCTGTCTCATAAGAGCAAAATCAGGGCAGCTGGCGATGCTAATCTCTATGCTGAGAGATAGCCAAACCCATTGCAGTTCAAACTAGTCTTAAGACCACATCTGACAGAATTAGATTAGTCACACTGGCAATCATTTACAATCTGTTTGGGGTATTTAGTAATGTTTTAGACTCCATGGCAACTGGAGGAGAAGCGGGGGTGGGGTGGGAAGCATTTTAAAATGTGAACGATCTCTGCTAGGGAAGGAAGATCTGACAAGGAGGGTCAGACTAATACAGATTGATGCAGGTCGATACAGGGGCAGGTGATCTTTCAGGTAACCTGGTCCCAAAGCTGTTCAGGGCTTTTTATCTGTTAGCAACAAGGCCCGGAACATGGCCCAATAGCTGATTGGCAGCCAATGCAGTTCTCTCAGCGCATGTACACATCCAAGTGTTTTGGACAAGAAACACTCAGTGTGCCCGAGTCTTTGGGGAAATCCAACCTGCGCTGAGTTTTCAGCAAAATCAGACCATGGCAAGGCAGTTGAACACTGCCTATATAGGTAAAAATGGTAAAAGACGCCTGGATGGTTAAATCCAATCAAAGGCAACTATGGGGTTGTGGCGTTCATCTTGCTTTTCAGGCCGAGGGAGCTGGTGTTTGTCCACAGACAGCTTTCCGGGTCATGTGGCCAGCAGGACTAAACCGCTTCTGACACACTGGAACACTGTGACAGAAACCAGAGCGCATAGAAACGCCGTTTAGCATCCCACCACAGTGGTACCTATGTATCTACTTGCACTGGCGTGCTTTCAAACTGCTAGGTTGGCAGGAGCTGGGACAGAGCAACGGGAGCTCACTCCGTCGTATGGATTCGAACCGCCGACCTTCCGATCAGCAAGCCCAAGAGGCTCAGTGGTTTAGACCACAGCGCCACCCACGTCCCTACATATTTATATACTGAGGCATTAGAAGGGTTGTGCTCAAACCCAACTCATGAGTGATGATGTCACAGCAACTGTTTCTCCACAGTTGTGAGGAACAGCCCAGGATGCTATGCTGCTGATGGCAGACTGGCAGCAGACTATACCAATTGGTTTTCCATTATTACACAACTTATTTACACTAGGTAGCCGTGTTGGTCTGCCATAGTCAAAACAAAAAATTCCTTCCAGTAGCACCTTAAAGACCAACTAAGTTAGTTCTAGGTATGAGCTTTCGTGTGCATGCACACTTCTTCAGATACACTGAAACAGAAGTGTATCAGTAGGAGAACACTTCAATCTCCCAGGACATTCTATACAAGATCTCAAAACAGTAGGAGAACACTTCAATCTCCCAGGACATTCTATACAAGATCTCAAAACAGTAGGAGAACACTTCAATCTCCCAGGACATTCTATACAAGATCTCAAAGTAGCTGTTGTATTACAAAGGAATTTCAGAAATAGACTGGAAAGAGAAGCTGCTGAATTGCAACTTATTACCAAACTTAAAACCATGGAGAGACCTGGTCTGAACAAAGACATTGGATTCTTATCTCATTATACATGACAAAGCCATTTTTCACCTTCTCACCCCTTGCTTTTTCCTGTAAGACCCATTGCAGTCCTTAAGAGTTAAGAGTCGTCAACAGGCTCATCACAGCTATCTGCCAATCACCCACTCCCACCACCCTTCTGAGTAATACCCCTCCCCACCTTCTCACTATATAGAAGGGTCTGGTGACTTCTGTTTCAGTGTATCTGAAGAAGTGTGCATGCACACGAAAGCTCATACCTAGAACTAACTTAGTTGGTCTTTAAGGTGCTACTGGAAGGAATTTTTTGTTTTGACTATGGCAGACCAACACGGCTACCTATCTGTAACTTATTTACACTGTTGAATTTAATGCTGCCAGCGTTTTCAGCTGTACACAATTATTTCCCATATATTCAATAAACGTTTTCCAATCTTCTTTAAACGTATGCTCTTCTTGTTCTCTTATTCTATACGTTAAGTCTGCAAGTTGTGCGTATTCTGTCAACTTGAAGTTTCCATTCTTCTTTAGCTGGGACCTCGCTCATTTTCCATTTTGGGGCTAATGAAACACGGGCCGCAGTTGTTGCATACATAAATAACCTTTTTCTGATACCTGGGAATTTAATTCTTGATCTCCTAAATCTTTCATATCCATCAATAGATGTTTTTTATCCAAGCTAAAAGCACCACTTCTTTAAATCTTTCTTAATTAGGAAGACGATCAATTCCTCTGATACTTTCAGCTATTAAACCATACTGCCTACAGCTCTGCTAATATCTTTAGAAATGTGCTGCCGACCAGGATTTTGCACTGTGGTACGAAGGTGGCTTCAACACTAACCTTTTCTCTGGAAGTGCTATATTTTGCTTACTCAACTTTTTTAACGGAGAATCCAGAACACATCATGGCCGTCAAATTGCATTTCCACTGCTTTAGGAGCATAGGATGATGTCTTATGTCATACTGGTGATCCCTTTAGCTCAGTACTGTCTACCCCCAACCTGCGGTTCTCCAGATGCAACTACAAGCAACTACAGATGCAACTACAGGCCTACAACTCCCATGATCCATTTGTGGCTTAGGGGGTCCATGAATAACCATAGTTTAGAGGTCCCGGGCCCTAAGGAAGTCAGACTATCCTCCACCAGGGCCAGGGCCTTCTCAGTGATGGCTCCGACCTGGTGGAATGCTCTGTCCCATGAGACTAGGGCCCTTCAGGATTCAACCTCCTTCCATCGGGCTTGTAAGACAATGCTATTCCCCCTTCCTTTAATTTGAATTCAGCCTGATCTTTTATTTCCCTTCTCTTCCCCCTCCCCCCTTTTATGAAGATCATCTGCTCTGAGACACCACAGCTAATTCTCCCCTGGTCTCCTCGCTGGCCCAAGTAGGACCAATTCAGCCAGCTAGCCCTGGGGATTATCTAATGCTTATTTCCCCTAAATTGATTTTTGAATTTTATTGTTATTCATGTTTTTATACTGTATTTTATGCTGCTTTTATAATTAAGTGTTTAAAATTTGTTGTTAGCCGCCCTGAGCCTGGTTTTTGAACCAGGAAGGGTGTGGTATAAATAAATTGTATCATCATCATCATCATCATCATCATCTAACAGGACCAGAAGTCAGAGATGATGGGAATTGTAGTCCAAAACATCTGGAGGGCCGAAGGTTGGGGATGCCTGGTCTACAATGACTGGCAGGTGTCTTCCCAGTCCTTCCTGAGGAAGCCGGGCATTGAACCTGGGACCTTCTGGATGCAAAGCAACTGCTCTATCCCTGAGCTACAGCTCTTCCTACAATGTATGCTTTCCTTCCATGTTTCTCCCACAACAAAATGTAATTGCAACCCAGTCTGTCCAGTATCAAAGCGCTGCTGACTGTTTTATTTATTTATGAATTCATAAGAGTACAAAATACAGAACTGGAGAAGAAACAATAGATACATTACGTCAATCCATTATTCTATTCCATAGACTTCCTGTCCATCCTTCCATGGCTCCCTAAGTTTCCCATTCCTGCTGCATAGTCTATTTTTTCTAACTATTTAAACATTCAAATTCTTCTCATTACAGTGGTACCTCGGGTTACATACGCTTCAGGTTACATACGCTTCAGGTTACAGACTCTGCTAACCCAGAAATAGTGCTTCAGGTTAAGAACTTTGCTTCAGGATGAGAACAGAAATCGGGCTCCGGCGGCGCGGCAGCAGCAGGAGGCCCCATTAGCTAAAGTGGTGCTTCAGGTTAAGAACAGTTTCAGGTTAAGTACGGACCTCCGGAACAAATTAAGTACTTAACCCGAGGTACCACTGTATAAGCTATAACTGCTGAGCTTACTCCAAACCGACTAAAGCTCTAACATTTTTACAATGGTATTTTAGGTAGTCTACAAATGGCTTCCATTCCTCTTTAAATCTTTCCTCTTCTTGCTAATTCTGCGTATTCCATTTCATCTGCCACTCCTCCTTCGTAGGTATGATCTCCTCTCTCCGTTTTCGTGCATATAGTATTCTCGCTGCTGTAGTGGCATACATAAACAAATTTGTTTGTTTACTTGGTACCTTGGACCTCATTATTCCTAACAGGATGGCATCTTTGGAAAGGTCTTCCGAAACAATTTTTTCAATTCATTTTATATCATTTCCCGATATTATTTAAGTACTCTACAGGTCCACCACATGTGACAAAAGGTTCCATCTGTACCTGTACACTTCCAGTATTTACCTGAGTCTGACTTATACATTTTCGCTAATTCATTTGGCGACAGGTACCACCTGTAAATCATTTCCCAATAATTTTCCTTAAGAGCCATAGCACGCCGTAGCTTCCCCCACAAATCTAACTCTATATTTGCGGCCCACATCTATAGCCCAATTGATCGTTGCCGTTTTCACCATTTCATCCTTTGTCTCTCATGCTAACATTTCTTAGGGCAGACTTTTCTTTACTTAAAAGCTTGGTTTCTGCTCCTTTGATTGTTTCCTGTTCAGCATAGCTGGGCGATAAGTGACTAATTGCTCCTTAATTAGGCAGGTTCTGTTCACTGCAGGGAAAAGCTTTAATGGCTGGTTTTCTTTTATTACATTTTGTTTTCTTTCTTTTGTAGCAAAATTATATTGTTTTAGCTACCTAAGAAAAGGGGGAAATGGAAGATGATGTGGAGGAGCTTATTAATTAAGAGGTACTTAATCATTATTCCTCACAGTCATACTGAACAGGAAGCAACAGAATGGCAAGAAGCTACAAAGAGGAAGCTATTAATTAATTTTTCAGGGGACCTTGGCTGAACAGAGCTTATTTGTGACTGAACAATACTGAAGGGTTTTGGCCACAGCGTAGGGTGTTGCTGAGTAACTCAGCGCTATATGCTGTGTTGCCTGAAGCCACTATTTAAATTAGCGCTAAACGAAAGTAATTGGACAGTGATTTTTTTTTTTATGCCTTCAGGAGGGCGAAGCAAAAGTAGCCCTCAAAGGGAAAATTCTAACGTTGGAGGGAGTGAATTACCATATTGGAGGGAGTGGATTTACCACATCAGATGAAGCAACAGACAATTTCACGGTTTTTCTTACTTTAAAAAAAAGCTGCAACCAAAATAAGTAGCCAGGGCTGTGGTGCTCCTCATCGCCTAGTGCAAACAGTGCTACGATAGAGCATCTTCCTCCATTATTTGTAAGAAGAGAAAGAAAGGGGAAAGGACTTCCCCCGCTGAGAGGCGATACACCACCACTGGACAAAAATCAAGACCATTTCATTTGATTTAACTTAAACTGGAAGTCGGTCCCCTTAACATCTTGTTGCACAACCTTGTCAATGAACTTCTTGAATGCAGTCTGTTAATTTTTAGTTTATTTTCATGTCTCCAGTAGTCCCTGTCCCTCCACTGATATCCTGTATACTAGGGATGGGGAACTGTCATCCAACAGGCCGGTCCTGACCCAAGAATAGGTCCAATTTTGCCAGCAAGGCCATTTCTCCCAAACCACACCCACCTGCCCGCCAGCTGACATCACTGGTCAGTTTATGGGTGGGAGGTCAGGGTTTAGTCTTACATTAGCTGCACACCATGTTCCCAGCAGGAAGCAGCCAAGGCAGCAGAATTTTACCCCTACTCATTGGCGTTAAAGCTCTTTGCAAAAGCACTCTTTGAAGCAGCTCTGCTTTAAGCAAGTGGGTAGGTGGGTGACAAGAGAGGAGAAGGCAGCCTTCTCTCCCCCACCATCAGTACCTGCCTGCTCTCTTAAAGGAGAAGCCTGGGGCTGCTTCAAATACCATTTTTGCTAAGGCCTTTAAGACAACTCCCCATGCTCCTGTTTCAGTCTCTGGAGGCTGAAAAGGGCGTGCGGATGCTGTCGTAAAGCCCTTTGCAATAGTGCTTTCTGAAACAGCCGCCCCAGTTCTCCTTTAACAGCAAACTGAAGCTCTCAGGTTACTTTCCAGAGAAAGGGGCATTACTTCAAGTACAGAGACAATATACGTCCCTGAGAAGTGAGACTTGGAATCTTTTCTCCTTGACTAACACAGTTGGTGTTTCCAAGAAGCTGACATTACAGTGGGCCATTAAAGAAAAGTAGCATTTTGCCTGCCAAAGTACAGATATTAAATACAAAAGGGTTTCCATGCCAACTTGAACTCTCCCTCCTCCTTTTCAAGGTTTCGGTGACCAAACCTGATATTTTCCGAACTCTGTCAAAAAAGCCTTGACCAAATAAAATGGATTTTAGAAATAATGCCTTAAAGAGAAAGAAAGAGAGAGAGAGAAAGAGAGAGAGAGAAAGAAAGAGAGAGAGAGAGAGAGCCTCACCTCCTCTTGAAAAGCAGGAATACCAAGCACTGTGGAGATTTTGAAGGTGTAGAAGAATATCCCTATTTTACAAGTCTGCTGAAGCCCAACTCAGTTACAGTACAATCGGGAATGGCTGACTTACAGCACAATCCTAACTAACCATGTATACTTAGAAGTAAATCCCATTGAATACTCCTAATTGGTTTAGTTAGCAGCTCAGTCTCACACTCCATGGTAAGGGTAGATCAGGATCTACTGACTGATCTCTAAAGGATTTGCAGTAGATTAGCAAATTGGATTGGTTAAATATCAACCACCTCGGGCCCTACAACTATCAGGAGAGGCCCTCTTGGTGGTGGTGCCTCTAGTTACGGCCTGGATGGATTTCCTCTGCGACAGGGTCTTCTTGGCAGTGGCTCCAAGTGGTTTTTAAAAACATTCCTGTTTACCCAGGCATTTGACGGCTGTTAGACACAGGCCATGGCAACCGTGAAATTCATAACCGTGAAATGCGATTGAGTATGTGGTCAGAGGCAGGACACTGGTCCTTAATTCCACATTTTGTGGGTTACTGGGGGGGGGGCTGGTGATAAAAACCTGTATGATTTTGGGGGCACCAAGTGCCTCTGGACTCTTATGACATGTTTTCAAGTCTGCAAACAGGATACACATTCCACTGTGTCAAAAAGCCAAATGCCAAGAGATAGTTTTCATGCAGCTGAGGAGTGGCTGATAATTTATTTCATTTCCATTCCGCAAGCTGACACAAAAGAGGCGAAACTTCACAGCACACAATCCCCCCCATTGTTTCTGAAGGATCTGCTTTGCAGTTTCCACAGTGCAAGCCAACGTGCTTTGTACAATGGGGCCTACTGCCTAGTAAAACGTGTTTAGGATTGCAGCCTTATTGTATTCGCAGACCAGCAAAGAAGAGAGTCGGATTTCTGAAAGATTAGGGCTAGGGTGGTTTGCCAACTGAAGAGTCGATTAATTCCCTTGCTTTTTAAAGTTACCATAATGCCCAAACTTCAATATTAATGCCTTTTTGAGAATACTGAAGGCGAGAAATATGAAATAACCTGCAATCTAGGCAACCTCCCGCCCAGCCTCATTGTTAGATTGAACCTGTGTACAAACCATACTTTTACGCACATTTAAAGCACATCTCCACAAGCATCCTGGGAACTGTAGTTTGTTAAAGGTGTTGGGAATTGTAGCTCCATGAGGACTAAATTACAGTTCCCAGTGTTCTTTGGGGGAAGCCATGTGCTCTATGGCACCAGAGACATACTTTATATTCTGTGCTTGATTTAGTGCCTCAGTAACACACCTGTCTTAGGCATGCTAATAGAAATGCACCACAGCCTTCTTCAAACTGGTACCCTCCAGATTTCGTTGAACTTCAACTCCCATCCAGAGCCGTCTTAAGCATATGCGGCGCCGGGGCGCAAAGATCTGGCCGGCGCCTCTAGGTTGCTGTTTGCCTGCTGCTCCCCCCCCCCCCCGCTGCATGGCGGCTGTTTCGGCTACACACACAGCGCCCGGAGCGTCATGTAATGTTGTGGGCACTGCGCGACACATCCTGTTGCGTGCGCCAAGCTGCGGGTTCCTTTGCTGGCTTTTCCGCTGTCTGCGCATGCTCCCAGCACCGCCCAACATGGGGTGCCAGCGCAGAATGCAAGTTGCAGTGGAGGAAAGATCTCTGGACGGGATCCGCATGCTCCTATTCATTGGGATTTTTTGCTGCAGATCCAGACGGGCACTGTTGGCGTGCCGCAGATCCCGTCTGGAGATGTTTCCTCTGCTGCCACTTGCATTCTCACGCTGGCACCCCACGTTGGGTGGCGCTGGGAGAGTGTGCCGACAGCGGAAAAGCCAGGAAGGAACCCACAGCTCGGCGCATGCAACAGGATGCATCACACAGTGCCCAGAACGTTACACGGTGCTCCGGGCGCGGCGTTTAAACAGTTAGCCACCATGCAGCTGGGGCAAGAGCCAACAGCCGAGCCAAGCAGAGCCCGTCGGAGTGCCACAGGCTCTTCTGCTGTGGTCGGCTCGACGTGAGTTCAGGGGCAAGTGTTGGAGTCCAGGAAAGAGCTGCCCGCAGCAGAAGAGCCTGTGGTGCTCTGATGGGCTCAGCTCCACTCGGCCGTGAGCAGCTTTTCCCTGGACTCTAACACTCGGCCCTGGACTCTCAGCCTGGCGCCCCTGAGAGCCTGGTGCCTGGGTGCCGTGCACCCCTAGCACCAATGGTTAAGACAGCCCTGCTCCCAGCATGGCCAGTGCTCAGGAATGATGGGAGTTGTAGTCCCTGGAGGGCACCAGTGGACCTTTTATAGCAAAGGCTGAGGATAAGTAACAGCTTTTCTTTACCTCAGACGGCGAATGTGCTGGACAGTGGAACTAACGCACACCACAGGCCAAGACATTCTGCTGCAGCCTCCTTTTCTTGACCCTGTTCTTCCCCCACTTCTGCTTATCACCACATTATCTGATTAGGGCTACCACCTGAAGGTCTTAACACGATCTTAACATACAGAGGAAAAGGGACAATTTCCCCACATCATTAAAAGTAGTAAAACAAACAAACAAAGACAATAAAAGCCCCATCCCTGGGGTGACCTGGCAGATATCCCTTGATCTGCATGGCAAGCCACTTATACCTGAAGAAGCATCTCCACCCCCATTGTTCATCCCAGAGACTGAGGTCCAGCTCTGAGGGCCTTCTGGCGGTTCCCTCACTATGAGAAGCAAAGCTACAGGGAACCAGGCAGAGGGCCTTCTTGGTAGTGGCACCCACCTTATGGAACACCCTCCCATCAGATGTCAAGGAAATAAACAACTATCTGACTTTTAGAAGACATTTGAAGGCAGCCCTGTTTAGGGAAGTTTTTAATGTGTGACATTTTAATGTATTTTTAATCTTCGTTGGAAGCTGCCCAGAGTGGCTGGGGAATCCCAGCCAGATGGATGGGGTACCAATAAATTATTATTACTATTATTATTATTAACGTGGAAATATTTTATACAGACCATGTGGCTCAGTGGTACAGCATTTGCCTTGCATGAAAAAGGTTCAGTCCCTGGCATCTCCAGGTGAGGAAGTCTGGGGAAATCCTGGCTGGATCGCTGGAAAGCTGCCTAATAATAATAATAATAATAATAATAATAATAATAATAATAATTTATTATTTGTACCCTGTCCATCTGGCTGAGTTTCCCCAGCCACTCTGGGCGGCTTCCAATCAAGTGTTAAAAACAATACAGCATTAAATATTAAAAACTTCCCTAAACAGGGCTGCCTTCAGATGTCTTTTAAAGAGAAGATAGCTGTTTATTTCATTCACATCTGAAGGGAGGGCGTTCCACAGGACGAGCGCCACTACCGAGAAGGCCCTCTGCCTGGTTCCCTGTAACCTCACTTCTCGCAATGAGGGAACCGCCAGAAGGCCCTCGGCGCTGGATCTCAGTGTCCGGGCTGAACGATGGGGGTGGAGATGCTCCTTCAGGTATGCCCATTGCCTTTCAGCGTGGGCAATATTGAGCTATAAGGCAACATCCAACATTGCCCTGTTTCCTTCAAATTAACGTACGGAATTTGCTGCTGCTGGTGACTAGCTTGGATGGCTATAAAGGGGGATAAGACACATGAGTGGTGGTGGAGGAGGAGGATGGGTCTACCGGTGGCTGTCAGTCGCGGCGGCAAAATGGAACCTCCATTTTCAGAGGTAGCATATCACTCAATGGGAAGCAACAGCCGGCAAGAGCGCTGCTTGAGGGCTTCCCAGCGGTATCTAATTGGCAACCGTGTGGGGAACTGTACGGTGGAATTGATGGGTCTTTCGTATGATCCAGAAACGGGGCCCTTTTTAGTCTCTTAATTAGGCGGCATGCAATGGACGCAACCTTTGCAACCAGACCTCTGGCAGCTGGATGTCCTGTGGTCCTGTTTTGGAAACGGAGATATAGAAGTTTGCAGAGCTGTGCTGGAGAGAGGCAGGGAGCTGGCAGGAGGTTTGGAACACGGGTGGGAAACCATTGTATTCTGCGAGCACAAGAACCTGTGAACACGGAAGAATTTGCAAATGCTCAAAATTACGAAAAGTTAGGCCTCAGGTGAAAATACTGCTTATATGGCTGATTTAATCATATATGGCCTTTTAAATGTGTTTGTGGGTGGGGGTTGTTGTTATTATGCTATGTATTTTGTATTTTTTTTATGTTGTTAACTGTCCTGTGATCTTCAGAAGAAAGGCGGTATACGAATTTAATAAATAATAACGATGATGATGATGAACAGAATTGCAACCTGGAGTTTTTGCCCCCAATAAATTTTGCAAATTAAGAACACTTGCATAAATTTACTTCTTTTGTTTACTTACCTTGTTGCACAGCCAACATTTTGAGCTTTTTTATTTATTTTGAAAAGCGATGGGATGACTGGATGGGGACTGAGGTAATTTGCCACTATAACCTATGGGGAGAGTTTGTTAAGGGTGCTTGGAGTTGTAGCTCTGCGAGGGATAAACTACAGTTCCCATGATTCTTTGGTGGGAGGGGAAGATCCATGTGCTTTAAATGTACATTGTATACTCAGCCTGATAAAGGACTAGGAGAAACAGCTAATGCCTTGTCTCCTAAGGTACATTCCTACTCCAGTTTTGGAGTATTTGCTAATCAAATACAGTTGGTACCTCGGGTTACATATGCTTCAGGTTACATACGCTTCAGGTTACAGACTCCGCTAACCCAGAAATAGCACCTCGGGTTAAGAACTTTGCTTCAGGGTGAGAACAGAAATTGCGCGGCGGCAGCAGGAGGCCCCATTAGCTAAAGTGGTGCTTCAGGTTAAGAACAGTTTCAAGTTAAGAATGGACCTCCGGAATGAATTAAGTACTTAACCTGAGGTACCACTGTACCATGCCCAAGATTTATTTGCAATCATGAGGTCTAGGACCTTGATTCTTTTTCTTTTTTAAAAAACAAAAACAAGAAACCAAAGCTTTGATTTTCAGGACAGATACTGAATGAGGAACCAGATTCCACGCTTGTGAACTGAGCTACATGGACTCCAGGCCAAATCTTTACGTGCTTTTCAGTGTGTACAGAAGAGTTCCTACATGCATAGGTTTCCGTGACCACTTCAATTCTAGGGCAGCCCTGTGCAAGGACATTCACTCCTCTTCCTAATTCCCTGAATAAGGAATTTCTTGTAGGCATGGAGTCGCATGAGTTTGGGGATTAGGTGGGCTGATGCAAACCTTAGTGACCCTTAATTCTTTTCAACCAATTGTCTCTGCAATTAATTGCCTATCCAATCATCTCCAAACTTCTCGCACGATATGCCCATTTAAGCCAACAGTGACTCTGAGCTATTCCTTTAATCACAGAGCTTTTGCTTCAGCAGCTTGTGGGAGTTTGGCTTGCGCAGAGATTCCCACACCATGCCTGTTATCTGCCTGCAAAAAAACTGAGCATAACTTTTGACGGGGCACCATTTCCTCTCCCGTCACTCACCCGAATGTCAGGCGATGCCCTTTTTTTTCAGGAACAAAAGCTCCCAAAGGAAGGGCCGAGCCCCCTTTGTGTGGTCCGCATGTGAAACATTAAATAATTAACCACATCTAATTTGCCCGTATTCATAATGCAGCAAGGCGTCTGGAAACTGAGGCTGACTTCATCTTGGGTCATCGTCCTTACTCCTTATCAGGTCTCGAGGTAAAGGAAGATTAAACCCTACTGCACACACACCTGGCTAAACCAGGTTTTGCACATGGGAACCCACCCTTAGCTAATACAGGTGCAATCCAACTTCCTATTTCTCTGGGAAAAGAAAGGTCTAAAAGACTGCAGTCATATAAATACGCCAAGTTACATATTTCTCCTTCCCCTGATGAGTTAACACAGCGAATGATTTTAAATGCCTCTCTGAAATGTCAAGCATGCTGCTGTTCACCAAAACCACTCCAGTAGCCAGCAATATTTTTCTAAAAATATAATTGCAAAGAAGCAGTGCAGCAATATTGATTCCCCACCTCTAAAGAGTATAAAACGAAGCTCTCCAGTCCTGCTGATACGATATACTCAATATGAAGAAATACTATGTAATCTAAATGATCAAAACAACTATTACTTTTGCTAAGCAGCGACGGGTGTCCGGGAACAATACAAAAACTACCGATTTGCATCACCAAGTCATCATTAATTAGATAATTAACTAGACACCTCGCAGAAACAGGGTTCACTCCCTCAGCCCCAGTTGACAGCGCAGAGCAAATTGTCACAGAAAGTTCAGCAAGGGTTTATTTGCTGGCAGTCTTCCAAAAAGAAAGAAAGAAAGAAAGAAAGAAAGAAAGAAAGAAAATATATTTCTAAATGCAATTAGCCTTACAAGTTTTCAAGTTGTGTAATGCTACAACTAGGCACAGCAAAATCTTCTGCAGCTGAGAAAGATTTAAAAGAATCTGCCACCAAAATCGGACATCTCAGGGTAGCGAAATTCAGTCGGAAAAACAAAAGGGGGACCCATTCGTATACAAGAAGGATTCTGCAATCCAAGAGAGAAATTCCTAGGCAGTGTGAGATCTACAATCCCTGTTGTCAAAGAAAATGGGTGCGGGTGTGTGCCTGCTCTGCTACAAACCCAGTGTCATAGATATCTTGCACTGTGCGGCTCAGAAAGCACCCTCATGTTTGCACTTACCTGATTTGACTAGCATTGCTCTGTAAAGTCCTGTCGCCCCAGGTGGGATCCTCACCTGGTCTTCCATCCTCTGGCTCATTTAGGCTTTCAGGTCTTGGTCGCTCTCTCTCTCTCTCCCTCAGCTCCCTGGCACAGCCTTAAGCCTCTCCCTCTTTCCCGCACCTCGGCATGTTTCTAAGCGTGCATGACTTTTTGGCAGTATACTGCTAAGCTCTTTCACTTCTGCAAAGACCTTTTCAGAGGCAACGAGAATAAGCGGTCACGTGACCCTGCGAGCGGCTCTATAGTTGCGGCCCTCCCCTGCTGACAAGCACATTCTGCTCTAACAAAAACCATTTCCCTCAGATCCTGTGATATATTACATTACTTACTGTGCAAAAAAAGAGAAAGCACATCAGCCCACACCTCTTAAGAAGGGGGCCACTATAGACTCCCTTTTGCACTATGTTTGTTGTCCATGCTGTGAACTTTGTCAGTGCCTTCAATGCTAAAAAAGAATATTTTGTGTTTATTATTTCAGGAAACACACACACACACACACACACACACACACACACACACACATTGGGAGGTGGAAAGTAAATTAGCAAGTGGGCAGCGTGGTTCAAAACAATGAGTTTAAGAAGCCAGCTTTCAAGGAGCTGAGGAGTTGCTAGAATGGCAATTTAGACAGGAACCTCGGCAGCTTTCCTCCTACGCCTGGAATAGCAGGTGCCAGTGTCAGAATTAGCACCCGGGTCATAGCAGCCAAAGAGACTGCTTTGTTTTACAGGTGCACTCTGAAGACTGTTCCTTAGGAAGGAGAGAGAGAGAGAGAGAAAGACCAAGTTGTTGGGCAAAGCCATAGGGACACATGAAGTTTACCTTATCCTGACTCAGGCTGCTGGCCCATCTAAGCTCACTATTGTCTACATTGAATGACAGCGGCTCTGCAGGGCTCCAAATAGTGGGAGCTGCTCCCAGCCCAACCTGGAGATAAAGG
This sequence comes from Podarcis erhardii, assembly GCF_964252035.2. Classification (NCBI taxonomy): domain Eukaryota; kingdom Metazoa; phylum Chordata; class Lepidosauria; order Squamata; family Lacertidae; genus Podarcis; species Podarcis erhardii. Next base: position 105,831,411 of record NC_138498.1, on the reverse strand, counting down.
TAAAGGGACCCCTGATCATTAGGTCCAGTCGTGACTGACTCTGAGGTTGTGGCGCTCATCTCGCTTTATTGGCCAAGGGAGCCGGCGTACAGCTTCCAGGTCATGTGGCCAGCATGACTAAGCCGCTTCTGGCAAACCAGAGCAGCACACGGAAAGGCTGTTTACCTTCCCGCCGGAGCGGTACTTATTTATTTACTTGCATTTTGATGTGCTTTTGAACTTCTAGGTTGGCAGGAGCAGGGACAGAGCAACAGGAGCTCACCCCGTCGCGGGGATTCGAACCGCTGACCTTCGGATCAGCAAGTCCTAGGCTCTGTGGTTTAGACCACAGTGCCATCCACGTCCCTGGGGTATAAATAAATAAGGGACATTCTGCACGCAAAACAGGTGCTCTGGCATTGAACCGCAGTCCTTTCCAGTGTTTTTCAAACTCCAACTGTAGTTGGACTACCACTCCCATCATCCCTAGCTAGCAGGGCCAGCGGTCAGGGATGATGGGAGTTGGGGACCCAAGTTTGAGAAACACTGGAAGCTGATGATTCCCTACAGTCCTCAGTCAAAATAAGCTATGTGATGATGAGTCCCTGTTTCTGGGTCACAGCCTGCTGACTACCAAGGAGGAGTGCTGCTAGGTGCTTAAAAGTGTTTGGGTACACACAGGACCTTAACACGATGTGGCACGTGATAATTTATATTTATATGTGCAAATATATGTTGGGGGACGACGACGACAAACTCTGGCAGCTAAGGCTTACTGTGAATTATTATGCGCAGACTGAATTTTCCAGGTCCTGTGTCCTGGATTGGGCCCTCCGCCCTACCTGCAATCCTTTGGCAAGAACTGCTGCCTCAAGTGCCTGTTAAAGGTAAAACAAGTGCCTCTGGGCATATTAAGAGGGCATTGTGCAGCATGTCCGTTATTTATTTTTTTACACATCTTAACTTTTCTGGTTATTCTTTTCTGCAAGCTGCTCTGGGTACTTTATAGGAGAAGGGCAGGGTATAAATGCTAATTAACGACCAAGAACAACAACAACAGGTGAGGAAAGTGGTGGGCTCATGCTAGGTCCCAATCACTGACGTAATTGGGCAGGGTAGGGCCTTTCCTTAGTGTTGCCATAAATCCAGGTTTTCCCGGACAAGGCTTCTTTTGGGGGCTCAGCATGCCCCTCTGGGCGGATTTTTGTATTTTACGTTAAATAACTTTTTTATTTTTGGGGCAGCGCTAGGTCTGCTGATGACTCTGCTGGCCTCCAGGCCTTGCACGGGCCTCCGGCCTCCCATCGTCTGGAGACGCAGTGTCTCATGAGGGCAAAGACAGCAAAGGGAAGAGAGGGGAGGGAAGGAGGGGGCAAGCAGGCGGGCGAGGAAGGGGTCAGCGGCAGGAAGGGGGCAAGCGATGGAGATGCAGGATGGTGTGGTGTGGTGTTTGTGCCCCAGATGTGTCCAGGTTTTTGCGCTTTGGAATATGGCAACCCCGCTTTTCTGCCTTAGCTCCTGTTGGGTCACATGTTGTACAGGGTACAAATTGCAGGTTCTTCCCAAACTTTCACCGTTTAGTAGCAATAGTAAGCAATGTAACTTACAACTAGGGATGGATTGATCGATTGCTTTTTGTTTCTCCCAGTTTCCTATTTTTCCTGTTTTTTAAGTTCCATTCACCACATTCCCACATCCGTCTGCATTCCGTTTGTTCCTTACAGTCCACATGAAAATTCATCAGCATCTTGTGCGGATTTCTCCTAGTACACATTTTCGAGTGGTGTCTTTAGGATTTATGGTTGATTTATTTATATATGGTTTATATGCAACATGAGCCTACAAAGGAGGGACTTGCAGCATTAACACCCCAAGAAGGCTTTGCTTCTCCCATAGCCATATGCGCCAGTTTGTGAGGTCACACATGTGCAATGGGTCTCCCCAATGTTGGGCGCAACCTTGTGCCTCTGGGTGCTAGCAATGACTTACATAGCCCTCTGTATCTTCCTGTGTTGCTGCTTAGCTTGAACAGTAGCTTAGCATCATGCTCTGGACCAAGGACTACCCTCCACTTAACCTGAAAAGAAGTGTGTTAACAGCTGCTGCAAAGGTGCTGCATTGCAGAGTGGAAGTGAGATGAGCTGAATAAGGATCTTTTTATCATGTTCTCTGTTAATTTACACCTACGAGAGAAGATGACGCTTTGCAATACCTCACATGCCATGTGAATGGCCAAGGGACATTTAAAGATCAGCTCCTAAACGGAAGCATCCTTCATTCCCTCTTCACTGACAAAAACATTTGGAAGCTGCAATTGGCGCAAAGTTTAGCTGCCATTGTTCTTATGAGAGTGAAGCAGTCGTTCCCCAGCTGGTGGCCTCTAGATATTGCTGGACTACAGTGTCCATCATCCATTACATCATCATCATCATCATCATCATTATTATTATTATTATTATTATTATTATTATTATTATACCCTGCCCATCTGGCTGGGTTTCCCCAGCCACTCTGGGTGGCTCCCAACCGAATATTAAAAACACAATACAGCATTAAACATTAAAAACTAGGGCTGCCTTCAGATGTTTTTTAAAAGTAAGATAGTTGCTTATTGCCGTGACATCTGATGGGAGGGCATTCCACAGGGCGGGTGCCACTACCAGGAAGGCCCTCTGCATGGTTTCCTGTAACCTTACTTCTCGCAGCGAGGGAACCACCAGAAGGCCCTCGGCGCTGGACCTCAGTGCCCGGGACACACTCATTCAGGTATACTGGGCTGAGGCCGTTTAGGGCTTTAAATGTCAGCACCAACACTTGGAATTGTGCTTGGAAACGTACTGGGAGGCAATGTAGGTCTTTCAGGACCGGTGTTATATGGTCTCAGCGGCTACTCCCAGTCACCAGTCTAGCTGCCACATTCTGGATTAGTTGCAGTTTCCGAGTCACCTTCAAAGGTAGCGCCACGTAGAGCGCATTGAAGTAGTCCAAGTGGGAGATAACTAGAGGACACACCACTCTGGTGAGTCAGACTGTTGGTCATGTTGGCTGGCACTGATAGGAGTTGTAGTCCAAAGGTTTGGGAGGGCACTAGTTTGGGAAAGGCTGGATGGGGATGTCAATAACATAAGATATAAATGCTTCTGTACCAGCTACATTAACATTACCTGCCTGCTAACTATGAAGCTCTGTTGCCATGCTGGTAATGAACTACAAAGCACTATGTGGCCTCAGCTCTCCACATATGAGGACACATACCAGTATTTTGTCTATGGCAGAGTTGGCTAACCTTCGGTCCTACAAATCCTGCTGTACTACAACTCCCACTATCACTAACGCTTCACCATGCTGCCTGGTAGAAGGCATTCTCAGCTATTGAGGTCACCTGGGCCTCTGGCAGCAGAGATGGACCCAGGAGTTACAGAACTGTTTCCTCAAAAGAGGCTCACTTTAACTCATCCTCTGCCTGCTTCTAGAACACAGTAGTCCAAAGTGAGGCCCTTTGGCCCCAGCTCTCACGCTGCCTTCACAAAGCTGGGTAAGCAAGGCACAGGGCTTTGGGGTAGGAGGCTCTGACAGGGTCCTAGAGTCCCCCCCCCATCTCCTTTCCAAAACCTTATGTTGTTTAGTCATGTCTGACTCTTTGTGACCCCATGGACCAGAGCACGCCAGCACTCCTGTTTTCCACTGCCTCCCGCAGTTTGGTCAAACTCATGCTGGTAGCTTCGAGAACACTGTCCAGCCATCCCATCCTCTGTCATCCCCTTCTCCTTGTGCCCTCAATCTTTCCCAGCATCAGGGTCTTTTCCAGGGAGTCTTCTCTTCTCATGAGGTGGCCAAAGTATTGGAGCCTCAGCTTCAGGATCTGTCCTTCCAGTGAGCACTCAGGGCTGATTTCCTTAAGAATGGATAGGTTTGATCTTCTTGCAGTCCATGGGCCTCTCAAGAGTCTCCTCCAGCACCATAATTCAAAAGCATCCATTCTTCGGCGATCAGCCTTCTTTATGGTCCAGCTCTCACTTCCATACATCACTACTGGGAAAACCATAGCTTTAACTATACGGGCCTTTGTTGGCAAGGTGATGTCTCTACTTTTTAAGATGCTGTCTAGGTTTGTCATTGCTAGTCCCAAAGCCTAGTTAGTGCTTTCCTATCTTTGAAAAGGAGATGTGAGGGCTCTAGGGCCCCACCAGAGCCTTATGCCTCCTTCTCAAAGCTAGGTGCCATGCTTAGATGGCTTTGGGAAGGCAGTTCCAGGGCTGGGGGTGGAGTCTCAAATTTTGCCCTCGCTCCTACCCACCGCACAACAAGGCAGTCTTCAGCCTGCGGGTTCTGTGTTAAAGTATTCTTGTGGCCCACTTGGTATGAAAAGTTGGGCTTCCCTGTTCTAGAAAACACTGAACGCCATTTGTATTTCAAGTTTTGGGGTTTTTTTGGAAAAAAGATAAAATGTGGATTTCATACTGTGGCTTTATTGTCGTTGACATTACTTTTATGCGTGTGTGCAAGCCTCACTGATCATTCCAAGAAAAGCAGAACATGAAATATCTTAAAATAAACAGAAGCATTTGTTGGCAGAGTGAGGTCATGATACTACAAGGTTCAAGAAACTCCCCAATGGACTTCCAGCACCAAAGCTCAACATTTAATGTTCCGCAGTGAAAGTCAGTAGTTGCCTATGAAGAGATGATGCTGTCTTTTCCGAGTCAGACCAATGTTCCATTGCCTTCTCTGACATGCAGCAGCTGCAGGGTTTCAGGCAGTTCAGAGCACCTGAGACCTGAGAACTTTTCCAGGGAACCTGGGACCTTCTGCATGCAACCAGCCTTTTCAGACAGAAAGTGAGTTTATTCTCGCACTAATCGGCAGTGAGGCACTTCTGTATCGATCAGCTTGTTGCATCATTGGGGATTAAACCACTGCCGGTGTTTCTGTGTTTGCCTCTATGTTGAAAGAAACAGAAAATGAAAATGTTGCCTATCTTACATCATGGAGGACTTTGGAAAGGCTGCTCTGCTGTGGTTGCTTGCACTCTGCTCCGAAGCCGATACTAGAAGATTCAGCGCAGATAATACACATGCACAGCACCTATGCACAGCTCATCTTGCTTTATTGGCCGAGGGAGCTGGCGTATAGCTTCTGCATCATGTGGCCAGCATGACTAAGCCGCTTCTGGTGAACCAGAGCAGCGCACGGAAACACCATTTACCTTCCCGCCGGAGCGGTACCTATTTATCTACTTGCACTTAATGTGCTTTTGAACTGCTAGGTTGGCAGGAGCGGGGACCGAGCAACAGGAGCTCACCCCGTTGCGGGGATTCGAACCGCTGACCTTCTGATCGGCAAGTCTTAGGCTCTGTGGTTTAACCCACAGCGCCACCCGTGTCAGCCACCAACCTAGATGGCTTTAAAAGAGGATTAGAGGAAAGGGCTACTAGCCATGATCTCTGCCTTCACAGCTGGAGCAGTAATACTTCTGAATACCAGTTGCAACGGAGAGTGCTCTTGTGCTCGGATCCTGCATGTGAGTTTCCTACAGGCATCTGGTTGGCCTCTGTGAGAACAGGGTGCTGGACTAGATGGGGCACTGGCCTGATCCAGCAGAAATCTTCTAATTCCTGGATCCAGCAAGGGTTAAACTCTAATGGAGGACTCCACTGTTGTAGTAGCCAAGCCAGCTTTTTGGTAATGGCCCTATGTATGGATCGCTGGTATAAGAAAGGAAGGGCAAATGGGTGGGTTTCCCTCCCTCGTCTGGCTGGTAGTGAGAAAGACAAAAGGCAGTGTGAGAGAGAGAGAGCTGTACTGGAAGCAGGCCGCAGGTAGAAGCGTGAGAAGGAGAGATGCTTGATTGTTGCTTGAATCCAAGGCTGTGGCTATGGGAGAAGCAGGGCCTTCTTGGGGTGTTAATGCTGTGAGCCCCTCCATCGTAGGCTCAGGTTGTGTTATGTAATAATAATATAATAATAATAATAATATCTTTATTGTCATTGCCCCCTCTCCGGGACAACTAAATTACTTGGCTGCTCCATCCACCCAGGTAGGGCACTCCACTCAAAATCAGAACAACTATAAAAACACTAATTAAAACAATACAGTATAATACAGCAAGGAAGATTAGATGACTTTCAAAGTCCAGGTTTCCCATTCAGGGCCGAGATCACTCTGGAGAAGAAGCTGTTCTTGAGACGGCTCGTTCTTGTCTTCATCATCCTGTATCTCCGTCCCGACGGCAGGAGCTCGAAGAGACAGTGACCAGGATGCGATGGATCTTTTACTATGTCCAGTGCCTTCCTATGTACTAACCTTGGATCCTAGGACAATAGGCAAGTAGGATCCTAGAACGCAACAACTGATTGGCTTGTAGGAGAAGACCAATTAGGCTCCAGGAAGACGTTAATCAGCCTATTAGGCTGTTGGATCATAGAATGCAACAACCGATTGGCCTGCAGGAAAAGACCAATCAAGCTCCAGGAGGGAAGCAGAATCAGCCAATCGGACAGGACTCATTGTGTAAATAATGTATATATTTGGGGGGCAATTCAATCACTGTTTTACAAGCTGCAATAAAGAGCATGAAATCACTACAGGACTCCGAGTATATTTCAGGTTGGATATAGGTATAATTAAACCAGATATTCCGAAGACACCACAGTCTCTGCTGTCCCTCATTCCAAGGAGAGCAATCCCTGGGTACACGTCTGGAAACCCCGGAGTCTTGCACTGTTAGGAGATTGGGGTGGCGTTCAGCATTATGTTCTCAAACCTTGTTGAGGCCGCTCCTAGTCAGGGGTGACAATGCTCAGCTAGATGGAACAATGGTCTGGCTCAGTATAACACTACATCCAAAGTTCTGAAGGAGTCAGGACACTTATGTGAAGAAAACGTCTCAGAAATTTTGGCCCAGCTACAGAAGCAGTCCACATCACCTGGGCTCGTAGTTATCTCAAACACTCACCTGAGCCATTGATAACATGATTCCCATTTTCCTTGTGACACTTGGGCTGGAGGGAGTATTCTTTCTAGGAAAAAGGGAAAGAATTTTATTGTTTAGTTTACATTTATTTAAACCTTTGAATTGCAGCCTCCTCCTTGCATTGTTATGGTAAGAGCTTGATCCAAATGTTATAGGATGTTCTTGCTAGATCTAAGAACTTTGGGGGGATGTAATGGGAAGGTGGGGAAAGGAAAGCTACCTAAAAGACCGTATCCCCTCAAATGAGTATGCCTTGGTAGGCATACTTGGTAGGGACACTTGGTAGGGACAAGGAACAGGGCCTTCTCGGTGGCTGCTCCCAGATTTGTAACTCCCTCCCTAGAGATGCTAGACTGGCTCCCTCCTTGTTGCCCTTGCACCAGCAGCTAAAGTTGTTCTTATTCCATCAGGCTTTTGAGAACTATCTGCTTTTAATGAAAGGACTGGTGCCATGCTGTTTTGTATGGTTTTAATAGATTATATATATATATATATATATATATATATATATATATATAGATATAGTTTTAAGTCTATCAATGTTTAATTGTTTTTTTAATGATTGCTTTTTTGTGTTTTATTATTCTAAATCAGGCTCTAACATCTGCAGGGCCATGTAGGGCTTTACAGGGCTTTTATTCAAGTAAATCAAAAGTTGAAACCCTAATTCAGGAGTAGTAAGTATAGTGATCTCCAGCTGTTGGACTTCTACTCTCAACAGCCCCAGCTAGCATTACTGATGCTGGCAGAGGCTGATGGGAACTGTGGTTCAACAACATCTGGAGATCACAACACTGATAATAATAATAATAATAATAATAAATTTTATTTATATCCCGCCCTCCCCAGCCGAAGCCGGGCTCAGGGCGGCTAACAACACTAAAACAGTACAACATTATAAAACATTATAAAAATGGATTAAAATGAATTAAAATCAAAATTGATGGCAACCATAAACTAAAGTTTTGTAAAGATTGCCAGAGGAGGGAGTCAGGCTGTGCCCTGACCAAAGGCCAGGTGGAACAGCTCTGTCTTGCAGGCCCTGCGGAAAGATGTCAAGTCCTGCAGGGCCCTTGTCTCTTGTGAGAGAGCGTTCCACCAGGTTGGAGCCGCAGCCGAAAAAGCCCTGGCTCTAGTTGAGGCCAGCCTAACCTCTCTGTGGCTTGGGACCTTCAAGATGTTTTTATTTGAAGATCGTAAGTTCCTCTGTGGGGCATACCAGGAGAGGCGGTCCCGTAGGTACGAGGGCCCTAGGCCGTATAGGGCTTTGAAGGTTAAAACCAGCACCTTAAACCTGATCCTGTACTCCACCGGGAGCCAGTGCAGCTGGTATAGCACCGGATGAATGTGATCTCTAAGCGAAGACCCCGTAAGGAGTCTCGCTGCAGCATTTTGCACCCGCTGGAGTTTCTGGGTCAGTCTCAAGGGCAGCCCCACGTAGAGCGAGTTACAATAATCCAGTCTGGAGGTGACCGTCGCGTGGATCACAGTGGCTAGGTCAGGGCGTGAGAGGTAAGGAGCCAACTGCTTAGCTTGGCGGAGATGAAAGAATGCCGCCTTTGTTATAGCTGCAATCTGCGCCTCCATGGAGAGGGAGGTATCGAAGATTACACCCAAACTCTTAACGGACGGTGCTGGCACTAATTGCACCCCCGCAAGAGATGGGAGTTGCCCCCTCAGCCCCCTGTCGTCCCGTCCCAGCCAGAGGACCTCTGTCTTCGAAGGATTTAACTTCAGCCGGCTCCCACGTAACCATCCAGCCACAGCCTCCAAGCATCTGATCAGTGTGTCTGGGGCAGAGTCCGGGTGGCCGTCCATCAACAGATAGAGTTGGGTGTCATCAGCATACTGATGGCAGCCCAGCCCAAAACTCCGGACAAGCTGGGCGAGGGGGCGCATAAAGATGTTAAAAAGCATTGGGGAGAGTATTGCACCCTGGGGCACACCACACACCAAGGAGTGGCGGGATGACAATTCCCCCCCAAGCGCCACCCTCTGTCCCCGACCGGAGAGAAACGAGCGCAGCCATTGAAGGACTGTGCCCTGGATCCCCACGTCGGCAAGGCGGTGGTCCAGGAGTTCGTGATCGACCATGTCGAAGGCTGCTGACAGGTCTAGAAGAATCAGCAGCCCCGACCCGCCTCGATCCAGCTGCCTGCGGAGATCATCTGTTAGGGCGACCAGAGCCGTCTCAGTCCCATGACCAGCGCGGAAGCCGGACTGGAATGGATCCAGAGCCGATGTTTCATCCAGAAACCTACCAAGCTGTTCAGCAACCGCTCTCTCAATCACCTTACCCAGGAATGGAAGATTCGAAACCGGGCGGTAATTGGAAGATTCGAAACCGGGCGGTAATTGGATAGATCTAAGGGATCTAATGATGTTTTCTTTAAGAGCGGGCGCACCACTGCCTCCTTCAGTTCCCCTGGGAATGTCCCGGTGCCAAGGGACAGATTGATGATATCCCCCAGGGGGGCCCGCACCTCGTCTGGACACACTCTAATCAGCCAGGACGGGCACGGGTCGAGAGGACATGTGGTGGGCTTTCCAGCTCGGAGGAGTCTGTCCACATCGGCTGGGGATATCCGGTCAAAGTGGTCCAATACTGAACCCGAGGGCAGTCGAGGGGCCTCCAGTTCCCGGGGGCGCCATCTCTCGTAAGGTAACAGTATCCCCTTCGCGCACCCAGGTCTCAGTCACACATGCCAGGTCAACCCCCTGCGAGGTGAAGAAATCTCGCAGGGTGGCGGTTTTGTTGCCTATAGACCTGGCATTGCACAACACCAGTGACGGAGGTGAGTAATCCTTGCTCACCCTACCCTCGTCTCTCGGGATGGGGCGCAGATTGGAAGGGGTACGAGCATATCCGTATCTCGATCCCCTTCGCCTATGACATCTGCCCCCACCGCCATACCTCCCTTGCCCCTCCACAGTAGGAATCCCAAGCCTCAGGCTCACCTCCATTTACAGAATATAAAAGCAAACAAACAAAAACAATTATACGAAAATAAAGCCAATCCCCACCCCACTCCACAACCACCCCACCCCAACCCAAAATAGACCAAAACAAAATAAAAATACATGGATAAAAATCACCGCTTATGGTGGTACAACAAAGCAAAACAAAACAAAAAACCCACACAGTTTAAAACATATAAAAACACTTCAAACAACCGCTGCCGCAGCACCAATGTCCCCAAAGGTGCGGCAGTGATGAGCGTAGGCCCCGCCCCAAGGCCTGATGGAGAGTGGGCCTGCAGGGGGAAGCCCTCCCCACACGCACGGTGAAGCGGCAGCAGTGGTGTTCCGAGGCCTCCTTGAAGCCTTATATGCTGAGGTGGAGTCTGGGGCCCGTCCCCAAGCCCAAGGTGGAGAATGGGCTTGCAGGGGGAGCGGTCCTCCCCAAGACTCACCGGCAAAGCGGCAGCAGCAGTGTCCCGGGCCTACTTGGAGTCTTTTATGCTGAGGTGGAGTCTGGGGCCCGTCCCCAAGCCCAAGATGGAGAATGGGCTAGCAGGGGGAAGCCCTCCCCACACGCACGGCAAAGTATACCTGCCCTAAGGTATACAATTGATGTATCTGCTCTGCTAAGTGTGAATTCCGAGTTGTGAATAGAAGTTATGCACCTGAGTTAAAGTGCACTAGTAAATATGTTGACTCAGAGGTTGCACTCTGGTCGGTGCGGTTTAGTCTCCTATTGGTGAGTTGAGAATCACAGCTTCATAGTGCAATCCTATGTATGTTTGCTCAGAAGTACATCTTGTAGTGTTCAACGGGGCTTGCTGCCTAGCAAGTTTGTTTAGGATTGCAGCTTTTATTTTTGCAAAAATTCCCTGGCATGGAACCAAAATATTAGGGAGAAGCTTACAGCTGGTTTGCTGTCATGTATACCAACCACAAACTCATTTCCCATGTACCTTTTATTTTATTTTTTTACTTAAAAGCTTTCATATACCTCTTAATATTCTTTTTTTAAAAAAACCAAACAGCTAAGCAGTGCATAGTCTAAAACAGAAGAAGAAGAGTTTGGATTTGATATCCTGCCTTTCACTCCCCTTCAGGAGTCTCAAAGCGGCTAACATTCTCCTTTCCCTTCCTCCCCCACAACAAACACTCTGTGAGGTGAGTGGGGCTGAGAGACTTCAAAGAAGTGTGACTGGCCCAAGGTCACCCAGAGGCTGCATGTGCGGAGACGCGAACCCGGTTCCCCAGATTACGAGACTACCGCTCTTAACCACTACACCACACTGGCTCAAACCAACGAGATGGCCAAAACTGCACCATCCACACACAAGAAAAGTATTTGGGAAGTAGAGAAGTCTTGGGAGGAAAGAAAACCCAAGGAGGGAACCCTCCCAACAGCCCAATGGGGAATCAGCATGTTCAGAAGTCACAGAACATGTGTGTGTCTCTGTGGAGGAAGAGGAACAGAAAACAGGGAAGGCGGAATAGCGGAATGGAATGGAGTGATCTGAAAAAAGGGATTGGTTGGTTGAGAGGAAACGAACAGGCATACTCCACGCTGCAGTATTTTGTTGTAGGCCCAACTTCTTGTACTAAGAAGTCTTTGCTTAACCCAAAACTAGTGTACTATCAAATGGAGGGCTTTCTATTTATAATGTGTGTGGTGGTGTGTGTGTCCCCCCCTGTAAATGTGCTTATTGGGGTGTGGAGCTGGCGTGAACAATATCTATATCGCACCAGATGTGTTGGTCACCCACAGCCCCCGTCAGTAACATGAGAAAGAGGAAGCTTTAATTCTCATCCTTCCATACACTGGATTAATTCTACTTATTTACACGGGATAACCACTTCAAAGCGAGGAATGTTACCTCGACCCGTTTAACCCCGAGCAGAGAGTATAACAGGGGTGGGTTTCCACATCAAAAACCAGTTTTTTTTCAGAAGTTGTGCGAGCTAAGACCCCAATTTGGCACCTAAATTAGGAAAATAATCCCAACCTATGCTCTTAAAGGCTTCTGCACAAAAAGCCTTTGTGTTTCTCCAGGGCTCCCTGAAGGTTACTGTGTGTCAGCGCTGCTGGTTGCTAGGTGATCTTTATCTGGTGCTGCTCCTTCGGACAATGCTTTTCATAGTCAGAGGACTTCTTCTTCCTGCGATAGTACTTGAGAGACTGGGATTCTTGCACTTGATATCCTGAGACGCTGTAACATGAATACTGCTCGGTCCCAAGATGGCAGCAGCAGCAACCTTGGCCAAACTCCCCTCCACCCTTTCTCCTTGCTGATTTGCCAGGCATGGAATGTTCCATAAAAGTTTCTTTTCAAATCGGAGGAATTATGCGAGCTAACGTCACAGGCGCAGAGTGCTCTTCTTATCTGGTGGTACGAAGGGAACTCATAGGTAACTTCTGGGTGACGGAACACACACTGGAAAGTCAGTGTGGTGCATTGGTTAAGAGCAGGGGTAGGCAACCTAAGGTCCGTGGGCCGGATGCGGCCCAATCGCCTTCTCAATCTGGCTCACGGACGGTCCGGGAATCAGCATGTTTTTACATGAGTAGAATGTGTCCTTTTATTTAAAATGCATCTCTGGGTTATTTGTAGGGCATAGGAATTCGTTCAATTCCCCCCCCCCCAAAAAAAAATATAGTCCGGTCCACCACATGGCCTGAGGGACGGTGGACTGGCCCATGGCTGAATAAGGTTGCTGACCCCTGGTTAGAATCATAGAATCATAGAATCATAGAATCATAGAGTTGGAAGAGACCACAAGGGCCATCGCGTCCAACCCCCTGCCAAGCAGGAGACACCATCAGAGCACTCCTGACATATGGTTGTCAAGTCTCTGCTTAAAGACCTCCAAAGAAGGAGACTCCACCACACTCCTTGGCAGCAAATTCCACTGTCGAACAGCTCTTACTGTCAGGAAGTTCTTCCTAATGTTTAGGTGGAATCTTCTTTCTTGTAGTTTGGAACCATTGGTTAAGAGTGTCAGACTGGGACCTGGACCTGGGTTCAAATCCCCACTCAGGGACCTTGTGCCAGTCACTCTCTCTTAGCCAAACCTACCTCACGCAGGGTTGTTGTGAGGACAAAATGGGGGGAGAGAACCATTTACACTACTCTGAGCTCCTTGGAGGACAAATGTGGTGTTATAAATAAGATAAGCAAATGGGTAGGCCTGGTCCTCGACAGTTGCGGAGCTCTGGAAGACAGTTCCTAGCTTGTTTCAACACTCGACCGCCTTCTCTCTCCCTCTTTATTCCCCCTTACTTTCTCACTGCTCCTTCAAGCCTGAGGCCTCTCCTTCTGAGGCTGGATTAAGTACGGCTGGAACTAACTGCACGGCCTGGGAATAAACCCCCTGCCCACCGGAAACACCTGTAAAAGGAACTAGAAAGCAGCGGTTGGCATTTGGGTGATGCTCACTTATGCACTGCCATAAAATAACTCTTTTTTCTGATGCTTCGCTAAAAACTGAGGGCCCCAATTTGCATAAATTCTGTGTGTGCTAGTATAGAAGTAAATGTAGAAATTATAACTATAATTCAAATTGAAATACAATGCGTCTCACCATAGTGGAGATGACTATAAGTAGGTGACTGCACTTTCCGCTGTCCAGGTGCTAAGTGATAATTGGTTGCTTTAGCATCTCTGTCTTCCTTCTTATGGTCCTTTGATTGATATTTGGACTAGACCCCCTCTCTAGCATAGGCTCATGGCCATCCTAGGTTGGACGCTCTTGCTCTTGCATTATATTCCACTGTTCTTATGAGGAACTTAAGGTCCATTCTTTTTAATCTAGTATTTTTCATGGTTGAGGGGAGGTTTCAACTTGGGCTCCCCATTCCTAGTCCAACACTCTAACCCCTATGCTACCTTGACTCTATCTAAGGTATAATCCTGAATCTGCCCAGATTGTTTTTTCCATGGCTTTGCCTTGCTCCTGCCTCTTCTGTGAGCTCCTTCCTGATCCTGCAATTCCTTTGTGTCTTTACTTGCTCCCTGCCTGTTTGCTTCTACTTAGTTAGTTAAAACATTCCTATCCAATCCCTCTCAATTCAAAATTTCCAGGGTCAGTAACTATTTTTTTTTGCCAGAGTGGCATTTTGAGAAGGAGGTGGAAACTGAGTCTCACTCACTCCTGAGGAGTTTATTATCTACTCTCCTCCTGACGGTCCCAGGAAGGAAGCACATGTGCATCAAAATAAAAAAAAAAATTAAAAATGCAAAATTAAGCGAGTACCATTGTAAAAATCTGCAATGAAACAGCAGATTATTAAAACACCATGAGGCAACTGCATCAGAAGTAGAGGTTAAGGACGGTGGACTCGTAATCTGGTGAACTGGGTTCACGTCTCTGCTCCTCCACTTGCATCTGCTTGGGCCAGTCACACTTCTCTGAAGCCTCTCAGCCCCACTCACCTCACAGAGTGTTTGTTGTGGGGGAGGAAGGGAAAGGAGAATGTTAGCCGCTTTGAGACTCCTTCGGGTAGCGATAAAGCAGGATATCAAATCCAAACTCTTCAAACAAGACGCTCTCATTCCATCCATGCACCTGAACCCTCCCGAAAAGCCTGGGCAGAAAGGTGTGTCCTCACTTGTAGGTGAAGCAGAAGCAGTGTTGTGGTAAGACACATCTCAGAAGGGAGGTCATTCCATTGCTACACTGCCTCTACTTCAATATCCCCTCTTTTGTTTTTAATGACAGCCAGTGCTTTTTTTCTGGGGGTACGCATGCCCCTAAACATTTTATGAATCTAAGTTTGGCTTCATTGAGGGGCAGTATTTCAATATGAGTAGGAAAATGAGAATACCCCTAAACATTTAATTTTTTAAAGGAAAAACAGCACTGATGACAGCAACTGGAGTCGATGCAGCAACACTTAGTGGGTAGGAGGTGGATTTGTCCCCAAGGTCTCCTAGTTACTGACTATGGATATTTGTGATATAAAAAACGAACACCAAATATTGTGACAAAGCAGATGCACGCTTTCCCTTTGTTCAGACTTTTTCTTTTTGCCCGCAAGTAGAATGCAAGGTCTCACTTAGCTTGTCAAATAATGCTTGTTGGCTAAAAGGCACATTGCGTACTGCTTCTGTCCCTGTTTGTATCTATATTAAATATCTCAGCACAATGAGAACAGCTGCTTCCGTGGAGGAGGACATCTCACGGCCGTTTCCTTTTTATCTGTTTCATACCACATATTGAAAGGAAATATACACATTGCTTGCAAAAAGCACACACACACAAAAACGCCTTTCTGCAACATAGAAACTAATCTTGTTTATGTAAATGAAGATCACATCCACACCATTAACACTTCCCCCAAAGTACTTTGGGAACTGCTAGCATATCCTCCAACATTTCTCCAGTGAAAATTTGTTGTCGCTTAGTTGTGCTTGATTCTTCGTGACCCCATGGACCAGAGCCCGCCAGGCACTCCTGTCTTCCACTGCCTTCCGCAGTTTGGTCAAACTCATGCTGGTAGCTTCGAGAACACTGTCCAACCATCTCGTCCTCTGTTGTCCCCTTCTCCTTGTGCCCTCCATCTTTCCCAACATCAGGGTCTTTTCCAGGGAGTCTTCTCTTCTCATGAGGTGACCAAAGTATTGGAGCCTCAGCTTCAGGATCTGTCCTTCCAGGGAGCACTCAGGGCTGATTTCCTTAAGAATGGATAGGTTTGATCTTCTTGCAGTCCATGGAACTCTCCAGAGTCTCCTCCAGCACCATAATTCAGAAGCATCAATTCTTCGGCGATCAGCCTTCTTTATGGTTCAGCTCTCACTTCCATACATCACTACTGGGAAAACCATAGCTTTTACTATACTGACCTTTCAATCTGCTCTTTAAGATGCTGTCAGTGAAAATAGGGATGTTCTGTTGAACAACGACAATTTTATTATTCAAACCCCACCCATCTGATTGGGTTGCCCAAACCACTCTGGGCGACTTCCAACATACTAAAAAAACAAAACAAAACAAAACCCCATCAAACACTTCCCCACACAGGGTTGCCTTCAGATGTCTTCTAATGGTTGTACTTCATCTCCTTGGCTCAAGGGTCACATAACTCCACACCCTCCAACATTTCTCCAATGAAAATAGGGACGTCCTAAGGAAAAGTGGGACATTCTGGGGATTTCAACTAAAACTCCATCTCTTAGACAAATCGAAAGGGAGCCCCATCCTTGTTTACATCTGGTTATAGATCCATTTTTATTCTGCAATTAAGTAATCAGTTAATTATCCAAACTAATTAAACCAATTGGTATTTACATCTCTGGTATGTATTACTGCAAAGCTAGGACCAATAGGTGGAATCGTATCTTATCAATTCTTAAACAGCTGGTTACTAAAGTGGCCGTGTGTGGCCTACTTAGGAGATTCTTCTGTTTGAAGGGCTGCCTGGTCCAATTCTGTTTTTTTTTTTTTTTTTTTAAAAAATGATTTTTATTAATTTTACAACATAAACAAAAAACAAACAAACATAACACGACTTCCCCATACCTCCCCTTCACTGCATCCTTGTTTTAAAATTTTTTAGCGATCCTTCATCCATTTTTATATTTAATTCTCTTTAAAATTTTCTTAAGCTTAAATTTTTACAGCTGTAATTCTTTATATCAAATCCCTTG
Organism: Podarcis erhardii; assembly: GCF_964252035.2. Classification (NCBI taxonomy): domain Eukaryota; kingdom Metazoa; phylum Chordata; class Lepidosauria; order Squamata; family Lacertidae; genus Podarcis; species Podarcis erhardii. The sequence continues at coordinate 105,814,857 of NC_138498.1, read as the reverse complement.
ACATCTTAACATTCCGAAATTTTACAACAATTTTTAAGATAAATTTTAAATTTTTCCCAGTCCTCTTCCACTGTCTCTCTCCTCTGGTCACGAATTCTGCCGGTCATCTCTGCCAGTCCCATAAATTCAGTCACCTTGGTCTGCCATTCTTCCAGAGTAGGTAGTTCTTTAGTCTTCCAATACTTTGCCAAGAGAATTCTTGCTGCTGTTGTTGCATACATAAAAAATGTTCTATCTTTCTTTGGAATCATTTGGCCTACCATGCCCAAGAGAAAAGCCTCCGGTTTCTTTACAAATGTCCACTTAAGGATTTTCTTAATTTCATTATAGATCATTTCCCAGTAGGCCTTAATCTTCGGGCAGGTCCACCAAAGATGATAAAAAGTTCCTTCGCATTCATTACACTTCCAACAGTTGTTATTGGGCAAATGATATATCTTTGCAAGCTTGACTGGGGTCATGTACCATCTATAGATCATTTTCATTATATTCTCTTTTAAGGCACTACATGCCGTGAATTTAATACCTGTGGTCCATAACTGCTCCCAGTCAGCAAACATAATATCATGACCAATGTCTTGTGCCCACTTAATCATAGCTGATTTGACCGTTTCATCCTGTGTGTTCCATTTTAGCAGCAGATTGTACATTCTAGACAGATTCTTAGTATTGGGTTCTAACAATTCTGTTTCTAGCTTTGACCTCTCCTTCTGGTCCAATTCTGGTTTAAAGGCAAAATAAACACCAGAAGTGAAGTTGCCCATCAACAGTTATGCACCAGGGCAACTGACCAGGCACACAGGCCATTCAGTCACAGTCTTCCCCACTATAGTGGAATATACTGAACTGGTATCTGAATTACTGTATGACGAGGTTTGTGTTCAGTATTCGGCAAAAACTACACAATGGAGTGTGGGAGTCAATAGAGGTGACACCTGTGGGGAGGGAACTGCTACCTCAGACCTACTGAAATTAATAGACACGACAAACTAAGATTCATCAGTTTTAGTGGGTTTACTCTGAGTAGGAGTGAATTCAATACAACCCTGGGAGTATAGGATTGCTAGCCATTCTAGGGGGAAAGATGTGCTGCTGAGTCATCCTGCTCAATGCCCCTGCCTTTGCCTTGTGGTCAAAGAAATGAAATACAGTATAAACCAAATCCACCCCCCCTCACACACACACTGCTGCAAGCTTGCTAGGGAGGTATGGATGGCTTGCTTGGCTTCCTGAGAGAGAGAAGATACCACGACAAAGGACCTTTCAAACAAAGGCTTTCTGGTTGATTTAATAATTCGTATGTAGAAAAATGAGGGGGGCAGAGAATATTTAGGAGGAGCTAGGCCCCCTAGCTCCCCTGTGAAGGCGCTTCTCTGAGTGCTCCTGCTGCCACAAGTGAGGTGGGTGATATCTGAGGAAAGGGACTTCTTAGTTTTGGCTCCCTGTTAATGAAATTCTGCCCCCTGGAAGACTTGCCTGATGCAGGTGAAGGTCTTATTTTATCAGGCTTTTAAACTGTTAAAACTAATGATTTTATTACTGCAAATTACCGTATTTTTCGCTCTGTAAGACGCACCCAACCATTAGAGGCACCTAGTTTTAGCGTAGGAGAACAAGAAAAAAAATATTCTCTCCCTCTCTGCGCATCGCCTCTCCAGCAGCACCTTCAGCGAAGGACCTAAGTGTGGCTACCCCGCTGTGATCAAGAGGCTTTGCGTGGCTGTCACAGCTTCAGTGATAGCTGCGCAGCCTGCATTCGCTCCATAAGACGCACACACATTCCCCCTTACTTTTTAGGAGGAGAAAAGTGTGTCTTATAGAGAGAAAAATATGGTGGTGGTCGTGGTAGTAGTAGTAGTAGTACCCTGCCCATCTGACTGGGTTGGCCCAGCCACTCTGGGTGGCTTCCAACAAATATAAAAGCATCTATCATCTATATCTATCTATCTATCTATCTATCTATCTATCTATCTATCTATCTATCTATCTATCATCTATCCATATCTATCTATCTATCATCTATCCATATCTATCTATCTATCTATCTATCTATCATCTATCTATCTATCTATCTATCTATCTATCTATCTATCTATCTATCTATCTATCATCTATCCATATCTATCTATCTATCTATCTATCTATCTATCTATCTATCTATCTATCTATCTATCTATCTCTATATCTCTATCTGTCTATCTATCTATCTATCTATCTATCTATCTATCTATCTATCATCTATCTATCTATCATCTATCTATCTATCTATCTGTCTATATCTATCTATCATCATCATCCCAGTTACAGATAGGTAGCCGTGTTGGTCTGCCATAGTCAAAACAAAACAAATTCCTTCCAGTAGCACCTTAAAGACCAACTAAGTCAGTTCTTGGTATGAGCTTTCGTGTGCATGCACACTTCTTCAGATACCAAATACTTCAGATACTTCTTCAGATATCATCATCATCATCATCTATCTATCTAATCTCTATTTTTTATCTTGTGTGCCACATAAATGTGGAAGGGTGGCATAGATTTTTTTTAAAAAAATACTAATGGCTGACCTATGGCAGAGCTACTAAAGCACAAGGGAAATGGTGTGTGCAGGGAGCGCTTGGCCATTTTATGATTCACTTCTATCAAATCGATCTTGCGACTTGTTTTTCTGAGAGCTAACATTTCAAATTTCCTGTGGAGAGAAATACAGCATGACGTGAGGTGGCGTGACACCACCGAGTCATCTGGTTAAAACCGTTGCACTGAATCATAGCCGGCTCGTCTTTCTCAGGAGCAAGTAAATTAACTAGCATCAAATCAGGATATTACACTGAATCTAATAAAATATACTCCTAGGATATGTGTGTTCTGCGCGTGTGAAAGTGTATTGAATGTATTTCCTGCTAAGGGGAGATGAACAAGATCTTATGTTTGAGGTAGATATTTTAACCTCCCAGCTTTTGTGCTTGGAAATTGACTTATTATATAATGGTAACTATTGGAGCATTTTATTAGAGGTGAGCCTCTTCCTACTTTAATGGTTAGTGAACTCTTTCCAGGCTTAATTCAAGATTACGGGTGTTTTTTTTTACAGCACGATCCTGTCCACGTTTACTCTGAAATTGTACCTAAATGGCAGAATTACTCCTTAGTCAGTGTGCTTCGGATCACGACCCTAAGTAATCTGGGACCAAATATATAAGCCTGCCTGTCCAACTGTTGAGGCTTAGTGTCTTGTCTCCCTGCCACCTGCAATGTGGCAAGTGTGCATGAAAGACAGGGCCAGCCCTACATTTAGGCAGAGTGAGGCAACTGCCTCAGGCAGCAGATGCCAGGGGAGGTAGCCGTATCCCTACCATTTCTCCTGTATAGCTCAGTGGTAGAGCACCTGCTTCATAGAATCAAAGAATTACAAAGGTCACCTAATCCAGCCCCTTGCAATGCAGGAATCTCAACTAAAGTATCCATGAGAGATGGCCACCCAACCTCTGCTTAGAATCCTTCAAGGAAGGAAAGTACACAACATCCACTCTCAAACAGCTCGTACTATCAGAAAGTCCTTCCTGATGTTTAGTCAGAATCTCCTTTTATTGGTGGAATCATAGAATCATAGAGTTGGAAGAGACCACAAGGGCCATCGAGTCCAACCCCCTGCCAAGCAGGAAACACCATCAGAGCACTCCTGACATATGGTTGTCAAGCCTCTGCTTAAAGACCTCCAAAGAAGGAGACTCCACCACACTCCTTGGCAGCAAATTCCACTGTCGAACAGCTCTTACTGTCAGGAAGTTCTTCCTAATCTTTAGGTGGAATCTTCTTTCTTGTAGTTTGGAACCATTGCTCCGTGCCCGCTTCTCTGGAGCAGCAGAAAACAACCTTTCTCCCTCCTCTATGTGACATCCTTTTATATATTTGAACATGGCTATCATATCACCCCTTAACCTCCTCTTCTCCAGGCTAAACATGCCCAGCTCCCTTAGCCGTTCCTCATAAGGCATCGTTTCCAGGCCTTTGACCATTTTGGTTGCCCTCCTCTGGACACGTTCCAGTTTGTCAGTGTCCTTCTTGAACTGTGGTGCCCAGAACTGGACACAGTACTCCAGGTGAGGTCTGACCAGAGCAGAATACAGTGGCACTATTACTTCCCTTGATCTAGATGCTATACTCCTATTGATGCAGCCCAGAATTGCAGAATTGGTAACTTGAAGTCATTGGTTCGAGTCCAAACAAGCTTGCTCAATCTTCCATGTGACAGCTCTTAAGATACTTGAAGATGGCTATCACATCTCCTGTCAGTCTCCTCTTATGCAGGCTAAACATACCCAGCTCCTTCAACCGTTCCTCATAAGGCTTGGTTTTCCAGACCCGTGATCATCTTGGTTGCCCTCCTCTGCACATGGGAGGAGGCAGAGGGTCCCATATCCAATTTCCAGGTCTGGCTGGGAACTTTTCCCGTCTGAAATTATCAAGAACCGCAGCCAATCAGTGTTGACAATACTGAGTTAGGAGGTCCAATGGTCCGACTTGGTATAATACAGCTTCCTAAGTTCCTATCAGGTGTAAGGAATATTGTATCAGCAAACTTTTCAGTAGCTCATGTTCCTTTGCCAGCAAATTGTGTGTATGCATCTCTCTCTCTCTCTCTCTCTCTCTGTGTGTGTGTGTGTTATGAGAGTTTTATAAGCATCTCTAGATTTGTTTTTGCTTTCTGAAATTTGCTGAAATTTCATTTCAGTTCTGTTTTGGTAGTGGATCAGCAGAAGCACACGTTTGGCAACATTTCTCTCCATGTGTCTTTTCCCTGCCGCTACATTTTTGCCAGTGGCAAAATGTGCATTCCACACAGGTTCCTTGCTTTATGGCTCTCCTAAAAGAGAGCATGCCATGCCATTGTCAAAGCTTTATGCCTGCTCTGCTCTCCTACGCTAAGTATTAATCATATGGTAATTGTCCCACACCTGGCTAGCGTAGAGTCACCTTTCAACGGAATGAATGCCACCAGTAATCTCTGGTTGCATTCTTGCTTTGATTGAGGCGGTTTCGATGAAGCCAGCTGCCAGCCTGCACATAATCTAAGTACCAATAATGCGAACTTAATTGCTCCATGGCAGGAATGCCTTTGAACAGATTCAGGTCTGCATAAAATAATGTTGCCATCACTATATTATGCTGTTCCAAATCTGATCTCATGAACTGGGGAGAGACTGAGGTGATTAATAAATCTTAAGATGTATAAACACAGCAATCCTATACATGCCTACTAAGTAAGTCCTATTTTGTTCAATGGCACTTATTTCTGGATTGGTGGGTATAGGATTGCACCTTAAATTACCAGTCAGAAAGAGATTTAAGATACAATCCTAAATTAAGGTTACCAGACGTCCCCGTTTCCCAGGGACAGTCCCCGGATTTACACATCAGTCCCCATACAAAATCCATTGAAATTGAAAAGTGTCCCTGGATTCATTGAAAAAAACCCTTATCCTAAGTCCACGTACCTTGAAGAAAGCCCAATTGAATTCAGTAGGACTTATGAGGAAGCATGACTGGGATTGCACTGCAAAAGTTGCAATCCTTTGCATACTTAAAAGGTAAAGGGACCCCTGACCATTAGGTCCAGTCGTGACCGACTCTGGGGTTGTGGCGCTCATCTTGCTTTATTGACTGACGGAGCCGGTGTACAGCTTCCGGGTCATGTGGCCAGCATGACTAAGCCGCTTCTGGTGAACCAGAGCAGCGCACAGAAACGCCGTTTACCTTCCTGCCGGAGCGGTACCTATTTATCTACTTGCACTTTTTTGTTGTGCTTTCGAACTGCTAGGTTGGCAGGAGCAGGGACCGAGCAACGGGAGCTCACACCATCGCAGGGATTTGAACCGCCAACCTTCTGATCGGCAAGTCCTAGGCTCTGTGGTTTAACCCACAGCGCCACCTGCGTCCCTTTGCATACTTAAAGGTAAAGGTAAAGGTACCCCTGCCCGTACGGGCCAGTCGTGTCCGACTCTAGGGTTGTGCGCTCATCTCACTTTAGAGGCCGGGAGCCAGCGCTGTCCGGAGACACTTCCGGGTCATGTGGCCAGCGTGACGAAGCTGCTCTGGCGAGCCGGCACACCGCAGCACACGGAAACGCCATTTACCTTCCCGCTATAAAGCGGTACCTATTTATCTACTTGCACTTAGGGGTGCTTTCGAACTATTAGGTGGGCAGGAGCTGGGACCGAAGACGGGAGCTCACCCCGCTGCGGGGATTCGAACCGCCGACCATACGATCGGCAAGTCCTAGGCACTGAGGTTTTACTCACAGCGCCACCCGCGTCCCCTACATGGGCATACTTACATGGGCGGAAAGCGCTTGGAACTCAGTGGCACTTACTTCTAAGTAGACCTCTACAGGATTACTCCATATCGTGGACTATTTCTGCGAGCAGCAAAATCATTAATAGTGGGGCATTTAGCTGAATACTCTTGGGTGAGGAGGTGGAATTTTCCAACAGCTTTTCCTCAGAAAAACCCTCTATTGAAAAAAATTCAGCTCACTTAACGTTGAATGAAATTCTAACGTTGGTTCATGCTGGTTGATTGAAAGAAGGAGTGGGGGGAGGGGCTGGAAACTGGCAGGAGTAGTGGGGACAAATCCATTGCTTCCTTCAGTGATTTTAAAATAATATTGAAGAGTACTAAAAACTGGATCCTCATTGTGTCCAGAATTCATGGATGAAGAAATTTGGAAAGCCATTTTGCAAAATATAGTGAGAACAGGATGTTGGGCCTTTGACCTGATCCAACACAGCTCTTATGACTACCCCCCACCTTATATTCTCCAGGACAGGACTTGAATTTTCCTTCAGAAGCAACTCGACAAAAGTGCTTAGTTCCACCACCCTCAGAAGTACAGCCTGGGAGACAGACGGCTTTCTCTGTGGCACCCCATAAATTGTGGCACTCCCTCCTCACAGAGCCACATCTCGCATTTTCACTGCACAGCTTCTGCCATATGCTGAAGACACACCTCTTTACCCTGACCTTTGGCAGTTAAAATATTTTGAGTTTCTTCTGGGGACCCATTAATTTTGCTGTATTTACAATGTTCTGTTTTGGTAGGAACACATTGCACTTGTTTTCGTAACTCTGTATTATATCACTGGGAAAGCTTATAAATAAATAAAAGGGAACACTCTTTTCCAAAAATTTGTCAGAAAATATATCCTGATTAATTTTGGCTTAGTCGGATTTGAAAGAAATCAAGGATGTTTCTCTCTCGATATCAGGTCTTAGATGATTTCCCAGAATGCACTGCTAGACAGGGCCACAGAAAAGACAAGCGTCTCGTGGGTGTCAGGCTAAGAACATGTGAAGTCCGTTGCATGAGTGTCCTCACCCGAGAATTGGCAAGCGGCTCTGAAGCACTCTAAAATACAAGGGCTATTATGCTGCTGTCACTGGCTTCAAAGGAGGTCATTTTTGGTGGCGATTTTTAAGCCAGAGGAGCCATCAGTCTTTGGCAGCAAGATCTGTCAGCTGGTGCTTAGCCAAAAGGCTAAGATCATTGACTGCTGTCTCTCATTCAGCTTCTTTAAGTTCCCTTCAGCTTTATAAAGAATGGCAAGCGAATGGTTTCATGTCACAGCAAAGATAAGGATGAGGCATCCTGAGCACACAGGATGGGGGTGGCAAAAGAAGAGAGATGAGAACGATGCTAATGGAAAGGAAGGCAGCTCAAAGCATAGAAAGCAAAGAAGGGCAGGCAACAGCCTTGGCTTCCCAGCAGGGCTCACTGTTTCTAGGGTGTACTGTCCACAGTGAGCTAGGCCCCAAACTAGACAACACAGTAGAGCAGAGTCTTTAACCTGCCCATCCCCAAGTGCTACAGGTTGTTTGGGTACCAGCTCCAAAATGGATTCCCATCAAATTGTGTTAAATGTAAGACTAAGAGTCTTGCTGGATCAGACCTGCATCCTGCTCCCAAAGTGGTCACCCAGATGTCTTTAGGAAACCCACAAGCAGGACCTGAATGCTATAGGTCCTGTATACCTGAAGGAGCGTCTCCACCCCCATCGTTCAGCCCGCACACTGAGATCCAGAGCCGAGGGCCTTCTGGCGGTTCCCTCATTGCGAGAAGTGAGGTTACAGGGAACCAGACAGAGGGCCTTCTCGGTACAGTGGTACCTCAGGTCAAGTACTTAATTCGTTCCGGAGGTCTGTACTTAACCTGAAACTGTTCTTAACCTGAAGCACCACTTTAGCTAATGGGGCCTCCTGCTGCTGCCGCGCCGCCGGAACACGATTTCTGTTCTCATCCTGAAGCAAAGTTCTTAACCTGAAGCACTATTTCTGGGTTAGCTGAGTCTGCAACCTGAAGCGTATGTAACCTGAGGTAACACTGTAGTGGCGCCCACCCTGTGGAACACCCTCCCTTCAGATGTGAAGGAAATAAGCAGCTATCCTATCTTTAAAAGACATCTGAAGGCAACCCTGTTCAGGGAAGTTTTTAATATTTAATGCTGTACTGTTTTTAACATTTGATTGGGAGCCGCCCAGAGTGGCTGGGGAAACTCAGCCAGATGGGCGGGGTATAAATAAATAAATTATTATTATTATTATTATTATTATTATTATTATTATTATTATTATTGGAAGCTGCCCTACTACAGTTTCTGGCAACTGGAGTTCAGAATCATGCTGCGTTGAGCAATGGCAGTAGACCCTAGCCATTGTGACAAGTAGCCATTGATAGCCTTTTCCATGAATTTCTCTAATCCAAGTGGATGGCCATCAGCGCCTTTAAAGTATGCTTGTTTTTTCGGTTTCTGGTTTTAAGGCATTCATTCTAGACCAGAGGTTGCCATTTGTGGCACCTTGGATACAATGGCATCTTTGAGATCTTCCCCCTGGTGCCCACAAAGCCAATATTATCATTATCATCACCATCACTGAAGGCAAAATAAAAGTGGTTGGTTTTCTGCCCCTTCCAGTCCTTGTCTTTAGGCCCATGGCTTCCTTCCTTCACCATAAGGACATCAGAAGAGGCTGTTGGATGAGGCCAATGGCCTATCTGGTCCAGCATCATGTTCTCACGGTTGCTGGTAGGAACCAGATGCCTGTGAGAAACCTGTAAGCGGGAACTGAGCACAAGAGCCCTCTCCACCACAGTCCAGCAACTAGTATTCAGAAGTTTTACTTCTTTCGACTGTGGAGGCAAAGCACAGCATGTTCTTATCCTTTACTAGACTGGTGACTGGGAGTAGCCGCTGAGACCATATTACACCGATCCTGGAAGACCTACATTGGCTCCAAGTATGTTTCCAAGCACAATTCAAAGTGCTGGTGCTGACCTTTAAAGCCCTAAACAACCTTGGCCCAGTATACCTGAAGGAGCATCTCCACCTCCATCGTTCAGCCCAGACACTGAGGTCCCGCTCCGAGGGCCTTCTGGCAGTTCCCTCACTGTGAGAAGTGAGGTTACAGGGAACCAGGCAGAGGGCCTTCTCAGTAGTGGCGCCGGCCCTGTGGAACACCCTCCTGTCAGATATCAAGGAAATAAACAACCACCTGACTTTTAGAAGACATCAGAAGGCAGCCCTGTTTAGGGAAGTTTTTAATGTTTGATGTTTTATTGTGTTTTTAATATTCTGTTGGGAGCCGCCCAAAGGGGCTAGGGAAACCCAGCCAGATGGGTGGGGTATAAATAAATATAATCATCATCCTCATCATCATCTTATCACAGAGTTTAATTCAATATGAAAAGTAATTTTGCAGAGTACAGTTCTCTGAGAAAACGGTAGGAAAAATTCACCTTCCCCACAATAATTTGCAGTGAAACCCATCTACCCCCCCAGCCCCCATTTCACTGTCCTGCATGTAGCATGAAGAGTTTGGGGGGGGACTGGTTTTGCTCTTCCATGTATTGTCTTAGTTTTCTTCACATTGACTTATAGCCCCAGAACTCAAAGATTTTTCTGCTCATCCCTTTGTCAGCTTGCCAAAGTGTCTCCTGTTTTGTCCTTCCTGTCTCCTGCTTCGCAGGCAAAGAAGTGTAAAGTGAGGCATCTGCTTATTTTTTGAGTAAGACAGAAATATTATATTACCTTTATTCCCTGACCTCAACACAAAATAGTTTTCAACTAGTATCATATGACACAATGCTCTTCAGAGCCATGAGTGCTTGTTGTTGTAATGTTGCATTATCTATCTTTGAGAGAAAGAAAAAAATCCTAATTTCTATGCTGGGAAGTAACTGGACAAGTTCAAGAGAGGACAAGCTGGGAATAGTCCTACAAAGTTTCTGGCTGAGCATTGCAAAATGAACAACAACCCTGATGGGTTTTTAATAGCAGGGAAGTTATGATTTCATATTGACACCAGGCACAATGCCTCATTAACAGGCTTTATCACAGTGTCCTGTTACCATGGTGTCATGGCAGGCTCCATGACAAACGGCCAAGTGGTCCCATCGCCAGTTTATCCTCTTTCGCTGTTCATGTTGGTTGCCAGACCAGCAGAATACAAGTATTTAGGGTGTTAGTTTCACTGCACAGTGAAAGAAAAGGGGTATATCTGCCCATGGTCTGTGGTTTATATAAACATCACCTGGAAAAGAGGAGGCTGAGAGGAGATATGAGAGCCAACTTCAAAGATCTGAAGGGCTGTCACATGGAAGATTGAGCAAACACTCCCTGGTCTCTGTTTCAGCCAGTTGCATTACAGTGGTACCTTGGGTTAAGTACTTAATTTGTTCTGGAGGTCCGTACTTAACCTGAAACTGTTCTTAACCTGAAGCACCACTTTAGCTAATGGGGCCTCCTGCTGCCACCGTGCCGCCGCTGCATGATTTCTGTTCTCACGCTGAAGCAAAGTTCTTAACCCGAGGTAATATTTCTAGGTTAGCGGAGTCTGTAACCTGAAGCGTATGTAACCTGAGGTACCACTGTATTTGCAAGCATGCCTTACTACAATCAGTGGGGCTTGCTCCCATCCATGTAAATGTGTATAGGATCGCAGCTTAAGAGTATACATTCTTGTTTTGTGAATTTAAAACATGATTGTATGTCACGTGGGACATGTTTCTCGATACCTGTATCCTTCTGGTCACGGCCAGACCCGAAGGCAGGGATAGTCTTCAGACTAAACTTCCCTCCTTGGTAATGACATGGTGTAACTCCTCCTCCTGACTGGGATTACTGGGATTCCATCTTGCACAGACCCAAGGATTCCTCTGGGATGGGCCATCAACACCCTTTGTCATGTTAACAGCCTCTATCCCAGCTGAGCCCCTGGCCTGGAAAGGGAGCTTAGCCTGTGTTTTCCCACTGGCCTGGAATCTTCCCTCCAATATGCCAAACGCTGTCTAAATACTACTGTTCATTAATGTCTACCGCTCGCTAACGGACTTTGGTACCCTAGATCTATAACAGCATTACTATTATTATTTATTGCATTCCGATACTGCCCTTCATCCAAGGATCACAGGGCGCTTTACAATACGCGTGGGGTTATACTGCCCTAAAGGCCTAGCTAATCAGTGACCCTGAGAATGTGCTCTTGCTCCAAACAGTAAACAGACCAAAGTCCATCAATTCAACATTCTTTGCAAGGACCCCAGCACACTAAGTTGGCTGCTGCTCACCTCTGATATATGGCTTGTTAACCATTGCTTTTGCCTATCAGGGTACTCCTATTTAAGCTTCAGGGGGAGGGAAAAGTGAAAGAGGTCCTCTTTGCCAGCTTGACGCTTCAGCAGTTTAGTTGTTAATAACTTGATCTACAGGTAGGTGCAGAAATGTGCAACAGCTGCACATTTCACAATAGGACGTCCCTATTTTCATTGGAGAAATGTTGGAGCGTATAACGCTGCCATTTGGGCTACCTCTTTGGCCTACAAAGGTTCCCTCAGAATTATAGTTCCAGATAACTGCCATACAAAGTAAATGTATGTCTGTCAGTTTTGGGGGCTTATGTGTGACTCCAGGAAGTCCCATAAGGCTCTCTTCTGTATTTATACCTGAGGGATTCCCAGCTAGTTGACACGTTTTACAGCATGGGTCTGCAAACTAAGACCAGCGGGCTGGATCAGGCCCAATTGCCTTCTGGATGCAGCCTGCGGACGGCCCGGGAATCACCGCGTGGATTGCCAGTGCGTGCACTCTTTTCCTCTCCCTCCCTCTCCCTCATACAGCAGCGGCACCAGTGCCTCCTCCCTCCCTCCCTCCCTCCTGACTTCTCCCCGCCCTGCCTAGAGGAGGAAGGGGGCTAGGCTTTGTTGGTGCCAGCAGCAGCAGCGCTTGAGTGGCCGCCATTTTAAGAAGCCCCTCTCTGGAGCCCTTTTGTACTCCGCTCATTGTCCCTTCTCCTCCTCCGCCGCCAGCCCCTGCCGCTCACAAGACACAGGTAAGCAGCCACCAGGACTCATGGTGCTATTGCATCATCCCCCCCCCCAAATATAGTCCGGCCCCCCACAAAGTCTGAGGGATAGTGGACCGGCTCCCTGCTGGAAAAGTTTGCTGACCCCTGTTTTACAGCATCTGCAGCTGGCCATAGCAGCAGACATATGGAAACAATAACATTATTGCACTGCCACCTGCTGGCCACACAGCCAGCCAGCTGGCCCTCAGAAGTAGCAGCGGATAAATGATTAAACTTTTTGTTTCATGCCTGCCATAGAGACCGTTAGTGGAGTTGGACTCACACAGTCAGGCTTTTGTCTCTCCTCTTCCCCACAGCAGGACTTTGTGCACCCTGAATAGCAATTCTGGAGGAACTGGGAACCCTCTGGAACTGCAAGGGGCTGCTTTTACAGGGAAGGGGAATCAGCAGAAAACTGAGATACATTATTCAAAATGGGAAACGTCAGCAACTTGGATTTATTTGCATATGAAAAACCACAGGGTGACGTCAAATTGCTACGTTAGCAGTGCTGGAGTGACCTCCCTGGGGCGCAAGCCTGGGCAGTGTGTATGGAGGTCCTGGGCTGCCCAGGTGACAAGACACCCCTGTCAGCCTCATTGATGTGGTCCAAAGGAAAGCAGAGAAACACGTTTGGCACCTGCTTGGCTTCAGGAATTGCCGGTAGGAGGTGTACAAGGTGCTATTTGACCATCTTAGGGATTCCACTCTGGATTTGTGTAGGGCTTACTCCTTAGCAGGACCATCTTAAGCATATCCAGTGCCGTGGTTCAAAGATCCCTCCGGTGACTCTCCTCCCACGGAGGCATGGGAAGGAAGCTGCACGCCTGCCAGCCATATGGCATAGCTGGCAGGCATGCAAGGAAAGGGAAGGCCGCCGGCAAAGCCACACAGCTCCCCCACTCACTGGGGCGCCCCTGAGAGGCCAGCACCAGTAAGCCCAATAGGAAAGACGGCTCTGCTCCTTAGCCCTTTCTCCTTCTGAAGACATCCCACAATGAGCAGAGTTTCCCTTCTCCTAGATGGGCTACCTTCCCAGGGTGATGAGTCCCATCCGCCCCTCACTTCCTTCTTAAAACATGTGCAGAAACTGCCTTCTAGGACTCAGTCTTGGTCTTGTCTGCTCAGTCCACCTGAGACTGTCTTCGTAAGGAAGGGAAGCCCACTTGTTGTTGTTTAGTCATTTAGTTGTGTCTGACTCTTCGTGACTCCATGGACCAGAGCACGCCAGGCACGACTGTCTTCCACTGCCTCCCACAGTTTGGTCAAAATCATGCTGGTAGCTTTGAGAACACCATCCAACCATCTCGTCCTCTGTCGTCCCCTTCTCCTTGTGCCCTCCATCTTTCCCAACATCAGGGTCTTTTCCAGGGAGTCTTCTCTTCTCATGAGGTGGCCAAAGTATTGGAGCCTCAGCTTCACAATCTGTCCTTCCCGTGAGCAATCAGGGCTGATTTCCTTCAGAATGGAGAGGTTTGATCTTCTTGCAGTCCATGGGACTCTCAAGAGTCTCCTCCAGCACCATAATTCAAAAGCATCAATTCTTTGGTGATCAGCCTTCCTTATGGTCCAGCTCTCACTTCCATACATCACTACTGGGAAAACATTACTAGGTAAAGGTAAAGGGCCCCTGACCATTAGGTCAAGTCGTGACCGACTCTGGGGTTGCGGTGCTCATCTCGCTTTATTGGCCAAGGGAGCGGGCATACAGCTTCCAGGTCATGTGGCTAACATGACTAAGCCGCTTCTGGTGAACCAGAACAGTGAACGGAAACGCTGTTTACCTTTCCGCCGGAGCGGTGCCTATTTATCTACTTGCACTTTTTGGTGTGCTTTCAAACTGCTAGGTTGGCAGGAGCAGGGACCGAGCAATGGGAGCTCACCCCATCGCGGGGATTCGAACCACCAACCTTCTGATTGGCAAGTCCTAGGCTCTGTGGTTTAACCCACAGCGCCACCCGCGTCCCTACTAATGCACTATTATTGTGTTACAGTATCCACCCATGACCCCTGCCCCCACAAAGCTACCACTCCGGAGGGGTCCTAAGTCCACACCAGCATTCATTAAACAGTGCCACACAGAACTTCCAAGTGATACACCATGTGTGCCTCTCTTCTCCTATAACTTTCTAGAGGAAAACACAAAATGTAGCTCTCACTCTGGCTGGCAGCGAGTACTGGACCAGGCCCCTTTGCAGCCTAAAAACTCTGGGTGCATGCCCACATTGCCCAGCTCCTGGTTCGGCCTCTAACAGTTGCTATGCCACAGCAATAATATCTCCACCGTGCCAAATGCTCCTCAGAAACCAAGCAGGTCTGCACAAGTTGAAAATCAGTTCTGAGCCCACCTTCCTGCCCCACTGGCGGAGCTCTTTCCCCATTGTTCGCCTTTGCTTTCCAGATGAGAAATGTATAAAAGTAAGTTAAGAGAAGGGCATGTGAATGGCTCAGCCTTTTAAGCGACGGCACCTCTCTCCCTTTCTCTTTAAAGTAGATGCCGTCCCAGGCCCTGGAACTCTGGCACAAACACATGACCCAGCTGCCTAAGTAGCTGGCATTACATGCTAATCCCCTGGAAACATTGAGGGTTCTCCTTCGCCTACTCCTCTGAATGAAAAGAGGCCTTTCCCTTTCATGCTCTAAAGCTGCCCTCTGTTTGGCAGGCCACAAACACTGATCTCTTGTCTGCTTTTCCTACCCTTACTTCTTTTTACCCATTACAAATTGAGGAACATGCATTCTTGTAGTTGGGATGAAAAATGTTCAACTAACTAGGGTTGCCATATTTCAAAAAGGAGTCCCCAAAAGTTGTTGAGCTTTTTTCCCGTCCTTTGGAAATTCTTCTTAGACTTATTTAGGGTGACCAATCCCCCCCCCCAATTAAATATGATGATAAAGGGGAATAGCAGATCCTCCAAGTGAAGTGTCTCTATTTTCCAGTGAAAGTCCCAGATTTACAGAAGCTGTCCTGGTTTCTGATTTGATCCCAGAATGTCCCCCTTTTCCTTAGGACATCCCTATTTTCATCAGCAAAATGTTAGTGGATATGGTAAAGCTAAAGGACCCCTGACAGTTAAGTCCAGTCGCGAATGACTCTGGGGTTGCGGCACTCATCTCGCTTTACTGGCCGAGGGAGCTGATGTTTGTCCGCAGACTGTTTTTCTGGGTCATGTGGCCAGCATGGCTAAGCCGCTTCTGGCAAAACCAGAGCAGCGCACAGAAACACCGTTTACCTTCCCGCCACAGCAGTACCTATTTATCTACTTGCACTTTGACGTGCTTTTGAACTGCTAGGTTGGCAGGAGCAGAAACCGAACAACAGGAGCGCACCCCGTTGCAGGGAATCGAACCGCCGACCTTCTGATCAGCAAGCCCTAGGCTCAGTGGTTTACACCACAGCGCCACCCGCGTCCCTAGTGGATATGGTAGGTTGTCCCTATTTTCATTTGATAAATGTTGAAAAGTATCGAGTTATGAGACCCCCAAGCCATATGAAGGCTGTATAGGAAAGTTTTTAAATGTTTAATGTTTAATCATGTTTTTATATATGTCATATATATATGTCATTTATATATGTATGTATATGTTTTATGCATCCCTATTTTCATCAGAGAAATGTTGGAGGGTATGGGATAGGGTGCTGTATGACCAAGAATAAGCAGGAGAAATGAAACACAAATTCCCACCGCCTCGGACCAGCTGGGGATGATGGGAGTTGTAGTCCGACAACCTCTAGGGACCCAAGGGTGAAGAACACTGACTTCAAGAAAATAACACTGGAGCGAGTGTGGTGAAAGAAGTTAGGGTTGGATGAGCCTGTCAGTTAGGGCTCACTCCCAAGTAAGTGTGCATAGGATTGCTTTCTAAGATGCATAGATATGAGAGAGTTTAGTGTGCTGTGCTATCTTAAATGTCTAATACAGCATACAATTCTCTGTTATCAACCCCCAGATCCATACCCTACTCCACAAACTATACAGTTCTCTGTGGAAGGGGAGAATGACTACAAAACAGTTTCAGTATGGATGAGGGTGAAACTTGTGGATATTGCTACACACCACAATCTCTGAGCAGTGATATGTTTCTGGGGTTCCAGCATCTACCATGGAACTGATTTAATTAGTTTATTAGTCACTGCAGACTGAAGTTACTGCACAGTTCCAGGAAAGAAGCATCATCTGCTTATTAACAATGCTTCCTTGACAACATGCTGATATGTCTAGATTAAGTTGGTAAAGTTGATTCAGAAAACAAAATATTAGTTAAGTAACAATATTAAAGATGAGAGTTACAAATTGCAATATAAATAAGAATATAATAAACATAAGAAATGACGAACACTGGTGGAGGGAAGTCACGTAGGTGTAACATTTATGTTTGTGTTTTTGTATTGTCGGTATTTGAATGGTTGTAGTTATAATGTTGTGTGTGCATTGTATATAATAAAATACAGTGGTGCCCCGCAAGACGAATGCCTCGCAAGACGGAAAACCCGCTAGACGAAAGGGTTTTCCGTTTTGGAGGTGCTTCAACAAAATGAATTTCCTATGGGCTTGCTTCGCAAGATCAAAATGTCTTGCGAGTTCCTGCGGGTTTTTTCCCCTTTCCCCCCCTTTTTCTAAGCCGCTAAGCCGCTTATCAGCTGATCCGCTAAGCCGCTTATCAGCTGATCCGCTAAGCCGCTAAGCCGCTAATAGCGCCAATCCGCTAAGCCACTAATGGGCTTGCTTCGCAAGACGAAAAACCGCAAGACGAAGAGACTCGCGGAACGGATTCTTTTCGTCTTGTGAGGCACCACTGTATTTTTTAAAAACAAAAACAAAACAATGCTTCCTTGATCTCCTGCCCAGTGGCCACATGAACTGCAGAGCATGACGACAGCCTTAGATTTTCATGTATAGGGGAAGAAATGTTGCACACACCCAGCAAGAATATCTCCCTCCCCCTTCCCTTCAGCAGCAGTGTTCAACACCTTGCAAGCCTCTTCTTCAGGGGTTGAAGGTCTACACATTCCATTTCACCTGTGCAAGAGTGAACATCTGCCCCCCCTTAAAGCAAACAAACTGAAAAGGAGTGAGAAGCAGTACAAATATTACCCAAGTCTCTTCTCCATAGTCTTCCCTCTATCCCAATCAGCTTATATGTCAATTGTAATCGAAAAAAGAATTTGCAAGGACTTCGCACAAGGGCTAAGGCACTTGATGCACTGAGAGAACATGAAGGTCTTTGACAGGTAAACAGTATTAAGAAAGAACGAAGACACCAGACAATGGGATTAGGTCAGATCGGGATGGCAGGCCGTCCTAATAGGCTTTTGTTTAAAATAACTCTCTCCTTCAAAGTGAAAAAAAGGAGGGAAGCTGAATAAAGATAAGGGACTAGTAGGAGATTTTTTAACACAGAGAGATCAAAGGCATTCTCAATCCATGTGGAGCTGCACCCAGAATACCTCACTATTCAGGGAAGGTAAAGGTAAAGGGACCCCTGATCGTTAGGTCCAGTCGTGGCCAACTCTGGGGTTGCAGCGCTCATCTCGCTTTATTGGCCAAGGGAGCCAGCGTACAGCTTCTGGGTCATGAGGCCAGCATGACTAAGCCGCTTCTGGCAAACCAGAGCAGTGCACGGAAACACCGTTTACCTTCCCGCCAGAGCGGTAGCTATTTATTTACTTGTACTTTGATGTGCTTTCGAACTGCTAGTTTGGCAGGAGCAGGGACCGAGCAACGGGAGCTCACCCCGTTGTGGGGATTCGAACCGCTGACCTTCTGATCGGCAAGTCCTAGGCTCTGTGGTTTAACCCACAGCGCCACCTGGAAGTGGTGAACAAATAGCAATACAGTACTCACTGGCGGACGAAGGTTGGGGTAGGGGGAGTGGTCCGCCCTGGGTGCCATGCCTTGGTGGGTTTTTTGACAAAATCCTCCCGGGGCCGATCGGCGTAGTGGCACTCATACCCCTGGCGCTGGCTGTCGGGGATGCACCTCCCCCAGCGGGTGGCATTCGTACCCACCTGGTGGGCGGCACTCGCATCCCCAGCTTCCAGTGCCTCACTCTGGGCGTATTTGTGCGATCGGCAGGCGGTGCTGGCACCCCCGGGATGATCAGTGCGCCGCAGATGGCACCCCAGGGAGGATCAGTGGACCCCCATGGGTGGATTGCCTTGCCTCTGTGGGTGGATCGCCCTGCCCCCAGGTGTGCGTCATATTTGCCGCTCCGGGTGCCCCAGCGGCTTCCTCCACCACTGACAGTACTTAAAAAGAGAGAGGAAATAGCAAGGTCCTGTCCATTGGCTTGACTGGGACTAATTTGCTTGTTGCTTCACTGTTCCTGGGACTTATCTCCATTAGCAGCTATTTCATCAGGCTGGGCAGAGAGAGTAGTGAGACTGGATAAACCTCTCTTCCTGTGCTTGGCCAGTGCCAATGGCCAATTGGCTCTTCCTCTCCTGAAGTGCCTCCATCAGTGGCCAGGGAACCTGGCTGTCCCTTATTTCCCTTCCATCACTTTCCCTCTTTTATCTTGTGTAACTGACACTATTTCTTCTTTCTTTCTTTCCTTCTTTCTTTTGTCATAAAGATACGTACAAACTAACAGCCATGTAAACATTAGCAGAGCCATACACAGAACATATTCAGTATAGCTAATGTAGGCACTATTTTAAACTATGAGTACATTAGCAGAAAAAGTAGTAATAATGAAATAATCAATCCAAATAATAATTGTAAGTGAGGGATGAGAGACCTGTGGCCCTCCAGCTGTGGTTGACTCCAACTCCCATCAGCCCAGTCAGCCAATTTTCAGGGATGATGGGAGTTGTAGTTCAACAGTGTCTGGCAAGCACAATGAAAGTAAACACACATTTCTATTTAAGGCAGTTGAGTTCAGTATCCCCCCCCCGCCCGCCCTCCTGAAACTAATTCCCATTTGATTAAACTTAACCAAAAAGAATTCCATGAGACTAAAATTAATGGGAAACCATTTGTGAGTATGTTATTTAGGTGCTGTTGTTGTTTGTGTTTAAATGTGTTGCTGTTGTTGTTTGGATGAAAGTATTCATGAGAATACCCCCTGGGACCATCTTTTAAATATGACCCCAATACTTGCAGCATTCCAGATTAGCCAATGAAGTCCTGCTCTCTTCGTTGGCTTTGTGAATCATACAATCATGGCTCCCAGTACGTTTCCGAGCACAATTCAAAGTGTTGGTGCTGACCTTTAAAGCCCTAAACGGCCTCGGTCCAGTATAATAGGTTATTGTATTTTAGTGTTTTGTTGGAAGCCGCCCAGAGTGGCTGGGGAAACCCAGCCAGATGGGCAGGGTATAAATAATAAATTATTATTATTATTATCATAGAACTGTAGAGTTGGAAGGGACCACAAGGGTCAGCCCCCTGCAGTACAGGAACTTTTGCCCAATGTGGGGTTTGAACCCATGGCTGTGAGATTAAGAGTCTCATGCTCTACTGACTGAACTATCACAGCTACTCCCCGCCCCCTGAAAGATGGATGTTTTATCCATCTGATTAATTGCAAGGGGTTGCCCATGTATTTTGGAACAGGTTATGGATGCAGAATATAAATTAGTGGTGGGTTCATACTTGATCATCCACACATCATTCCCTGTTACGGTATTAGTTGTTCTGTGATGCTTCCCCAATGTTGTACCACTATTGCCACCTGGAGGGCACTCTGTAGCGCAGCAACCGTGGGACAATAAATAAACTGGAACATCAACTGTGGTATGCAAAGTTACAGAACTTCAGAAGGAAGTTATGGAACATGCACAAACTGGAAGCAAAGCAGTATATCTTCCCCAAATCTTTTGATGGCACAAGTAGCATTGAAAGCAGGATCACGTACAACTGCCCTGATCCCATCATGAGCAAAAATAATCATGGATGTACAATAAAAACAATGTCCAGAGTGGTCCTAGGTGGGACCAGATTCCACAGAGTGGCTTCTTCTTAAGGCCGAGCTACATGTTACACTAACTGTGTACTGCTCACTTGCAGTCTGGATAGCTCAACTGGTTAGAGCATGGCACTGACAATGCCAAGGTTTCAGGTTCGATCCCCATGTGGGGCAGCTGTGTATTCCTGCATTGCAGGGGGTTGGGCTAGATGATCCCTGGGTGCCCTTCCAACTCTATGATTCTATGATCTGTGCCTTTTCTTTAAGTACATGTGTGGATCGGGGATGCTATCAGGACAGGACTGCAGCACCCAGGGAGGGGAGCTTTATCCTGACCCCCTCCAACCATGATCCAGACAAAATCCCCCCTCCAGGACCAGATGTCTTGGGGGAAGGAATGCTCCCTTTGGTGCAAGTGGGAGCTTTCACCCTAAGCTTCATAGTTGTGCTGTGTGGGGCAGGTGCAGGGAGGGATATTCATCTGGGTCGCTGTTGCGGAGGGGAGGGAAGGGACAAACATCTCCTCCTCATGAACCTGATGACAGCCACCTCCTTTGCACCTGCAATTATTATTATTATTATTATTATTATTATTATTATTATTATTATTAAGCCCTGTCTTCTGTGCAATCAAAGTAACACCCAGTTTGGCACTTAAGCCACCCCGATACATCCATCTCAGCTGGTTAATTCCAGTAATGGCTAGCTAGGCAGTGCCGTCTCATCCAAAGCAGAAACACATAGCGAAAAAGCATTACCTTTTTCCCATGAGCAGCTCCCATGATTTTAAGGACTTCAGTGCCGTTCCTTGCAGTGGTTTCGATTTAACTCTCTTGGCTTTGGCAATGCGTGTCAGAGAAAAGGCACAACACTGGCCCCCTTTAGAGAAACAGATCTTTCTTATTCTGCCCCGCTGTGCATGCCCCTATGTGCGGACAGACGCCTTCTGCACCCTGCACTGAAGAAAGGGCTGATGGCGTGCAGCTCCTTGCACTCCCATTCTACTTGCCGAGTAAGAGGGGCAGAGGAGCATCGGGGACAGCAGGCTCTTCAAGGTGATGAGCAGAAAAGTTTTCCCTTGATGGCTTCCCCTGGCATGTAAAGAATTCATTCCCCCCCTTCCCTCTCCCCCTTATATACCTAACGACTGCCAGGGGCTACACACAAAGGCAGCTTTCATGCTGTCAGTGCCCAGCTTCTGAGCAGAGTCCCTTCTTGTGGTGCTGGGGGGAAAGCCTGTAGAAGATTAGAGTAATCAGACTTGACACAGCAAGATGTCACAGAACGCAGAGCCAAGCTGAGAAGGAATTCAACCTGCGCAGCACAGCTGGGCCTCAGCACTCTGAGCTCCTTCCTTGCCTAGAGGTTTTGTGTCACCCTGTCTTCTTCTCTTCCTCTATCCGTATCCCCACGGCCTTCTTACCTCAATGAAGCTTGGTGAGAGAGCTTTGGGAAAGGAGCACACGGAGACCCACTTCTAGAGGAACAAGGTGCCGGGTTCCTGCTGGGATCAAGCCTTCTGCGCCACTGAAATCAGGAACAGCCAGGCGGTCCCTGAACTCTCTCCCCATCCCGCACCCCCCAAATTCTTGCTGCTGCCCACAGAGAAGAAGCTTAAACCATGACGTTGCATAATGTGAAGGCAGCAAGCCATAACCAGGGAGCAAATCAGCCCTGAGCGGACAGGCACAGCCCTCTACTTAATGTGGTTCCGTGCTGTTTCAATGGGACAGTCCTATGCATTGTCTTTGGTACAGCTAACACAGTGGTTTGACTTGACCCCAGAAGGCGCACTCCATTGTCCACAAGATGGACAGAGGCCAACAGTGCCTATCATTCCCAGCTGCTGTGGCTAATGGTCAGAAACGATGGGAGGAACCTCATTGGCTACCCCTAATCTATTTTTTTGAATGCTAGTTTTAAAAACATGTATATCTGAACTTCAAGGGACGCAGGTGGCGCTGTGGGTTAAACCACAGAGCCTAGGACTTGCCAGTCAGAAGGTCGGCGGTTCGAATCCCCGCGACGGGGTCAGCTCCCATTGCTCAGTCCCTGCTCCTGCCAACCTAGCAGTTCAAAAGCATGTCAAAGTGCAAGTAGATAAATAGGTACCGCTCCAGTGGGAAGGTAAATGGTGTTTCCATGCGTTGCTCTGCTTCGCCAGAAGCGGCTTAGTCATGCTGGCCACATGACGCGGAAGCTGTACGCCGGCTCCCTCGGCCAATAAAGCGAGATGAGCGCCGCAACCCCAGAGTCGGCCACGACTGGACCTAGTGGTCAGGGGTCCCTTTACCTATATCTGAACTTCATGGTACAGAAGGAGCACTAAAGGTGGATTAATTGCAATTTTGCAGAAACAACTATGCCAAAATCAGGGAGCCAAGAACAGCACTGAAAAAAACATTATCGGTTACATACAATGAAAGCCTGCCAGAATAAAATGGTCTTTAGCAACTGAGGGAATAGTTAGGCTGATGGTAATTCATGGGGCAAAGGGATTCCATAACTCAGGTGCAGCCACTGGGAAGTGCTTTTCTCTTGCCCCAATCAAAACAAGAGGCCCAGCAAATGGCCTCCCCTTCAGAAGTAGGCAGCGTGTTATTGAAGGAGGCAGTGAAACTAAAACCACACTATAGAGGATCCAAAGAAACTTGGAGACTGTAGTTTACTCCTCACAGGGCTTCAATTCCCCAAACCCTTTTGAATGAGCTTCTGGTCTTTAACCTATGCTGTCTTGGGCAAGAAGGCTAGTGACTTTTTTTTAATTTTTAAGAGAAGTTTCTATCCACCAGCGACAGGGCCTAACATTTTTTCTGCTCCTATTCCTTTATAAAGGAAAGATTTCCACCTGCTGGTTAGAAGATAAAACTGTGTCGTCGTTGAACGATTGCCACCACAGCGTAGTAGAATTCTTTTTATCTTCGGTGTGGAGGATAGGAATATTTGTCACAGAGCATTCAATCCAGTTCCAAGTTGCTTTAGTTATTTCCACAGAAGCAGTCTATGGCTGTGAGGCAGAAGTAGGTGTACAGCTGGAGCTTTGTTTGATGCCGCTGTCTCAAGGAAAACTCGCAGAAATGAACACCTGCAATAGCTCAAACCTTTGCCAAAATATATTTCAGGCGCACCCACGTCAACAAACATGAGGAACAGGTCTACCTTGTCAGCAAAAGGCACAAACGGAACTGGAGTGGGATTCAATGTAGCACCAAGTGGGGTATATGTGTGAGGACTGCACAATGGGGCTTCCCCCTTCTTTTCCTCCTGTACCCCCATGTTCCCCCAAAACAGTCCTGAGGTTTCCGTCAACATCCCAGAGCAAATGTAGAAGGCTGCCAGTGGGGGGTTGGGGCAGGGAAATTCCTGTTGCTCACAAGGCCTCATTTTGTGCTCATAGCAACTTAGTTTAATCCCACCCCTGGTTTCAAACCTATTCCCGCTGTCATTGCTGGATCCAATTTTCAAAGGTCTTTGGGGGCAAGATGCTCCCATTTCTCCTCTGCCTCCCGTTGGAGTGCCAGCACCTCTTCCTCTTCCTTATTTTTTGCTTTATTTATTTCATAAAATGTATTGACCACTTTATATACTTTTTAGGTCTTCAAAGTGGTTGCTATGATGGCCACTGCCTATCTGCTCGACTCAGTATCACTTCCAGAGGGAGAAGCCAAAGGATGCAGAGGCTATTCTTCCTTGTCCTTGCCTATGCAGAGGGGTAGTCCGAGTAAACAGGCAACAAGGATGAGTAGGAGAAGGACCAGGAGACTCCAGGGATTGGAAGTGGCCCTCTTGCAGCGGTGTGGGCCTTGGCAAGTCCCTGTCAACTATGTTGTCAGGGGTGGAGTCAGGTGTAGGTCAGCAATAAAACAATAAATCACCTGAGGCTCATCAACCCCCTTGCTGAGATGGCACCACAGCTGGCCCAAGACATTTGGGTACCTGAGGTGAACCACAAAATGGCAGCCCCCCCCCCACACCAGGGAAGAAGGGGAGAGAGGAGCCCAGCAGCAGCTGTAAAGGTGGCATTGTGGGGAGCTGCTGAGGAGGAGGCATATCCGGCCTTCAAACAGCACATCAAAACCATCACAGCATATTTTGTTGGAAGCTACCCAGAGTGTCCGGGGCAACCTAGTCAGATAGGCAGGGTATCATTATCATCATCATCACTGCCATCTGTTAGAATTCCTGCTCCATGATTGCAGTCATGGGATTTTTGTCTTTCACATGACAGTGTATGTTTTGACTCCACAGAGTGGGAAGTGACGGAGACAGGATGTTTGTGTTACTGTGTTCCGTGAAGTGGGACTATTGTCCTTTGTTCTTTTTCTCTTTGCTGTCTGATGCTAGAGAGAGAGGGAGCCATGTTGCAGTGCTCCGTGTGTGTTTATATGTAAATAAAGTAGATTAGCTGAAATGCTGAGTTGCTGAGGTCTGTCACTCAAGGTGCGCAAACTCCGCAGATCCCTAAGTGTGCTGATGTCTGTTGGTATCGGTCGCTGTCATGTTCGGGCAGAAGAAAGCTTTTGAAGCTCCCAAACAATCGACTAGGAGGGAGAGAACATGCCAGTCGGGCATGTGTCTCTACCAGGGTCCTACTCGTGTGTAGGCCGATCTCCTGACACCATCATGGTAGTGGTGGAGGCACAGCTCCTGTGAATCTTGCCGCCTGAGGCGGTGGCCCTGGCACCACAGAAAGAGGATGGGCTCCTCTTGGCTTGGTCAGGCCCAGCTGCTGCAGGCTTGTGCTACTACTGCAAGGGGCAGGGGTACCTATGGCCCTCTAGCTGTTGCCGGGCAACAACTCCCCTCACCTGCTCATCACTGACCCAAGTGCCAGGAACTGATGGGAATGGGAGTCTAATAACAGCTACAGGGCCTCAAGTTCCCCCACTCCTCTGCTAATGTAAACAAACGCTTGGAAGAAGCAGAAATTACCAGCAATACCACTAGTAGTAAACATAGACAAACAAATGAAGGATTTTATGAAAGGAGGGTATAACAGAACAAACATTTCGTAGCAACGCTAAACACAAGAAAAACTAAAATTATTAAAAGGACTTACTTTTGTTGTTAAGCAACAACCCAAAAATTGGAGTGATTTAACCGTATAAGGAAAGAACTACATGAAGACTGAAGACACACATACCATACAGAGAGCTCAGTCTTCTCAGATCCCCATTTTTATATAATATCTGGCAATATGGCCTATCAGGGAACCAAATGCTGATAAGACAGCCTTCTCCCTTCCCTGCTCACTTACCCACACAGAATTGTATCTAATACAAGTCTTACCTTCAGAGTAGATTCACTGAGATTAATAGACCTAAATTAATCATGTACATTAATTTCATTGGGCCTGCTTTGAGTGGGACTCACATTGGACGCAACCCAGTATCACTGAGGCTTTGCTGCTTGTTGGCGCTGACCCATAGCAGGGCCCTTTCGGTGGTGGCTCCCCGGTTGTGGAATGCCCTTGCTAGTGAGGTACACCTGTTTTCATCACTATTAACTTGAATTTGAAACTCCTGTTTGCTCAGGAGTTGGGTGTCTGAAGAACACTCTTCCTGGCAACTTGGGTGGAAGTATGTCTTTAATCACAACTGCTTTTAGAATGTTTTAAATTGTAATTTGCGTGTGTTTTAATATTGTTTCAAAACATTTTCCTTAAAAAAAAAAAAAGATTGTGTATCTGTTGCTGCCCTGGGCTCATTGTGGAGAAACAGTGGGATATTCAATAAATAAAAAATAAATAAATCACTGCCTCCTCTCCTGGCTTTGAAACAAAGGAACCTATGCCCAGGGGGCTGTGGTGGAAGCTGCGCGGCCATGCCGTTGTGTGTGGGGTGTGTGTGCTTTGTTTCTGAGCTAAAGAAATGACAGCAGCAGCAGCAGCAACAGCGACTGGCAGGGCAAAAGCTCCATGTTTGAGGGAGCCCTCAGCCAAGTGCTTTTTAAGGCTCACCTGGCCGCGGGCTGTGGCAGCAGCAGTCGCACTTGGCTCCTTGGTGGGCAGCTGCCAATTCCATATCCCACACTGCCCCTGGTGTTGTGCTGCTTTGGGGCACTATGGGAAAACAAAATGTCCGCCACCTGACACTGACTGGATTAGCCGTTTTAAAAGGGGGGCTGGGGACAGGCTTTAGTGAGAAGCCCTGCCAGGGAGTTAAGGGCCCTGCCAGCTGCCCATGGGTGCTGTTTTCTGGCGCCATGCATTGACAGACCTATCCAACTTTTGATTTGCTGCAATGGTAGAGGTAGATAGGGCTGAAATATGTCCAAGTTTTGAATTTGCAAAACGTCTGGGGAAAGCCGGATGTATGGCAAGTAGGGTGGTTCTTTTTTCAATGCATTAAAATTCCAAAAAAGCCCCCAAACTTTATTTTTTGGGGGGAGATGTCCCCCCCAAAAAAGTTCAACAGCTGCACCCCCCAATAAAAAAACTCAACAACTTTGCCAGGATTTTCACTCTAGAGGTAGAACTTAATATCAAAACAGGCCTCACAGCATATCCACAGTGCAGAGGACTCTCTCTCTATAAATATACATACTTGTGTGTAAATATTATATGTGTCTTCAGTTCAAACAACTCTTCTCAAGCTGTTTGCTGTTGCTGTTTGAGGGTCCTGGCTTCCCACCTGATTCCAAAGGCATTACATAAACCGATTGCTGAATACCTTTCAGATTCTTCACCTCTGTAGAATCTATTATTAATAAAACACAACAGTGCACTGAAATCCTGCTGGCCCTGTGCTGAAATAGAGAGCACTCTGTGTTCAAAACCCCACAGGGCAGAGGGTTGAGTCTGTTCGAATTGGTTCCACCATATCTGAGGCAAAGTGAAAAGTCTGTCAGCTGGGGGCCACCTGTAGCTGTTCTGAATTTAGCTCATTGTCATTCCATCTTCTTAGGTACACAGCCCTCCATTTCCAGAAGCTCAGGCCAGCCGTCATACTTGTTTGTCTCCTTATCATTTTTTAGGTGCTGTGGAAAGTAAAATGGAGAGAGAGACCGTCAACTATATGCAATGAGCTTGATGCATAAGAATTCCCCTTTACGCTTTTTGCATATGATTGTCAACTGCTGGAGAGCTGCACATATGGCTATGCCTTATACTGAATCGAACCATTGGTCCCTCAACCTCCGTACAGTGGTACCTTGGGTTTATAAACTTAATCCGTTCCGGAAGTCTGTTCTTAAACCAAAGTGTTCTTAAACCAAGGTGTGCTTTCCCATAGCAGCGGGGGACTCGATTTACAAATGGAACACACTCAACAGGAAGCGGAACATGTTCTTATTCCAAGGCAAAGTTCACAAACCAAAACACCTACTTCCGGGTTTGCAGCGTTCTTAATCCAAGTCATAAACTAAGCTGTTCTTAAACCAAGGTACCACTCTATTTCGATTCTATTCTCACTGGCAGAGCAGCTCTACCCCGTTCCTGCTTCCCAAAAAGATCCTTTAACTGGAGATGTTGAAGGTTAAACCTGGGACTTTCTGCATGCAAGTAAGTCCTACCCCTCCAACCCTTTCAGGGCACTTCCATGCTGCTGTTTGTCAAATTTAGCATTAATCTAGGAATATGGGAATAGAAACTGCCAAAGAGAGGTGCGAAGTTGTGCACGCTCTGTGCAACAGACTTCACTTGCAGTGACCCAGCCCCATCCTCCGCAGCCTGCTCCAAACTACCGCCTGAGGCAGTCTGCCCAACTGCCCAAGTGTTCATACCATCAAGGAAGCTTATCCTAATGTATTGCCAAAACCCATATCCCTATAATTTCCACCCTAACTTAAGAGAAAGGGAGTAGCATTTGGCCACCATTCTCCCTGTAGGCTCCGTCCTTCATGTCCACTATATTTTTCCTTGCATCACAAGTTGACTTGTGACTAAGTATAGGCAAATCAGCCAGTCTGGGTTTCTCTCAGTTTCTTGTTTCTCCAAACTTAAATTCAGCCCTTCACATTTCTGCATCAATTTGTGATGATTATTATGATTTAAAAGAAATCCTCATGAAATTTCACCAGCATTTAGTGCTAATTTCTCTTAATAAACACATTTTTTGGTATGTAGTCTCTCTCTCTCTCTCTCTCTCTCTCTCTCTCTCTCTCTCTCTCTCTATGATTGCCCAGAATATGATGCGTCTTTGTATGTTATTTTCACAAAAATGTTTATGCACTTTCACTGAAATAAATGCATTTCTGTAGGCTTTTTCTTTTTTTCTTTTAATGGACAGCTGTAATGCAAAATTCGGAGAAGGGCAAATTTTGAAGGATAGCTGTGATTCAGTTTACATATAGGTTCGAGAAGTGCAAATTAGTTAGTTTCTCATAAAAATGCAAAATAAAATATCAAATTTCTGCTGTGCCAGGATACGGTGAGGATGACATATGGCAGAACAGGAATGAAGACTAAATACTTGCATTATTAGCAGAGTGTATACATGCAGAATGATTTGCCCATTTGAGTGTGTGGAATATGAAGGAGGATGGTTCAGAACAACCCTCTGCTTCAGAATAAATGGCTTCCATACTACCTGTCCAAAATGCAGCACCTCAGAGGCGCATCAATGAGAAGGTGCCAAATGGCCGCATCTCTCTCACTAGGTTTTCTCTTGAGCAGCTGCTGACCCAATCTGCTCCGCAAATAGCACATGTTCAGATTTGTGCAGTGGATGTGCAGGAGGTTATAATGACCACTGCAGTGGTACCTTGGTTCTCAAATGCCTTGGTACTCAAACAACTTGGTACCCAAACACTGCAAACCCGGAAGTAAATGTTCTGGTTTGCGAACTTTTTTCAGAAGCCGAATGTGCTCCATTTTGAGTGTTACGCTTCCGATTTGAGTGTTACGCTGTCTGTTTTTGCTATTTATTTTGCATTTTTGTATTTTGCGGCTCTTTCTGTTTTGTTTTTGTGACTGTGTGGAAGAACCCGGTTCAGCTACTGATTGATTGATTGATTGTTTGACTGCAGTACATGGTTTATTGCTTTCATTTTATGGATAAATGGTCTCGTTAGATAGTAAAATTCATGTTAAATGGCTGTTTTGGGGGTTGTTTTTAAAAGTCTGGGACGGATTAATCTGTTTTGCATTACCTTCTATGGGAAAGCACGCCTTGGTTTTGGAACGCTTTGGTTTTGGAACGGACTACCGGAACGGATTAAGTTTGAGAACCAAGGTACCACTCTATGAGGAAGCACATCTCATAGTTGTGCATCTATTACTTAGGGACAAGTGTACTAATTAGGGCTGCGCAGTGGGATTTGGCCAAGGCCAGAGCCAAATGGGGCATTTTTGGAGGAACTCAAGAATTGGACGAGCCAAGGGAAAGACAGCCCCAGATTGGGTTGGGTGGGCCAGAGTGATCAGCTGCTATCAGGGGGCAGGGCATCAGGCAGGAAGGAGAGGCAGGCATCCTACGGGGAAACACGTGACCATCAGGAGAAGGAAGGAGCTCGCTTCCTGTACGATGCAGGTTGCCTCCCTGCAGAGAAGCCACTTGCAAAAGAGCAGGATTGTCGTGAGAGAAGGAAGGTTCACAAATGTCTGCTTAATAAACCAATCCCTAAAAGAAAAAAGATTCCACCTAAACATTAGGAAGAACTTCCTGACAGTAAGAGCTGTTTGACAGTGGAATTTGCTGCCAAGGAGTGTGGTGGAGTCTCCTTCTTTGGAGGTCTTTAAGCAGAGGCTTGACAACCATATGTCAGGAGTGCTCTGATGGTGTTTCCTGCTTGGCAGGGGGTTGGACTCGATGGCCCTTGTGGTCTCTTCCAACTCTATGATTCTATGATTCTATGATTCTAAATATACAAGCAGTATAATCACAGGTGCCTATTGGGATTGCAGCCGCTGTTCACAAGAAGGTACCTGCTCAAAGGGGCTTTTGTTTTTGAGCCCCTTCCCTCCAAGAAACACCCAGTTGTCTCGAAACCCCAGCTTGTTAGCATGGCTGCTTCCCAGTTCAGCAAACAACTTCCGTGCTTCATCGTTCAGCCTGGAGAGACAGGGAATATTTATTCATTTGTTATACATTGCATTCCCTTTAAAATTCCAAAGAGGTGTAAAGGTAAAGGTAAAGGTAAAGGGACACCTGACCATTAGGTCCAGTCGTGACCGACTCTGGGGTTGCGGCACTCATCTCTCTTTATTGGCCGAGGGAGCCAGCGTACAGCTTCCGGGTCATGTGGCCAGCATGACTAAGCCGCTTCTGGAAGAACCAGACCAGCGCACGGAAACACTGTTTACCTTCACGCCGGAGTGGTACCTATTTATCTACTTGCATTTTGACGTGCTTTTGAACTGCTAGGTTGGCAGGAGCAGGGACCGAGCAACGGGAGCTCACCCCGTCACGGGGATTCGAACCGCCGAACTTCTGATGGGCAAGTCCTAGGCCACCTGCGTCCCTATCCAAAGAGGTGTACAAAGCTTAAAACACCTAAGACTCTTTTTTTTGGACAAAATAAGAATGGTGGGGGGGAAAGCAGCAGCAAAATGACTGATCCGGGTAAGATGAAGAGTAACAGGCCAGTGATTTTCTGAGGCCATCGAATGGATGTGCAGGGAGATTTGGAAACCAGGATCTCCCAATTGAAGAGTTCGGCTGGCAGTATAGCAAGTTATATACCAAAGACCCCAGAAATCCAAGCCACACACATCACTCACTTTGTTGCTGGGTCATCATAGGAAGCTACGAGCACGATGGTACCTGCACTAATTGCTTTCAGGAAATCCAAGAGATGCTTGACATCTAACAGGGAAATCAAAGAGAAATTGTGAGGCTTGCTCATTTCTTATCCTGCCATCTAGTGGTCTCTCAAGATACATGCAGAACAAGGAGACAACATTGAATAGGTAACAACAACAAGGACTGCACATATATATGGTGCTTTCTGAGGTGATTCAGTACACACACACACTCTAGAACCTACTGCAGATTAAGAAAGAGAGAACACTATTTTTCAGAGGTTCTTAAAGAAAAGGAAGTCCCACATAGAATCATTATCATTACCACATTTATACCCCACATTACGCCCAAGGAGCTCAAGCTGTGCTCCATGGTTTTCCTTGCTGCCCCCTTTAATGACCCGAACAACCCTGTATGGTAAGTTGGGGCGAGAGACCTGCAATTGGCTCAAGAGAACCCAATGAGTTTCATGGCTGAGTGGAGATACGAACTTGTGTCTCCTCAGTCCTAGTCCTACATTCTAACCACTATACCATGCTGCCTCCCAAACTTTAACTATATATGTGTGTGTGTGTGTTATATACCATATGCCATGCAGGTCCTTATGCTATGCTTTGGGACACATCAGCTACCTGAAAGGAAAATAAAACCTGAAAAACAGTACCTCGGGTTACAGACGCTTCAGGTTACAGACTCCACTAACCCAGAAATAGAACCTCGGGTTAAGAACTTTACCTCAGGATGAGAACAGAAATCGTGCAGCGGTGGCGTGGCAACAGCGGGAGGCCCCATTAGCTAAAGTGGTGCTTCAGGTTAAGAACAGTTTCAGGTTAAGAACGGACCTCCAGAACGAATTAAGTTCTTAACCCGAAGTACCACTGTATCTCCATCTTAAAGAATCCTCTCTGCTTGATGGGAAAGGATATAAAGGCCTCAAGTTGGCCAGGAATGCCATGTTCCAGTGGGACCCAGGTGTCTTTAAGTTTGGTAGTTTCAGTGCAGAGAAGGCTAGGTTTTGCTTCCATGGATTCATCAGTCAATATACACATATTTTTTAAATGTTATTTTCACGAGCACCTGCTCTTTACACCCTAGCATATGTGCACTGCACATTGCTTGGCTGAAGGACCACAGTGCAGAATCCTCAGCAGTGCAAATTTGGAAGAACAGCTGTGTTTCGTTGCGCATATTATTCCAAAAAGTGCAAACGAGGAAACTTCACCTCTGAACGCAAATGGAACCTAATTTCTTCCCTTTTCCTATGAGAAAGACACAAATTCTTTCCTTCAGTTCTTCCACCCACGTGTTGCCACTCAAAGCTGGTCAATTCTTTCTGCCGGTTGGCACTCTGCAGTCAATATAGTCAACTCTGTGGTTGGCACTCTGTGGTTGACCTACCTCCAGAATACATGTCAAAGGCAGCCGTCTTGAGAAGCTGTCCACTGCTTCCTAGATATTGGAATGGAAAAAACAGCTTTGAAGGTAGCATGCTTATATACAGCCACGTTGTTCTTCAGATATATTAGAGCAGTGGAATAAATAATAAAATGTTCCCTGGTTTCAATTAACTATTGCACTTAAAAAAGGGAGAGATTTCTGAAACACAAGCTTTTAATCTGGATTATCCTAGTATGCAGAAAACATCTAATCCAACCTGCTTCTTGATGCAAGAAAGCTACAGCCACCGTGGGTCTCACATTGATGTTGGACTACATCATCCCTGGCCTTTGGCCCCTCTAGCTAGGGCTGATGGGAGTTGTAATCCAACAACATCTGGGGACCCAAGTTTGGGAAAGGCTGAACTAGAGCATCGCCAGCGGACAGCTGTCCAGCCTCCGATGGAAGACTTCCACATCTTGAACTCAGAAGTGGCTCACCTGACAGAATGGAGCCCTAACACTAGCTTCCTGGCAGGTGTATCACTACTGTTTACCAGAAAGGAGAGGGGTGAGGAGGCAGAGAAATGAAGATGCACCGGCTGAGGCAATCCAGAACGTCTACCAGTGGAACTACCCTGCATTGGCCTCACTGCTTCACCCTCTCCCTCCCGGTAAGCAGTTGAGACACATCTGCCAGGAAGCAAGCGTCGTAGTTCTTATGCTCCACCAGGTGAGCCTCTTCTGACCTCGACAGCTCAGAGCCCCAACTGCTCAAGTAACACGCACCACTGTTTGAACTGCTCTTAGCATTAGACGTTCCTCTTAACGTTCACTTTACCACTTCGGCAGTCGCGGCTTCGCCCAAAGAATCCAGGAAACAATGGTTTGCTAAGAGTGCTGGGAACCGTAGCTCTGGGTAAACGAAGTGCTCCCAGGATTCTTTGGGGGACGCTGTGTGTTTTAAATGCACGGTTTGCACGCAGCCAATGTCAGTGTGGCAATCTTCAAAGACACTGCTTTACTGTGCTCTCATCCTCCCCTGTTCCCTGTGATATGGGCTATTTTGCAACCTCAAAGCACCAAACAAAGGACCTTCTGTCTTCATTCCAATCTTCAAGAGCAAGCAGTGTTTTATTTTTTAAGTTTACTGGCTGTTTGACAGGAGGCTTTGACCTTTCTTAGACTGACTACTTGGTGTTTTGTCTTTGTTGCTTTAGTTGCATGGCTTTAATATACTGTTTGTTTGATGCGATACTGACACACTGTTGTGTTGCTTTATTAAACTGTCAAGAGGACTTGTTGGCCTATAATGCATTAAATGGCTCAGGACCGCAGTATCTCAAGGACCACCTCTTTCCATATGAACCTACCTGGACCCTGAGATTGTCTTCTGAGGCCCTCATTCGTGTGCCTCCTCGAGAGGTCCAGAGAGTGGCAGCACAAGAAGGGGCCTTCTCTGCAGTGGCTCCCTGTCTGTGGAATGCTCTCCCCAGGGAGGTTCACCTGGCACCTTCATTATATACCTTTAGGCGCCAGGCAAAAACATTCCTCTTCAACCAGGCCTTTGGTTGATTTGATTGACATCCCATGCCCTTCTAAATGTGTTTAGTAAAAGGTAAAGGGACCCCTGACCATTAGGTTATGTCATGATTGACTCTGGGGTTGCGGCACTCATCTCGCTTTACTGGCCGATGGAGCCGGCATACAGCTTCTGGGTCATGTGGCCAGCATGACTAAGCCGCTTCTGGCGAACCAGAGCAGCACTGGAAACGCCGTTTACCTTCACGCCGGAGTGGTACCTATTTATCTACTTGCACTTTGAGGTGCTTTCGAACTGCTAGGTTGGCAGGAGCTGGGACCGAGCAATGGGAGCTCACCCTTTTGCTGGGATTTGAACCGCCAACCTTCTGATCGGCAAGTCCTAGGCTCTGTGGTTTAACCCACAGCGCCACCCGCGTCCCGCCAAAATGTGTTTAGGGGGGACTTATTGGGTTGTTGTTTTTTATTTTGATCATGTACTTTGTGGTATTATATTCTATGATCCACCCTCAGACCTGCGAGTATAGGGCGGTATATACCGGTAAATTCAATTAATCACCACCACCACCATCATCAATGCTGCATATCAATAAATAAATGAAGCTCATGCATGAGATGACTCTCCTGTTAGCCTCTATAACAGGGTTGGGGAAACCTCTGGCCCACAGCCAGACTTAGAATAATAGAATCATAGAAGCACACAGTTTGAAGGGACTCCAAGAGTAATCTAATCCAACCCCGGGCAATGCAGGGGGTCTTTATGTGCATCAAACTCATGACCTTGGCGCAATCAGCACCATGCTCTACCCAACTGAGCTAGGCAGCTTGGCCCACCAGGCCTCCCCATTTGGCCCACCAGGCCTTTCCCCTAAATCATACCCACCCACCCCAGAACTGATATCGTATGTGGGGTTCAGGCCCGGGGCAGGTACTATGAAGGAATAGTCAGGAGCTTGACGTCCTGCAAGTCTCCCCACCATTTTAGCAACGGTTTCGGGTGGCGCTGTGGGTTAAAGCACAGAGCCTAGGACATGCTGATCAGAAGGTTGGCGGTTTGAATCTCCACAATGGGGTGAGCTCCTCGGTCCCTGCTCCTGCCAACCTAGCAGTTTGAAAGCATGTCAAAGTGCAAGTAGATAAATAGGTACCACTCTGGCAGGAAGGTAAACGGTGTTTCCGTGCGCTGCTCTGGTTTGCCAGAAGCAGCTTAGTCATGCTGGCCACATGATACAGAAGCTGTATGCCGGCTCTCTCAGCCAATAAAGTGAGATGAAAGTCACAACCCCACAGTTGGCCAGGACTGGACCTAATGGTCAGGGGTCCCTTTACCTTTACCTTCAGTGCAAACTGCTTGGTGGTCCAGGAGCAGGAAAGCCTCTCACGCTGCGGTTCTCAAGCGCCTGGAAAGTGTTGCGCAATGAATTTTGACATGTGGGCGAGGCTGCCATTCCGGTGATTGACAGATGGGTTGCGCCACCCACCTCTCAAGGTTGCCAAAGGGCCTGCAGGATGCAGGATAGTATATACCTGCTTGACCACTTCGATCTGCAGAACCTGTACCATTAAACACATCACCTAATGCCCCTTCTGCATTTGTAAGAAATCCATCTCTGAGTGCGCATCACCCACACTTTAGAACTCCCTGCCTGTGGACCTCAGGCAAGTGCCATTGCTGTATTCTTTCTGGTGCCTGTTTAAAACATTTTTGTTTGGGCAAGTGATATGTGTTTTATTTCTTTTTAGCGACCGTTGGTTTTAACCATCTTTTGAACGCTTTAAATACCTGTTTTTAAACTGGACTTTCATTGGTCATTTTCCCATGTTTTATTTTATATTGTTGTAAACCAATGAGAGGGCTCCCCACCAACACCATCAAGCAGTAGGCACGTTTTGTCGAATAAATAAATACAATAAGGATCTGGCCCACAGGGAAGGGCAGAGTTCCCCTGCTCTATCCCCTCAGCAGGAGGACTGCCCCAGGGGTTCTTGACTTCCCAGAAGCAGCCATTGTTAACCAGGTTCAAGGGGAGCTGTCTACTGAGACTCAATACAGTGGTACCTCAGGTTACAGACGCTTGACGTTACAGACGCTTCAGGTTACAGACTCCGCTAACCCAGAAATAGTACCTCAGGTTAAGAACTTTGCTTCAGGATGAGAACAGAAATTGTGCTCCAGCGGTGCGGCAGCTGTGGGAGGCCCCATTAGCTAAAGTGGTACCTCAGGTTAAGAACAGTTTCAGGTTAAGAACGGACCTCCAGAATGAATTAAGTTCTTAACCAGAGGTACCACTGTAAATGGATGAACAGGAAAAAAGTCATTATAAACCAGGGCAACCCAAGGTCCAAAAACGATGGTCTAAAAACCATTCCCCTTTACATTAAGAGCATTTGCAGTTGCCTCTCGTGGCCTGCCTGCTGCTTCCTTTGTGCAAAGTACACAATGCTAAGTCACACACAGAAGGGTGTTTGTGTTAGCTGCAGCTCACCGAACACGTTTTCCTTCAGGCCTGAATTGTGCCCACTTCCCATTGCGCTTGCCAGATGCCATGCCATTTTCTCAAGGTCAAAGCACTTATCTTTAAATTTTATGAGAAGAAGGGATCGGCTCAGTTTTATTGCAGAATAAAGGAGAGGCATGCTTCCATCCGTGTTCCAACGCTCGACTTCCACATCAGCCTAGATTGGAAAGGGTGTGTGGAGTGGAGCGTCATTGTGGACCACCCGGATGGAACGCACACCATTCGCTCCAGAGTGAGAAGGGACAATGAAATAGTTTGGACTGGTTTATTTTATTGCTCCAGGAACTGAGAATTGCAAACAAGAAGAGTTGGCTAGACTGGAGCTTCTTGAAAACTGGTTTCACACTGAGCCGCCAGACACCAAAAACACTGTTCACCTTCTGGATACCAAACCCCACTCTATCCCAGCATCAGTCAACTGTCTGGCAGCTGAGGCTGCAGAGATCCCCAGGTACAGTTACGGACTTTCCCCTACTGCATGTGCCTGCAGATCAAGCTAAAGTAACATTCAATATATTCAGCTTTTTAAAATACGTGTTCTACCCCTCCCCTAAAAAAAAAAAAGTGTAAAGGAGGGTTCTTCTGAAAATATGCAAAATGTCATTAAAAATAATAATATTGGCATGCTTTGGGCTAGAGGACAGGGTTTCCATATCAGAAAGCAGTGGCATAGCGTGGGTTGTCAGCACCCGTGGCAGGCAAGCCGCTGCTGCAGTGCCCCCTCCCCCAGAGCCAAGCGGGGTCGTGCTGTGCTGCCTGCCCACACAGGGTGGAGCCCAGCCAGCCACTGTGGCCCTTGATGGGCAAATCCCCCAAGTACCTCCTGAGAGGAGCAGTGGGCCAGGCTACACTGGGGTTAGGCGTTGCCCACCTCCCTCTGTCTGGGCCCACTCATCCTGGGCCTGTGCTGCTCTGCTGCCTTCGCCGGGCCAGGGCAGGGATTTCCGCAGAAGCTGGAGCCTGTGTGGGGGAGCCGAGTTGCACCCCCTCAGAATTTGGTGCCCAGGGCCCCTGCGCCTCCTGGTCCCTGCCACACTATGCCACTGCATGCCATTTAGATGGGCTGAATCCCTGGGAAATGCCCTGTTTCCTAATTAAGCCTGGACCGCCACAGTTGGTGGATGACCAGTCATTAGTAAACACCCTTGCTTTACAGCAGGAATAAAGTGCCGGTGGCCCTTAGGTAACACCGGACTCGAACTCCCATCAACCCTGGTTGTTGGCTGTGCTGGTTGGGACCAACGGGAGTTGGAATCCGGCAGAGCCAGGATGGGGACACCTAAAGGGTTAGAACCTGCTGCTTTTTGTGGACAGGAAACGGGCTTGGTCCTCTTATGACGCTCTAAGAGAGCCAATGTCAAGAAATAGTTTCCAGCTACATGGTGGCTCTGATGTGGAGGCACATTCAAGCAGGCAATGGTTTGAGAGGTGGTACAGCCCTACAAGGACAGTGCTGTGTGCCATTGCTAAACAGGTCCAGTCTGTAGGATCTGAATGTGCTTTGCACCACTTTAACACTTATGGATTCCATCAAAGAATCTGGAGAATTGCAATTGCGTGGAGTGCTTAGCATCCTCTGTTAAAGATCCCTACCACTCCTCTCCCTGCAAAACTACGATTTCCACTTCTGAAGTTAACAGATATCCAAGAGAGACACCTGAGTTCCTGATACAGCAGGAAGTGTCAGGTCACATCGACACCAGGAAGTTGAAGCACTCTTCTGCCACTTTAACAGTCCTGGCTTCCCCCCAAAGAACCCTGGGAAGGGTCGTTTGTTAAGGGTGCTGAAAATTGTTAGGCGACCCGCCTCACAGAGCTGCGTATCCCAGCACCCTTAACAAACTACAACTCCCAGGATTCCATGGGGGGAAGCTGGAACTGTTAAAGTGGTATAAGAGCACTTTAAATGCACGGTGCGGATGTGACCTTTGTGCAGGCAGTCACTGCAAAAGGAAACATTAAAAAGGAACCCAAAGAACAGGGGGGAACTGCGTGAACAGTTGACCCCTAAAAAACAACTCACCATTGACAAGCGCAATGTTTAAACCCCGACCAACGTTATTTTTTATGCTGCTTAACACCCTGTAAAAGAAGAAGAAGAGGAAGAAAGGGAGGGGGAATTAGGCATATAGGGCTATACAGAAAGTTCTGCTGGGTTGCATACTCAAGGGGGCAGTAGATGGTTGATGGAGAGCCCTGGGTGGGAGGCGGGGAAATGTCAGTCATCCAGGGTGAGAGGCTGGGAGGAGAAAGGAAATATCCCAGGTGAGCTCCTCCCTTCTGTGGGTGGCAAGGCATAAGCACTACCCTTAAGAGAGGACTCCACCTTCTGTTTGTTCTATCTGTATTTTTTGTAACTCTTATCTTTTTGCAGTATGGGAAACTTTAATAAAAATCTTATTACTGGAAGAAAAGCTCTGCTGTGTCAGGTAGGTTTGCCATGTTTCAAAAAGTGAAAATGCGGAGACAAAAGTGTGTGTGTGTGTGTGTGTGTGTGTGTGTGTGTGTGTGGCAATGTTGTTGAGCTTACGAAGAAGAGGAAGAAGAGTTTGGATTTGATATCCCGCTTTATCACTACCCTAAGGAGTCTCAAAGCGGCTAACATTCTCCTTTCCCTTCCTCCCCCACAACAAACACTCTGGGAGGTGAGTGGGGCTGAGAGACTTCAGAGAAGTGTGACTGGCCCAAGGTCACCCAGCAGCTGCAGGTGGAGGAGCGGAGACGCGAACCCGGTTCACCAGATTACGAGTCTACTGCACCTAACCACTACACCACACTGGCTCTCTCCTGTATTCCGGCTATGCCCAGGAAATTCTGAGCGTACGGCAACCCGAGGTCAGGCCAAAGGCCCATCTGGCTCAGTATCCTGTTCTCACAGTGTCTGGTGCCCATTAAAAAAACCACCTGGGATTCCCATTAACTGGCATTCAGACTGGCATGCTGCCTCTTGCGGTGAGGGCAGAAGGCAGCCTTTTCTTCCATGAATTTGCCCCACCCTCTTTTAAAGCCACCCAGGCCAGCACAGGCTACTTCGTGAAACATGGACACATGGTGGTGTATAACATGCTGCACCTTTGCACAGAACTTACTTAACATTGTCAAAACACATGGAAGGTCCGACCACATTGGCTGCGCCGCTAGTGATTCTGAAGGCGAAACTCTGGCTGGGGCAGGGTCTTTGGTTGCCGCATTTATGCCGGACAATGTGCTTTTCTGACAAGGAAAAAGAAAATCCAACCTGCAGTTTGCATCACAGCACTAATATCATTTTTTTAAAAAACCATTTTTTATGTGCATATTTAGCAGAGGAAAGGAAGGGGTGA
Source organism: Podarcis erhardii (assembly GCF_964252035.2). Taxonomy (NCBI): domain Eukaryota; kingdom Metazoa; phylum Chordata; class Lepidosauria; order Squamata; family Lacertidae; genus Podarcis; species Podarcis erhardii. The sequence goes on along the minus strand of NC_138498.1, from coordinate 105,775,108 downwards.
GGGGATTATTAGAAACAAATAAAAAGGAAGAATACTAATAGTCAGGTGGAAAACACCATTAGTTCACATTGCAGACAGAGTAACCATGAGTGAATGCATCTGAAGTTAAACATATACGTATATTAATGTAAGTCCTCAATGTCCAGCTAGGCATCCACATGAAGTTGACATCTATATGGTTATGTACTCTTCTGTACATAGTCTTGAGACAGTTGTATATATTCATCCTTCACCCTGAGTTCCAGAGAACTGTTAATAAATATCAGGTTATACAACGGAGTTGAACACAAAGGCAATGTACTCACTGGTTGGCTTCACTCCACTACCTGCAGAGATGGCAAGGAAACAAAAGCAGAAGGAAAAGTCTTGGTTGTTTCATGCAGATATTTATACAAGGTAGCAACAAATGTGTGACAAGGAAAGAAAAGCCTCCCCCCCCCCAAGTCTTCCTTGCTGGTTTCCTTGAACACTCAAGTGTACTCATCATGAATTTGGCACAATAATGCTTGCCGTTGCTGGCTTAGCCTTGTTCTAGGCCAGGTGTGGGAAAATTTTGGCCCTCGAGGTTTCTGAACTACAACTCCCATCAGCCTCAGCAAGCATGGCCAATGGCCAGGGTTGATGGGAAGTGTAGTTCAGTAATATCCGGAGGCTCAAATGTCCCCCTTGTCTGTTCTCAGCCCTTACACACAATCCTCTGGGGAATTATCTTATTGAAAACAAAACAAATTCCTTCCAGTAGCACCTTAAAGACCAACTAAGTCAGTTCTTGGTATGAGCTTTCGTGTGCATGCACACTTCTTCAGATACACAGAAAGCATGCACACGAAAGCTCATACCAAGAACTGACTTAGTTGGTCTTTAAGGTGCTACTGGAAGGAATTTGTTTTGTTTTGACTATGGCAGACCAACACGGCTACCTATCTGTAACTATCTTATTGAAGACACACTGAAATGAATGGGACCAGGGGAACAGCCGCAACCGGCCCCATTCATTTTAGCTGGGACCTGGTAGGACCAGGGTGGCGCATCCCGTTTCACCACCTGAGGTGAGATGGGAAGGTGCTGCCCCACTGCCATCCCCCTTACCGGGGTCGTATGGTGGCGCTTGCAAAAGCAATGAGGACGACAGCGGGTTCTGACGAGATCTCGCAGAGTGCGTGAGATCTTGTGAGATTTCAGTGAGAGCTCCCAAGAGCTCAGCAGAAACGGCAGCTGCCCCAGCCTCGCCTCATGGACAAGCCTGCTTTGTGTAGGACAGGGAAATATACTCGGAGTCGAGAGTGGATTTCATGCTCTTTATTCAGCTCATAGTGGTGAGGAGGAATGGAAGTTCCCTCAGAATGTCTGCTTTATATACATCATTTACCCAATGGGTCCCACGTGATTGGCTAATTCTGGGATTCTCCTGAGGCCAATCAGGTTGCGGATTCACTTCCACCTGGAGCTGGATTGGGTGGCTCCTGTGGACCAATCAGACTGCTGCCTTCTGGATCCTATTGTTCTAGGACCAATCAGACTGCTGCCTTCTGAATCCTATTGTTCTAGGACCAATCAGACTGCTGCCTTCTGAATCCTATTGTTCTAGGACCAATCAGACTGCTGCATTCTGAATCCTATTGTTCTAGGACCAATCAGACTGCTGCATTTTGGATCCTATTCAACTCAGTACATAACAGACAGCTTCCACCAACCCAGTACTCTGGCTGGGGCTGTTGGGAAGTGGTGATGCCCCAAAGACAAAAATCCCACCTGAATTCTGCTTTGTGGCTGTCAAAGGAGACAACATAAGTGCATCCTTCGGGTTGTGACCTGGCAACCCCACGGTGCTATCAGGTGAGGATCTTGGGACTGCTTTCTATTTGGGGTGTGTGGGAAGCTGCAAGAGAGATCCTTGCCCTCTGGCTGCTCTCTCAGGTGTAAAGGAAGGAAAGCTCAGCGGGAGGAGAGAGGGGAAAAAGTTCTCGGGTTACAATCACAACTTACTCACCCAGCCAGCTCCTCAGGCTGATGGATTTCATGCCAGTGTGATTGAAATAGGTGTTGACAAAAAGCCAAGTTGTTGCCAAGGTGAACAGCACGGCCAGGATTCGCAGCAAACCTGAGTCAGAAGGGAGACGGGGGTCAGGTGGAAGGTAGGAGCAGAGCAGGTGGACAGACTGCCGGCGGCAAGGCAGAAGGATGAGGCCGGGTGCGTTCCTGAGCAAACAAGCAAAGAGCCCAACCCCAAGTCTGCAAATCAGTCCAGCTTTAAAAGCTGGATGACAGTGCAAGTCTTCATAAGATGGTAGTCATTCAGAAGTCATCGCCTACTGGACCAGCTAGTTCCCACTCTCTGGGTGGGTCTCAGAAGTCGAGACAATGAACTAAATCAAGGAGGCACCACTCACAATGAGGAGCTTGCTGGAGCACATTCCTGTTGCAGAGGAGGTTTGATTTAACGAAGGATTTATATTTGCCCATTGTGAAATCGTAAAGGGCCCTAACTAGGCAAGAAGTCACACTTCATATGCAGCTACAGAGGCAAGAATGTTATTTGCTCAAAAATGGAAAGAAGAAGAAATCCCAACGAAAGAAGGAACGGATACAAAAACTTTAGGAATACACAGAAATGGCGAAACTTAGCAGAAAAATAAGAAATCAAGATAACGTTTTTAAAAAATAAAATAAAATAGAAGAATAGAAATGGTTTATTCAGTATTTACAAACAAATTGTAAACAGATAAGAACATTGGCAGGATTACTGTAATAACTTGCAGGTTTATAAGTGTATACATCTAAAGATGAAGAAATGATTAAGTTAAGTTAATTGGGAATATGGAGAAAATATATTTGAAAAATAAATTTATGGAACCGCAGAAAGAGGGGGAAGGAAGCCGAGTTTTGAAATCTTAAAATGATTGTAAAATGATTGAAATGTATAAAATTGAAAATCGTATTTTTTTTTCAAAAAAGAAGTGATACTTTGTCCACAAGTGCATTAACAACAACAACAACAACAACAACAACAACAACAACAACAATAATAATTTATTCCCCACCCATGTGACTGGGTTGCCTCAGCCACTCTGGGCTTCCAACATAATATAAAAACTAAACGCTATGCATAACGGGCATTTAGATCCACCACAACGCCCAGATGATGGTTTGATGGAGATTTGAAGTTTGTAGTAATGGATGGAGCGCTGATCTCTTTGGAGAACAAAATGGTGCCTTGGCTATAAAGGCTGCATTTCCTAGAGGGTGGTGGGTTTTGTTTTTGTTCCTGGCCATCTGCGCATGTCCCCACGGCTAGATGTAGCTGGCTTTCGACATAATAAGAAAACAATAAGAATTCTGCTGGATCAGGCTAAATGCCCATTTAGTTCAGCATCTTATTCTCAAAGTGGCCAACCCAATGCCCATGGAAAGCATGCAAGCAGGCCATGAGTGGAGCAGTGTTTTCCCCACTTGTGAGTCCCAGCAACTGGTTTTGTGATGGTGTTTCAGAGCCTAATACAAGAGCACTCCTCTCTGCTGTGGTTTCCAGCAACTGATGTTTGGAAGCATTACTGCCTCTTGATTATGGCATTCCTGGTTATTCTTATGTGTAATACTACTACTACTACTACTACTACTACTAATAATAATAATAATAATTTATTTATACTACCACTAATAATTTATTATTTATACCATGCCCATCTGGCTGGGTTTCCCCAGCCACTCTGGGCGGCTTCCAACAAAACACTAAAATACAATAACTTATTAAACATTAAAAGCTTCCCTACAAAGGGCTGCCTTCAGATGTCTTCTAAAAGTTTGGTAGTTATTTTTCTCTTTGACATCTGGTGGGAGGGCATTCCACAGGGCGGGTGCCACTGCCGAGAAGGCCCTCTGCCTGGTTCCCTGTAACTTGGCTTCTCGCAGTGAGGGAACCACGAGAAGGCCCTCAGCACTGGACCTCAGTGTCCGGGCAGAATGATGGAGGTGGAGACGCTCCTTCAGGTATACTGGACCGATAAGAATCATAGAAGCTTAGAGCTAGAAGGGACCCAACTCTAGTTCAACCTTCTGCAATGCAGGAATCTGTGCTAATTTGTCCAATTCTCCTTTAAAGCCATGAAAGTTGTTGACCATCACTACCTCTTGCACTGTGTGAAGAGATGCTTTCTTTTGTCTGCTGGTCTGTCCTAAATCTTCCAACATTTGTAGGGTTGCCCCAGGGATGGTGTTACCTGCTCCCACCCCATTTTCCTTGCTGAACTTTCTGCTATGTTGTACCTGACAACGGGTGAGAAACTGACACCAAGGTGAGGTATGTGAGAATATAAAGAAAATGTCCTGAGGCATTCTTGCCTCGGGGGAAAAGGGCCTCTTTTCTTACCTGTCACTCTCATCCTTTCGTTCCAATGTAACAAAATATGTACAGAAGCTTGTCAAATGTTGCGAGCCGACCTGTTGAAAGCAAAAAAGGGTCAGTGGTCTTGATTTAACAAGACATCTAATTGAACGATAAAAATAGCAGCTGTAGAGTAGGGAGAGGGAAAGATTAAGCCACTTTGCACTTTAAAGCAAATTCACTCAGTTTATACTTCCTCAACCTGTGTGAACCAAAGACACACCTAACCCTTTGAAATTCACACTTGTCCAAATTTGGCAGTGTAGTTCTGCAACAAACACATGTGCCCCGAAATAACCGCTCGCCGAATGCATATTTTAGGCAAAATCACGCACAGCACTTGCATGTAGTGGGAGAAATTTCTATTTCTCCCACTACATATGAATTTTTGTGCAGACTTTGAAAAGAACAAATAATAAAACGATGCACAAATGGGATGAGGTTGGGAAGATGAAAAATTGAGAGCTATAGAGCTAAGTACTATAAATAAGAGGATTTTCGGTTGCTGTTTATCTTTGTGAGACAGAGACAGAGAGAAAGACATTGTTTTGCTGTGTGAATGACTCTTGAGTGGCAAACAATGGGGAAGTGAGTTTATTATGATTGTATTGATTTCCTACCCTTTCTCTTAGAAGCTCAAGGTGACAGCTATAATTATCTATTCCACTGTAATCTTCAAACAATCCAGAATGATACATTAAGTTGAGAATGAGTGACGAGTCCCAGGTTGCCCAGTGAACTTCATGACTGAGCAGAGATTAAAACCTGGGTCTCCTGAGTCCTAGCCTGACATTCTAACCACCACACCTTTGTCTCTACAATGACATACATCTCAAAACAGGATGCCTACCAAGCTAGATCTCTGCTCACAGCCGGTCAGCACCGTCCCTTGTTGTTTAGTCATTTAGTCGTGTCCGAATCTTCGTGACCCCATGGACCAGAGCACGCCAGGCACTCCTGTCTTCCACTGCCTCCCGCAGTTTGGTCAAACTCATGCTGGTAGCTTCGAGGACACTGTCCAACCATCTCATCCTCTGTCATCCCCTTCTCCTTGTGTCCTCCATCTTTCCCAACATCAGGGTCTTTTCCAGGGAGTCTTCTCTTCTCATGAGGTGGCCAAAGTATTGGAGCCTCAGCTTCACAATCTGTCCTTCCAGTGAGCACTCAGGGCTGATTTCCTTCAGAATGGATAGGTTTGATCTTCTTGCAGTCCATGGGACTCTCCAGAGTCTCCTCCAGCACCATAATTCAAAAGCATCAATTCTTCGGTGATCAGCCTTCTTTATGGTCCAGCTCTTACTTCCATACATTAGACAAAGGTGACTGCCTCAGGCAGCCAGTTTTGAGGGGTCATGAAAGGGACAGCAAAAGGTTTTTTATTTTAAATTTATTATTGCTGAACTTTTACTCCGAAGGAGTGACACTTGTGGGATTTTCTGTCTCAGGTTGCGAAATAACGCGGTCATGCTGGATGAGGTGTGTGTGTTATATATTTATTATTCTTTTTAATAATTCAGATTGCACATAATCCCATGGTTTCTCATTTATTTATTTAAACGTCTTATTAAATGCAAAACAGCCGAGGGCTAAATTCCTCTCTCTGCAGGTATATAAATGTTATGTAAAGATTAAAATACATTCAACATTAGTTGTGAAATACATTCCCCCCTCCTGCCATCTCTAGAAGCAGAGCCTTCCTCCGCTATCATACCATTCCAAAACAGGAGCACTTGGCTGTCCTTAATTATTTTTTAAAAAAATATGATTTTGAAACTCGATTTTAAATAATCTGTCTTTAAAATGCATCAGAAAGGGTATCCTGCATTGCCTTGCTGTTTTGTAACCTGTCTGGTCTTCCTCCCTTTCCCCTTGAAAGCTGTGTGTTCCTCCCTTCTTCTTCTCCTTCTCCTCCTCCTCCTCCTCCTTCTTTTTCGATCACTCGTAGCCGAGTAAGATTGTCTTCCATGAACACGGTTTTAACAGTGAGTCCGTAAGTGACTGTGGAGGCCAATTCTGGATCCACACGTCCTTCCACAGTGGGGACATAAGCCTTCCTCTTAGCACGTTTCTCCCTTTCGTTTCGTACTTAGTTCTCCAATTGGAGTACTCCCAGGCCAGTATTTCCCAGTTGTTGGTGTTCATACTACATTTTCAAAGCTTTGCCTTGAGAGAGTCTTTAAACCTCTTTGTGTTCCTCCCCAAAACAGCAGAAGAGCCCTACTGGATCACTCCAAAGGTCGATCTAATCCAGATCCTATTTTTCTCTACAGGGCCCAAACAGCACTTAATCCTCCCCAACACTAAACCACATCACTGCCCTCTTACTCTTGCCAAGGCGCAAACGGTAATGTGGTTTTCCGCTCACACAGCGAGGCCCGTCTTCATACCGTCCGTTGCCAACAGGCTTAGTACAGTGTTATGACGGCTAAGATGAGAATCCGGAAGCCCTCAATTCAAGAAAGCTCACCTCTATCAGAAACTCAGGAGGTGGTCTTAACATATGCCACTGTTTTCCCAGCTTCACTCGCCCCACAATCTCCCGCAAATAATTTTACAGTCAGCAAGGGGGTGAGGAGAAGAGAGGAGGGGAGGTGGCAGAGCAGTCGTCGGCCACCTCAGAATGAAAGCACAAGCAACTCCCAATAACGTTCCAAGTCACCACACTGTTAAGTGAAATGGCATATACAGTGGTACCTCGGGTTACATACGCTTCAGGTTACATATGCTTCAGGTTACTGACTCCGTTAACCCAGAAATATTACCTCAGGTTAAGAACTTTGCTTCAGGATGAGAATGGAAATCGTGCTCTGGCGGCGTGGCAGCAGCAGGAGGCCCCATTAGCTAAAGTGGTGCTTCAGGTTAAGAACAGTTTCAGGTTAAGAACGGACCTCTGGAATGAATTAAGTACTTAACCTGAGGTACCACTGTATTTTAAACACCATTGAAAAAGCCTGCAAATGCCCTGTTCTGCCCCTGCCCCACCCTTTTGTGTGACATTGTTGGGCCACTTCCGGGTTCAGCGCAATGTGCATGTGTGCGGTTGCACACCCATCAGATGTGCCTGAAATGGCCAGTGCCTGTAAAAGTTGTTCTCCTTCTTTCACAGCACCGGAACTTGCAGACATCTAATGTGAATGGTGTAAGATTCAGGACACAGACACCCTTTACGCAGAGCATAGTTAATCTGTGGAATGCCCTCCTTCAGGGATAGCCACTTACTTGGATGGCTTCAAAAGAGGATTAGGCAAGGATAAAGCTATCAATGGCTACTAGCCACGACACCTCCAAACAACAACAACAACAACAACAACAACAATAATAGTAATAATAATAATATATTCATACCCGCCCATCTGGCTGGGTTTCCCCAGCCACTCTGGGCAGCTCCCAACTGAACACGTTAAAGCATCAAAGATTAAAAACTTCCCTAAACAGGGCTGCCTTCAGATGGCTTCTAAAAGTCAGATAGTTGTTTATTTCCTTGACATCTGATGGGAGGGCAGTCCAGTGTGGTGTAGTGGTTAAGAGCAGTAGACTCGTAATCTGGTGAACTGGGTTCGCGTCTCCGCTCCTCCACATGCAGCTGCTGGGTGACCTTGGGCTAGTCACATTTCTTTGAAGTCTCTCAGCCTCACTCACCTCACAGAGTGTTTGTTGTGGGGGAAGAAGCGGAAGGAGAATGTTAGCCACTTTGAGACTCCTTCAGGTAGTGATAAAGCAGGATATCAAATCACAACTCTTCTTCCACAAGGCGGGCGCCACTACCGAGAAGGCCCTCCAGTTGGAGGCAGCAATGATTGTGAATACAGTGGTACCTCTAGTTATGAACTTAATTCATTCCGGAGGTCCATTCTTAACCTGAAACTGTTCTTAACTTGAGGCATGCTTTCGCTAATGGGGCCTCTTGCTGCTGCTGTGCCGCCGGCACACAATTTCCGTTCTCATCCTGGGGCAAAGTTCTCAACTCGAGGTAACTCTTCCAGGTTAGCAGAGTTTGTAACCTGAAGCGTTTGTAACCTGAGGCATTTGTAACTCGAGGGACCACTGTACCGTTTTCTGGAAACCACAGGAAGGGAGAGTGCTCTTATGCATGAATCTTGCTGGTGGGAGGTGATAGTTTCTGGGGGTAACTGCACCTGTTATTTTGGTGCTAATTGTATCTTTGTAAAGGTAAAGGGTAAAGGGACCCCTGACCGTTAGGTCTAGTCGCAGACGACTCTGGGGTTGCGCGCTCATCTCTCTCTATAGGCCGAGGGAGCCGGTGTACAGCTTCCAGGTCATGTAGTCAGCATGACTAAGCCGCTTCTGGCAAACCAGAGCAGCGCACAGAAACACTGTTTAACTCCCACCGGAGCGGTACCTATTTATCTACTTGCACTTTGACGTGATTTCAAAGGTTGGCAGGAGCAGGGAGCTCACCCCGTCACCAGGATTTGAACTGCTGCCCTTCTGATTGGCAAGCCCTAGGCTCTGTGGTTTAGACCACAGCACCACCCATGTCCCATAATGGTATCTCTATAGCTGCCCCATATTCTTCTGCAAAGGTACAAACAGTAGTACAGTGGTACCTTGGGTTACATACGCTTCAGGTTACAGACTCCGCTAACCCAGACATAGTACCTCGGGTTAAGAACTTTGCTTCAGGATGAGAACAGAAATCATGCAGTGGCAGCAGGAGGCCCCATTAACTAAAGTGGTGCTTCAGGTTAAGAACAGTTTCAGGTTAAGAACTGACCTCCAGAACGAATTAAGTTCTTAACCCGAGGTACCACTGTACAATGCTTCTTTCGCACAGCTAGGTGGTCTTGATTGCATCCATTCCATACGAGTTGAGTGTTGCAGAGACTGACAGGCAAAAACAGGCCTTCTCAAACAGACCTCCAGAACAAATTAAGTACTTAACCTGAGGTACCACTGTGTAGAATTCAGCTTTGAAAAAAAGAATTCCCTATGCAGGTATATTCTTCCTTTTCCTCCCAGGCACTTCATACCCCATGCAAATCCCTTGAACAAACAAAGCACTGAAAGGTGACGTTAAATGAGCTGCCCTGTTGTCATGGAACGCTTGGGTTTGGCATTCACACAGTGGGTGGAAGAGTCTCTCTGTTTCCTTGCTTCCTGCTTGGGAATGTGCAAAGATCCAAAGTCCACGGCTTGGGGCCAAATCAAACATGATGCTGGAGACCTGCGACTGGTCTCCGCACCGCTGTGGAAATTAAAATTTAGCTTTGAGGGGCTGCACATTTGGTCAGAGGAGTGGTGCACGCTCCCCACCCACTGCCCCGATCAAAATCCAACAGTGGAGGCAAACCATGGCCACTGATGAGCTCATCTCATCCTCATCTCTAGCCCTCTTTTTAAAGCCATCCAAGTTGGCAGCCATCACTAGGGTAGCGATTTCCATAGCTGAACTATGAATGGCACCTTGAATCTTCCAACACACAACTTCATTGGATGTCACTGGGTTCTAGTGTTATGAATCAGAATCACAGAGGGAATCTCAACTAACTCATCCATGGCAGATGGCTATCCAACTTCTTTCACACACACACACAAAAATAGAGAGAGAGAGAGAGAGAGAGATATGATAGATAGATAGATAGATAGATAGATAGATAGATAGATGATAGATAGATAGATAGATGATAGATGATGGATAGATAGATAGATAGATAGATAGATAGATAGATAGATAGATAGATAGATTAGATAGATAGATAGATAGATAGATAGATATGAGGAGATTTCACCCCTCCCATATCCAAGAATCTCCTGATGAGTCTGCTTATTCTCCAGAGAGGAGGGGCGTGTTCTGCTCTCTACTTATTCAGCTCCAGCACCACATCAGTCAGTCAGTCAGTCAGTGTGTCGGAGAGAGAGAGAGACTGAGTGTTACAGATTGTGTGTAGAGATAAGGTTGCTGCTAAGAGCAGCTGCAGACACTCAGTGCAGCTCAGCTTTTTCATTTAGCTATGTATATAGTTGTATTATAGCTGTAGATAGAATAAAGAAGATATTCTACAGAGCTGCTCTCCAAGTCGTTTATGCTCTGCTATACTCTGCTGTACTCTGCTGTGCAACGACTGTCTTCTTGGGGAAGTGAATCCAGTGCTCACAACTCTAAGCTGTGAGTCCACAGCACTTTGACCTGTTCCTGTGCAGAAGGTGGTCTCTAGAAATGCTACCCAGCTCGCCTAGCCCAGTTGGGGCTGAAGTGGATGAGTCCAGTTAGTGGCACTGACTCAAGGGCGATGCTGACAAGATAGAAAAGAGAAAAGAAAAAAGAAAAAGAGAAAGAAACGGGGAAAAAGTGATAAAGTTACATCCAAATGTCTTGCACATTCATGTATTGAGATTGCTCTGAATCTCCTGACTTCACCCCATCCCATCGATGGGTCCTCTTACTTCTGTTTTCATCTGCCTATCAGTACTTCCCCAAAATTTTCATCTTCCTAAGTTATCTGTAATTTCTAGTACATTACAAGTGCATTTAAAATCCTGCTAATGTTTACAATAATTTTGTATATACATTACAGTGGTACCTCGGGTTAAGAACTTAATTCATTCCGGAGGTCCATTCTTAACCTGAAACTGTTCTTAACCTGAAGCACCACTTTAGCTAATGGGGCCTCCTGCTGCCGCCGCACTGCTGGAGCACGATTTCTGTTCTCATCCTGAAGCAAAGTTCTTAACCTGAAGCACTATTTCTGGGTTAGCGGAGTCTGTAACCTGAAGCGTATGTAACTGTATAAACATTTCCCATTATTTCTTTTTTAAAAAAATTCTTGTCTTCTTGGTTCCTGAGCTTGCCAGTTAATTTGCCATTTTGGCATAGTCCATCAACCTGATCTGCCATTCTGTCTATCCAACCTCTTTCCATCCAAGGAGAGTGGGAGAAAAACTTATCTCTATCCACTTTCTCTATGCCATGCATAACTTTATAAACTTCTATCATGTAGCCTCTTGCTCCAATCCACCCCCCCTAGTCCTAAACGCCCCAACCTTTCTTCATAGGAGAGCCATTCCATTCCATCATATTTTTTGTCCTTTCCTGAGCCCCTTAGAACTATGCAATATCCTTTTTGAGGTGAGGTGGCCAGAATTGCACTCAATGTTCCAAATCCGGTTGCATAAATAACCTGACGGGGAGACATGCAGCGTCTTGAAGTTGTCAATCAACGGCACCAACCTGAGCAGCAGACTGAGCAGGAAAAGAGGGTCTCCTGGTCATAGTCTTCCCAGCTACGGCAAGATGAGCTTCACTTCTATTCAAATTATAGTACACTGGTACCTCGGGTTAAGTACTGGAGGTCCATTCTTAACCTGAAACTGTTCTTAACCTGAAGCACCACTTTAGCTAATGGGGCCTCTTGCTGCTGCAGAGCCGCCAGAGCACAATTTCTGTTCTCATCCTGAAGCAAAGTTCTTAACCTGAAGCACTATTTCTGGGTTAGCAGAGTCTGTAACCTGAAGCGTATGTAACCTGAAGCGTATGTAACCTGAGGTACCACTGTAATTATTTCTAAAAGTGCACCTCTACATAGAAATTGGCATATGCTAATTCCTCTGCAAACCTGCATCTTCTCATTTAGTGATGCATAAGTGTAATTTGTCAACATGCAGGCCTGAATGGTTCTCCACAACCGGAAGTTGCCAGAACTCAGTTCTGGTACCTCTCGGGGGGGGGGGGGTGCCATTGCCATTTGAAGAAAACAAAGAATGTGTTCATGGTGAGTTCCTGCATCTCTTTTTCTAGAAACTTAGTACTGATTCTCTCTCTCTCTCTCTCTCTCTCTCTCTCTCTCTCTCTCTCTCTCCACACACACACACACACACACACACGTAAAATGAGCGCATCAGGAAGAAAAACCCCAATTTTTAAAAGACGGCGTTAATTTTCCTTGAGGAGGAGTTTAGGGGGAGGCGGAGGCATAGGAAACACTAAGCATGTGAAACTGCAGTCTGAAATGTTACAACTCAGACATACCTTTATTGTTTTTTTGTTGTATTTTATCCTTTCATTTTTGAAATGTCTGTCCTGCCTTTTGACAGCCAGGTGGCTCCGAGGCAGGTCAGAACAATTTAAAACAATTTGTGCAGTAAGATATGATGATAAATAGTTAGTGGCTAAAGGCAGACATTTAAAACTATGCATTGCACAAGAGCAGTGGGAAAGCAGTAATTATAACAAGCCAGAAGCCTGGTGACAGAGTAATGTCTTCAGTGCTCCCCTGAAGGCAAAAAACCAGGGAGTCAGCCAAACTTCCTGAGGGAAGGAATTCCACAAGTTTACACCTTGCCTCATATATCTCTGCCTGGCAACTCCTTTTCTAAGTGGTTACAGACGGACTGTTTAATTATCTGTTCTAGGACCTTTCCTGGTATTTATGTCAAGCTCACCGGTTAGTAGCTACCTGGATCTCCCACTGCCCTTTTTGAAGATGGGGACATTTACCCGCCTCCAGTCTTCAGGAAAGGGACATGGGTGGCGCTGTGTGTTAAACTACAGAGCCTAGGGCTTGCCGATCAGAAGATTGGTGGTTCAAATCCCCGTGACGGGGTGACCTCCTGTTGCTCGGTCCCAGCTCCTGCCAACCTAGCAGTTTGAAAGCACGTCAAAGTGCAAGTAGATAAATAGGTACCACTCCAGCGGGAAGGTAAATGGCGTTTTTGTGCACTGCTCTGGTTCGCCAGAAGCGGCTTAGTCATGCTGGCCACATGACCCGGAAGCTATACGCTGGCCAGTAAACAGAGTCGGTCATGACTGGACCTAATGGTCAGGGGTCCTTTTACCTTTAGTCTTCAGAAACCTCACCTGTCCTCCAAGATTTCTCAACGATTATAGACAGAGGCTGTGAGATTACATCCACAAGCTCCTTTAGTTCCCTTGGGTGCAGGGAGGTCACCAGGCCCTGGAGATCTGAATTCATTATTTTCCTGTCTTGGGCTACAGCTCTCTCCTTACACCATTTATTCTGTCATCACCAGGTTGCGCACTGTTTTCCTTTTGAGTGAAGACAGATGCAAAGTAGGTGTTGAGCAGTTCCGCCTCCTCTCTGACACCTGCTAACATTTCCCCATCTTTTCCACACAGAGGACCTTCCTCTTGCTTCGAAAGTAGCCGAAGAAACCTTTCTTAAGATTGATTTTAACCTCTCTTGCAAGCCTGAGCTCACTCTGAGCTTTGGCCTGCCTGACATTCACCCCGAAACTGTTGGCTACTGGTGTATATTCCTTCTTTGTGATTTCCCCTTTCTTCCATTTCTTATACATGCCCTTCTTAAATCGCAGCTCATCTGTAAGCTCCTTATGCAGCCATATTGGTTTCTTTAGGTGCCTTCCACTTTTCTTTCTTGAAGAAATTGTCTGCAATTGTGCCTTCAATATTTCACCTGTAAGAAACTCCCATCCATCTTGGACTCCCTTCTCTTTGACTATTACCGACTGTGGGATCTCCCCCAGTAGTTCCTTAAATGTTTTGAAATAAACCTTCATAAAGTCCATAGTGCAGGTCTAACTACATTCAGCTTTCCCTTGCTTCTGTACCATGAAACCCAGGGGGACATGATCACTTCCTCCCAAGTTTCCCAGTGCTTCTATTTTGTCAATGAGTTCCTCCCTGTTGGTGAGGACCAGGCCCAAGTTGATGATCCCCTTGTTGCTCTTCCACCTTCTGGCAAATGAAAATGTCAGCGAGGCAATGGAGGAATTTGTTGGAACTTACATTCTTACATAGGGACACGAGTGGCGCTGCGGGTTAAACCATAGCACCTAGGACTTGCAGACGAGAAGGTTGGCAGTTTGAATCCCCGTGACGGGGTGAGCTCCCGTTGCTCAGTCCCTGCTCCTGCCAACCTAGCAGTTCGAAAGCACGTCAAAGTGCAAGTAGATAAATAGGTACCGCTCTGGCGGGAAGGTAAACGGCGTTTCTGTGCGCTGCTCTGGTTTGCCAGAAGCGGCTTAGTCATCTGGCCACATGACCCGGAAGCTGTACGCCGGCCAGTAAAGTGAGATGAGCGCACAACCCCAGAGTCAGTCACGACTGGACCTAATGGTCAGGGGTCCCTTTACCTTTACCTACATTCTTACATATAAAGCTCTTCATGGCTTGGGACCAGTTTGACCACTTTCAACTGTGGAACTTGCACTTTTACAAGTGCCACATAATATTCATTCTGCATTTGCAAGGATTCTGTCTTTTATTGCACTGTGAATCTCTCTGCCTACTAACATTAGGCAGGTCCTGTCACTAGATGCCCGCGGAAAGCCTTATATTATCGAAGATAACATAAAAAACCCACATTGTACTAGGGGGAATTGTTTTGCAGGAACGCATCATATTAAGCAAAACTGCACACACAAATGTGTATAGTAGGAAAAATTCACACGAAAACGCGGATGAATTTTCACGAGGACTTTTTTTTAAAAAAAATGTTGAAATCTTGAAAGCTGAACTTAACGTTAGGAAAATGAGAAACTGAAATTGACATGACCTTTGCTGAACACATTACAGTACAAGCCCATGTGTTTTTATTCAGAAGTAAAAATGCACATGGACTGTTCAGTGGGGCTTACTTCCAGGGAAATGTGCACATGATAGGATTTCAACTGCAGTGTAGAAGCACAGCAGAACTACCTTAAACTCAAAATGGAAACACACAGAGAGCATTGCATTGTGCTTCACTCTGTTTTTTAATGACGCTTTCGGTTTTTTAATTAATTTATCTCATGGCGTATAAATGAGTTTTTGTCATATTAGCGTGCCCCTTTCCCTGAGTCTTGAGCATGCCTGATTTGGAATAACAGAATTACGCCCTAAGATATATCTTAATATATATGCGCACACAATGGATAAGCACATACCTAAATGCAAATATCAATTCATCTTATTCCAATTATGTACATCCAGAAATAAAATTAATGGGCCATATCTCTAATGTGCAAGCCAATGCAACTATGTACATTTCCTGGGGATGAATGTTTGGCTCGCTGCCTTTTTGCTGAATAGGAAAATATATGTTTGCTTGAAAACTATTATAGATGTTGTGCTCAGGATGGAGATTAAAAATGCAATGTCGGCTGCTGGCTTCAAAAACAGCCACCTATTAATAGGAATGAATAGGAAAATTATCCTGTGCTCAGGTTCCCCCATTGTTGGAATGACAGGCTGAAACAGGATGGATTCTCTACTATCTACTTCCCATTAAGCAAAAGAAACACTGCATAAAGATGAGCTGGAGCCAATCTTTTTCTCTTTTTTTAGCGTTTAAAGAAGGTAATTCGATAGAGACACCGTTCCTTGATGCATCCGCCCTTTTGTTTGTTCTGCTATTATGTTCTGGAGAAACAGGTTTTGCTTGTACTTCTCTGTCTTCCTTCTAAAAGAAATAACCTGAATCTTGATTACATGGGTGGGGGACCTCCGGACAAAGGGTCAAATGTGGTCCCCTTTAAGACGTCTGACTCTCAGAACATTCCCCAGGACACACCCCCTTCTTGGCCACACCCCCTTTTCAACCACGCCTCTCAAAAGCACTGCTCCAGATCCACCTTGAGTCCTTTGGCCTGACTGGAATGCATCCCTGCGCTCTGTTATTAGGAGTTATTAGAACTCTGTTCAATAATAGGGAGCATAAAAGGTAAAGGGACCCCTGACCATTAGGTCCAGTCATGGACGACTCTGGGGTTGCTGCGCTCGTCTCGTTTTACTGGCCGAGGGAGCCAGCGTACAGCTTCCAGGTCATGTGGCCAGCATGACTAAGCCGCTTCTGGCAAACCAGAGCAGCACATGGAAACACCATTTGCCTTCCCGCCAGAGCGGTACCTATTTATCTACTTGCACTGTGTGCTTTCGAACTGCTAGGTGGGCAGGAGCAAGGACCGAGCAATGGGAGCTCACCCTGTTGCGGGGATTCGAACTGCCGACCTTCTGATTGGCAAGTCCTAGGCTCTGTTTAACGAACAGCACCACTTGTGTCCCTAATAGGGAGCATAGGGACTTGTTAAATGTTAACGCAGTTAATAAATGCTTCTAAATAAAAATACATTAGAGAAGGATGTGTTTGTGTTGTGTGTGCAGAAACTAGGCAAAATTTACACCCCCTGCTTCACACACTCGTGCCTCTGGCTCTGTCTGCCCCTGGCATGTGGCCCTTAGTAGGCTGCCCAGATGCAGATACGGCCCTCAGCCTGTAATAGTTTCCCCACTCCTGCTCTAGAAGCAGAGGATTTTGGGATCTTAGATATAAGACCTAAGTATCCCATGGAATTAATTTGGAAGACAGCACTTAATTTCTGCCTAGCAGCCCTTTATTTTCCTGCAACCCTTTGTTGTCATTATGGGATGGGAAGCCTGTGGCGCTCCGGACATTGTTGGGTTGCGACTGCTGCTCTCATCACCCCTGGGCATTGGCCATCCTGGCTGGGGCTGATGGGAGTTGGAGTCCAGCAACATCTGGAGGGCCACCAGTTCTCTGTTCCCAATATTGAGACCTTCCATCCTAGCCCTCTAGCTGCTGGACAGCTCAGTTGGTAGAGTATGAGGACTCTGAATCTCTGGTTGTGGGTCGGGCAAAAAATTCCTGAGTTGCAGAGCTTAGACCCTGGTGATCCCTCCCAACTCTGCAATTCTATGTCTCCTCTTTGATTCTACGATTCCTTCCTACCTGAGACAATTTAACCAGATCTGCCATAGACAGAATCTGGAATCTAACATGGCAAAAGCACACACTCTTCCTCTCTTCCACTGAGCCCTCTACCAGCATATATTTAGTTCCTTTCTGCTGTAAGAGAGAGTTAGAGGTCTTCTCAGGCTTCTACCAAGAACAGCTGCTGCTGCTGCTGCTTACTAATAAGAATGTAAGAAAAGGCCGACTGGATCAGGCCATTGGACCATCTGTTCCAGCACCCTGTGCTTACAGTGGCCAACCAGATGTCTATGAGAAGTCCTAAATCAGACCTGAAAGCAACAGCTTCTCCCTTCACTCGTGATTTCCAGCAACTTGGTATCTAAAGGAATACTGCCCATGACAGTAGAAGTAGAACACAGCCTCTGCTTGACATTTTATGATGTTTTTATATGTGGTGGAACCCGATAGCTTTATCCCCCACAAATCAATACCAATGGACTGTAACTATTTTAACATACCACACAACTGAGAGCTTCTAACAACACTCAGTCGACTTACCAATAACCCAAGTGTCAGGGTTTTAGGGAGAGAGGAGACAGAGAGCGAGGGCGAGGAGGAAGAGGACGACAACGAGCCGAGGTTGTCCCAAAGTCCGTCTAGCGAATCAGAGGATTCCCAGAAGGGAGCCCCCCTGGTCAGGCCAAGGGGCAATAGAGAGGGAATCAGTCAGAGAGAGGGGAACGAAGAGGGAATCCCCAGTGGGAGTGGCAAAGCGGGACCAGCTCCCCCGTCGGAACGGAGTAGAGGGGGGGGAGTTGCCAGTGTGTCAGAAAGAGCAGGACAGGAAGGAGGAAGGGGGAGGAGTTCGGAGCAAGACGTCCTGCCTGAAAGGGAGGAGTGTAGTACCGAGAGCAGCGTAACTGTAGAAAGGAAGGTCAGAGGCAACGTACGCGCGCCAAGTTCAAATATAGAGGCGCGCGGAAATGAGGAGAGCTCTGAGGAGGAGCCTGGTGCCAAAGCACGAAGGAGGGGGGAGCAGGCGGGAGAAGACTCAGCCTCTGGGGAGTCCCGGAAAGAGGGAAGACAGGGGGGCAGGAAGACCCTGCGGAAAAGGAAAGAGAGGAAAAGGTGGAGCAGTACAAGCCTCTTAAATTGGTGCAGGGGAGGGACGGACTCAGAGGGGACTTCTAACATCTAAGGGTAACAGATGCGGAGCCACGGAGTTTGGATGTAATGACGACAATGATCTTCAATAAAACCTTTTGTATATAGCTTGGACTGGACTTTGGTCTCTTGTGAGCTGGGACCCAGGGTGGCTCTGACAGAAAGTCCCCTCCAAAGAACGCAAAATTTTTTTTTTGCAAAGCTCACGAACGGTGACAGCCATGACTGCGGAGGAGCAGTTGACAGCGCTGCGAACTACAGTTTCCGAACTCACTGCTGCAGTCCTTGCGTCTCAGAAGAAGCATGACGAAATGGAGAAGCGCTGCCAGGACCTGCAAACAAGGTGGGAACGTGCAAGCAGGGAAGGGTTCCCAGGGTCCAGATCAGAGGGGATTGGACTTGGACGGAGGGGGGGCAGCCTAGTCACCCACTTCGATGGGAACCTGAAGCACTACCCCAGTTTCAGAGCGGACGTTTTGTATGCATTGCACTTGCTTCGTCATGACTTTAAAGATGAGGAGGAGAAAGTGGGGTTTATTGTTTCTCACTTGCATGGGCCGGCCAGAGACTGGTTGCGCAATTTGTGGCGTGAAGATGGCCCTGCCCGCCGCGATGCAGATGAATTCATTAAAGCGATGGATGCCTGCTTCCAGTCTACTGTAGATGTGGATCTTGCACGCAGGGAAATTTTTGGATTGCGGCAAGGCAAAGCCACTGTGCGTCAGTACCATTCTAGATTTTTTGCTTTACTGACTGCGCTAAGCTGGGAGAAGGATTGTGCACCTGTGAGGGATTTGTTCTGGGAGGGGCTCAGCGGTCCCATTAAGGATGAACTTGCCAGGGGAGACAGACCCCAGACCCTGGAGGAGCTTGTGCAGAGGGCTTTGGCGATTGGGATACGGCACGAGGGACGTCCTTGGCACACTGAGGAAGAACGTCAGGTGCGTCCACCAGCGAGGACGTCTTCTTTCATCCCCAGGGAGTTCAGTCAGTCACATCCTTCGCCACTGGGAAGGCAGGGGGAGGAGCCCATGGAACTTGGTGGTGCTAAGGCTCAAGCAACAGCCAGAGCCCCAGCTTCCGGTGCAGTGAAGGCAAAGCCTCCTAGAGGGACCAGGAAGTGTTACATTTGCGACAGTGCACAGCACATGGCGAAAGAGTGTCCCCAGAGGCTGCAGAAACACACTGCAGCTTTAGCAACTGTTGCAGCAGAAATGATGCAAGCAGAGCAACCTCAGGGAAACGACAGTGCCTGGCTGGAAGCAGAGCTGCTGGGGCTCAGCCAGGCGAATCTGTAGAGCAGTCCCCAGCGCTTTTGCAACGCACAGACCCTTTACCACCCAAGCCAGCGGTGCAGCTCACTGCAACACTTCAGTTGCCGAATGGAACCACCCTGGAAGTCCCCATCACGATTGATTCTGGGAGCAACGCAGATTTTGTGGGGACGCACTTTGTCAAGCAGCATCGCATAGCGCTTCTGCCAGCGACAACACCTCTGAACGTAGTCACGGTGGATGGCAGGAAATTGCTAGGAGGACAAGTTGTGCAACAGACGCCTCCCATGGTGATGAGGATTGGAAATCATCGAGAAGTCATCAGCTTCAATGTCACCCGCCTTTCAGACACGCCTATAGTATTAGGCATGAGTTGGCTGGAGAGACACAGTCCTGCTGTAGCGTGGTACCAACGGCAGATCACCTTTTGCTCATCGTACTGTGCTCAACATTGCATCCAGTCCAGCCAGGAGGAGGGAGCTGAGCAGCAGTTGCAACTTGGCATGGTGCAGGCAGTACCCCGCAAGTACGAGGGGTTCCTGGAGGTTTTCTGCGAGAAGGAAGCTGACCAGTTGCCGCCCCACAGGCCTTATGATTGTGCCATCGACCTGGTGCCAGGGGCGCAGTTGCCGACTGCAAAGCTGTATTCCATGTCTGAGGACGAGATGCAAGAACTCAGGGAGTTCATAGAGCACAATTTGAAGCGCGGATTCATCCGAGAATCGAAAGCGGTGGGGGGCAGTCCTGTTTTCTTTGTAAAGAAGAAAGACACGCCCCAGAAAAGACTCATTGTGGACTATCGATTCATAAACAGTAAGACCAAACCCAAGGCCTTCCCCATGCCCAAGATAGATGATCTCCTGGCAACCGTAAGGAAGGGGAAGATCTTCACCAAATTGGATCTGCGTGGAGCGTATAACCTCATACGCATCCGGGAGGGCGATGAGTGGAAGACGGCCATGTTCACGCCTCTGGGCACGTACGAATACAGAGTTATGCCATTTGGTCTCCAAAATGGATCTCACGTCTTCCAAGCATTTATGCATCACGTGCTAGCGGGACTTCTCTACAAGAAATGCGTGTGTTTCCTCGACGACATCCTGATCTTTTCGGAAACGGAGGAGGCCCATGAGAAGGACGTAAAGGAAGTCCTGCAGAGACTACGGGAGAACAAGCTCTACGCCAAGTTAGAGAAGTGCCAGTTTGATGTGACGGACGTGGATTTCCTAGGCTACAAGCTGTCCGACAAGGGGCTGGCCATGGACAGCGCCAAGGTCCGCGCGGTGTTGGACTGGAAGAGCCCTCGCAATCGGAAGGAAGTCCAAAGATTCATCGGCTTCGCCAACTTCTACCGCAAATTCATCAGAGGTTTTGCAAAGGAGACGGCAGCGATCACGGACACTCTCAGTTCCAAGAAAAAGAGGTTCGTGTGGACGGAACAGGCGGAGCGCTCTTTTCAGAAGCTTAAAAGCCTTTTCGCCTCCGAGGAGCAGCTGCTGCACGTGAATCCAGGCAAGCCCATACGACTAGAGACCGACGCGTCAGACAGAGCGGTTGGAGCCGTACTCCTGCAAGAAGATCCACATGGAAACTGGAGACCCGGTGCCTTTTACTCCAGAAAGCTCAGCAAAGCGGAGCAAAACTACACCATATGGGACAGGGAGCTGTTAGCCATTCACGCAGCTTTCAAAGCGTGGCGACACTTCCTCATAGGAGCCAAGCACACAGTACAGGTCCGCACGGATCACAAGAACCTAGAGTATTGGCGCACGGCGAAGCTCCAAAGCCAGAGGCACATGCGCTGGGCGGAATTCTTCGCGGATTTCGACTTTCGGATAGAGTACGTCCCAGGAGATTCCAACGTTATAGCCGATGCGCTATCCAGGAAACCGCAATATCTCGATGAAGCGGCGCCTGTAGCAGCCAAGCACATTTTCGCACCGCAGGCGTGGTCGTGCGCTGCCGCCACAGTAGATCTGGACGCGGTGCGACGCGCGTTGCAAGTGGATCAGTTCGCACAGTCCAAGATGGAGGAATTGCGCAGAGGTGTGCAGAGTGGCGAAGAGTTCCAACTACGCGACGGGCTGCTAACTCGCAAAGGTGCCCTCTACGTGCCAAGCGACGAGCTTCGCGCAAAGGTTCTGCAGCAGTTGCACGACGCCCCCAGTGCGGGCCACTTCGGTAAGGAGAAGACAATAGAACTGGTGGCAAGAGACTTTTGGTGGCCCCGGATGCGTGGAGAGGTAGCGGATTACGTCGCCAGGTGTGACACTTGTCAGAGGTTCAAGCCAGTACACCAGAAGCCAGCGGGGCTGTTGGAACCGCTGGAAACGCCACAGCAACCGTGGGAGAGGGTAGCTCTGGACTTCGTTACTGACCTGCCCAGCTCCAGGGGGAAGACGGCGGTACTGGTGGTTGTGGACCTGTTCACCAAGATGGCGCACTTCATTCCATGCGCAAAGGTGGCGACGGCGGAACAGACTGCCAAACTCTTCATCGATCACGTGTTCAAGGTGCATGGGCTGCCGCAGTCCATCCTGTCCGACAGGGGGCGCCAGTTTGTTTCCAATTTTTGGCAGAAGCTTTTAGGTATCCTGAACGTCAAGATCAACCTCACGTCGGCGAGACACCCACAAACCAACGGCCAAGCTGAGAGGGTCAACGCGATCATGCAGCAGTACCTGAGATGTTACGCCAACCAGCGACCAGCAGTTTGGGTGGACTACCTGCCGATGGCAGAGTTTGCCTATAACAACACAAAGCACGCGTCCACGGGGGTGACGCCGTTTTTCGCGAACAATGGTCGTCACCCCAGAACCTTCCCGGGGTTCGTGGCACCGGGAGAGGGGGTGCCGCAAGGAGCCGACCAGTTTGCAGCGGAGCTGCAGGAGGTGCACGAAGAGTTGCGGAGACATTTAGAGCTGGCCAAGCAAGCATATAAGGTGCAGGCTGACAAAAACAGGAGAGAGGGAGAGGAGATCCAGGTGGGGGACTGGGTGTGGTTAGCGGCCCAAGCGATGCCAGCCAAGTCGTTGGCCAAGAAGAAGCTGGGGCACAGGCAGTTAGGGCCGTACCAGGTGGAGGCTAAAATCAACCCTGTAGCCTTTCGACTAGCCCTCCCCGAAGGTTCCAGAGTGCACCCGGTCTTTCATAGATCGGTGCTCACTCCCTACAAGGCACCGCACAGGTTTCAGGAGTCTGACACAGTCACGCAACAACACACTAAGTCACAGGAGAGGGAGAGGGCGCCTAGGGCCGAACCACTCAACGAGGTCACAGAGATCCTGGACTCGAGATGGGGGCAAGAGGGAGTAGAATATTTTCTAGTCAGAGAGGGTGCCCCAGTCAGTGCCAATGGTTGGGTGCCGGGCTACGCCTTAGACGAACCTCTTTTAAAAGACGAGTTCCATGCCCTTTTCCCTCATAGACCCATGCCAGCCGAGTACTTTGATGACTGGCTCTTTACGCCCACATGTTCAGGCAGCACTTTCCACGGCTTTTCTTCAGCTGAAGAAAGGTCGCCGGACTCCAACTCGCCCAGGGGATCGTGTTCGGGGGTGGACACAGAACCCTCTTATTGGTGGGACGAGCAACCAGAGGAGGACTGGCGCAGGAAATGGCTGACGGGACCTTGGCAGGCAGCACCGGACCAGGTACCAATGGAGGAGGGAGAAGAGAACACCTTGGGTCAAGAACCCGAATTCGAACACTCGTACAACGAACTGCAAACAGAGGAGATGGAGGTGCAGAATCTGTATCCTGCGTCCGCCTCCGAAGAGCGGCAGCTTCCACAACCTGCACCCGATGAGCGGAAGGGGGGAAGGGGGGGCTTCGAGGGGGGGATGGATGTCAGGGTTTTAGGGAGAGAGGAGACAGAGAGCGAGGGCGAGGAGGAAGAGGACGACAACGAGCCGAGGTTGTCCCAAAGTCCGTCTAGCGAATCAGAGGATTCCCAGAAGGGAGCCCCCCTGGTCAGGCCAAGGGGCAATAGAGAGGGAATCAGTCAGAGAGAGGGGAACGAAGAGGGAATCCCCAGTGGGAGTGGCAAAGCGGGACCAGCTCCCCCGTCGGAACGGAGTAGAGGGGGGGGAGTTGCCAGTGTGTCAGAAAGAGCAGGACAGGAAGGAGGAAGGGGGAGGAGTTCGGAGCAAGACGTCCTGCCTGAAAGGGAGGAGTGTAGTACCGAGAGCAGCGTAACTGTAGAAAGGAAGGTCAGAGGCAACGTACGCGCGCCAAGTTCAAATATAGAGGCGCGCGGAAATGAGGAGAGCTCTGAGGAGGAGCCTGGTGCCAAAGCACGAAGGAGGGGGGAGCAGGCGGGAGAAGACTCAGCCTCTGGGGAGTCCCGGAAAGAGGGAAGACAGGGGGGCAGGAAGACCCTGCGGAAAAGGAAAGAGAGGAAAAGGTGGAGCAGTACAAGCCTCTTAAATTGGTGCAGGGGAGGGACGGACTCAGAGGGGACTTCTAACATCTAAGGGTAACAGATGCGGAGCCACGGAGTTTGGATGTAATGACGACAATGATCTTCAATAAAACCTTTTGTATATAGCTTGGACTGGACTTTGGTCTCTTGTGAGCTGGGACCCAGGGTGGCTCTGACAGAAAGCAACAACCAGAGTGCAATATTCAATGGCAGACCCATGCCTTGATCCAAACCAGGATTCCAGAATGCTCCAGGTTTAAGCATAGACCAGTCCACTAGACCAGTGGTTCCCAATTAGCTAAGTACTGCAGGCCCCCTGTTCTTCAAATGCCAAACCATGGATCCCTTACCTTTTGAACATTTTGATATCTTTGGGGTAGGTTTTGTTATCTGAATGGTGCCCCAGATTTCCTGGGTGGGTTACGCAGTATTCCTCGGGGTCCATGGACCCCCAGTTAGGGACAACTGCACTAGACGGGTAGGGCAGGGGATTCCAGAAGAAAGAACACCACCAGTCTGCATGAGGCTGTAAGCAAGGAAGGAACGCTAATCGATTTTTCTTTCGATGCTGATTCTGGAAGGCAGGTTGCCCCCGATAGCATTACCAGCTCTTCGCTCTGTTGCAGGCACTTTTTCCACACACACACACTTTTTCCTTTGTCCATCCCTGCCACTCAGGAAGCTGATAACAATCTCCCGAGAGTACAGTGCGGTGAGTGGTTTCCCAGGATGTCCGGCTGAATTACGACAAATTCCTGGTTATCTTTGGTAAACAGGCAATCAAGGAACTGAGGCCAAAATTAAATGCAGCCTTACTGACCTCAAGGCACTTACCTTGTCCAAACAAGGATGCTGGAATGTTAGGAACCAGCGAATAATGGTGCTTTAATTTAACAGCGTTCAGTCAAATAACTTTATTTAGGTTTCATCTGCCCTATTTAGCTAAAGCAACTTCCTGCAACTTTAGGCAGTCATGGCTTCCCCCAAAGAACCTGGGAACCTGGGAATTTGTTAAGGGTGGTGAGAGGTGTTAGGAGACCCCACTACACAACATATTTTTAGAACAGGGGTGGAGAACCTGTGGCCCTTCACATGCTGTGGGACTTTTGTTGTTTAGTCGTTTAGTCGTGTCCGACTTTTCGTGACCCCATGGGCCAGAGCACGCCAGGCACTCCTGTCTTCCATTGCCTCCCACAGTTTGGTCAAACTCATGCTGGTAGCTTCAAGAACACTGTCCAACCATCTCGTCCTCTGTCGTCCCCTTCTCCTTGTGCCCTCCATCTTTCCCAACATCAGGGTCTTTTCCAGGGAGTCTTCTCTTCTCATGCGGCGGCCAAAGTATTAGAGTCTCAGCTTCAGGATCTGTCCTTCCAGTGAGCACTCAGGGCTGATTTCCTTAAGAATGGATAGGTTTGATCTTCTTGCAGCCCATGGGACTCTCAAGACTCTCCAGCACCATAATTCAAAAGCATCAATTTTTTGGCGATCAGCCTTCTTTATGGTCCAGCTCTCACTTCCATACATCACTAGTGGTGAGACTACAACTGCCATTATCCTTGTACATCAGCAATGATGGCTGGGGCTGATGGGAGCTGTAGTCCAACAGCCTCTGAAAGACCACAGGTTCCCCATCCCTGCCTTGGACTATATCCTAGGAGTTGTGTCCTTCCGCCTTGCCTAAAACCATCTAGGAGATTCATGGATGAGACATGATTCAAAGCTGGTATTTCCCGGCGCACAAATCATTTTTCTTAAGTATCATATCACAGCCACCTAGTTATTTGGAACAGATACAAACAGAGAGAAGAGGCAAGAATAGGTGACAGGCACCTAAACCTGCGTCACACTCTCAGAATCTAAGGGTATTTAGATGCTAACTTCTGTGAAAAGGACAAATTTCATTTTAGGGAACATTATTGCAAGTAAAGATACCAATATCATGATTGGTATGTATGGTACAGCTTGTTTTGGAGTACAGTGGTACCTCTACTTACGTTCACCTCCGGTTACGTATCCTTTGGGATACGTATGTGGCAAACCCGGAAGTATTTTTCCGGGTTTCGCCCCATGCGCATGCGCAGAAGCAGTCCCACTGGTTGCGGAAACCTCGGGATCCGACTGGAGCTCCAGAACGGATCCCGTCCGCAACCAGAGGTACCACCGTATTGTGTACAGTCCTGGTTGCCTCACCTAACAAAGGGCTAGAAATGTTCCCATAAACAGCAATCAAAATGGCCAAGGAGCTGGAGCAACTCAAAATGAGGAAAGATTTATGTTCTTCATCTGCTGGTCTATTAAGCTCACAGTCTTTTCTCCATCCCAGACACAGCACATAAATGGTCCATATAGACAGCAGGCCCCCCCAAACAAGAAGACAAAGTTTTCCTTTATTTTAAACTCCATTGATGGATATTATTATTATTATTATTATTATTATTATTATTATTATTAAAAAATAGTATGAGGGATTGGATGGTGCAAGTGTCATCCACTAACAGCTACTTATCTGAAGCGCCCAGTTTAAATTGGAGATTTAATTTTTTCAGGATGCAAGATGTAAGCCAATTTCCTACAGAAATCCAGCCTCCCTCAGGATTTTAATGGGATGCCTTTGGCTTTCACCTCAGTTGTGGTTCCCTTCACCCAAAGCCCAAGGACAGTCAATTAAGCTAACGGGGCTCTTCATACAAGGAACAACTATCTTGGAATCTCTTTGAAGCTGGTTGAACAGCCATTAATTAGGAGAGGTGCTTGCAGAACAGTGGAGCCAAGGAATGGCCATACCAACTTAGCAAAGCTAAACCTCAAATGAGTAATAAAGGAAGGGGGAAATGTCCAGTTAATGTGGTTTAAATCCAAGTTCACCTGCAGCAGAATGCTTAGGTACCATGTTGATGGGAAAGACCCGTACCAGGAACCCAGCGAAGTGGAATGCTAGAAGATTCAAAGCAAGAGGAATACCTCTTTGCGCAATGCAAAGTAACACTGTGGAATTTTCTGCTATAAAAGGTGGTGATGGGCAACAAACAGCTTTAAAGAAGGATCAGACAAATTTGCAGAAGATAAGGCTATGCCTCCTAGTCATCACATTTCCACCCAGGAGTTTCTGAAACCATGTCGCTGGTGAAGAACAGCAGCAGAGAGCTTTTGCACCCAAGCTATAGTTGGAGAGCTTGCCATAAGAATCTGGTTGGATGTTGGACTGTTTGCCCCAATCTAGCAGGTCTCTTATTATGTCCTTGGGGGCAGTCAGAATAGACAAGCCTACCTCAACCTGGTGCTTACTAGAGGTTGTCGGATTACAACTTCCATCTGCCCCAGGTCAGCATAACCAATGATGTGGGGGATTATGGGAATTGTAGTGGGAAACATCTGGAAGACACAGGGCAGGGGAAGACAATATTTGGCTAGATGGATCAATGGTCTGACTCAGCATGCAGCTGCATGAGATATCATGTTCCTTTAGAGCAGCGGTTCTCAACCTGTGGGTCACCAGATGTTTTTTGACTACAACTCCCATCATCCCTGAGCTCTGGCCTTGCTAGCTAGGGGTGATGGGAGCTGTAGTTCAACAACATCTGGGGACCCACAGGTTGAGAAAGGCTGCTTTAGAGGCTTCCTTCCTATTGCAGCTGTATGGAAGATTTGATATGGAATAAGCTTTGTACATCTTCTTGCAGCACTGGACCACCATGCTCCCTGGCAAACGCATTGTCTGTTGATTTCTCATTGCTTTGTCAAAGGCTTAAGAGCCTCTGTCCACCTCAAGGAGGCCTGGCAACAATCTTAGCTGTGTTGCAAACACCAGTGGGGTTGTGTATGGGTGCTGGGGCTTCTCCCATGGCAGAGGGACCTTTTCACAGTGGAATGGATTTAACGCCCATTGTTCATTATGAAAGAATCCAATAAAAAGAGAACCCTCCTGGCCCGCTGCAATTATTGTCCTTCTACAGATGTATTTCGTAGCACATGAGGGATATGCCTGCTTCAGCAAAGGGAATGTTTTCTAATAATGCAATGCTTTACAGTAACAGGAAAAAAGGAGTGGCTTACAGATCCCATAAAACACACACACACACACACACCATTTTTAAACAACCTGCTATGAGCAAATGCATTCACAGAGGGTTAGCGGAACTGAGGAAGTGGGGTGGGGAGGAGAGAACAGGAATTTTCACTTGAGGAGCAACTCAACTATAGCTCAGAAAAGCTACAACTTCCTCCTTATTGATAATAAGGTTGTAGCTAAGAAATTAAGCAGAAGCCACAGGGCAGGGCCAGTCCAGCCCATGACATTTTGCCGCTTGAGGCAAACCAGAAAAGGTGTCCCCTGCCCTTCTACCTCCTTATCCACTGTGACCTGTGGCGACTGGAGGTAACCTGGGGTAGTCCTGGAGTGCTGACGGTGTCAGAGGAGAAGAAAGGAGGATGGAGAGGAGCTGGCGGTGATGGGGGTCAGTGCTGGGGGTGGCGGCAGCAGAGGAGGAGACGGGTGCAGGTGCCAAGAAGAAGAAGAAGAGTTTGGATTTGATATCCCGCTTTATCACTACCCGAAGGAGTCTCTCTCTCTCTCTCTTTTTTTAGCTCAGAAAACCCTTGTATAGAGGTTGTTAAGTTTTACTCCTCAACCACATCCAAAGATATCTAGAATCTTAAAAAATGTCTCAATCCAATATCTGGGCTGTATCTACGGGTATGACTTCTAAACCTAATTTGCTACACTTTCAGATTACTCATCAATCCTTTATATACAGTGGTGCCTCGCAAGACGAAAAGAATCCGTTCCGCGAGTCTCTTCATCTAGCGGTTTTTTCGTCTTGCGAAGCAAGCCCATTGATGGCTTAGCGGATTAGTGCTATTAGCGGTTTAGCGGCTTTTAGCGGCTTTTAGCGGCTTTTAGCGGCTTTTAGCGGCTTTTAGCGGCTTAGCGGATAAGCTGATAAGCGGATAAGCGGCTTAGCGGCTTAGAAAAAGGGAGGGGGGAAAGGGGAAAAAACCCACAGGAACTCGCAAGACATTTTCGTCTTGCGAAGCAAGCCCATAGGAAATTCATTTTGCGAAGCACCTCCAAAACGGAAAACTCTTTCGTCTAGCGAGTTTTCCGTCTTGCGAGGCATTCGTCTTGCGGGGCACCACTGTACCAGAAAACAAATAACCTCATTAAGTGGGCCCTTTAAGTTCTCCCTTCCACTCCTTCAATCCCCAAATAAATTCAAAACATTTCTTCCAATTAGTTACTTTGGATATCTTGCTGTGTTCAATCATGTAGTCCTGTCTCACCAAAGAAATATATAAATATTTTCCAAAGGCAGTAAGGATATAAACCCAATCGCAAAGAATATTAACCCAACAGTAAGATATATCGAACTAGTGAGGATATTGACCCAACAGTAGAGATTTCCTTTCCAGTATAAGGTGGTTAGCTGGGCTAAATCAAGTCAACAATCTTTATAAAGTACGCAGAAGAAAATTCAAAAGTGTTTCCCAAAATATTTCACAGAAGTTAATCCAAACAGGCCAGCGTTGCCCAAGACTCTTCAGCCACTTGGAGGCCTAATCCAGCATGGATAACATATAAAAAGGTAGTACAATCCAATCCACTTAACATTCATAAAGACAAAAAGAGAAAGTCACCCCTTATTCTGCAGCTTTCTTGTTTGTTTAAATTGTTGTAAATTGTAAATTGTTGTAAATATGTCCAACAACATCCAAAGGAATAGGTGGTAAATGTCTGTCCAACACAAATTTGAGTAAGTCTATTATGTTCAGAGTCAGCTCTGGCTGGTTAGAAACACACACCCCAATAATATGGATGGGGGGGGTCTAGTGCTCAAATTTACTTTCAAGTTCTGTTCCAGCACCAGAGGGGTTACAGAGCTAGTCACTACAATTGTTGAGCAGCCGAAAAAGAAGCTAGTACCACACAACAGAGTGAAAGGAGAGAAAGGAAAAATACCAGAAAATACCAGAAAAAACCCCAAACCGTGGGGAATTATAGAACTCCTTAGATTAACTTTATGCCCCCCACTATATTTTAGCTCACTGTGTTCAAACTTCCAAAGCATCTGTGATAAAATTCCTTTTGTTTTTTCCCTTCTGTCTCTTTATATTTCGGTCTTTCAGCGCCACTCACAATAAATTCTTACAGCCTCTTTTTATCCTCCCCCGGCCGCTGAGTTCGGTTAATTATTGGAAACTATGTCCCGCAAAAAGGGAAACAAAATATGTGCGGGGGGTAGAGTACAAGTTAAGGCAGGCATCTTCTTTGCTACTTTGTGTTTAGTAATTAGTTTGCCTTGACAAAGTTGCCATGGACGTTCTGTACTCACTCACTCAGGCAGGCAGCTACTTCCTTTTATTTTTTTATATCTGCGATTCTGTGACCCGCGCCATTTTCTGTCCTCAACCGGATGAATTCCTTGCCAAAATCTTAAGACATCCAGGGTTCTCCTCGCTTAATCTCCAATTTTTAAAGGTATTTTAAATCACGACACGCAGGAGATATAAAAGGATGTCACATAGAGGAGGGAGAAAGGTTGTTTTCTGCTGCTCCAGAGAAGCGGACACGGAGCAATGGTTCCAAACTACAAGAAAGAAGATTCCACCTAAACATTAGGAAGAACTTCCTGACAGTAAGAGCTGTTCGGCAGTGGAATTTGCTGCCAAGGAGTGTGGTGGAGTCTCCTTCTTTGGAGGTCTTTAAGCAGAGGCTTGACAACCATATGTCAGGAATGCTCTGATGGTGTTTCCTGCTTGGCAGGGGGTTGGACTCGATGGCCCTTGTGGTCTCTTCCAACTCTATGATTCTATGATTCTATGAGAATCTGTTATTAACTTTGTGGAGGTTTGTCACTTTTCTCAGCAGAAGCTAGAGGCATCACAACACGGAGTCGGTGCGCTCACCATTTTGCGCTCACGGTCTCATCATCCCCGAGTTTCTTCCGTAGCACCCCCCCCCGAAAAGACGGCGAAATCGCTCCCACGCTGCCGGGAAGCCTATCCCCCAAGGGTCTCCCCCCTGGGATTTTTTGGGGGGCGCAGTGCCTTTGCGACTCCCCCAAGCCTCCGCGTTGCTCAGAAAACCCTTACAAGGGCTTTCTGCGCTTCCTCGCTATCCGCGACCCAAACCGGAAGTCTCCCTGAAGGAGTCTCAAAGTGGCTCACAATCTCCTTTCCCTTCCTCCCCCACAACAAACACTTTGTGAGGTGAGTGAGGCTGAGAGACTTCAGAGAAGTGTGACTGGCCCAGGGTCACCCAGCAGCTGCATGTGGAGGAGCGGGGAAGCGAACCCAGTTCACCAGATTACGAGTCTATCGCTCTTAACCACTACACCACACTGGCACACCAAGCGCAGAATGTGGCAAGTGGCACTCTCCTCCTCCCTGCTGTCCCCAGCCTGCCACCTGAGGCAATTGCTTCACTAAGTCTCATAAGCCAGCCGGCTGGCCCTGCCTCAGGGACACCAAAAGGCTGTGGGAAAGGAAGGCACTAATAATGTTCAACAGCAGCAATCCTTACATCTGAGAGACTAAGCGATCTCCAAAACATGAAGATTATTCACAGTAGTTTAGGGGGGAAATGGAGCAAAGGACATCTATCATTTACAGTTACACAAGTTTAAATAAATCTCTTCTGGCTTTTGCTCAAAGTACCGCAGCTGTTCTGCTTCTGAGGGGAGCATTCCTTGCTTTTGACTTTTAAAGGTAAAAAGGTAAAGGTAAAGGACCCCTGACCGTTAGGTCCAGTCGCAGATGACTCTGGGGTTGTGGCACTCATCTCGCTTTACAGGCTGAGGGAGCCGGCGTTTGTCCGTAGACAGTTTTTCCAGGTCATGTGGCCAGCATGACTAAGTCGCTTCTGGTGCAATGGAACACTGAAACCAGAGCAGCTCACAGAAATGCCATTTACCTTCCCGCTGGAGTGGTACCTATTTATCTACTTGCACTTTTTGGCATGCTTTCGAACTGCTAGGTTGGCAGGAGCTGGGACCGAGCAACGGGAGCTCACCCTGTTGTGGGGATTCAAACTGCCAACCTTCTGATCGGCAAGCTCAAGAGGCTCAGTGGTTTAGACCACAGCACCACCTGTGTCCCTTCTTTTGATTTTTACAGGACTTTTATTCAGACAAAAACAAGTTCTGAAGCCTCAGCAACAGAGGTTGGACCCGTAAAAAATGCAGGAGCCCAGGAATGGGCAATCTTGTCCCCCCCACCCCACCATCAAGGCCTGAATGCCCTTGGGGGCACATGCCGTTGCTGGAGGTGGGGCGAAAGCCATTCCACACATTCTCTCAAAGTCTCTCTTAAGATAAAAACATCATTCTGCGCTGGGTTCTCCCGTTTCTTCCTCTTAAGGATCTCAAATACAAGGTAGAGGGGGAAGAGAGAGATAGAAAAGGTGATGATGATCTTAAATTTCCTCCTCAGGGCTACCTGTATGGAAAAGCCCCATGAAATTAGGCTTATGGGTCACAGGTTGATCACCGCTGCTGTAGCCAAAGGCTCCTAAGCTGTTAGCTTGATCTGTGGACATCAGCCAGTGATGATGTTTGCCAAGTTGCTGTTAAAGGCATAGAAGCAGGCAGGGTTCTTTTCCCAGATCATGTGGCAACTTTCTTGAGGCCTCCGTGAATTGAGTTCAAACCGGCCCCTGTGCAGCCCTGCTCTTAATAGCAGCTTCTTAGGCAGGAGTCAGCAGGTGAACATACCCTCAGCAAGTAGATAAATGTTATCCTGCCACTGCAAATCGTGGCGCAGCAACACAGGCCGGTTGAAAGGTTGGCAAACCCTTTGCCTTGCTCAGCACCTGCAGCCTCAGACCATACCTTGCATGTGAGAAACAGCCAATCGCGGATCAGACATCGAAATGGAGAACTGACATTGCCTCAAAAGCAAAATGCTGTCAAATATCACATGCATGTGGGGATCAATGCCCTTAGATTAAAGCAGAGAGCACCCAGGGGAAATCAGTAAGTTTGAACTGGCATAGAGCCATGTGCCAAACATTATTTTGCCCAACCACCCAGAATTCTACCTGCTTTTCTGTGTCCTTGCTGTTCCGTCCCCTCAATCTGGAGTCTCCTATAAGGGCAAACCGCCCTGCAGGTGTCTTTCTTCCTTGGCAGTTGTTGCCAAACGGAGCACAGTTATCTGAGAGTGAGAGAGTAAAGCGAGGGAGAAGGGAGGGGCTGGACAATTTTATGACTAAGCCACAAATCCAGTGAAATAGAAGGTTAAATCCATTGCCAAACCCAGCCTCTCTGCCTCTCTGAGTCACAGGCCAAACAAACACCTCCCAGCCCCACAGCTTGTGCGGCTGCCCTTGCAAATGTCAAACAAACCGAGTTGTGCTTATATTAGAATGAGGAAGCATTATTGCAGCTGCCCAGAAGGAAGCCCAGCTCAGCTCTCAACAAGGGCCTTCGCATCAGTAGCAAATGCTCAAATCAACTTCAGAAATAAACAAAGCTGTCAGTCCATTGGCTCAATATGGTCAGCATTGATTGAAAGTGGCTTTCCAGGGTTTCAGAAAGGGACCTCTTTTGCAGGCATAGGATCATTGAGTTGGAACATTTAGACCAACCCCTTGCAATGCAGGAATCTCAACTAAAGCACCCACAAGACATGGCCATCCAACCTCTGCTTCAAAACCTCCCATGAAGGAGAGTCCACCACCTCTCGAGGGAGTCTGTTCCACTAGCGGCTCTTACAGCCAGAAAGTTGTCCCTGATGTTTAGTCAGAATCTCCTTTCTTGTAACTTGAATCCATTGTTTTGAGTCTAATAATAATAATAATAATAATAATAATAATAATAATAATTTATTTGTACCCCACCCATCTGGTTTCCCCAGCCACTCTAGGCGGCTTCCAACAAAGATTAAAAATACATTAAAACGTCACACATTAAAAACTCCCCTGAACAGGGCTGCCTTCAGATGTCTTCTAAATGTCAGGTAGTTGTTTATCTCTTTGACATCTGGTGGGAGGGTGTTTCACAGGGTGGGTGCCACTACTAAGAAGGCCCTCTGCCTGGTTCCCTGTAACTTGGCTTCTCACAAAACAAAAAATTCCTTCCAGTAGCACCTTAAAGACCAACTAAGTTAGTTCTAGGTATGAGCTTTCGTGTGCATGCACACTTCTTCAGATACACTGGAACAGAAGTCACCAGACCCTTCTATATAGTGAGAAGGTGGGGAGGGGTATTACTCAGAAGGGTGGTGGGAATGGGTGATTGGCAGATAGCTGTGATGAGCCTGTTGACGACTCTTAACGACTGCAATAGGTCTTACAGGAAAAAGCAAGGGGTGAGAAGGTGAAAAATGGCTTTGTCATGTATAATGAGATAAGAATCCAATGTCTTTGTTCAGACCAGGTCTCTCCATGGTTTTAAGTTTGGTAATAAGTTGCAATTCAGCAGCTTCTCTTTCCAGTCTATTTCTGAAATTCCTTTGTAATACAACAGCTACTTTGAGATCTTGTATAGAATGTCCTGGGAGATTGAAGTGTTCTCCTACTGGTTTCTCTGTCTTGTGATTCCTGATGTTAGATTTATGTCCGTTTATCCTTTGGCGTAAGGTTTGGCCTGTTTGTCCAATATAGAGAGCTGAAGGACACTGTTGGCATTTGATGGCATACACAATGTTAGACGATGAGCAATTAAATAGTCCCGAGATGGTATGTGTGATGTTGTTGGGGCCAGTAATGGTGTTGTCCGGGTGTATGTGGCAGCAAAGTTGGCATCTGGGTTTATTGCAGGCTCTGGTGCCAGTGTCCGTGTTAAGTCTGGTAGTAGTATTATTGTGGGTTAGGAGTTGTTTAAGACTGGGTGGCTGTCTGTAGGCAATGAAAGGTCTTCCTCCCAGAGCTTGAGAAAGAGAACTGTCATTGTCCAGGAGAGGTTGTAGATCTCTGATGATGCGTTGTACTGTTTTAACTTGGGAGCTGTATGTGATGACTAGAGGTGTTCTGTTAAAAATATCGTCAATGTATCGCAGGTACAAGAGAGGTTTGAGTGGGTAGGAGTTTAGGAAACCTTGTTCTAAATTTGCCATGAAGATGTTGGCATACTGTGGCATACTGTTGGCATACTCAAACCTCTCTTGTACCTGCGATACATTGATGATATTTTTATCATCTGGACACATGGTCAACAGACCCTGGACACCTTCCACCAGAAATTCAATGATTTTCACCCCACAATCAACCTAACAATGAATCAATCTATGCAAGAAATACATTTTTTGGACACTACTATAAAAATACAGGATGGGTGCATAGACACCACCTTATACTGTAAACCAACTGACCGACAAACATATCTACATGCCTCTAGCTACCATCCCAAACATACCAAACAGTCCATTGTATATAGCCAGGCACTACGTTACAGCCACATCTGTTCCAATTCTACAGACAGAGACTCTCACCTAAGAGATCTACAGCAAACCTTTTTAGAACTAAAATACCCAGCAGATGAAGTTAGACAACAGATCAACAGAGCCAGACTGATACCCAGAGAGAACTTGCTGCAAGACAGACCCAAAAAAGAAAAGGTGCTACTGGAAGGAATTTTTTGTTTTGACTATGGCAGACCAACACGGCTACCTATCTGTAATTGGCTTCTCACAGCGAGAGAACAGCCAGAAGGGCCTCGGAGCTGGACCTCAGTGTCTGGGCTGAATGATGGGGGTGGAGACACTCCTTCAGGGATACTGGGCCGAGGCCGTTTATGGCTTTAAAGGTCAACACCAACACTTTGAATTGTGCTCAGAAATGTACTACCCTCCAAAGCAGAAGAAAACAAGCTTGCTCCATCTTCCATGTGACAGCCCTTAAGATATTTGAAGATGGCTATAATTCTTCCTCTCAGTCTCTTCCTCTTTTCCATGCTAAACTCACCCAGCTCTTTCAACCATTCCTCATAAGGCTTGGTTTCCAGACCCTTGATCATCTTGGTTGTCCTCCTCTGCACACATTCCAGCTTGTCAACATCCTTCTTAAATTGTGGTACCCAGAACTTGACCCAGTATTCCAGGTGTGGCCTGACCAAGGCGGAGCAGAGTAGTATAGAATCCTAACTGGAAATGCTGGAAACCAAAGCTGGGAGAACCTTCTGCATTCAATTCAGATGTTCTGCCACTGGACTAAAGCATTTTCTTTCTCACACATCAGCCATTCTCCATTCTATGTATGATCTATTCTCTGTTTTGCTTCCTTCCCTCGCTTTTTTCTCTTTTTTTGGCCAGCAGCATGTGTTGATTTTCTTGGCGTTTCAACCACCTGTTCCCTCTTTGCTTTCAAAAAAAGACTTGACACTGTAGCACAAGGTAGGTACACAATGCGTAAGTACTGCAAAGTAAACCAATTCAGCTTCCTTTTGGTAAAGAACACTGGCGTATGGTAAACAGTGACAAGTGAGCTATTGTGAGCTCTTAGAGATAAAGTGACATTTGAAGTCCTGCAAGCACAGGTGCCAACAGGATTTCCTGGGATTAACAATATATTAATAAGTAGTAGACCAGCGATGACAAAACTGTAGCATGTGGGACATGGAAAATGGGTGTGTGTCACTGCAATATCACTCCCCACCGTCTGCAGAAGTAAAAAGGAAACCTGATTTGTTTCGAGAGAGTTAAAGGTCAAGGGACCCCTGACCATTACGTCCAGTCGTGACCGACTCTGGGGTTGCGGCGCTCATCTCGCTTTATTGGCCGAGGGAGCCGGCGTACAGCTTCCGGGTCATGTGGCCAGCATGACTAACCCGCTTCTGGCGAACCAGAGCAGCGCACGGAAACACCGTTTACCTTCCCGCCAGAGCGGTACCTATTTATCTACTTGCACTTTCACGTGCTTTCGAACTGCTAGGTTGGCAGGAGCAGGGACCGAGCAACGGGAGCTCACCCCGTTGTGGGGATTCGAACCGCCGACCTTCTGATCGGCAAGCCCTAGGCTCTGTGGTTTAGCCCACAGCGCCACCCGCATCCCTTCGAGAGAGTTACTTCCAGTCAAATGTGCTTTATTCTGTACAGGCAACACATTTGGGGAGTGAATGAAATCATGTGGACATAAGGAAAATGCTGTAACAAACATCCCCCAGTATACTCCTCCATCCACCTTTCCCTGTTCTCGGAGGCCTGCCTTCCAAGTCCAAGGTGGGGATGTTAAAGTTCCTTCCTCTCATTGGTTAACAATAGTAATTAAGTGATTTCTAAGTTTTTCCAATCTTGAGTTCACTACTCCACATTTATAAACCGGTTTGCAATCTTTTTTTTAAAAAAGAAAAATTCTTCATCATGTTGGTGTGTGTTTCTCCAAGACAGACATCATTTTATATGCACTTTCCCCAAATATACGCATTTTCAATGCAATTCCGCCTAATATAATTCATTTTCACTGTGTTCTTTTTAATAACACAATATGTGATTTTTATGCACTCTTTAAACTCGTGTACATTTTTAATTTGTTTTATTTTGTACACATGGCTGGAGAACTGCATTGCAGAATTCAGAGAGGTGTAAATTTCAAAGGACCCACATGTTTCAGTTTGTGCATTATTCCAGGAATTCTGCTGGGGCAGAATTTGGTTTTTTGCTCACTTTGCTTCAGCAAGTGCAAATTGGGTAGGTTCGCACGAAAATGTGGACCACCGAATTCCCCCCTCTGCCATCCCTTGTGGATGTTAGCTCAGAAGAGTAATGAGAGGCAGTGTGGTCTAATGGTCAGAGGGTTGGACTAGGACCTGAGAGACCACTCAGCCATTCAGGGGCAGTGAATGTCTCTCAGCTAACCTACCCTACAGAGTCATCATGAGGATGAAATTGGTGGGTTGGGGGGGGACAACTAAATGTCCTCAGTCCAGTATATCTGAAGGAGCGTCTCCACCCCCATTGTTCTACCCGAACACTGAGGTCCAGTGCCAAGGACCTTCTGGTGGTTCCCTCACTGCGAGAAGCCAAGTTACAGAGAACCAGGCAGAGGGCCTTCTCGGTAGTGGCACCCGCCCTGTGGAATGCCCTCCCACCAGATGTCAAAGAGAACAACTACCAGACTTTTAGAAGGCATCTGAAGGCAGCCCTGTTTAGGGAAGCTTTTAAAGTTTGATGTATTACTGTATTTTAATATTTTGTCGAAATCCACCCAGAGTGGCTGGGGAAGCCCAGCCAGATGGCCGGGGTATAAATAACAATACTATATTATTATTATTATGTCTGCCACTTTGAGCTCTCTGGAAGAAATGTGGAGTATCCATCTGTCCTGAGAGAGGGGGTGAAGACAAACCTAAGATAGAAATGTAATAAAGAAATATGTCTCA
This sequence comes from Podarcis erhardii, assembly GCF_964252035.2. Classification (NCBI taxonomy): domain Eukaryota; kingdom Metazoa; phylum Chordata; class Lepidosauria; order Squamata; family Lacertidae; genus Podarcis; species Podarcis erhardii. Next base: position 105,736,925 of record NC_138498.1, on the reverse strand, counting down.
TTTGGGCACTTCCAGATGTGATTATTATGGAGGCTCTTAGCCAGGCACCCCCAAACTCGGCCCTCCAGATGTTTTGGGACTACAACTCCCATCACACCTAGCTAATAGGACCAGTGGTCAGGGATGATGGGAACTGTAGTCCCAAAACAGCTGGAGGGCCGATTTTGGGGGTGCCTGCTCTTAGCACTCAGCTGCTATCCCCCCATTCCTGGGGCTGATCCTCATGCTGACCTGATAGATCTGTAGGTTCATCTTGGATAGCACTGTTAGAATATTCTAGAAGACACTTGAAAATGGTCTTGAACAAGTTGATAGGCAAAGGAAAATTTCCCCAGCAACAGGTGCCTTTATTGGGACATGTGATCAACTAAGTCTGGGTCAGTGTAAATGAGCATGTGAATGAATCAGCATTAGGTATCTGGCTGGATGGCTGAAAGAGGGAAGGTTTGTGTTGCTTTATTTGTTTTGTTTGTTTTTATTAATGACCAGTGTAAAGTTTTGTAAATACAGTCATACCTCATGTTACATCTGCTTCATGTTACGTTCTTTCAGGTTACGTCCTGAGGCGACCTGGAAGTACCAGAAAGGGTTACTTCTGGGTTTTGCTGCTTGCGCATGCACAGTAGTGCAAAATGACATCACGCGCATGCACAGAAGCGGTGAATAGCAACCTGCGCGTGCGCAGACATGCCGCTGTGGGTTGCACTCTTTTCATGTTGCGAATGGGCCTCCGGAATGGATCCCGTTCGCAACCAGAGGTACCACTATAATAAAGACTCTGAGAAACAGAACTAAATAGTGTTTATTCCAGTACAATGGTACCTTGGTTCTCAAATGCCTTGGTACTCAAATAACTAGATACCAAAACACTGCAAACCCAGAAGGAAGTGTTCCGGGTTGTGAACTTTTTTCAGAAGTAAAACATGCTCCATTTTGAGTGTTACGCTGACAATTTGAGTGCCACACTTCCATTTTGAGTGTTACGTTTGAGGTCTGTCTGTTTTTGCTATTTATTTTGTGTTTTTGTGGCTCCTTTTTTTTGTTTGTTTTTGTGACTGTGTGGAACCCAGTTCAGCTACTGATTAATTGATTGTGTGACGGCAGTACATTGTTTATTGCTTTCATTTGATGGAACAATGTTCTCTTTAGATAGTAAAATTCATGTTAAGTTGCTCTTTTAGGGGTTGTTTTTAAAAGTCTGGAACGGATTCATCCATTTTGCATTACTTTCTGTGGGAATGCGCGCCTTGGTTTTGGAACGCTTTGGTTTTGGAACGGACTTCTGGAACGGATTAAGTTTGAAAACCAAGGGACCAGTGTAATGGGAATTTCACTAAGAGGTAGCTGGAATGCTGCTGCTGTAAAGAAGTAAAATATGCAGGAAAAACTTTCCGTAAAAGGAACTCTGCTGCACAAAGAAACGAAAACCCAAGAGTAGATTCTCACTCACCACATGACAAAACAGCGACACTCCCCCCTAAACCTTTGAAATGGGGAATATCTCTTTAATGTCACTCCTTTTGAGCTGAGTACCATCTGGAAGAACCTCCTTGACTGTTTCTGTTTGTTTTTCCCACTGGTTGTTCTGAAAGCAAAAGGCAAAATAACTTTTAAGTTTTGATATTTTTTTGGGTACCCCGGGTCGAAAATTTAGCTGCAGTGAGAAAGATCTCTGTTTGAATAAGGACCAGAGGCTTGCGTGTCTCTGGGGAAATATCCTTGCTATTAGTTTGCTTAGCTGCTGGTAAAAACGGGCTCAGCTCAATAACAAAAAGCCTCAGTGCTTCAGGGCTACGTTGCTGTCCATGGAGGCAGAGATGCTTGCTGGTTTGGGGAACAGTAATTACCACTTCCTAGCTCAGCCCAGGTTGCCTTTACTTGAGCCTAGAGCTCTTCTCCATCTCAGCAATAACATATTGAACTGCTTTGATATGAGTCTCGTTGGTTTCAGGGGCACTTGCTTCAGCCATAGGAGCCCATGCTTCTTGCTACGAAAGCAAGCAGGGTCTTCCGGGCTTAATTAGAACCTTTTGGCAGCGTTTCCATTTAGGTCCGAAAGGAAGAGAAGGTGGCCACAAGCGTGATGACAAAACTGGGGGAGAGGGAACTGGGACGATAAGGGAACCAAACTGCTGGACCCACAAACTGGAGGTCTCTGGTTCTTTTGGACCACATCAACCCATTGGACCGATGGGAATTGCCATCCAAAACACCTGGAAGGTTGTTGCCGATGTCCACTAGAGCTCATCAACATTTCTGTTAAGAGAAAAACCCTGAAAACTTTTCAAAGTTGCTTTTGGTTAAGGTTGCTTTTTTGGAAGGGTAGCTGGGGATCCTCTGCTGGGGACGAGAGACCGGCTGTGCTGCTTTTTTGTGGGTTTGCTATCTGCTGCCTAATGAGCGGTATTCTACTGACACGTCTCATTGACGCAACTATTTCTGCTGGTCCAAAGGAACTTTCCTCTCCTCCACTACCCATGCATGAGCAGGGCCCTCTGCAAATCTGCTTCAGAGAGGTTTTTTTTTGGGGGGGAAACCTCTATAACAGATTTAGGAGCCATGCAGAAAGGGGTAGAACATTCCATTGCACGAGGATAATCCTTGCACTGGTGGAACAAGAGACTTAGTGCTGTGTTGAAACCCACCCAGTGCTTTTTTTTCCTGGGGGTGTTCATGCAGTACCAGCACCTCCCCCCCATTCTTAAAAGTGTGGCAATTACTATAACAACTTCATGGTGAGTACCGGTAACACACACACACACACACACACACACACACACACACACACACAATATCTCTGGGCTCTGAGAGAATCCAAGGATTCCAGGTGCTTGCACAGGTTCAGTTTTCTCAAGATGAAGGTCAATGGGGACCATGGTGTCTTTAGGATAAAAAGGTAAAGGTAAAGGACCTCTGACAGTTAAGTCCAGTAGCGAACGACTCTGGGGTTGCAGTGCTCATCTCACTTTACTGGCTGAGGGAGCCAGCGTTTGTCCGCAGACAGTTTTTCCGGGTCATGTGGGCAGCATCACTAAGCTGCTTCTGGCGAAACCAGAGCAGCACACAGAAATGACATTTACCTTTCTGCCAGAGTGATACCTATTTATCTACTTGCACTTTGATGTGCTTTCAAACTGCTAGGTTGGCAGGAGCTGGGACCGAACAACAGGAGCTCACCCCGTCGCAGGGATTCGAACTGCCGACCTTCCAATCGCCTTTAGGATAGATGGCTTTAATTACATATACAGTGGTACCTCTGGTTACGAACTTAATTCGTTCTGGAGGTCCGTTCTTAACCTGAAACCGTTCTTAACCTGAGGTACCACTTTAGCTAATGGGTCCTCCCGCTGCTGCTGCTGCGCCGCCGCCGCACAATTTCTGTTCTCATCCTGAGGTAAAGTTCTTAACCCGAGGTACTACTTTGGGTTAGCGGAGTCTGTAACCCGAAGTGTTTGTATCCCAAGGTACCACTGCATATACAACCTGAGTGTCGGATGGAGTGGCTCACAGCACTGACACCCCAGAATATCTAGCTTCTCCGTTAGTCACAGCTTTGGATCCAGCACAGAGCAAGCAAGTCTCTGTGTCTCCAGCTTCCAGTCTTCTCCCAGCTCAGCTCTGACACAACACCCTGGCTATTGTTTACCTAAGTAGGACTTAGGGGGAAGGCCCACCCAACTGTTTTGTGATGTTTATCTAGTCATCCAAAACCATTACCTAGACAAAGGGACTGGTTTAGCAAGCTTGCTCTCATACACCCTACTCCCACAGAGACAGGGTTCCAATAACTATAAGGGACTCGGGGCATCATCCAGACTGACCCCACTCCCAACTCAAAACAATATAACTTTATTCTATTGCATTGCTATAATATGTCTTTCGAGTCAGACGGACGCCAACAACAACAAAGTTTACCATTTATTTATTTATTTCATTTGGAAACCCAAAAGTGGTTTACCACACAAACACACAACCATAAAAGTATCAATAAAAAATATTTACAACCATAATTTAATAGGCATTATGCAGTACCTATACCAGTGCCATTTCCATTGAGTCCATTTCCCAGGTCATAGCATCCCTCTCCCTCTGCCACTAGGAGGACAGTCTGATCCTAAGTCTGGACGAAGGTCCTAGAGCTTCCTTCTAATTTTATAATTACAAATGTTCGCTACAATTCTTGCAAGAATATGTGTTGATCATTAGCGTGCATTTCACAGCAGGCAATATTTGTGATAATTTTTTCTACCGCTGGCCCTTTTTTTTTATTATTTGTTATGTGCCAAACTTTTCCACACAGCTCCCTGAGGGAACGGCTTCCTGCCCTTTCGCCAGTTTATTTGCTATAATAGTTTTAGCACCTGGCGACAGGTTTCCAAGAATTTTCTAGGTTTCTTTTTACAAGTTTTCTTTTATTATTTAACAAGATGACCTGCTACACAGGCATAAATTTATTCCCTGCTATGATTTCCCAAATGACTTCAGTACCAAATTCTAATAGCTTTTTAATAACTTTACGGAGCCTTTAGATATGCAAGAAACTAGTGTCTTTAGCCTGATCCCTTCCAGCATCTTCTCCTGGTGGTATTGTTATGAGTCTGGAAGTCTCGATTAGCATAAATTACCATGGGTGGAATTCCATGTTTCACTAAGGCAAACGTTCCATCAGCTCAAGCATTTCTGCTCGCCAGATGGAATGATCTATTTTCTCCTTCGCCCATGCACCATTATGGAGGTTCTCCCAACCCCCTAGAACCAATTTGAGGGGGTCAGCGAGGGGGAGAATGCCCCATTGTGCTAGCAGGACTCATTGTGCTGGCTCCTGCTAGCTGTCCAGCTGAATCATTTCACTCTGGTATCCCTTACATGTTGCCTGATGCAAATCAGAACAATATCGTTCCCTGGTGGCTGGAACTCTCTTTACTTCCGTTGGAATGTGTTAAGTTGTGGGTGAACATATCAGACGACACAGCAATTCTTCAAACAGCTCTTGCTTATTCACGGGCCCAGAACAGAACTGGGCTGAAGGGTTCAGCCAACCCGCTTATATAGAGCTCCACTACAAAGCAACAGTAACCACTTTCTGTAACTATCCAATCACTGAACGTCACTTTCAATTCCTTATTTGCATATGTGGACCTGAGTTAAAACTATATACAGTATCCCCCTGCTGGCCCAGGGTGAGAAATTCAGTACCTTACAGAATGGGATACCCAACAAAGTTTAGAAGAGGGAAACAGCTAGAAAGAGCTGCAGTCTGAATTGAGACAGAGACTGAGGGTGTGGAAGTGAGTGAGTTAAGAGTTTAGCTGGAATGAAAGCAGTCTAGAGAGCAGGAAAGGTCCATACTATCACTTTAGGATATCTGTTGTAGGCATTGCCCACCACCGGAGTCATTTTGCTTCATTTGTCTCTGTGCTTATATTTGATATAGAAGACAAACATTTTTTTATTTCAATTTGTATTATTTATAGCCTGCTTTTTTTTTTTTTAAAAAAAATATCATTTCCCCAAAGTGGCTTACAAACCAAAATTCTGCAAAATCACCGAGCTGTTTCCAACATGAAGCCAACATGAAGCAGATCCAAGCTTCCCCCCCCCCCCCAGCTAGAACTCACCAGAACTCAGTTCCGGCACCTCTCAGGTGGGCGCCATTGCTATTATAAGAGAACACAGGAGGTGTTCAAGATGAGATCCAGCACCTCTTTTTCGAGAAAAATAGCACTGCCTGTAGATGCACTGAAATGAATGGATGTCCATTTATTTCAGTAGGTCTATGCTGAGTAGGAGTAAAGCTGGATAGAACCTGAGGAATCCGTTTGCGCTGATAAAGTCAGGCAACTTTTTTTGTGGTAGACAGAAATTGTCATGTGTGGAAGGTTCAAAATGGGTGTCACCATGGGCGTAGTCAGGTTTTATGGGGGGGAGGCTTTATGTTGTGGGGGGTAGAACCTAGCTGTTAGTTAAGTATTTTTATTTATTTATTTGATTTAGTGAGGCAGCTGCCCATCCCTGCCCCCCCACCGGCTATGCCCATGGGTGCCATGATGTGTAGATCAGTTATGGGAGACCTTCACTCCCTGCCTTTCTCTTAAATAGAACAAATTGTGGAATAGATCTGTTTGCCTGTGTGTGAGGGTGTGGAGTCATTCGCATGCTATTTTTAATTTTGTGTGTGTGTGCATATTTTCTCCTATACCATGTACTAATATAGAACAAATCAGTCAATCAATATAAACAAAAGTATGTATAATCAGTGCTTTTTTTCTTTAAAAAATATGTTTAGGGGCACTCCCATTTTCCTACTCATATTGAAATGTTGTTGTTTAGTCGTTTAGTTGTGTCCGAATCTTCATGACCCCATGGACCAGAGCACACCAGGCACTCCTGTCTTCCACTGCCTCCCGCAGTTTGGTCAAACTCATGCTGGTAGCTTCGAGAACACCGTCCAACCATCTCGTCCTCCTCTGTCGTCCCTTTCTCCTTGTGCCCTCCATCTTTCCCAACATCAGGGTCTTTTCCGGGGAGGCTTGTCTTCTCATGAGGTGGCCAAAGTATTGGAGCCTCAGCTTCAGGATCACATTGAAATACTGCCCCTCAATGAGGCCAAACTTAGATCCACAAAATGTTTAGGGGTATGCGTACCCCTGTGTCCCTCCCCCAGAAAAAAAGCACTGCATATAATACTAGTGAAATTTTCTGTCCAGTAAATGTTCGCCAGCCACTATATTTGAAAGGGTCTACTGTGCCATAGGAACGCTGGAAGCTGCCTTGTACCAAGTCCAGAGGAAGTTTTAGGGTAGCATGGATGGTTCATCTGCACCGGGCGCCACGCCACAGGGGGTACCACAATGTTGCAGGATGGAGCACGCAAGAGGCCACCAAATATTAGTGTCGCACAGGGCACCACTGAAATTTTAGAGCCCTAAGTCTGCCACTGCCAAGTGGTACAAAGGGTTCAGCCAGGTGAGTACTGTCTAATTGGTTAGCAGTTGCTCTACAGAGTTTTAGACAAGGAGTCTCTCCTATCCCAATCTGGAGATACCGAGGATTGAACCGGCGACCTTCTTCATGCAAGGCAGATGCTCTAGCCACTGAGCTATGGCCCTGCCCATCCGTGAGCCTGAGCTGCCTGCTCAACCACTTAGGCGTGTCTTCTTCCATTTCCCCTGCTCTGGTTTCCGCAGCCCAAGCCCTGCTCTCAATCACAACAAACCGTTGTGCCGAATGCTATTAAAATGACACAAGACGTTGCTCGGCGATAAATTAATGCATCAAAACTCTGAAACAGATAATTAACTTGATCACAACGGAGTAAGCAATAAACTATTAGTGGTGCAATAATATCACATCCATCACAACTTGTCATCTCTCCAATTGCAGGGTGTAATTTCCATGAGCTTCACTGGGATAAGGCCCCCCCCCCCCGCCTCCACGTGCAAAATTACCTTCAATATTGAAAAGGCCCGAGGCAGGTGAATAATATGCAATTAAAAAAAGCTAAAAGCTGCTCTCCGTGCATTCTCATTAGAGGTCCCATCCTGTTCCCTTTGGAGACAGAAGCTCTGTTCAAGTCATAGAATCAGAGGGTTGTCGAGTTGGAAGGAATCACTGATAAACAATCCCTGACAGATGACCACCCAGCCTTTGCTTCAAAACCGCCAGTGGAGTCCACCACTTTCTGAGGGAGTCCGTTCCACAGTCAAACAGCTCTTACCATCAGAATGATCCCCCTAATGTTTAATCGTTCGGGTCATTGGAGCAGCAAAAAACATGCTTGCTCCATCTGCCGTGTGACAGCGCTTCAAATATTTGAAGATGGCTGTATCTCCTCTCAGCCCAGAGCTGGCCCAGGCAAGGTGAGGTGTCTGCCTCAGGCAGCAACATGATGTTATGATATTCCGTTCCACCTTAACAGATATGTGGAGTTTTTGTATGTCACATGTCTGTTTACATTCCAGCACAGCCTGCTGGGAACTTCAATTTGTGTGTAGCTTTTGTTTGTGCTGTTTGCTTGGACACGAAGGGGAGCAGACATATTTTTCCTTTGACCTGATGCTGAATAAAATGCCTGTAAATATGCTTTACACAGCCTCTAATCTGCCCTTTGGTTGTGAAGAGTTCTTATCTCTGCTGGCTTGCGTGCTCAGCTTCTGAAGGCTTCAGAAGCTCGGGTCTGGGGCCTGCCAATTGCCCCCATTTCCTTGGACACATCCCAACACATCCATCGTGGCAGCAGATCCCAATATTGATCTTTCTTCCCCTCTTGCTCCTTATGTAGATCTTACCTCATTCCTTCTTCCCTGGCAGGGAGTGGGGTTTCATTGTGGGGTCCACTTCAGGTGCTAAAACGTCTTGGACCAGCCCTGTCTCAGTCTCCTCTTTTCCAGGCTAAACATACCCAACTTTACATATATACAGTGGTACCTTGGTTCTCAAACTTAATCCGTTCCAGGAGTCAGTTTGACTCCCAAAACCGTTCAAAAACCAAGGTGCGGCTTCCAATTGGAGGCAGGAACTTCTTGCACTCAAGCAGAAGCCACGTCGGACGTTCGGCTTCCAAAAAACATCCATAAACCAGAACAGTTACTTCCGGGTTTGCGGCATTCAGGAGCCGATTTGTTCGGGAGCCAAGTTGTTCGAGAACCAAAGTACCACTGTAAAGTTAATTCGTTTTAACGTTTATTTTTTGCTAGTGGCCTCATACCAGGTGTTGTTTGGGAATTCTAAGAAACTAAAAACATCAGTGCAGTTTTGAAATAAATCTGTGACTGAAATTAGTGCAGCTTTGACAGAGTCTGCCCACTATCTTGATTCAAAATGGTGTTCAATTGTATCCAACCATAGATGAAAATCTTATCCTCGATCTCAGGAACCATCATGCAAAATTTGGGCATGATCACTTAAAGAGATGTCCAAATGCCTGGCGAACAAAACAGCTTTCCAAAATATATAGTAGATGATTAAGTACAGTACTTTGTAAAAACAGCAGATGGTAGGCGCCATTTTCCCCTCGCAGACAGAAAGGAGCGCCTCATTTAAGATGGTGCCTGCAGTGACACAGGGACACAACTTCTCAGCGCAGCCGACGTCTCCCCTCCCAAACTGCTGTTTTGCTCTTACGCAAATATATGCAAACGTTAAGCGATTAATGGGTTCAACACGATGAATCTGTTAAGATTTCCCTGAGCCGGGTGACAGCGCTGCTTTTAAAATAACGGCAATAATAGTAATAATGAGTGTGAGCAGGATTTTTTAAAAAAAGAGTCGGGGCTGGAAACGTTTAAAATAAACAAATCTATTTGGTAGCCGTCTTTGAAGACGGCTTGAATGAAGATGCAGAATTCTGCAAGGAATTTTGCGGCAGTGCTATAAGGAAGGTGGGGGGATAAAACACCCCAACCCACTAACTCATGCCACTTGGCTGCCTGTGCTGGGGACGTTAATTGACAGACAGTTCACCAAAGGTCCGCCTGCTGTCCTCAGAACTGCGATAATTAATGCTCCTGATTGCCACTTCCTGGGCTGAGTGTGAAGATGCTCCATTATGGAAAGGAACAGCATTTAGCCCCCTCCTCTGCACACTTTCGCAATTGGCAAAACAGAAGTATTAATTGAGCTAAAGGACGAGGCACATTAGCGAGCTGATTACGCATTCAACAGGCTTTGCCACAACGTGGCGCAAATGGCTTTTCGCATTAAGGTTTATCACCCAAAACAAAACAAAACCCACACCAACAACACCCCGCAATGTTTCAGGGGGACGATGAGAGTGGAAATGTGTTCCCAAGACTGCCTTGTGGGCAAAACAGAGCCGGGAAGAGATGGGGCTGCAAACTCCCTGTACGTATAGATCATAGGAGATGAGCCAGGGTTGCGAATAATGATGCAGGCAATGGAGAATAAAAGGAAAGATGAGACTTGTGTTCTTAAACAGCCAAGATAACAGTATTGGGGCATTGCCTGTAGGTGGTGCTGTTGTGCAGCGCATGGCCTTGCTAGCAGTTCCCCTGGCCATAATGTGCTATGGGAGGAGGAAAAACTGCCACTGCTTTTGCCATGAGAGAGGAAGGGAGGGGGGTGGACTCAGTCCACACACGTTTTTAAAGCTCACAATACAGGGTCCTCATCAAGCTCACTAGCAATTTACTTTTATTATTTCCTCGCAGGTCCCTGGAACCAAAGGATGATGCACACACTAAGTGTTTAAGAGGAGGGTAATTATTTCACATTAGCCAGATTCACAGAGTATAGACACAGAAAATAAGCATCCACTGATTATCCCAAATGTGGCATTTGTAACATTTTTCAAATGCAGTAATTAGACCTATTCTAGAAAATTAGTTTTGGTTGCACTTTGTCAAAGCCTCATTCATCATCCACTACTTATTATATACCACACTATTGCCCAAAAGGTTATATTTCGTGCTATAGACTGGGTGTTCAAAATATGCACGTGGAACATTTGTGCCTGGGAGGGCAACAGAGAGGATGCTTTTCATAACAGGATGGCATAATAGAATTGTAGGGTCAGAAGGAATCCCAAAGGTCATCCAGCCCAACCCTGAGCAATGTAGGAATCAGAATTCCTGACAGATGACCATCCAACCTCCACTTAAGAACCTCCAACGAAGGAGAGCCCACCACCTTCCAAGGGAGTCCATTTCACTGTCAAACACCAATTACCATCAAAACATTTTTCCTAATGTATACTTGACATTTCCTTTCTTTTAATTCGAATCCTTTGGTTTGGGGTTCCTACCCTCCGGAGCAGCAGAAAACAAGCTTGCTTCGTCTTTCATGATCTCTCCATCTTCTTGAGAAGCTGGCACCTCTTCCAAGGGCACTGCATCCCTTTCCCCGCTAAATATTTTCAAGAAAAGTTTGGAGAAGCATTTGGGAAGGGACACCAAGAGGATGAAATGCTTCAGGTCTGCAGTTAAGCTAGATGAGCTGCTAGGTAAACCTGCATTCCCATGTTCCGACTGCATCTCTCTCCCCCCCCCCCTTTTTTAAAAATACTGCATTCCCCTGCACGTTTGCTGAACTCGGCCTACAAGATGGTCCACCATCTTTGGAACGTTTTCTGAACACATGCCTGGGAATTAAACTGACACATGTACGGTCCTTTGCAAATTACAAGGGGATATATTATCTCCATGCCACTTTCTAGAATAACTCCCCAAGGACACAAATCAAGAAAACAGCAAGGCTGAGACCACAGCCGTTTGTCTAAGCAACAGTTTTAGTTTTTCGCTGTGCAGAGGAAGCAGGATCGGGCTGAGGCGAGCTAACAGCGAAGTAGCTTGGTCCGCAGCAGGTTAATATCCATTTGCTCTTTTGACAGCTATAACGCTTGCTATCTATTTCCCATTGTCAGCCATCATCCCCAGTCCTGGGCTCTTGATGGCAAAAAAAGAATAAAGAAGTAGCTCTGAAGTGCTGGTCTGCATTGAGATGTCCCCAGACCCTTAGTGTGTGTTCACAGACTCTGGCTTGGGAAGGTGGGCCAATCGTAGTAGGCCCCCCACACAAAAGGAGAGCCCCAAATGTGAGAGGAAAAATAACCTTCTTGCCACCTTCCTGCTTCCCACTCCAGCTAGTATTTGAAAGCAGAATGATGCTGCAGTTAAGCAGGACTGGCCCTACCATTAGGCAAAGTGAGACAGTTGCCTCAGGCAGCAGGAGATGGAGGGCAAGGGGCAGTGGATAGGCCCTGGAGGTCAGGACTGTTAGGATATTTCCGTTCCACCTTAAAAGGGAGCAGGCTTTGTGAGTCACAGAGTCTGCGTATTTCCTGTTCACAGGATGTTTCTGTTGTGTCTATGCTTTCGTTTCTCTCTCTGTGCCTGAACACGCAAGCAGGCAGTCATGTTTTTTCCTTTGTTCTGACCAACGCTGAATAAACTTCTAAATAATGCTCTCCTGCGTGCATCTTTCGCTGTGCATTATCTGCTGATAGAGCGTGCACCAGCTCTGGAATGTGGCAACTATTTCTGGAGCTCGTGTCGCTAATTGAATGATACTGCGTTGTCTACGGGAGATCGATGGACGTCCGGAATCGGCTTGGGGGCCATGATGGCCTTTGTCTCCCTGGCAGTATCCCAACAACAGGTTATGGGCCCAGATTCATGGCACTTACAGGAGAGTAAGATTGCGACAGATTGCGGAGGTATGTGTGGAAAAGTCAAGGCTTTTCGTTGCCGCGGCAAAGTCTCTTTGAACTCTGGCTGGCTAATTGGCCTGGGAGCCGCGCCAGAGGCATCGTGATTAATGAGCTCCCGAGATAAGAAGTCTTTGAAGGCATAAAGGCTTACGGCTCAAGTGAATAGCTGAGGTGGATCTTTTACAATCCTCAGACGCTGCTCCGTGTCCACCAAAGCTAAATGGCCACAACTATCAGACCTGGGCAAGGTACTGTGAGGGCCAGATGAGAAAGCTTGGAGTGTGGAATACCATTTCTGAGGACCCCCCAGCCCCTGTGACAGATGAATGGAGGGCACAGGATTCAAGAGCCATGGGGATAATTTTGCTCTCAGTAGTTCCTGAAGAGTTAATCACCCTGGCTGGCAAGGCCAGTGCCCGTGAGATGTGGGACGGGCTTAGAGCCTGTCATCTCCGACAAGAGGCTGGGTCTGTGTTGCTTTATTTCAGAAAGCTGCACAGAAGCGTTTGGAGCCAGGGGAAGACCTTAGAGCCCACATTTTACATTTGCAGCATCTCAGACAGGAATTGACTCAGAGAGGTTTCAATATGCCTGAGTCACTGTTTGCAATTCTCATCCTGGACTCCCTGGATGAAAGCTACCATGCCGTGGCAAGTCAGATGGCGACCCTCCCTGCGCAGGACCTCACTGCTACAAAGGTCTTGGCGACTTTGCAAAATGAATATGATAGGAGAAATGCAGCTGAGTCGGCTGGTGCGCTTCAGGGGGAGCAATGTGGGACAGCATTCCAGCCTCCAGGGGGAGCCAAAGTGTTGGCAGCTGTGAAGTGCTGGAACTGTGGGACCCAAGGTCACACTCAGAAGTTTTGTCCAAAGACTCGAAATAAACAAAGGAAGAAGCCAGCAGATGGCCAGAGGCAGGGGTGGGGGTGTGGGAAGCCCAAGCCAGGGAAAAATAAGGCTTTGTTTGCTAGCACTGCTTCTCCAAAAGCCGAAGGCAAGTTTGATGGCCAGGAGCAGGGGGGCAAGCAGCAAAAGCCCACGCCGGTGGAAAACAAGGTTTTGCTTGCTGGAAAAGCTGCTCCAAAGGCCAAGGCCAGATTTATTGTAGATTCTGGATGCACCTGCCATTTGGCAAAAGATAAGCATCTGTTTATCTCCTTCACACCTCAAGACGGAGAGATCCACCAGGCAGATGGAAAGACGTTGTAAATCGCAGGAGAAGGGACTGTGAGACTGGCAAGTCTGCACACAACCATCAAAGATGTACTTTATGTTCCAGGTGCTGCAGACAATTTGCTCAGTGTCCCACAGCTGACTGGGCGTGGCTTTGAGATTTCCTTCAAGAGGAGCGTCTGTGTCATCAGGAAAGGCAAAGAGGACATTTTGCATGCAAAGTTTATGGATGGCTTATTCTGTATTACTTATGATGACAATGGTGCTGTTGCTGTGTCTAATGTTGATTCTTGTTGTGTTGCACAAACTAACAAAGTTCTTCATGCAGGATGCATTCATGAAGCACATTGAAGATTTTGTCACATGTCTTGGCAGGCGCTGGCCAAGATGCCTGAGTTGGTTCAGGGTTTGAACATCAAACCCTGTAAGTTTCACATGAAATGTGTATCTTGTGCAGAGAACAAGGTGAAGGTTGCTCCAAAAGGCAAGGAGTCTAGCAGGCAGGCTTCCAAACCCTACCAGCTAGTTCACGCAGACCTGGTTGGTCCACTTACGCCCTCTTTGGGTGGAGCAAGGTACTTCATGGTTCTAATTTATTCTTTTTCCAGGTACATTCATGTGTTTATGCTCGAGCAGAAATCGCAAGCGTTTCCTAGGTTCAAGGCATTCTGTGCTTGGTTGGAGAATGTTCACAGTAAACGTATCGGCTATCTCTTTACTGATCGAGGCGGGTGTCAGAGCCGCCCCTAGGTCCCAGCTCACAAAGGACCAACGCCCGGCTGTAGTTATGTACAAAAGTCTTTATTGAAGTTCAGTTTCCATTTCAAAGCCGCAGCGTGCAACTCTACGTCTTAAAGCCTAGACCGGCGAAGTCCCGTCTGAGTCTCCGCCCCCCTGACACCAGTTTAAGACTCTAGCCTTGCTCCACCTCTTCCTTAGCTCCTTCCTCCTCTGGGCCCTCCTGCCCGCTGGGGTTTCATCCTTTCTGGACTCTTCTGACGCTGACCCCCCTGATTCTTGCCCCTCCTTCTGGCGGGCTTTAGGACCTGGTTCCCTATCCGGGCTACCTGCTGTGCCGCTCGCCTGTACATTTGAACTTGGCGCGCGCGCCCAGCCGGTAACCTTCCTCTCGACCGTTCCCTCGCTCTCCGACGGAGGCGTGGTCAACCCTGACTCATCTTCTCTCGCTGGTGGTGAATACGCTGGCCCTGATACCTGGGACCCTTCCCCCCCCACTATGCTCTGGTGGGGAAGCTGGCCCTGATTTTCAACTGCTGCTCTGGGAGTCCCCGCTGGCCCCTTGCTCCTGGGGTGTCCCCCTTGGGGCCCCCCTTGCCCTGGCCATCGGCGCCCCCTTCTGTGAATCTTCCGATTCGCTGGAGAGGCTCATGGAATCTCTCGGGCTACTGTCCTCTTCTCCTACGCTGCCCTCGGATTGCTCCCCCTCGCTCTCCATCTCCTCCCCTCCCTGCGCTCCCGCTGCGTCCCTGACAGCGGGGAATTCACTTCTCAGCAGTTTGAAGCTTTCCTGATTGAGAAGGGAATCCAGCATGACTTGTCAATGCCTAGATCGCCATGGATGAATGGACTTGCAGAGCGAGCAAATCAGACTTTGCTTCAAGGCCTGAAAACCTTGTTGCATGATGTCAATCTCCCTGAGAAGTATTGGGGGGAGGCTCTGTCCACATTTGTTTACACTTATAATCGCAGACTGTCATCACCTATTAGTTGTACTCCCTATGAGAAGATGTTTGGTAAGAAACCTTACGTCAAGCACATGAGAATCTTTGGTTCTGACATGTGGGTACACACCCCACAGAGCAACAAGTTTGGGAAGCGTGGGGCACATGGTTTGTTCATGGGGTACGAAAAAGGAGCATACAGGGTATGGATGACTGACTCTAAGTCCATTAAGTTCACAAAGAGTGTTGAGTACAATCCTAAGTGGGGGGGAAATGTGGGAATTTTCCAGAGTTACCCAGAGGAGGATGAAGGTGATGTGAAAAGGCAAATGGTGTTGAGGCAGAAGAGGAAGCTGAGGATGATGATGATGATGATCAGAGTAGGGATTCCAGCTCAGTGGGCAGCGCTGCTGCTGGTGTCAGCGACAGTGATGACACAGCAGACTACAAGAGCGCAAAGGCCTCAGTCAGACCATCTGATGCGTCTGACAATGAACTGGAAGAACCACTGTTCACCATTGGTCACTTTTCTCCTAAGAAGGAGGAGATGAGTCCAGAAGACTTGCGTCTAGTACACAGATCTGAAAGGGCGACCAAAGGCAGACCTCCTAAGAGATTTGCTGATGAGTTTGCTAAGACGGCAACTGCTGTTCTTAGTAGCTCAGAGAAGGTGTGGGAACCTTCAAGCTTCAAAGAGGTTCAGGAGTTAACCTCTAAAGATGCTGAGCCTTGGCTTAATGCCATGAAGGCTGAAGTTGATTCCTTGAACAGGAACCAAACTTGGGAGCTGGTACCGGTAGTCCCAGGAATGAGACTGGTTGGCAGCAAATGGGTCTTCAAGGCCAAGACAGACCAGAATGGCAAGGTTGCCAGACACAAAGCCAGATTGGTTGCCAGAGGTTTTTCACAGGTACCAGGACAAAATTACCACGAGACCTACTCACCCACCGTCAAGTATGAGAGCATTCGGCTAATGCTCAAGATTGCTGCAGAGGAGAAACTGCATGTTTCCCATCATGACATTAATACAGCTTTTTTGTACAGGATTTTGGGGGAGGAGCTGTACATGCTTCCATCTGATGGAATGCAGATACAGAAGGGAATGGTCTGTAAACTTCAGAAATCCTTATATGGTCTCAAGCAGAGTGCCAGGTGTTGGAACACAAAACTCACTGAGACGTTGCTTTCTCTAGGTTTTCACCAGGGCAAAGCTGATCCATGTGTGTTTGTCAAGGAGGAGGGGCAAAACAAACTGTTTTGTTTATGTTTTTTTGATGATCTTCTGATGTTTAGGAATAATCAGGCTTTCTACCAAAGCACCCTAGCTCAGCTGAAGGAGCACTTTGACATGAAGGATCTTGGTGAGGTATCCAACTATCTTTCTCTACAGGTGGAGAGGGGCCAAGCAGGTAATTTTCTGGTACACCAAACACAGAAAATTGCTGATGTATTAACCAGGTTGAATTTGGTTGATGCAAACCCAGCAGACACACTGATGGTGACAGGTTACCAGGTAGATAGTACTGCTGAAGCGTTTTCTGACACTACGCTGTACAGATGCATTCTAGGCAAGTTGAATTTCATTGCTAGATGCTCAAGACCTGACATAGCTGTAAGCACTAACCTGCTTAGCAGACATGCTAACAATCCTACTGTTCAGGATTGGAAAGCTCTGAAGCGTATAGCCCGCTATTTGAAAGGGACTTTGCACTACAGGCTGAGGTTCACCAGTCAGAAGACTGGAGGTCTTGAAATCTTTGCAGATGCTAGTTTTGGAAGTGACAACACGGATGGTACAAGCACTTCTAGAGTATGCTACATGTACAACCACTGTCTGTTTGACTGGTTGTGCAGGAAGCAGACGACAGTTAGCCTAAGTTCCTGTGAAGCAGAACTCAATGCTCTGTCATTTTCACTCATGGATTGTGAATGGTTGATGCAACTGTTTAAGGACATTGGAGTTTCTGTGAAATGTCCTATACAAGTGTATCAAGACAATAGATCCTGTTTGGCTTTGCTGAACTCAGAGAGTTGCAAGCAAAGAACCAAGTACTTGCAGATTAAGCTACATCGTGCAAGAGAGTGTATTCAGAAAGGACTCATTCAGGTGTCCTACATGGCAGGAAATGAAATCGCTGCTGATCTGTTGTCTAAGGTTGTTAACAGAGAACAACTTAAGGTTTACGTACAGAGGTTGCAATTGGGTTGAACCACAGGTACTACAGGTTACACGGAAAGGGGGAGGATGTTAGGATGTTATTTCCGTTCCACCTTAAAAGGGAGCAGGCTTTGTGAGTCACAGAGTCTGCGTATTTCCTGTTCACAGGATGTTTCTGTTGTGTCTATGCTTTCGTTTTCTCTCTGTGTCTGAGACACTGAAGCAGGCAGTCATGTTTTTTTTCTTTGTTCTGACCAACGCTGAATAAACTTGTAAATATGCTCTCCTGCATGCATCTTTCGCTGTGCATTATCTGCTGATAGAGCGTGCACCAGCTCTGGAATGTGGCAAGCTATTTCTGGAGCTCGTGTCGCTAATTGAATGATACTGTGTTGTCTACGGGAGATCGATGGACGTCTGGAATCGGCTTGGGGGCCATGATAGCCTTTGTCTCCCTGGCAGTATCCCAACAAGGACTGGGTGCTCTGCAGTCTGTCCCATGACCCTTAAGTGTGGGACAATTGATTCTCTCTTTTTTTTACCCTGTATTTTTTTACTTTTCCTCCCCCTAAGTTAGCCTGTTGCATCTCTTGAATAAGAAGAGCCTTCCTAGATTTATCCAAAAGCCTATCTAGTCTAGCATCCTGGCCTCACAGTGGACTACAAGATGCCTAGCCCTCTCCCTGTTTGTGAACCCTATACATACATACATACATACATACATACATACATACATACAGTGGTACCTCAGGTTAAGTACTTAATTCGTTCCGGAGGTCTGTACTTAACCTGAAACTGTTCTTAACCTGAAGCACCACTTTAGCTAATGGGGCCTCCTGCTGCTGCCACACCGCCAGAGCCCAATTTCTGTTCTTATCCTGAAGCAAAGTTCTTAACCTGAAGTACTATTTCTGGGTTAGCGGAGTGTGTAACCTGAAGCGCATGTAACCTGAAGCATATGTAACCCGAGGTACCACTGTACATAATTTTATTTGTAGGCCGCCTTTCTACAGTTCAAGCCATGCTCAAGGTGGCTTACAACATGAAAAACATACACAGCTATAACATAACAAAAGTCATATTGAACATTACAAAATACACAACCAAACTGAACAATTTCCGCATAAATCGCAACAAATCAAAATACAAAAATCAACAGAAACATCCCAAAACAAAATCCACTAAACCGCACCCCAGCCCAAGAGTCCGTTCAGGAGCCTCAGATTTTGTAGCTGGAGTCAGTCAAGGCCTCGCCCGCCTGGGCCAGGTGGGAAAAGGCCTGCAAGGCAGAGAGCAGGTCTTCCAGGACTCACAGCCAAGGTGGTATCTGGCCTCTTTGGCAACCTCAGCTTTTGCAGGTGGAGTCAGTCCAGGCCCAGCAATGGCATTCAGAAGTATACTGCCTCCAACAGTGGAGGAAAAACTCAGCCATCATGGCTAGCCGCCACTGATAGCCTTAAGGTGTGTGAAGGATAAAGGGGTCACTTCTGGAACCATGACTGTCACTTGAGGCTCAAGTGGCTTTGGCGATATGAAGTCCCTTCCATCAGCTTTGGCTGGTGGCCCAGCTACACCCCTATCTGGGCAGATATTGCCTCACTTCTGTTGTCTACACACACACACACACACACACACACACACACACACACACACTGCATTTTAGGTTGGTTTACCCTTGTATTTAATGTTCATTTTTGTAAGTCACTAATAAATATAACAAAAAAACAACAAGCAAACAGATAAAATAAGGGTGTTGAAGTAAGATTCAGCTCCAGTCAGCTTCTGTATGTGGAATCTACAGTGTCTACACATGAAAGCGGTTCATGTGTACACCTTAAAATGTAAATCGCCCCCTCTCCGTGGGTCTAAAATAACTAGAAAACAAATGGACAAATCTTTACTGTTGACTGTTACGGTGCTTCCAAAACCACTGAGGGAAGTCGTGGTGGTGAGGTGTCGCCTTAGAGATGACCAGCTTTCTCTCAAGCGCACAGGAAGGGTGCGTTTGCATCTTATTTCCCTGCCCCTCGCCTCACGGGAGATATAGTGATGTCCCTCAGAGAATTATTCCGCGCACAGGCAGGATAAATATTGTAAGACACTGTTCATATTTTAGAAGTCTTACATAAGAGCTAAAAATAGAGCGCAGGCTCCAAGGAAGAACAGCTTCGCAAAGGGCCTTATATTGGCAAGATAATCTTTGAGAACATCCTGAGACCAAACTCTGGACTTCGTTCAACAGTTGGAGGTCAAGTAGGGTGAGCCCCTACCCATAAACATACACACACACACACACAGAGAGAGAGAGAGAGAGAGAGAGAAATGCTGCCTTCACAGCATACATTTGAAGCACATTAAAACAACACACACACTCAAAAGTCCTGGGAATCGTAGTTTGTCATGGGTGCTGAGATTCTCGGGTGTGCATGCGCATGCTTTAAATTCAGGGTGCGTACACAACCTTGGTGACAGTCCTGAAACTGTAGTGGCCAGGCCCGTTTTGACATTTTGTCTCCCTCAGTGGCCCAACAATTATTGTTTAAGACGGAAATAAACACAACCCTATGCCTTTTCACATTTTTTTCCGAGGAATATTATTTTGTTCTAGATAATAATTATTGGGCCACTGAAGAAGACTAAATGTTGAAACGCGCTCAGCCTTATTTTTTTAATTGGCAGTTACTTGCAAGGGATAAGAAGTGCTTTCCTTCTACTTCTGTTCATTTATACTGTTCATCTTATGGAATATCAAAAATCCACATTTATACAAGGCCTAAAGCATGTCACCCTCACAGAGACATCTTTGAGAGGATTGTTACTCACCCTGTACTAGGGTGCGGCGCCAAAAAGGAGGGCATATGCATGTTGTAATTCCAATGCGCAGACACCAACTTAGAAATAATTGCTATCCTGTGAATAGAAATATATTACATGTCACTGTTGTGGGGTGTTAGAAGTGGGTCTGAGACCCTCAAAATACAATCTGAACAAAATCAGTGAAGCAGCAAAGAGTTTATTGAATACAATACATTTTTGCAAGATTGGGTGTCCAGAAAGTAGGCACACTTAAGAATTAACAAATCATAAGCTTTTGTTCTCGATATCGAATGCAATTTCCCTCCCTTGTCTCCCCATTGGCTGGGGCACGACAAGGTTTACAGCCTATCCCGACCGCCTAATTACCCTATGCAATTATTTGCTAAACCAAACAAAAATACCTGGAAATAAATGTGAATTAATTTCTATACTTCCCGGTGCTTCATCTTGGCCACCAGCAGGTGCCAGCAAGTTCTATGATTGCTGACGCCTGCTAATCGAAACTTTCTAAAATTATCTAGTGCTACGGCCAGCCTTGTAGTCCACGGAAGAAGAAAAGCTACATTTTGCCTGAAGGCGTCTAGTAACTATGGCCTTGAGCGAGGCAACATTATGCCTTAGAATTGTCTAATAATTGTGGTCCTTGTGGCTTTTATATGAAAGAACATTTCATTTCTTTTGCAGTCCATTTTCTTATGTTTTTGCACATTGACTCAAGCGATAAAGCCTAACCACCAGTGGGTGAAAATGAGTTCCGTATCAGTCAAAGCATACAATGGAAACATACAATAAACAGCAAAACAGCCCTACCTATGAGTATCCTAACCACAGACTGTACTAAAGATACGCCCTATAACTAAGTCTGTGATTACCTAGCCGTTTGCAACCTTATGGCTTTTCTTTTTGAAAAAGCAACATTTATTATTCCTCACATGGGGTCTGTGGGTGACTGTGACCAATTTTCCTTCTCCTCGCCTGCTGCCCAGGTGCTAACTGTTGACGTGGAACTTCAAGGCTCCCACACTCTCCCTTCTTAACAGTTCTTTATATTTAAAACCAAACTGGTACCGGACAGCTCCTCAAATACAGGACATGTTCAACTAGAGGACTATTCCCTGTAAAATGGGACACGTGGCCATGCTACCTAGATCCGCAGAGCTAAGGGCCAGTTGCGGTCCTCCAGGCTTCCCCATGTGGCCCTCAGAAGTCTTCGCCAGACCACGCTCCTTACAGGCCTCGCTTCTCAGAAGTGTTTCTGCCTTGCAATAATGTGCCCGTCAACTTGAATAAGGCTTCTTGCTTGTCAGGAGGGAGGTGGATGTGTGGCGGATGTGTGGAAACAGGACTACTATACAATGGAAAAAATGTGCATTCTCTACCCAACACTGATACATGTCCCACAGAAGGGTTTCCAGAGGGGAATGTGGCACTAGGACTTAAGAGATGTTCTCCACCTTTGACTTAGAAGGTGCCTAGGGTAACGTCTCACCATCTTTAGTGGGCGATGGGAAGTAGGTACCATCTATGTGGCATCTTTCTTTCTTTATCCATTTCCTTTTAAACCTGCCCTGTCCTCAGAAAGAGCAACACGCTTCCTTGGACGCGGCCTACTTACCCACATTGCCCTAAGCACTGCTTGAGTGGGGAGCAGGCGTTTATCGGCTATTTTAAAATGAGGCTTCATTTTAACTTGCATTTTAACATGTATTTTAAATTGGTTCCCCCCCTCTCTTTTCCCCCTAGTATGTTTTTACTGTGATTTTATTGGTGTTAGCCACCCTGAGCCCGGCTCTGGCTGGGGAGGGCAGGGTATAAATAAAATTTATTATTATTATTATTATTATTATTATTAGCCTGAGTCCCTCCTCTTGCTTGCAGTCATGAGGGCCATCACCTCCAATGAAAATAGGGACAGCCATAATAATAATAATAATAATAATAATAATAATAATAATAATGCTTTTATACTTTTATTATTTACACCCCTCCGATCTGACTGGGTTGCCCCAGCCACTCCGGGTGGCTTCCAACATATATAAAAACATAATAAAACATTAAATATTTAATAAATAAATAAATCCCTACACAGGGCTGCCTTCAGACGTCTTCTAAAAGTTGTATAGTTACTTAGCTCCTTGGCTTAGGGGAGGGGTTGCAAACCTCCATGCCATCCAACATTTCTCAGATGAAAATAGGGACATCCTACCCAGGGCCGGATTTACGTTTGATGAGGCCCTAAGCTATTGAAGGTAATGGGGTCCTTTATATGTCCAGCAACAAATTGTCACTGTTTTTTGTGTTGAATATATGCTATATGGTAATTTATGGACCTAATAGGTATCTAAAGCCATTTGCCACTGCTGCTGTATGTAGGTTTTATTTTATTTGTTTTTTATCTTATATTTTGGAAATGCACATCCAGTTTTTCCCCCTTTGATTTTTTTGGGAGAGAGTGGGGCCCTCAGCTATAGCTTGTTTAGCTTAACAGCAGCAGGCGCAAGAGAAGACATCTGAAGGCAGCCCTGTTTAGGGATGCTTTTAATGTTTGATGTATCATAGTATTTTAATATTCTTTTGGAAGCCGCCCAGAGTGGCCAGATGGGCGGGGTATAAATAATAAATTATTATTATTATTATTATTATTTGGCACTGATCCCACCATACCCTCCAGGGACTATCCCTAGAGAATAGGGACACTTTGGGGGGGGGGTCTGGGGGGTTCCTGGCTGCTCCTTACAGCCCTGCCCTCTGCAATCTCCCTACACCACCATTGCAAGCTTTGCCTCAGCCACGAGGGGCCCTTCCTCAGCAATACCAAATTTGGGGTGAAGATGGAGTCAGCACACTACCTAAAGCTCCTTCATGGCAGCCACCACTCTTACAGCTGGGCGAGTAATGCGCAAATGAGAGGACAGAAAGGACACAGCACCACTCAGGCGCTTCCTCGGCGAAGGAGCGGAGGCAGCGTTACGAAACCAGCGCCGATGTAAGTTATTATTAATGCTCACCCAGGATGTTTCTAAACCTATTAGCATCACATTAGTCAATTTGTTACTTTAAGCACTAGCCGTGATTTTATTACAAGGTGGAAAAGATAAAAGCGCAACACCAGATCGGCCTAATTAATGGCCAGGGTGGGGATGATGGGGAGGCGAGAATGACAAGGGAAAGGAAAACCGTCAGCCGATTTCTGAAGGCTACGTTCTGAACAGCGTTGCTGAAGGCCTGTAGCCCTTTCGCTTTGCTTGGTGTGTCTGACAAGATTGCAAAAGAAGAGTCAGGTTACTCGGCCCATGAAAGGGATCGATGCAAAAGGAATTATTGCCCAAAGCAGCATTAATGAAATGGCTGGGGGAGGCAGC
Source organism: Podarcis erhardii (assembly GCF_964252035.2). Classification (NCBI taxonomy): domain Eukaryota; kingdom Metazoa; phylum Chordata; class Lepidosauria; order Squamata; family Lacertidae; genus Podarcis; species Podarcis erhardii. Next base: position 105,713,565 of record NC_138498.1, on the reverse strand, counting down.
CCCAGGCCTCAACCTGCCTCCTGGAAGCAAGAACTTGCTTGAGACCCACTTGGAGCTACACTTCTACAGTGGTACCTCAGGTTAAGTACTTAATTCGTTCTGGAGGTCTGTTCTTAACCTGAAACAGTTCTTAACCTGAAGCACCACTTTAGCTAATGGGGCCTCCCGCTGCTGCCGCGCCTCCAGAGCACAATTTCTGTTCTCATCCTGAAGCAAAGTTCTTAACCTGAAGCACTATTTCTGGGTTAGCGGAGTCTGTAATCTGTTTTTTTTTTAAATTAATTTTTATTCAAATTTCCAATAACCAATCCATTTATAATTTAACATCCAATTTAACTTATACATTCTTTTTGACTTCCATCAGCCTATCTGACAATTTTCATATTTCTCACAACTTCTCACATTTCATACATTTATGTTGCACTTTAACATTCCCTATTTTATCTTCTCTTTTAAGCGACATTCCAATTTATTTTTTCACAAAGCTTCTTGAAATCCTACAAGCGTTATTTCCTGATCACACACAGTTTTCATATACTCTGTAAATTTGTTCCAGTCCTCGGTGAATCTCTGATCGCGTTGGTTTCGAATTTTCCCAGTTAATTTGTCCATTTCTGCGTACTCCATCAATTTCATTCTCCATTCTTCCCTCGTTGGCATTTCTTCCTGTTTCCACCTTTGGGCCAACAAAATTCTGGCTGCTGTTACTGCCTATCTAAATAACTTCACATCTTTCTTTCCAACATCATTCCCTACCATACCAAGTAAAAATGCTTCTGGTTTCTTTACAAAAGTGTATCTCAACATTTTTTTCATCTCATTATAAATCATTTCCCAAAAGCATTTCACTTTCTTACATTCCCACCACATGTGATAAAATGTCCCTTCTTTCTCTTGACACTTCCAACATTTATTACTAACTTTAAACATCTTTCCAAGTTTCACAGGAGTTATATACCATCTGTATATCATTTTCATGACATTTTCCTTTATCGTAGTACATGCGGTGAATTTCGTTCCCTCTTTCCAAAGTTTAATCCACTCTTCTAATTGTATATTATAACCAAAATCTTTGGCCCATTGAATCATAACCGTTTTTACTTCTTCATCTTTTGTGTGCCATTCAAGTAATAATTTATACATTTTTGACAGTGTTTTTACATCACTATTCAATATTTCTTGCTGAAACCTCGATTTTTTCCCTAAGAAACCTTTTTCTCGCATATCTTTTTTAAACATTGCATTGAATTGGAAATATTACAACCAAACATTCACCTTTTCTTTAACCTCTTCATATGGTTTCAGATTCCACTTATCTCCTTCTTTGGTTATCAAGTTTTCATATGTGGCCCAATTCCCTGTCAATTCCCTTTTGTACTCATTATTTCCAATGGCGATAGCCACATTGGAGTTTTAGGCTCTAATAAATTTTTGTACCTATTCCACACTTCAATTAACGTTCCTCTAAAAATATGATTTCCAAAACCTTTGTGCACTCTGTTCTTATCACACCATAAATACGCATGCCACCCAAATCTATTGTCATATCCTTCTAAGTCCAACAGTTCTGTGTTCTCTAATTTTATCCATTCTTTTAACCAGCAAAGACAAGAAGCTTCATAATATAACTTTAAGTCTGCCAGCGGAGTCTGTAATCTGAAGCGTATGTAACCTGAAGCGTATGTAACCCGAGGTACCACTGTACTCCCGTTTGTGTTCGAAAGGTCACTGAATGTCGCGCTGAGATTGTGGCGGCAGCCATCTGACACCTCTTCCTCTCTAAAGGCTTATGAGGTGCAGGGTGTGTTGGTGTCAATGCAGAATGGAAGTCACCAACCCTGTGAGGCCCATGGGAGCATTTCGACTTTTGAGCAAGTGCTGCGGGTGCCACATAGGAACACTGGTCCATCTGGCTTAGTTTTGTCTACACTGTCTGACTCCAGGGACTCAGACAGGGAGCGTGCTCCTGAAGTTTTGGACTACAACTCCCATCAGCCCCAATCGTCATGAACAATGGGCGGGGATGATGGGAGTTGTAGGCCACAACAACAGCAAAGCGCCATCTTGCTACTCCGGATCTAGAAATCATATGGTTGGGTTTTTCATAAGAGATACAGATACAGTAACCTCAGGTTACATACGCTTCAGGTTACATACGCTTCAGGTTACAGACTCCGCTAACCCAGAAATAGTGCTTCAGGTTAAGAACTTTGCTTCAGGATAAGAACAGAAATCTTGGTCCGGTGGCGTGGCGGCACCATAGCTAAAGTGGTGCTTCAGGTTAAGAACAGTTTCAGGTTAAGAATGGACCTCCGGAATGAATTAAATACTTAACCTGAGGTACCACTGTTGTTGTTTTTTAAAAAAAGAGAAGAGCATTTCCTTGGTTTGTTTTAGTGTTTGTTTTCCATGATCCTTGGATGTTGAGTCGTTGGGCTCGGTAGCACTATTCTTTGCATCCTGCTAACTGGAGCAGATAGCCACATTAATAACAGTCATTTTCAGACACTTGTGTGATAAGAAGGAAAGTTTATAGTGGCCATACAGTGGTGCCTCGCAAGACGAAATTAATCCGTTCCGTGAGGCTCTTCGTATAGCGGTTTTTTCGTCTTGCGAAGCAAGCCCATTGACAGCTTAGCGGATTAGCGCTATTAGCGGTTTAGCGGCTTTTAGCGGATCAGCTGATAAGCGGCTTAGCGACTTAGGAAAAGGGGGGAAAAGGGGGAAAAACCCACAGGAACTCGCAAGACATTTCGTCTTGCGAAGCAAGCCCATAGGGAAATTTGTTTTGCGAAGCTCCTCCAAAACAGAAAACCCTTTCGTCTAGCAGGTTTTCCATCTTGCGAGGCGTTCGTCTTGCGGGGCACCACTGTATTTAATGTGCTCTAAGAGAAATATTCCACGCCTGTATATATGAACATCAGACTTCACAAACCTTTGGTATCCTGGATGAAGGTTGAGATAGGATCAGTGGGGTTACTCTCGCCTCATTGGTGATGCTTTCTACACCTTTATTTATTTATAAAATATCTATATACCATATCTATATATTACTTGCCAGGGTACATCTTCAGGATTTAGGTCCCTCTCAAGAATTTAAGAAGTTAAATCTCTCAATGGGAAGATGGATAAATTCTGTAAAGTGCTTTGTGGTTTTTGCTACAATCAAGCGGTGTGTAAATTTTATTAGATACATAAACAAGTTCCTGCATTGCTGGGTGTTGGGCTAAATGACCATAGGGACCCTTTGTAACTCTGCATTTCTATGATTCTATGATTAAATAAATGAATGCACTTAAAACATTAAGGAACCATACAGCTTGCCATTTCACATGCTAGCAAGGCTAATTTTGAACTGCTAACAATGCATTGAAGAGAGAGCATTGGTTTGTTTGTTATTATGTTATGTATTTTTGTGTTTTTATACTGGACACCAAAAGGGACGTGGGTGGCGCTGTGAGTTAAACCACAGAGCCTAGGGCTTGCCGATCAGAAGGTCAGCAGTTCGAATCCCTGCGACGGGGTGAGCTCCCGTTGCTCGGTCCCAGCTCCTGCCAACCTAGCAGTTCGAAAGCATGTCAAAGTGCAAGTAGATAAATAGGTACTGCTCTGGCAGGAAGGTAAACGGTGTTTCCGTGCGCTGCTCTGGTTCGCCAGAAGCGGCTTAGCCATGCTGGCCACATGACCCGGAAGCTGTATGCCGGCTCCCTCGGCCAATAAAGCGAGATGAGCGCCGCAACCCCAGAGTCGGTCACAACTGGACCTAATGGTCAGGGGTCCCTTTAACTTTATACCGGAAACCACTCTGGGATTCTCAGATGAAAGGTGATATATATAAATTAATTAAATAAATTTCATTCTCATTCACACCCACCCACCCCTAGTTAGCAGCCAAATACTTCCACAAAGCAGGCCCTATATTTCTTTAGCCCAAACCCAAACAGATGTTTTACCTCAGACAAATCACATTCTGGCGAATGAATCAGGAAACCACACTCTTTTCACATTTCTCCGAGATGCTGATGACCATCTTTCCCTCTACTGTGAAAACTTTAAAAATGCCATATAAGTGAAGTAGAGCATCACAAATCTAATTAATTGTTGGAACTTTCCTTTTTCTTTTAAGAGAGAAGTTTTGTTAAAAACGATTCTGGAGATGAAAGAATTTCTGAATAGCTTAAGAACACAAAAACATCCCCACCCAGAGCAGCTTCTTTTAAGCCATTAAAAGATATTTAGATGAGCTCTGAGTTATTCATGTCGAGCACCATGGGGCCTTATTACAAACATGGCTTGTTTTGCCCAGTGAAGACCACCCGTGAGCGGCTGCTGGCACTTAATTGAACCCCCTGCCTCCCAGTCCTTTGAAGATCATGTCAAGATAATGAAATTTTGTCCTCTTCCCCACCTACTCTTTTTTCCCACCCCCTCATTTGTGCCTAAATGTAACATGCTACATCGCCTGGGCTGAATCAACCGGCAGATTTATAACTGAAATCTGGGAAAGAAAGAGGCTAGGTAATTTGCTGGAGTAGCTCAGTTCCTTCCTAAGGGACCCACAGGCAGTGATGGGGACTTCTCCTGTGACTCTCTGAGCTGAGCAAATGGGCTCCTCTTGCGCCTGCTGCTGTTAAGCTATTTTTTCACCTCCCACATTCAATATTCCATTGGGGGGTGAGAACACTGGTCACACATTCGTTCTGCTACACACTTCCCCCAAAGTCAATGTTAAAAGCTTCCATTCTGCAAATAACAAGAACAACTCCCTGTATGGAAGCTCCGCTGTTCTTGATTCTCATGCTTCTGCTTAAGGGCGGAAAGAAACCTGTCACCCTCACTCAAGGAAGGAGACAGTGTAGTCTCCCAGATGTTGGCTGCTTACAGTTGCCATCATCCCTCCCCAGAGATTATGAGGTTCTCTGGGGCTGATGAAGGTTGGAGTCCAACAACATCCGGGTGCCAATAATAATAATAATAATAATAATAATAATAATTTTATTTTTTATACCTCGCCCATCTGGCTGGGTTTCCCCAGAAACTCTGGGCGGCTTCCAACAAAATATTAAAATACAATAGTCTGTCCAACATTAAAAGCGTCGCTAAACTGGGCTGCCTTCAGATTTCTTCTAAAAGGCTGGTAGTTGTTCTTCTCTTTGACATCTGGTGGGAGGGTATTCCACAGGGTGGGGGCCACTACCGAGAAGGCCCTCTGCCTGGTTCCCTGTAACTTGGCTTCTCGCAGCGAGGGAACCGGCAGAAGGCCCTCGGCGCTGGACCTCTGGTTGCACTCTTTTTCTTTCTCTTCCAGCACTGGCTCTTGTTTTCCTTCTCAGGCAGTAAGGGAATATGGATGACCTTGTGGTTGATAAGGACACAGAATCTGACCAAAGTAACGGTCTGGCTGCAGTCCTGCAGATTCTGCTTTTTTATTATTAGAATCCCCGTGGCAAGAATGCATACTCAGAATGTCTTAACAAGGAAGGCAAACTAATATCTGCTCAGTGATCATAGAATTGTAGAGTTGGAACAGACCCCATGGGTCATCTAGTCCAATTCCCTGCAATGCAGGCACCTCAGCTGAAGCCATCCAAGACAGATGGCCATCCAACCTCTGCTTGAAAACCACCAATGAGGTTTGCACATGCACTTTTGCATATACACTTTTGCATATGAATGTGAGAAAAGCCTTATTACAACAGATCAAGGCCTGTCTAAGCCAGCATTCATTGCTAAATGCCCAGGAACTGACAGACACAACGTCAGAAATTGGCCATTGGTCTATCAGTGAACCAGGACACCAAAGTCAGCCTATAGTTTTCATTTGAGAAGTTGGAAGCAGTTACTCTGCATCCCAGAGCCATCTACTGTACGTTGCCTTTTCTGACATAATTTGGACTGGGATCCTTGGGGAAAACTGGTAAATTTTTCAGTGGCAGCACATCCAGGTGAGGTGTAAGTGGGGAAATGCAAATTTGAGTCTTTTGGAGGAAGCCAAGACTCTAGTGCCATGAAGACCACTAATGGAATATCAAGATTGGCATGGGAGAGGAGCGGCTAACCTTTGACCCTTGAGATATTGCTAGACTATTACTATTGGCATAGCTGTCAACTTAAAGATTTGAAAATAAGAGACCAGCAGCCTTGAAAATAAGGGATCAGCAGCCAAAATAAGGCATCAACAATTACTTTGATAAAATACATATTTTGTTGCGCGCAAATGGCTTTAGATACTTATTAGGTCCATAAATTACCATATAGCATAATTTCAACAACAACAACAACAAACAGCAACAATTTGTTGTTGACAAAGCACAGCTGGACATAGAAAGGGCCCCATTACCTTCAGTAGCTTATTTAAGGGACATCATCAATAAGGGACAGCAGCGGGACATGGCCCTGGGATAAGGGACTGTCCTGCCAAATAAGGGACACTTGACAGCTATGACTATTGGCCATGCTGTCTGGGGGTGATGGGAGTTGGAGTTCAGCAGCATCTGGAGGGCTACAGGTTCCTCATCCCTTGTACAGCTGTTATAGGTCACCAATGCAAAAAACGAACTGTTGTCAACCTGCGAAAGACTCTGGAAGAGGGACTTGAATTTTACATCCAGGTGCCACTTGGGATGGTTTGATGCATACAAAGCTTTCCCATCTGAACTTGTGGTGCTCTTTGTTGTGCGAGGAAGGCTTTGTCTTTAAAGTTCTACCAGTTCAAAGATTTAGAGTGTCAGCCTTTTATGCTGCCTTTTTATTTGCATTGCTGCTGGCAGGCTGCCTTGGGAGTCATCTTCATGGCAGCTGCCCACATTCATGATTCAGCATGAGCGCCACTACCTCCCTCAGCTTGGCAGCCTGCAGTCATCCCTATCAGCCACAGGTAGGGACTGGGGGAAAACTGCCAATGTTGGTTTCTCTGAGTTTTCTCGTTCTTCAGTTCAGTTTGCTCCATTTCTGCACCAGTTCATCATTTTTTAAGTAAGGAAAAAGAAACACCCACCAGCATTTTAATGTACCATTCCCAGATATGTAGAATGTGAATGTGTGTTTTGATTTGTTTAGCTTATTTGCTGCTTTTAATTTTTGGGACGTTTTGTTGTTTAGTCGTTTAGTCGTGTCTAACTCTTCGTGACCCCATGGACCAGAGCACGCCAGGCACTCCTGTCTTCCACTGCCTCCCGCAGTTTGGTCAAACTCATGTTTGTAGCTTCGAGAACACTATCCAACCATCTCATCCTCTGTAGTTTTAAATAGTTTTTAATGTCAGTTTGCATCTCTTAGTGCAGAAAGTATTGTTCTGATGTGTAGAGATCTTTCCAATTCTAATTAATTCAAGAGGGTTCTGGAAGCTTCTCTGTGTGAAAGAAACAAGCAGAAGGTTCCTGATGTTTGGGTTATACCTTCAGAGAAGCTGAGGACAGCTGGTTTAAACCGGTTATCTTACCTCTTCTGTCAAGGTCATGCAGACTATAAAAGTGCCAATCCTGAATGTATTGGATTTGTGACCATTATGCTCATTTGCCTTCAGTAGCAGTAAAGCTCTGCTGGACGAAATATAATTGCCTCAGGTTTATTTTTTGGGAATCCTGCAATGTGTTTTAAGTTTTTACTCTGCTAATTATACGTCCGAGTTCTGCTCTGAATCAATATTGAGTAGAATTCCATGACATTTAACTCTTTTTAATTGGTCATTTAATTGTTTTATTCTCTTTGAGTGTTTTTTGTTTTTACAATTAAGTGGTTATGAAATAAATAAATTTTTTATACCTATTTTTCTATGATTTTACCAAACAAGTGTATGGTGGTTGTTTTTTTGCAAGCAATTTCCCCAAATAGAATGCATTTTCTGTGTTATTTTCACCAGTTTCTGAATTTTAATGTCCATTCCCCCTGATAGATGCCTTTTTAAAAAACCAAATTTTGAGGTGTTTTGAAAACTATTGCAAAATTCGGAGAAGTGTGAATTTCCTGACATTTGGTTATATTGTTTTGGGCACTTCCAGTTGTACAGTTGGGGAGCGAACCAGCTGGCCTACAAGTAGAATGTATGTGTTGCAGGAACACAACTGGACACTCTTATTGAGGCACCCAGATGTGTGCTTCGGAGCTGGACTCCTGTGTACTCGGACCCACGTTTTGCAATGAGGGTCAAAAGAGGAGAAAGATATTTCTAGTAGCTCATTCTCAATTGTCCTCCTGAAGCATCTGTGGTTCAGCAATGAAAAAAGAAGCAAAGATTTTTCCCATCTGCCTTGCTTTTTAGGGCTTGGTTTTGTAACACTGTGGAGTCACAACGGTCTCATTAAGGTTGGGGAGGTGGCTCCAGCATAATTTAATACTTTAAATAGATAAACTGAGGGGCTTTTATCAGATAAAAATGTAAATTCAGCTTGACAGAAGGATGTTCAGTGAGAATGCACATACTTAATTGAAACAAAAAGAGCCTCAATTTAAAAAACAACAACCCCAAAATAAACTGTAGCAATTTGGTTTCAATGCCCATAGAGACCGAAAATTCATCTATGGTGAGGGTTGTTTGTATTTAGCATGCACCCATCTTGAATGGTGCAATTCTGAGAATGTGGCTCCTGGAACAGTCTAAAACTCAGTTTTCAGTTCTTTTGAAAATCAATTTTCCAATCCTTCCAGATGCAGAAATAAGCTTGGAACAAAATACATGCGCTATGCCTGATCCAATCTCAGAAACCAAACTGTTTTAAGGGATAGGTTGAAAATCTTGTGACTTTAACTTTTCTATCTGCTGCCCTGTGATCCTACATCACTATTTCATTGGTATCCCGGTCTGCTCACGATTTATCACCAGAGGAAATCTTCTCTGTGCAGAGTTGCAAGTAATCCTTATTAAGATGGAGGATTTTGATGCTCAGTTGTGATGCAGAGCCAATTACTTTCTGGAGTTTGCTTGGCAAGCATTAAACTCCAGTAGTATTAGAGTGCTATGCGAGGTTATATAACAGAGACATTAGTTGGAGATCTGTGGAACAAGAGGTGGGATTTTATACTTCAGTGGGTCTGAGGCTGAATTTTGACATCTCCTCCAGATGTTTAGACAAGTTCATTAGAACCAATGCACAGGTTTACAGCTAAGTGTTTTAAATAATGCCTTTTTCTTTTTTTTAAGGGAAAACAGACTTGTACTTTGAGAACGGTTTCTTAACAAGGCAAAAATCCTTGCCTAATCTGTTTTGGAACATTCAGGAAAGACAATACAACTCGAGTGGTCTCTGACTGTGTACAAACCATACATTTAAAGTACAGTGGTACCTCGGGTTACCCGTATTTTTCACTCTATAACACGCACCTGACCATAACACGCACATCGTTTTTAGAGGAGGAAAACAAGAAAAAAAATATTCTAAACAAAATAGTGGATGTATGATTTTTGTGGTTCATGCTGTGGCCACAGACATGTGATCTGACAGTGAGTTTGGGGTAGCCCAATGCAAAAATCCTGAGGATCCATGTGGATCTGTGCTTTGTAACCATGTTTTAAGTGGGGAGGGAAGAAAAAGCACTCAAGGGACAAGGAACACGCGTGGTGTGGGTGGAGAAGGATGCTGTTAATAATGCAGAAGAGGGGTATAAGAGGAGAAGCAAGCAGGCTCTGCTCTCCCTCCTCCCAGGCTCACTGAAGAACTTTGCTGCTATTTAGCCAGCTGAATGGGGAGGAGAGAGGGACAGAGAGCCTGCTTGTGAAAAACTTTGCTGCTATTTAGCGAGCTGTTCTCTCCCTCCTCCCCGGCTCGCTGAAAAAAACAGCTCTGGACTCGTGTAAGCCGCTCCTTTCCTCTTCTGCTTTGCTCCTTTAAAGCAAGCAGGCTCTCTGTCCCTCTCTCCTCCCCACTCAGCGGCTCTTTGCCCGATTTGCTGTTTCAAAGCAAGCCACAGAGGAGGGAAGGAAGGGGAACCATGGATCCTCTGCTCACGACTGCAGCAGATCCCCCCCCCCTACCCGTAGGCATTCACTCCATAACACGCACAGACATTTCCCCTTACTTTCCAGGAGGAAAAAAGTGAGTGTTATGGTGCAAAAAATACGGTACATATGCTTCAGGTTACAGACTCCGCTAACCCAGAAATATTACCTCAGGTTAAGAACTTTGCTTCAGTATGAGAACAGAAATCGTGCTCCGGCAGCAGCAGGAGGCCCCATTAGCTAAAGTGGTGCTTCAGGTTAAGAACAGTTTTAGGTTAAGTATGGACCTCCGGAGCAAATTAAGTACTTAACCCGAGGTACCACTGTACAGGATTCCCACCAAAGCATAATGGGAACTGTAGTTCACCCCTCGTAGAGCTACAGTTCTCAGCAGCACCTGGCTCCCGAGATTTTTGGGGGAAGTCATGTGCTTTAAGGGTAGGATGTGAATGCAGCCACAGTTACTGTAGTATAAGTGCAATCAGATCTCTAGGAAGACAATGAGCTCCCAGGGGTGTTGAAGGGGCTCCAAATTAATCTCGCTGAGGTCACATGTACACACACAAACATGTAACATTGATTACACGGTTGTTGTTTTTTGTTTTTTAATCAAATCAAATCAAATCAAATTTTATTAAACGGTCACAGACCAGATTGGTTCGTACAGCTAGTCAGCGAAACATAACACCAGAAAAAACAAAGGACAATTTCAATACAGATTAGGCCATAACAACAATTTAAGATTGTTTTTTAATTATTGATTAAAAATTTACATATCTATACAAACATTGTATGCTATCTCTTTACATATGAAGAAAAAGAAAATTATGTAGATAATAGAAAAAATTTTGAGGAACAAAAAAGGAAAAGAAAAAAAATAAAGAAATAACAAAGATACGAAGTAAAAAAAAAAACAAACCAAAAGAGGAAAAGAAAAGACAAGACCACATTATTTACACAATAAAAGTGTTCATTGACACAATCCTTCCCATCCTTCTCATTATGCTGTAATATAAACATTCTTTTTAAACACAGATTTGTACTGTATAACATAATTTCTTTCTACTTTGTATATATTCCTCTAATCGCTTTCTTTACAAATATCACTCAATGTCTGCTAATATGGAATTATTTATACAATTGTACAGATTAGAATACCAATGAAAAACAACCATGTAAATGAATATTTTAGACCATTATAACCGCTTAGAGGCCTTTTGTTCTAGGAAGTGGCATATAAATTTTGGTCATTTATATAAATAGAACAGATCAAGTGATTGACAGGTGTGCAATCTGCCCCATCAAGCCTGGCCTATGTGGGAGAAGGGATGGCCAGCCCCCCCCCCCCGTGTATGTCATTGAGTTTTCAGGCCAAAGTACCTGCCTCTTTCTCTCAGCATCCGCCATTTTGGAAAAGGCTGAGAAGCTGTGAATAGAGTGGAAAGGAATTCTAGAACTCCATCTCTTGTAAATGTAATTCTGCCCACCCGCCCAGAGCAAACAGCCCTAAAAGGTTATGAACTGCATGCAGACCCACATATAAGATTACCTCCCAACGAAATCCCCTTAGGGGCCATTTATATGCCATGAATAAAACATTCTTTGTGTGGAGCTTCTGAAGATAGTTCTCCCTTTGACGTTCTGCTCTGTCAAAAAGAGGAACTCCTGGGACCGAAAAGCATTTTGAACTCTAGACGCTTTTAATCTGTGCACACTGGAAGCAAAACATGAATTAGTGATATGAAAATTTATATTGATGAAGAAAAAGAAAAGACCTGGGGGAAAGAAATCAATATAGTTTGATGAAACATACCACTGCGCTCGCTTACCAGGATAAATAGAAAATCTGTGGCAAGGTGTCGTTGTTCTGTTGTAGTGTATAATTCATACTAAGGAATCTGAGCCTTTACAACTTCACTTCGGGGGTCTGAGGAAACGTTATTTATGTGACTGAAGGTGTCTCCCTGTTATGGAGAGTTATGGCAGCTTTCGGCCTCCAGTGATTCAGAGATGTGCTTAAGGTCAGAGGGGACCTTTGTCATTTTAGTACATGGATCCTTAGACAGATCCTGCCTCCTCCTAGAAAGCCAGCCAGCTGCCATGTAAGCTGTGTGTGCTCCTCAAGACAGAAGTCAGTTAACGTCTCCCACAAAATGCTTTATCCTAGGACCATCCTACCCATCAGAAACTTCATTCACATCCTGAGCTGATATGTAGAGGAAGAAGAAGAGTTTGGATTTGATATCCCGCTTTATCACTACCCGAAGGAGTCTCAAAGCAGCTCACAATCTCCTTTCCCTTCCTCCCCCACAACAAACACTCTGTGAGGTGAGTGGGGCTGAGAGACTTCAGAGAAGTGTGACTGGCCCAAGGTCACCCAGCAGCTGCATGTGGAGGAGCGGGGACATGAACCCGGTTCACCAGATTACGAGTCCACCACTCTTAACCACTACACCACACTGGTGTACACCATACACCGTAAGTGTTACGGTCTGGTTTACGAGCGGTTGAAGTCCTGGCGGCGGACGTCAGGACCGGGGGCAAGACGGTGGGGTGGGAGCAGGAATGAGAGTCTGGAAGCCAGGAGTCTGGAAGCTAAGGGTCTGAGGATCAGGCAGCAAGGAGTCAAGCAGCCAAACGCAGCAAGGCAGGAAGAGTGTTGCTGTGGCAAAGAGCCAAAGGGAAATGCTGACCTTATATCCCTTCCCGGCTCTTGCCACCAGGTGCTGTGTGTTACCAATTGGCCTTACCTGAGTGGCCAGGCCTTGCCTCTTGAGAACAAACTCAGGAAAGCCCCAGTCCTGTGAATCCCTACTTTGCCTTTGGTGCTGCCCAACATAGAATGCAGCCCCTGGAAGTCTGCTCAAATGGGACTAGGCCTCTTGTTCCGAAAACAGCTCCCATTCCTGTATTAGAGGCATGCGCTTCTGACTCTGGAGTGTGAATGCACCTGTCTCTTAATAAAAGTCATTTGTAAGATCTTCGGCCAAGGAATTTGAGTGGCTCTCCCAGTGTTGCTGAACTGCAAGTCCCATCTCCCCCAACCATTGGCTGTGCTGGTGCCTCAAGTTGCCTATTCTGATGAGAGCAACAATTGCAAGTGGATATAACTTAAGAAGCTGAAAACTATGAGGAATAATAAATGCAGCCATCATTGCGTCCAAGGGCAGGGAGATAGTGGCCAGCCTTATTCCTTGGCCATCAATCATTATATATATCCTGACAACGTTCATTGAGTTAACTACTGGCGATGAGTGATGCCACTCGATGCTGATCTTCTGCACCCAACCAGCTATATTTTATAAAGTTGAGCCAAGTTGCCTTCATGTAATGGGAAAACCGTTGTCCAAAGCAGGCACCATATCCGCTTCCTTGATATGAATTAATGAACACTGTGGATTATTAACTTGACGCTTAGGATCTTTGGTGGCTTACCGTCGATAATAATGTGGGTAATGAAAATCATTAGTAATATAATTTTCTTCTTCAGTTTCCTCCAATATCTCACCCAGCTTGTCAGCATCTTTGGGCTATAGGACATCTCCTACTCTATTATTCCACTTGATTTATGGAGATGAGCTTCATCTTTTTTGATCAGCCTCTAGACCGTTTGCTCGGATTTCTTTTTACCTCTCCACGTAGTGCAGCTTTTGTGTGAGAGAGATAAAATGTCAGTCGGCTGCCCACACAGAGACAGCCATGTGGTCCCTCTGGGTTCATCGAGGAGCAAATTTGCCCCACCCGACGTTAGAAAATGTATCCAATGAAGCTCCATTTGTTTAACAGGAGAAATCTCACCCAGTCTATGCTCAGGCATCACCCACTGTTGGTAATCCCGCCATTGCAAATGACAGAGCTTCAAAGTGTCTTATCCTGCAACCCCATGGTCTGGTGGGAGGGCATCTCAGGAAACATTGGGGATATTGGATCACATAAAATGCTCCTTGCTGAATCACACCAATGGGCCATCTAGTTCAGTGTCCTATTCTCAAAGTGACCAACCAGATGTCCAGAATGCGGCAGCTAGACTGGTGACTGGGAGCGGCTGCCGAGACAACATAACACCAGTCTTGAAAGATCTACGTTGGCTACCAGTACGTTTCTGAGCATGTTTCCGGTGCTGACCTTTAAAGCCCTAAACGGCCTCAGTCCACCCCCATCGTTCTGCCCGGACACTGAGGTCCAGCGCCAAGGGCCTTCTGGCAGTTCCCTCACTGTGAGAAGCCAAGTTACAAGGAACCAGGCAGAGGGTCTTCTTGGTAGTGGCACCCGCCCTGTGGAATGCCCTCCCACCAGATGTCAAAGAGAAGAACAACTACCAGAGTTTTAGAAGACATCTGAAGGCAGCCCTGCTTAGGGAAGCTTTTAATGTTTAACAGACCACTGTATTTTAATATTTTGTTGGAAGCCACCCAGAGTTGTTGGAGAAACCCAGCCAGATGGGCGGGGTATAAATAATAAATTATTATTATTATTATTATTATTATTATTATTATTATTATTATTCCCTGGGAAGCCCTAAAAGCAGGACCTGACTGCAACAACACTCTCCTGGCTTGCAGTTCTCAACACCTGGTATTCAGAGGTACAATGCCCACAGCAGTCGAGGAAGAAAATAGCCATCATGACTAGTAACCATTGATCACCTTCTCCAAGGGTGGAGCGAATGAGAGAAGCCCAACACGCCAGTCCTCTTTTGTGAGGCTGTAGAAAGATCTGCAGCTGGTTACTCATCAACAGTGGAGAAGGCACAGGGGAGGCATTTGGTCTGATCCATCAGGACAGTTCTTATGTGATCAGTTACAGAGCCACAGTCCCCCCCCCGCATCCCCCCCCTGCAATATACCCCTGGACAGTGGTACAAACTGCCTCAGCCCTGGAGCTGGTGTTATCTCCTCCTATTGTTTCAAAAGGAAGGGAGATGGTACAAGAAAGGGGTTGGGGAAAACCTGGAAAGGAGTGTAAGACTACTGCTCCACCCTCACGTCTGCCCTGTCACCACAAGGTATTGGAACAGGTGCCTACTGACACCTGGCTCCCTCACCTCTCTGGATTGCAGCCTTAAGATACATTCATGTTGTCAGGGGCTCAGGAGCAGAGACACAGGGGAGAGAGGAAACGGAGAGCGAAGGGGAGGAATCTGAGGGCAGCGTAGGGGAGTATGACAGTGGCCCGAGAGATTCCATGAGCTTCTCTAGCGATTCAGAAGATTCCCAGAAGGGGGCGCCGATGGCCAGGGCAAGGGGGGTCCCAGGGGGGACACACCAGAAGCAAGGGGCCAGTGGGGACTCCCAAAGCAGCAGCGGGAGATCAGGACCAGTTCCCCCACCAGAGCGGAGTGGGGGGGGGAAGAGTCCCATGTGTTAGGGCCAGCGTCTCCTCCAGCAGGGAGAGAGGATGAGTCAGGGCTGGCCACGCCTCTATCGCAGAGTGAGGGAACGGAGGGGAAGTCAAGTCCAGCTAGCACTCCCGAAGGGGGAAGCAGTGACAGGAGCAGTGTAACGGTCAGGAGAAAGGTTGCCGGCTGGGCGCGCGCGCCAAGTTCAAATGTACAGGCGCGCGGGACAGCAGAAAGCCCGGATTGGGAACCAGGTGCTAAAGCCCGCCGGAGGCAGGGGGAAGAATCAGGGGACTCAGCGTCAGAAGAGTCCAGAAAGGGCAAGACCCCAGCGGACAAGCGGACCCAGAGGAGGAAAGAGCAGAGGAAGAGGTGGAGCAAGGCTAGAGTCTTGAACTGGTGTCTGGGGGGAGGAGATTCAGACGGAGCTTCAGCGGTCTAGAGTTCAAGACGTAGAGCTGCGCGCCGCGGCTTTGAAATGGAAACTGAACTTCAATAAAGACTTTTGTATATAACAAGAACTGGCGTTGGTCCTTTGTGAGCTGGGACCTCGGGCAGCTCTGACACATGTGTTCACATATGAAGGGAGAAGAGATGAACACCTGGCTCATGGGTAGGGAATCTGTGGCCTTCCCAGATTTTGCTACAACTTCCATCATCCATAACCATTGGCTAGGCTAGCTGGGACTGATGGGAATTGGAGTGCAACAACTCTAGAAGGCCACACGTCCCCCAACCCTGTCCTAGACAGAGCAAGGAACCTGGTAAGTAAGTGCATTTGCCAAGGAAGGGCCCTTAATGCAGAATTTGGCTGGGTTTTTTGGGTTTTCACAGTCTTTTTCAGCAGCAGTGGTACTTCATGGCAGAATGCTTTGGGGCAGCACTAATGGGTTCAGAGGGCTTCACTTCAGTTGTGCAGCAACTTACACAAGGCCAGCTGTAGTTAGTTTCTGTGGCATCATCTCACCAGGTTCTGCGTTGCTCCTTGTAGAACTCAGCATGGAGTAAGCATGGGGAGACAGCAAGACTTAGCTGGCTCTGCCTCTCATTGGCTTCACCTAGTGCAGGGATCTATGAGCACCAACTACCTCTGGTGCCGCAGTTGGGTTTCTCCACCCACCCTCAATAACCTGCTATAACTTTTGCTTTTTCAAAGGCACTGCTTTGACACACGAGTTTTTGAGGCCAGTTGCTGTAGCTCTGGAAATTAAATGATAAGATCAACTAGAAATGTGCTTTTAGCAATGGTCCATTAACTCTAACAGGGTGAAAATGTTTCTTCTGTTACATTCGGCTTAATTAGGGCACAGTGTGGTATTAGAGCAGAACGCTGTGTGCATCAGTAAAGCTGAGGAACACCAAGTCAACTCATGAGAGAGGGGGTTTCCACACCGCACCGAGAGTATCTTGCAGCTAGTGTGGTGACATTTCTCTCCCCCATGGTTTCCCCCCATCCCCTATTCTCCACCAGTGGAAAGCCCAGGAGAAGGTAGCCCAGGAGAAATCCTTTGACAGCTAAGGGATTTTGTGGGAACTGCCTGCTTGCTGAATTTATACTGTTTTGTTCCATTTGGAACTGTTTTGATTTTTAAACATTATTCTTATTCTTATTCTTATTCTTATTCTTATTCTTATTCTTATTCTTATTCTTATTCTTATTATCATCATCATCATGCAATGGTTTTGTCATGGTATATAATATTGTTGTAATCCGCCTTGCAATGGGTGAAGGATGAGTAAGAAACTGCATAAATAAGTACAGTGGTACCTCTGGTTACATACGCTACAGGTTACATACACTTCAGGTTACAGACTCCGCTAACCCAGAAATATTACCTCGGGTTAAGAATTTTGCTTCAGGATGAGAACAGAAATCGTGTAGCGGTGGTGCAGCAGCAGCAGGAGGCCCCATTAGCTAAAGTGGTGCTTCAGGTTAAGAACAGTTTCAGGTTAAGAACAGACCTCCAGAATGAATTAACTTCTTAACCCAAGGTACCACTGTAAGCAAATTGTACAAATGAATAAATGAAATTAATGAGAAATGAAATTGTTTTCAGAAATTATCAAAGGGGAGAGAAAATGTCATGGGTGGTGTGCAGGTTTGTGTGTGTGCTTATTTGACTTTTGAGGCGGCTTAGGAATGTTTTCGAGAGAGTTTTTCATGCAAATAGATGATATACAGTGGTGCCTCGCAAGACGAAAATAATCTGTTCCACGAGTCTCTTCGTCTAGTGGTTTTCTAGTCTTGCTAAGCATCCCTATTAGCGGATTAGCGGATTAGCGCTATTAGCGGTTTAGCGGCTAAGCGGCTATTAGCGGCTTAGAAAAAGGGGGGGGAGGGAAAAAACTCGCAAGACTCGCAAGACGTTTTCGTCTTGCAAAGCAAGCACATAGGGAAATTCGTCTTGCGAAGCGCCTCTAAAAACGGAAAACCCTTTCGTCTAGCGAGTTTTTCGTCTTGCGAGGCATTCGTCTTGCGGGGCACCACTGTACAAAACTGACTGAGAGGAGTTGCAGCAGAAGGTGCAGGAGGATGAGTGGCAGAAAAGCAACTGGAATTTGGTGTGAATAAGTGAAAAGTACATCAGAAGCAAATGATGCTAATTAGAGATACAGAACGTTGGACTCAAAGTTAGCTGGAGGCTATTGTGGGTATTTGGCTGCAAACATCCATTCAGAGCAATGCACATGTCAACAACAGCAAAAGGAAAGAGAAATGCTGTGAGCTACCAGGGAAGGAAGGAAAAGAGAGTAATTTGGGGAAAACTGACTACATAAACAAAACAAAACAAATTCCTTCCAGTAGCACCTTAAAGACCAACGTTGGTCTTTAAGGTGCTACTGGAAGGAATTTGTTTTGTTTTGACTATGGCAGACCAACACGGCTACCTATCTGTAACTGACTACATAAAGTAATGCTGCATCATTTTCTTACAACAGTGTGTAAAGCTGGGATGGGTGTAAGGAGAAGCAGCAAAAACCTTACCAAACCTAGACTAAAACACTATAGGGTTAAATCAGTTTGTCTTGAGGGCCAGGTTTTTACCCAGCCTGTGGGTCCCCCGCTGGCCATTTTTGGACTACAGTGGTACCTCAGGTTAAGTACTTAATCCGTTCTGGAGGTCCGTTCTTAACCTGAAACTGTTCTTAACCTGAAGCACCACTTTAGCTAATTAAAAACTATAATGGCATTTTTAAGTCTTATATGCAGGGAATAGTATAAAATCACAGAACTTAAAGCAGACTTGAATATGATATACAGTGGTACTTCGGGTTACATATGCTTCAGGTTACATATGCTTCAGGTTACACACTCCGCTAACCCAGAAATAGTACCTCGGGTTAAGAACTTTGCTTCAGGATGAGAACAGAAATTGGGCTCCCGCAGCGCGGCAGCAGCGGGAGGCCCCATTAGCTAAAGTGGTGCTTCAGGTTAATAACAGTTTCAGGTTAAGAACAGACTTCCGGAACGAATTAAGTACTTAACCCGAGGTACCACTGTATTAGAGTTCCAAGACCCATTCCAGCCAGGCAAAAACACTTGGGGTTCAAAGCAGGACCAGTGAGGGGCGTGGCCTGGAGAGAGGAGGTGTGGCCTGGAGAGGGGGCATGGCATGGGGTAGTCATCTACAGAGGCTTGGAGGGCTGTATTCAGCTCCTGGGCGTGAGGTTCCCCACCCCTGCCCCAAAGCAAGAGTCCTAGAGTCTGAAATGCCATAAAATGACCTCAGAACTGTACACGTGCATCGCTTTATTCACTCCTGGGCTTGATGTCAATGGCCTCCTGGTCACTTCCAAACTTTCAAACTCCAAGTGCAAAGTTCTAATGCTCTAAGCAAAGTCTGCTATATTTATTAGCAAGGAAAGAATAAAATATTTACAGGCTTCCAAAGCAACGTGCGTAGGACTTCGGTAGCCAAAGCGATAAAGGATTCATGGAGGTGAGAGCGGTCACCCAAAGGCCACGGTTGACACCAGCCTTCCAGCCTCCTAATGGAGGTGCCAGTGACCCCTGATCCATGCCATCTACAAAAGGGAACAAGTTCCAGTTAATTGACTCATTTCTTCTCCTGGAGTTAAGTAACAGGATGCTGACCTCCTGCACCGAAGGACTTTGCTTGTTCATTTGTGGCCGTGACAAAATTGCTGGTATCGATAACTGTCTTGTGGCATTAATAATGAAGTGTTTGAAACCGCATAGATGATTTGGATTAATCAAAGGGGGAAAAGCAAAAGCCTCAGAAGGGGAGGAGCAGACCAGAGATGAGGGAATCCAAATGAGAGATCCGAGTAAGGGGCGGGGGAATGAAGGGACATCATTACTCCGCATCAATCAAGAATTTTTGTAACTCCGATTGGGAAACTGCACTGCAAAACATTCCACACTCTTTTAAACAGCCGCGACTGGTGTCTTATCAGGACTGACAGGGTGGAATGCAGGGTGGCCAACAGCAGGGGGAGCCAGAGTCAATGGCAGGCAGAGCCAATTTGTTCCAGTTTTGCCTCCATCCTTATTCCTGCTTAGTTCTACAAGGGCAACAACTGAGACTAAGGAAGCTGACAGCCAGGGTCACCCTCTCAACTGGGTGTAAGGAAGAAGGCAGGCAGGTGGGGGCTGGTGAGAGCAGACTGTGGTTGGTGGGGCAGTGCGCCCTTTGCCCCAATGGACTGTGTGGCCCACTCCATGGGAGATACTCAAGCACATGCCGGGGAGAACAAAGAAAAAAACAACACACAGGGTGTCTCTCCTTCTGTACCTCCACCACTTAATTATTTCTTCACTCATACACCTACATTGGCTCCCAGTACAATTCAAAGTGTTGGTGCTGACCTTTAAAGCCCTAAATGGCCTCGGTCCTGTATACTTGAAGGAGCGTCTTCACCCCCATCATTCAGTCCAGACACTGAGGTCCAGCTCTGAGGGCCTTCTGGAGGTTCCCTCACTGCGAGAAGCCAAGTTACAGGGAACCAGGCAGAGGGCCTTCTCGGTAGTGGTACCCACCCTGTGGAACGCCCTCCCACCAGATGTCAAAGAGAAGAACAACTACCAGACTTTTAGAAGACATCTGAAGGCAGCCCTGTTTAGGGAAGCTTTTAATGTTTAATGCATTACTGTATTTTAATATTTTGTTGGAAGCCGTCCAGAGTGGCTGGGGAAGCCCAGCCAGATGGGTGGGGTATAAATAATAAATAATAACAATTATTATTAATATTATAATTATATCAGCAGCCAGCTTTTCAGCTGTTGCTGGCTCCAAAAGCACCTTACAGTTAAAATCCATACAGAGGTACAATGTGTTATATTGTGCTGGGAGCTGCCCAGGTTGGCTGGGCCCACCCAGCCAGATGGGTGGCCTATACATAATAAAATTATTATTATTATTGATTAAGTATACACCTCAAGTTCCAAAATCCAGGTGTGCTTCCGATGTTCTCTGGAAGTTATATAATGACGGTGCTGGACACACCTCTGTGGGGAGGGAGTTCCCCAGTTTAGGGGGCCACCACAGAGAATGCCCTCTCTTGTGCAATGGGACAACCAAGATGGCACCCTCTGCAGTTCAGTATGTTATTTGCACTAATAAATGCATTCTTATACACGTTTCACATCAGTCCACATTTATTGGCTGGAGAGGTGCGTTGCAAAATTCAGAAAAGTACAAATTTTGAAGGGCGGCTAGCTACCTTTCAGCTAATGTATTGATTTGGAAAGCGTGTATGAGGAAAATACCAACTGCACCAAATTTCTCTCCGATTCCCAATTCTGTGATATAAAAAAGCACCAGGGGCTGCAGTTTTCAGGAGCACTTATTTCCTGTTGCTGCTCCTCTCTGTCTCCTCCTTGAGCGACTCACATTAGTATTCCAAACCATTAAACATGGGCGCAGGCACACCGAGGTGGGCAAACCTTTGCTCATCCTGATTTGCGTTTTCTCCAGACATTCTGACAATTGTTTTTTTATGCACTGTGTAAACCAAAGTAAATGTGTGGGGAAAGGCTAAGTGCCTTTAGTAGCTCTGAATATTTCAGGTGCTTCATCTCTCCCCGCGCAACGGTCCATAACAGCCTTTTAAGAGCTCCATTCAAGGGCGTGTATTGGAAGCTCTCCTGGATGGGAAGAGCACTTTAAAACACTTTCACAGGCTATCATGTAAATCCTTCCGAATTCACGCTTTATTGACCATAATGGTTCTATATAAATATTTTGTCCCTCTGCATCTTGTGTGGGCACTGAGCCATCTGCTGCAAACTCTTTCTAATAAACATTTCATACGTCTGTTATTTCTGGTTTACGGGTGGGAAAGGCGGGAGGGGGGAGAGGAAAGTCTAACTGAAGCGCTTTTCACAGCTCTGCGCCATTCTGCCAGCTGGTGTTAAAAACAGAGGTTCTCAAACCTATCAGGTTGACCTAGGCCACACACACACCTTTAGAGCACATTCAAAGAACATTCTCTCCCTCAGAGAATTCTGGGAACTGTAGTTTGCTCCTCACAGAGTTACAATTCCCGGTAACCCTTAACAAACTATAGTGCCCAGAATTCTCTGAGGGGGGAAATGGGCACCCAGCAGTATATAGTGTTTATGCATTAGCACTGGGCAATACAGTTGTACCTTGGAAGTCGAACGGAATCCATTCCAGAAGTCCGTTGGACTTCCAAAACATTTGGAAACCAAGGCACTGCTTCCGATTGGCTGCAGGAAGCTCCTGCAGCCAATTGGGAGCCATGGAAGCTGCATCAGACGTTCGGGTTCCAAAGAACGTTCGCAAACTAGAACACTCACTTCCAGGTTTGCTGCGTTTGGGAGCCAGGTGTTCAGGATCCAAGGTACAACTGTATATGGTTTTCAACACTGTGGTATATCACCAGCTAGACATCACGATGTACCAATATATCACAACGTCTGAAATAAGGATGGAGCTATCAGAAGGTCGGCAGTTCGAATCCCCGTGACGGGGTTAGCTCCTGTTGCTCGGTCCCTGCTCCTGCCAACCTAGCAGTTCGAAAGCACATCAAAGTGCAAGTAGATAAATAGGTACCACTCCAGCGGGAAGGTAAACGGCATTTCCGTGCGCTGCTCTGGTTCGCCAGAAGCGGCTTAGTCATGCTGGCCACATGACCCAGAAGCTGTACGCCGGCTCCCTCCACCAGTAAAGCGAGATGAGCGCTGCAACCCCAGAGTCGGTCACGACTGGACCTAATGGTCAGGGGTCCCTTTACCCTTATGTAGAGGCACTGGCTGGCTTCACTTTTTAACCTGCATCGTGAGTTTTGCCGGCACCTGCTCTTGTGATTCACTGCCCCTTGCATGAGGCAAATGGGAGCTGAGCTAGCAGAGTTAACAGGGGCTGCAGGAATCAAGAGAAGCACTGGCTGACTTCACAGTTTCCCTCACACTGTGATTTTTGCATAGCACACACATCCCATGATTCACAATATATTGTCAGGTCAAAAATTATGAAGCCGATATCACAATATGGATTTCAAACAGGTTTCTGCAGCCCTATTTCGTGCTGTCCTTGAATCATGGAAATCAAAATGGCCTACTTGGTGATCTCAGGTGTTCTCTCATTCGGGCCGTGAATATTTTCTAAGCTTTCTAAGCAAGATGGCTGCCTGATGTGACCACAGACCACATCCAGGATGGGTCCAGATCTGACCTACCATCTGCAGACCACTTTTGAGAGGTGAGCAGGGCCCTCCCCAAGGAAAGGGCCATGGCTCAGTGGAAGCGTATGCTTTTCATACAAAATATCCCAGGTTCAATCCCGAATATCTCCAGAGAAGACTCGGAGAACCTCCCCGTCTGAAACCCTGGAGACCTCCTGCCAGACAGTGCAAGTGAGCTAGATGGACCAATGGTCTGACTCTGTATAAGGCAGCTTCCGGTGTTCCTAAACCTTAAGAAACATAAGAAGCTGCCTTACTCTGAATCATATCATTGTTCATTCAATTACAGTATTGTCTACGATGGCTGGTAGCATCTTAAAAAGCAGAGACATCACCTTGCCAACAAAGGTCCGTATAGTTAAAGCTATGGTTTTCCTAGTAGTGATGTATGGAAGTGAGAGCTGGACCATAAAGAAGGCTGATCGCCGAGGAATTGATGCTTTTGAATTATGGTGCTGGAGGAGACTCTTGAGAGTCCCATGGACTGCAAGAAGATCAAACCTATCCATTTTGAAGGAAATCAGCCCTGGGTGCTCACTGGAAGGAAAGATCCTGAAGCTGAGGCTCCAATACTTTGGCCACCTCATGAGAAGAGAAGACTCCCTGGAAAAGACCCTGATGTTGGGAAAGATGGAGGGCATAAGGAGAAGGAGGCGACAGAGGACAAGATAGTTGGACAGTGTTCTCGAAGCTACCAGCATGAGTTTGACCAAACTGCGGGAGGCAGTGGAAGACAGGAGTGCCTGGCATGCTCTGGTCCATGGGGTCACGAAGAGTCAGACACGACTAAACGACTAAACAACAACAACTACAATGGCTGGTTGTGGCTCTCCAGGGTTCTAGATTGGCGGATGGGGGGGGGCACTCTCAGTCCGATATGGAAGTGCTGGGGATTCAACCTGTGCCCTCCTGCGTACAAAGCTCATGCTCTACCACTGAGCTACAACCAAACATAATGTGTTGTTGCTAGGAAAACACAATTCTCCCCACCCCAATAAAAGAACAGCACAACGGGCTGCAGCAGCTCCGTCAGATCACTTTCAACTCCCTGGGAAAAAACAAAACAAAAACCTCACAATGCTTGATTACTCAGTGCCAGAATAAACACAATCAAGTGTGTTGGGTTCATATATTGTTTTTGCTTTGCAAACTGAGTGGTAAAACTGCAGCCATGAATAAGTTATCTGTACTAAGGTTCTTTTTTTTTAAAAAAATAATAATTCTAGTGCCATGGAAGCAGATGGCCTAATAAATATGCAGGGTTATTAAAAACAAACTACATATGCAAGATCAGAAGGAGGCCCATTCTTCCACGTTTTCGACTTTCTCTCTGTCATTCAAGCAAAATGTGACTGTCCTTGTTTTGTATGCGAAAAAGTAATACAGTGGTAACTTGGGTTAAGTACTTAATTCATTCCGGAGGTCCGTTCTTAACCTGAAACTGTTCTTAACCTGAAGCACCACTTTAGCTAATGGGGCCTCCCGCTGCTGCCGCTGTAGCACGATTTCTGTTCTTATCCTGAAGCAAAGTTCTTAACCCGAGGTACTATTTCTGGGTTAGCGGAGTCTGTAACCTGAAGCACATTTAAGCCGAGGTACCACTGTAGTTGCATATCTAACTAAAGCCTAATTTCCAAGTTTATTTGAAAATGGGAAGGTCACCATGAAGTGAATGTCTTGCAAGGGTTGGGGATGTTTAATTTGAACGAGGCCTCGTGTTAGAAATTCATAGAACTATTGTAGTGTTGTGGTATCTTTCCGCATTCTGGGCAAATCGATATGCATCAGATTGCAAGGCTGGGTGTGCACTTCTGATCTGTAGAGTCCAGACATGGACCCTTCAACCCCAACAAACCAGAGAGGAGAGGATTGCAATGGATTCTGCGCAATTTGTATATCTCTCTTCTGGTAGTGAGGCTTAAGAGCGTACCAGGAGTGATGCTATCTGAAGCCCCATGTTCTCAGTAGTTGGCTCTCGTTTCTGCTGGTCTCTACAGAAGCTATGAGCCAGCCTCAGCCTTGTTACCTGTGCCCCACAGGTCCAAACAGGGTGATGTTCCAAAAGTGTTGTGCTTGCCTAGGAAGGATTGCTTTTGCCTGGCTGCAATGTGTCTTTGAACTCTGATAATGCCTGTTGCTCCCCTGGGTAAAGAAGGGTGTGTGAGCCTGTGTGTAGAAACTAGACTACGGTACAAAGGGCGAAAATTGCATTTGTTGCTCTGCCAACTTTTGCCTCTGGCCCCCAGCCACCATGGTAGAGCATGAGATTCATAATCTCAGGGTTGTGGGTTCAATCCCCACCTTAGGCAAAATATTCCTGCATTTCAGGGGATTGGACTAGATGAGCCTTGTGGTCCTTTCCAATTCTACAATTCTATGATACTTACGTATTCTGCTCTGTTTTGCAGAAACTTGAGCCTGCGAAAACTCTGGGTGCTGAGAAGAGTTCATGCCACTTTCTGGTTTCTTTGCTATGCTTGATATGTTTAGACCTGCTAGAAAGCTAGGAGGAGGGTGCCAGAAACATCTCAGCTCCTGCAATTCAAGCCGCTAACAAGCAGGTTAAACTGGCGACGAGAAACCACAGGCATTTTAGCACTTTCACTAGCTGGGGAGTCTGGATGCAAAAGCTCCCACTTTGTGAGGGGTCCCGATTTGAAATAGCGTTTTTTAGCACTATCAAAAAGTTGGCTGCTGGAAGATGCTGTTTCTGTGAAATACCGGGGGGAAGTGGAAATTAGCAATTTGGGGGGAGAGAGACCTTTATCTTTTTTAAAGTACAATGTCCTGTTTGGGTTGTTTTGCTTTAAAGCCTGAAGCCTGTTATAAAACAAATCCGAAGAGGAAAAGATTTCTCCTTCCCCTGGCGTTTTGCTTGAACTGTGAAAATCGCAGGTCAAGTAAAGCTTGTAAACATCATGGAAGTATATGTATAAAAGGCTCAGAAAACAATAGGGAATGATAACAAAGAACTCGGTGTGTTAGGTCTTAAGAATCTTGCCACCTTAAATCAATCGAATGAGTTGGCGGTCTTGAATTCTGCTGTTTTAACATTGGGGGTAGGTAGCATCTGTAACTGGTGTGAGCAGAAAGACAAAGCATAATGAAAGGGAAAAACGGAAAGTCCATAAAGAGAGCCCCATTGGCTGAACCTGGAGGTCTCTGGGTGAGGCAGTCAGCACAGTGTGCGGCAGCTGTGACAAAAATGGTGAATGCTAAGAATGAAAACAGAACGACCATAATGTTGTTATACAGATCCATGGTTGCTGCATCTCAAAAAGGATATTGGTGAAGATGGGGGGAACGTGGAGGGCAACCCAGACGATCAAGGGCTTTGGCCAAATCTCCCCTGAGAAAAGGTTGCCACATTTGGAGAGTTTTAGTTTAGTAAAGGAGTAAATGGGGGAGATTAGAGTGATGTATACAATTATGCATAGTGTGAGGAAAGTAGAAGAGTTTGGATTTGATATCCTGCTCGCTGTGGGTTAAAGCACAGAGCCTAGGACTTGCCGATCAGAAGGTCAGCTGTTCTAATCCCCGCCACAGGGTGAGCTCCCGTTGCTCGCTCCCTGCTCCTGCCAACCTAGCAGTTCGAAAGCACGTCAAAGTGCAAGTAGATAAATAGGTACCGCTCCGGCGGGAAGGTAAACGCTGTTTCAGTGTGCTGCTCTGGTTCGCCAGAAGCGGCTTAGTCATGCTGGCCACATGACCCGGAAGCTGTACGCCAATAAAGCGAGATGAGCGCCGCAACCCCAGAGTCAGCCACAACTGGACCTAATGGTCAGCGGTCCCTTTACCTTTACCTTTAAGGAGTCTCAAAGCGGCTAACATTCTCCTTTCCCTTCCTCCCCCACAACGAACACTCTGTGAGGTGAGTGAGGCTGAGAGACTTCAGAGAAGTGTGACTACCCCAAGGTCACCCAGCAGCTGCATGTGGAGGAGCGGGGAAGCGAACCCGGTTCACCAGATTACAAATCTACCGCTCTTGACCACTACACCACACTGGCTCTCAGTGATACGGAGAGGTTTTATTCCTCTCATAATAGTAGAAATTTGGGGCCATGTGATGAAGCTCAGTTTTGGAAGACCCAGGACAGACACAATTAAATACCATCATACAGTGCATAGTTAAACTACAGACAATGTGGTGACGTCCACCAACTTGGATAATGTTAAATGGGACTAGTCAGATTCATAGTGGATTGAGCTATTGATAGCTACAAATCAATAATAGCTGTCTACCACGTCCGCTGTCAGAGACAGTCTGCCTTTGAATACCAGTTTCTGGGGAACATGAACTGGGAGAGTGCCGCTGCACTGGGGTCCTGCCTGGAGGCTTCCCATGGGTATTTGGTTGGCCAGATGATTCGACTACATGGACCTTTGGTCTGATGACCCACCAGAGCTCTTCTTCTGTTCTTCTAGCCTATATGGTCCAGCATTTTGTTTGTTTTTCACAGTGCATAGCTAGATGCCTCCAGGAAGCCCACTTTAATAAATGTGAGTTGGAATTGTGAGTTGGCATCAAACACCACTAGCCCATGTTATCAACTGTGAGTATGATTAGAAGTGGCAATGGCATGCCATTTTCTTACATCTTTCCTTTGGTAGTATGATGTATGTATGATTAGATTTCCCACCAGGAATATTTCTTAAGTTTCTAAAAACAACCCCTCTGTTCCTCTGCCCAGATTCAGGTTATGTCCTTTCTCCCCAAATCCCCTTGCACCACATCCACATTCTTAAAGAGGTGAATCTGAACACACACACACACCCATTACCCAGAGTCCGCATATGGCTGGGAGTGGGTGGGAATGAAGTTATGGTTAAAACTTTTTGAGCTTCTGGAAAGGCTTCTCAGGGCCTACAGATGGCTGCGGGGCAAAAGGGTGGTCAAAACTTTTCTTCCATGGACTTCCTTAGGTTAACTTTGCAGGGTCCATCAATTTATGGATTTGCTTTGTTCATTTTAATTATGACAGTCCTATCCGCTCATGAAAGCTCTGAAATTCTGCTGCTTTGTCTACGTCTTGTTTTATCATCTGTGATTTGGAATTGCTCAAATATCCACTTTTTGTTATAGATTTTTGAACGGTAGCAAATTTGTGCTGGATTTGCTATTATTACGACAAGACGCTGCATTGGAGTTGGCTTCCATGGTGCTTTAAAGTAACCAAGTTTTGTCTTCCGTTCCAGCCCTTGAGTTTGAACGCTTTGATTTTCGGGAATTGGCTATTTCCCAGTTGTAAGCAGGCTTTGGAAATGGTTCAGTGTCCTTTGGAGAAGAAAATAAAACAAACCACCAAACGTTCTTTGCTGGACACTTCACTGAAGAAGCATTCACTTTCACACACAGGAAGAAAAGAATGCATTTAAAGAGTCCCACTAATTGTTGAGAAATAAAGAATGGTATGATTTTCTCATCTCTAGTCAATGGACTATGGCAGCCTGGTTTGCACATTTCCATCACCATGGGTGAAAACCTCGGTACTGTATGTGCTACATGCCACTCCAGCATGAGGTGCTGAGGAATTTTAATGTGTTATAACAGAGTGTCACAGAATTTTCTTAACTCCACATGATATTGTTGAGCAGAGAGATAGAAAAAGAACCAAGACAGATTAGGCCAACACACCACAAACTAGTTTGGGTGGAGAACAGGAAGTGTATGCTATGACAGAGGTGACTAGTGCTTTATTGCAATGTATGTTCAAGAATGATGACAACTGGTTCTGTAGATAAAAAAGACACCTCGTTAGGTCAATTCAGGTTCTTGGATCCAGTAAAAGTTGAGCTCCATGTGGCTATTGCCATATTAGAGAGTTCTGGACATCAGTTTGCACTTAGTATTGTTCCATCAGCTAGGGCTACTGCATTTCCTTAAGGGCCCCATCCAACAAACTACTCTCTCTAACTTAGATAATACTGCAGCGTGTGCCAAGTTGTTCAAGAAGTATTTGTCAGAATATGAACCGGCAACTCACACAACCTCTTCTGTATTTTCATTGAGGAATGACTTCCACTTTAAAGCATCTTCTGTGAATAATCCCATAAACAACTAGCTCCCCAAAAGACCTGAGATGGCAAAAACTCTGGCCTTGCTTTGGCAGACCATGCATGTGCCAATGAAAACTAGTCACGTTTACAACTCTTTCGAGGTCATCTGTGCAAATATGGGCAACAGGAGGGCAACAGGGGATTCCCCCAAGTTGTAAAAAGGAATTTGGCAAACAGCTGAGCTTTTGATTTTCTGTCATAATTCCACATGTGGAAATTTGGACAAAATATGTTAGAAGGCACAGACTCCTGAGACTCCCTAGATTTTTTTTAATGCAAGTTTCTAGTCCTCTGCGGAAATGTATCAGAGATGTGTTCATTCCCTGCTCCACCCCTCATTTTGAAGGCAAGCCTGAGCTTGTGCCTCCAATCAAATAACTCTATTCATATACCTTCATACTGATGCCACAGCTTTTAAAGCAACCCTCTGGCATTGCTCAGAACTCTGCCCTCAAAATAAAAATCCTTTCTTAGATGCAGGGGGGTGGGGGTGGAAATGTATTGATCAACATCAGCAAATTTCTAATTGTGAGTGACAAGGAGCTGCGCTGTACCCATATGGCATAAAGCTGGACCATAAAGAAAGCTGTTCACCGAAGAATTGATGCTTTTGAATTATGGTGCTGGAGGAGACTCTTGAGAGTCCCATGGACTGCAAGAAGATCAAACCGATCCATTCTGAAGGAAATCAGCCCTGAGTGCTCACTGGAAGAACAGATCCTGAAGCTGAGACTCCAATACTTTGGCCACCTCATGAGAAGAGAAGACTCCCTGGAAAAGACCCTGATGTTGGGAAAGATGGAGGGCACAAGGAGAAGGGGACGACAGAGGATGAGGTGGTTGGACAGTGTTCTAGAAGCTACCAGCATGAGTTTGACCAAACTGCGGGAGGCAGAGGAAGACAGGAGGGCCTGGCATGCTCTGGTCTATGGGGTCACGAAGAGTCGGACACGCCTAAACGACGACAACAACAAGAAGCTACTTATAATTGGTTCTAGAAATGGTATGCATGTATATCTATGGGGTAACTTCCAGAGGAGTCACTTGCCCGTGACAGGGACTGTCCTCATAGAATCATAGAGTTGGAAGAGACCACAAGGGCCATCGAGTCCAACCCCCTGACAAGCAGGAAACACCATCAGAGCTCTCCTGACATATGGTTGTCAAGCCTCTGCTTAAAGACCTCCAAAGAAGGAGACTCCACCACACTCCTTGGCAGCAAATTCCACTGTCGAACAGCTCTTACTGTCAGGAAGTTCTTCCTAATGTTTAGGTGGAATCTTCTTTCTTGTAGTTTGGAACCATTGCTCCGTGTCCGCTTCTCTGGAGCAGCAGAAAACAACCTTTCTCCCTCCTCTATGTGACATTGTTTTATATATTTGAACATGGCTATCATATCACCTCTTAACCTCCTCTTCTCCAGGCTAAACATGCCCAGCTCCCTTAGCCGTTCCTCATAAGGCATCGTTTCCAGACCATTTTGGTTGCCCTCCTCTGGACACGTTCCAGTTTGTCAGTGTCCTTCTTGAACTGTGGTGCCCAGAACTGGACACAGTACTCCAGGTGAGGTCTGACCAGAGCAGAATACAGAGGCACTATTACTTCCCTTGATCTAGATGCTATACTCCTATTGTTATACAGTGGCACTGTTATACAGTGGCACTGTTATACAGTGCCACTGTATACACTGTATTGTTATACAGTGGCACTGTTATACAGTGGTTCCGCTCCTTCCTCCTGGGCCGTGTCCAGAAGGTGGTGGTGGGGGGTGAGTGTTCAGACCCCTGGGCTCTCACTTGTGGGGTGCCTCAGGGTTCTGTCCTCTCCCCCATGCTTTTTAATATCTATATAAAGCCGCTGGGAGAGATCATCAGGGGGTTTGGACTGGGTGTTCATCAGTATGCAGATGACACCCAGCTCTACCTCTCCTTTAAATCAGAACCAGTGAAGGCGGTGAAGGTCCTGTGTGAGTGCCTGGAGGCGGTTGGAGGTTGGATGGCGGCTAACAGATTGAGGTTGAATCCTGACAAGACAGAAGTACTGTTTTTGGGGGACAGGAGGCGGGCAGGTGTGGAGGATTCCCTGGTCCTGAATGGGGTAACTGTGCCCCTGAAGGACCAGGTGCGCAGCCTGGGAGTCATTTTGGACTCACAGCTGTCCATGGAGGCGCAGATTAACTCTGTGTCCAGGGCAGCTGTCTACCAGCTCCACCTGGTACGCAGGCTAAGACCCTACCTCCCCGCGGACTGTCTCGCCAGAGTGGTGCATGCTCTAGTTATCTCACGCTTGGACTACTGCAATGCGCTCTACGTGGGGCTACCTTTGAAGGTGACCCGGAAACTGCAATTAATCCAGAATGCGGCAGCTAGACTGGTGACTGGGAGTGGCCGCCGGGACCACATAACACCGGTTCTGAGAGATCTGCATTGGCTCCCAGTACGTTTCCGAGCACAATTCAAAGTGTTGGTGCTGACCTTTAAAGCCCTAAACGGCCTCGGTCCTGTATACCTGAAGGAGCGTCTCCACCCCCATCGTTCAGCC
Source organism: Podarcis erhardii (assembly GCF_964252035.2). Lineage (NCBI taxonomy): Eukaryota > Metazoa > Chordata > Lepidosauria > Squamata > Lacertidae > Podarcis > Podarcis erhardii. The sequence goes on along the minus strand of NC_138498.1, from coordinate 105,682,024 downwards.
CGGACACTGAGATCCAGCGCCGAGGGCCTTCTGGCGGTTCCCTCATTGCGAGAAGTTGAGGCTACAGGGAACCAGACAGAGGGCCTTCTCGGTAGTGGCGCCCGCCCTGTGGAACGCCCTCCCATCAGATGTCAAAGAGATAAAGAATTACCTGACGTTCAGAAGACATCTTAAGGCAGCCCTGTTCAGGGATGTTTTTAATATGTAATGCTGTATTGTTTTTAATACTGATTGGGAGCCGCCCAGAGTGGCTGGGGAAGCTCAGCCAGATGGGCGGGGTATAAATAATAAATTATTATTATTATTATTATTATTATTATTATTATTATTATTATTATTATTGATGCAGCCCAGAATTGCATTGGCTTTTTTAGCTGCCGCGTCACACTGTTGGCTCATGTCAAGTTTGTGGTCAACCAAGACTCCTAGATCCTTTTCACATGTACTGCTCTCAAGCCAGGTGTCACCCATCTTGTATTTGTGCCTCTCAATTTTTTTGCCCAAGTGCAATACTTTACATTTCTCCCTATTAAAATTCATCTTGTTTGTTTTGGCCCAGTTCTCTAATCTGTCAAGGTCGTTTTGAAGTGTGATCCTGTCCTCTGGGGTGTTAGCCACCCCTCCCAGTTTGGTGTCATCTGCAAATTTGATCAGGATGCCCTTGAGTCCATCATCCAAGTCGTTGATAAAGATGTTGAATAAGACCGGGCCCAAGACAGAACCGTGTGGCACCCCACTAGTCACTCTTCTCCAGGATGAAGAGGAACCATTGATGAGCACCCTTTGGGTTCGGTCAGTCAGCCAGTTACAAATCCACTGAGTGGTAGCATAGTCAAGACTGCATTTTACCAGCTTCTTTACAAGAATATCACGGGGCACCTTGTCAAATGCCTTGCTGAAATCAAGGTAGGCTACATCCACTGCGTTCCCTTCATCTACCAGGTTTGTAATTCTGTCAAAAAACGAGATCAGGTTAGTCTGACATGACTTATTTTTCAGAAATCCATGCTGACTATTGGTGATCACAGCATTCCTTTCTAGGTGCTCACAGACTGTTTGCTTAATGATCTGCTCCAGAATCTTCCCTGGTATTGATGTCAGACTGACTGGGCGGTAATTATTTGGGTCCTCTCTTTTCCCCTTTTTGAAAATAGGGACAACATTTGCCCTCCTCCAGTCTGCCGGGACTTTGCCTGTTCTCCAGGAATTCTCAAAGATGACTGCCAGTGGTTCTGAGAGCACACCTGCCAGTTCTTTTAATACTCTTGGATGCAGTTCATCTGGCCCTGGAGACTTGAATACATCTAAACTAGCCAAGTATTCTTGTACTATCTCCTTAGTTATTTTGGGCTGTGTTTCCTCTGCTGAATCATTTGCTCCAAATTCTTCAGGTCAGGCATTGTTTTCTTTATCGGAGAAGACTGAGGCAAAGAAGGCATTGAGGAGTTCAGCCCTTTCTGTGTCCCCTGTTTGCATTTCACCATCTTCTCCTCTGAGTGACCCCACTGTTTCTTTGTTCTTCCTTTTGCTACGAACATACCCATAAAAGCCTTTTTTGTTGCTTTTAACCTCTCTAGCAAGCCTGAGTTCATTCTGTGCTTTAGCTTTTCTGACTTTACATGTGCTGGCTATTTGTTTGAATTCCTCTTTGGTGGTTTCCCCCCTTTTCCATTTTTAGTACACATCTTTTTTTAATCTTAACTCAGTTAAAAGTTCTTTAGATAGCCACCCTGGCTTCTTTAGGCACCTTCCATGTTTCCGTCTCATTGGTATTGCCTGAAGTTGTGCTTTTACTATCTCCCTCTTAACAAACTCCCAGCCATCATGAACTCCCAGGCCAGGCCCATTGATGCTTTTGAGTGGTGGAAGCCCAAGAAGTGATGCCCACCTTGAATCTCTCCAGCTGTCTCTGCCAGCAGTGGTTTCTGGTGAGATATCACCAAAATCTCATGAGATCACTCATGGAACATGAGAAATCTCGTGAGACTTGGCCAAGATCTCGCCGGAAAACGAGTGCCGCAGCTTTGTTGGCAGTACCTCTGCACGATGCAGGTAAGAGAAGGGTGGCATGAGGGTGGCAGCAGCAGGGCAGCAGAATTGTGGGGAGCAGCGCATTCCCATTTTGGTCCACATTGCGAAATGGGACACGTCACCCCTGCCTGTAACCCTCAGTGCAGAGGTCAGCAACCTTTTTCAGCCGTGGGCCGGTCCACCGTCCCTCAGACCATGTGGTGGGCCAGACTATATTTTGAAAAAAAGAAGAACGAATTCCTATGCCCCACAAATAAACCGGAGATGCATTTTAAATAAAAGGACACATTCTACTCATGTAAAAACACGCTGATTCCTGGACCGTCCACGGGCCAGATTGAGAAGGCGATTGAGCCGCATCTGGCCCCCGGCCTTAGGTTGCCTACTCCTGCCTTAGTCCCTCATGAATAATACGGCCATTGACGCCCAGCCAAACAATCTTTCCTGGAAGGAAAACTTAGGAGGGGGGCACCTGACCTCACAGCCGTATGAGATCGCCCCTTTACTTCTGCAGTGCTGGAGGAGGCTGACAGATGGTAACGTTTCAGACCCCCCTGGGCTGATGGAACTTTAGCAAAATGGCTGCACTGCAGAGAAATTGCTTGTAAGTGTCGTGCCAGAAGAGCGGAAGTGGCCCATCCTGGTTGAATTCAGAAACTGTTTCAATTAGGCAAATGGCAAGCATTTGGGAGGCAAGCATTTGTGAGATCCTTCTTACAAAAGGTGTGAGGTGGTGGGAGAAAGGAATGAAGCTGTCTCTCGAAGCCTGTTAGTTTAAGGGAGATTTGCCAACTTGTGCAGCTTGAAATGTGCAGAGGAGTCTATCACTCCTGACACATACAAGGAATATGCAGAATGGAACCAAAGGCCGTGATTGATGACCTTCTGTCAAGATATGCTGACTCCAGGCAGCGCTCTCCCAAGCTTGTTCTAATTCCTGCTGCTCCAGAGCACATCCACGGCACATTAATGAGGCCTTATGAAAATGGATTGCGTTTCAAAACGCCAGTGTGATTATGGGCTCGCTTCCTGAAAACCTAGCCAGCTCCTTTTGATAGTTTCATTAGGCTGAATAGGGTACTAATAGTACTTAATATTTATATAGCACTATACCCTGAGTCCCTGGTTAATAGCTAGATTTCCCAGAGGATCACTTTTAAGAATGCGGTCAGGAACGGAGACCTCAGGCTTTACAGTACTCCTGTGTTGCTGCTGGGTTTACAACTGTGGGGTATACCCTACTCCTAAGGGGGTTCCATTTGATCCAAAGAGCTCCTGTTGCTAAGCCCTACCTTAAGTGCTCTAACACACACCATGCTGGTAACCTTTAACACACTACTATAGGGTAGACCTATAGGGTAGACCTAGGGACGCGGGTGGCGCTGTGGGTTAAACCACGGGGTGAGCTCCCATTGCTCGGTCCCTGCTCCTGCCCACCTAACAGTTCAAAAGCACGTCAAAGTGCAAGTAGATAAATAGGTACCGCTCCAGCGGGAAGGTAAACAGTGTTTCCATGCGCTGCTCTGGTTCGCCAGAAACGGCTTAGTCATGCTGGCCACATGACCCGGAAGCTGTACACCGGCTCCCTTGGCCAGTAAAGCGAGATGAGCGCCACAACCCCAGAGTCGGTCATGACTGGACCTAATGGTCTACCTTTATAGGGTGGACCACTATTTTATTTTTGCAGACCGGAAGCTGAAGCCAAGAGATTATTGCTTGCCTAAGTCTTCTAAGTGAAATTGTGGCTGTTATTGGAACCACAAACATGTAGCTTATGTTCCTAACCATTCTGAGTTCCTGGGGGCTAAAACTCATGTAACAGAGAGATCAACTCTCCCTTTTAAGACTTAAAAGCAACTGCTAGGAGGAAGCCTGGTTTGGATGACGGGTATCACGTTGGTGTAAGAGTCAATCTGCCAATTACTGCTTTTGACTTGAGCCCAAGGATTTGTATTTCAAAATTGGGGCATTTGCTTGTGCGTTGTCTCCTTAAGCCTGTGTTACTGTGGGGCTGGTGTCAATAGTAGAGTCCAGGGCAAGCTATTGGAGATCAGAAGGGCCAAAATCAAGATGCTTGATGTAAAGTTGGCAAGAGAGTTCCATAAGCTGTCGTGTGGTGGAAGGAAGGAAAAACTTAAGACTGGCTGGGTACTCTTGCTGTCAGAAAACTTCTCAGTCTGAAAGGAAGACTCTGAGAATAGGATTTTATAAGCTCTGGTGGAGACCAATTGTACATTTGCGACGGGGCAAGCTGACAGTGCCCAGTCATGTGGTATGGCCTATTTCACATCTTTGAAATAGGCTTGCGGGAAAAAACACTGCACTGTGGCACAAGAAATAAGGTGCTGGACTTGACAGCTGTGAGCCCTGGTGCAAGACCTCCCAGGGTGCTTAACAGGACCCCTGGCCTAAACTGGCAAGGCTCTTTTGGTTAGGAAAGGGCACCATATTGATATCCTTATGCTGTATCAGGCTTCTGGAAGCAGATGTACACACCTATCATTCTCACAACCAGGGTGTGTACCTGCTCTTCCCTTGTACCAGGTGACTTGTATGTAATTGCATTCCAAATGTTTGTTATTTTTGTGATGCCTGGATTTTCATTAAAAAGCCTCAAAAGGTGACAGTACAACCTGATTATCTCGTTTCAAAGTAAGGCAGTTGAAGTAACTCCAGCAGCAGCAACAAAAATGGACAGACCTAGTAAAGCTTACATATGAAATGACCCATTCTTCCTTCTTGCTTGCCATGGCCATTTCCCTCCACTTGCCTTCCAGCCTACATCTACAGGTAGCTGTTTTCTTGCGGGGAAAATATTTTCATGAATATTCAGAACCCCCCCTTCCTTCATCTTGAAAACAAAGACGGCAGCCAATTGTCACATATTTACAAACAGCAAGATTTGGAGGAGCCATGTTGCTATCCGTTTGTTAAAACTTCCAACAAGATGTGATAAGCCCACCCTTCGGTGTAATCCCATCCCTCCAAGGTAGCCATGCATGGGGATTTTATTAATCCTTTTGCCCTTTCTCCCCTTCCAATTTCCCACCTCCAAAACACTCAATTCACTCCTCCAACAAGTCATGCACATGGTTTTTCTTAATTCCCTTTCCTCTCCTCCCCTTTCTATTGTCTGCGACCTTGGTATTTCTCAGGGAAAAAAGCTGTCAGGTGACGCATTTGCATTTCTTCTTTCAAGGAGCCTCCTCGCAGCGGAGGAAGCAGGCAGCTCAAAGCCTCAAGCATATTGTCACAAACCACCAGTTCCAGGATGTTCCTGCACACAAAGGCCGCGTCACAATCTCCCTTGTCATTTTTCATATGCCACATGCCAAGTGAGCCATGGAGCACAGTAACCAGACACACAGCTGGTGTGACATCCTGTAAGTGACACTGTCAGAAAGTTTGATGCTTTGTCAAATGAGATCTCCTGTGCAGCAGCAGTGCCTGCACTTCCCTTGTTTTGAAAATTGGCAGCATGTAGGGCTCTGTGGGTGCACTGTGACAGGCACGGCCTGTCCAAATCCTGTAGCCAAAAGGAGCTGAGCTAGCGTAGGAAACCCGGTTTGTGAAACTAAGACCATTGGAAATAATCGAACTATCTGCAGGCCCTCAGAATTTGGCAATGAATAAATTTCTGCCTCTATGCTACTTCCCTTCCTTTTTCTGTCACTGTTTCAAGATAACCTTTCATCATCTCCTGTGTCTCAGAGGCACAGTATCGGTGTCCCTCCCCAGCATCAAATGATTTGCCAGCTCCTGCCTTGCCTGCATCCCTAAAACTCAAACTTTCCTCTTTCTATCAACTACCAAAGTGTTTGGCTATGTTCTGGTTGTGTATTACCTTTGATGACATCTCTCCTTCCTGTATTTCTTCTTCAGAAACCAAATGATAAACACCATGCTCTGCATAAACTTCCAAGCTTCTCCTCACTTTTACAGCGATTTGCCACCAACTAGAATTTTTCTTTTACTTCCCCCCCACCTCTGCTGCTACACACAAGCCTACCTACTCTCAAATTCAGTTTTACCGCCTTCTCCCATTATTTGTTATGTTTGGAGGCTGTCCTTCATCAAAGAAGTAGCATAGGTGGTGTTCCTAGGTGGTGTTCCATCAGATGGTGTTGCCTATTTGTAGTATTTTGCAATGTATTTGGCATTACTACTGAGTATCATTCATGTACAATTACTTATGTACCTGTTATACACACTGACAATATGTACAGCTTCCTCCAACATTTCTCCAATGAAAATTTGTTGCCACTTAGTCGTGTCCGACTCTTTGTGACCCCCTGGACCAGAGCACACCAGGCACTCCTATCTTCCACAGCCTCCCGCAGTTTGGTCACACTCATGCTGGTAGCTTCGAGAACACTGTCCAACCATCTCGTCCTCTGTCGTCCCCTTCTCCTTGTGCCCTCCATCTTTCCCAACATCAGGGTCTTTTCCATTGAGTCTTCTCTTCTCATGAGGTGGCCAAAGTACTGGAGCCTCAGCTTCACGATCTGTCCTCCCAGTGAGCACTCAGGGCTGATTTCCTAAAGAATGGATAGGTTTGATCTTCTTGCAGTCCATGGGACTTTCAAGAGTCTCCTCCAGCACCATAATTCAAAAGCATTTTTTAATAATATTTTTCAGTAATGATACAACAGATATGAGATTCACTATTGTTGTACCTTGGATTCCAAGTTTTGTATTGCCATGCATTTATTTATATTGTATAGCTCTAATATCAGCTGAGGAAGCCCTTCGGGGTGAAACAAGGGAGATATCCGGAAACCTTGTTCTGCCCAAGTTAGCAGTTCGCAACTGCACCAGCCAGCTTGTGCCAGCAGTCTACATCAGCTGTGTTGTTCTTATTACCTTAAGGATTTTTCTATTTTTACCTAAGGATTGTGTTATACAAGATCTTACAAGAAGAAACAATAAGAAAAGACAAAATGCATTAATACTGGAATTAAGTTTCATAGGTTATATACCGTACATATGAACTGTATATGTTGCACATACTGGGCTTGACCAGCTTAGCTGCAGAGACAGAATTACACAAAGCACCTTCACGTCTTTCCCAAGACACTGTTGGGCAAGCAAGAGATTTGGGTGTGCAATGTCACATCTCTGCCAGTGTGCTGCGATGTCAGGCAATTGTATGCATGCCTGACCTCTGGACAACTGAATTCTGCTCTTTGTGCTCTCTCTGGTTTAAGTATAGTCAGAGTGTGGACTTCACCCCCGTTTTATAAGTGCAGTTTTAATTCTCACAGCATTAGCACGGGGTTGTTAATTACTCTGGAATAAAAGGGCTGTGTATTCATCCTTTCAAGGTTTATGCAATGTGTCAAAAAAGCTGTAAGGTGATTTGATATCCCACCCCCTCCCGGAATGCCACTTGAGAATAAGAATAAAAATGGTTTTATCCAACAATAAAAAAAAGTGAAAAGACATTTTACGGTACAATTCACACTGTATTTTTGGAAGTACAAAGATACATTACATCCTCTTAAATTAACAGAGATGAAAGAACAAGTGTTTTTTTTTTGTACCGCACCATCATTCATAGATGAACCTGGCAAATATATTTGATTCAGCGTAATTTGTTCATACAGACAAACCTTTCCATATTTTATGTAACATCAGCTAGCCGAACAAATGTATGTGAAAACCCCCAAACCTTGCTTAAGCATTCTATTAAAATATAGCACAAATCTATAAAAATAAGATTGTATCATATTCGCAAGTGACTTGGTTTGTCTACACACACTATGGACTGGTGTAAAGTTTTGGATTGCGGAGTAGAAAAAGAATTAGCTCTGCATCAGTTCTTTGCAAATGACCCAAGTCCTGGGACAGCGCCAAACAAGCGCCATACTTCCTGCTCTTGCAACCGGCTATGCCAACTCATAATATTTCCCAGTTTCAGGATCAAAGTAACAGTTTAGGCATGGGTCATACAAGAGAGTGAGAACTTCGTCTTCTTCAGCCTCAAAGTCACCCCCTTCACCTAAAATGAAATGAAGAGTCAATTAATTCTGGTTTGACCAGGAAAACAACCACCACAGGTGGAGGAGATACAATATTCTAAACTGTCTCACAGTATTACACCAAAAGTCCACCTAGTCCAGTATTTGTTTTCCAGCAGTGGCCTTTAGGAAGGTCACAAGCAGGGCATAAGACAACAGGCCTTCTTCCCCTGTTGATAGAGATGTACTGCAATGATAGATACAGGAACCACTCTTAGCTTTTATTGAAAATTAAGTTCCTTACTGTAGGGCTGCCTATGCATCTCTCCAGCTATTGTGAAGGTGATTTCCATGTAAGAGTTCATGGATCACAAATAAACAGTCAACACTGTAAAGCCTTTATACCAGGGGTAGTCAAGCTTTTTATACCTACACCCACTAATGCATCTTTCTTGATGGTAAAATTTCCTTACCGCTCACCAGTGCTTGATGGAAGGAAGATTCAGCTTGTGCCGCAGAACCCCCTACCGCCCACCTAGAATCCTGAAACACCCACGAGTGGGTGGTAGGGACCAGGTTGACAACCCCTGCTTTATACAAATCCATGGTAGGAATTTACTTGGAAGAATGTGTGTAATTCTGACCAGTATGTCTCAAAAAGGATATTGTCAAACTGGAAAGGTCAATCAATTGACCGCTATGAGGTAAGATTAGAAAGTTTGGGGCTTCATAGTTTATTAAAAACAGAAGCAAAGGAGGACATTGTAGAAGTGTGTAAAATTACTTGTGGCATGGAGAAAGGGAACAGAGAGAGGTTTTCCTCCCTGTCTCATAATACTAGAACTTAATTATTCAATGAACTTTGATGATGGGTGACTGACAGACGAGAGCAAGTACTGTCCTTTCCCACATAGCAGTTATGCTATGGAATTCACTACCACAAGATACGGGGATGGGACCAACTTAGAATTAGGCTTAGAATGGTGATTAGACAAATTCATGGAGGTTAGGGTGATCAACAGTGACTAACCAAGTGTTGAGAGGCTGCTTGCCTCTGAACACCACTCGCTGGGGAACAACAGTGGGACATGCCTCAGGTCCTGCTTGTGGGCTTCCCAGAGGCATCTTGTGGGCCACAGAGAGAAACAGGGCGCTGGACTAGATGGGACTCTGGTATGACCTCGAACCAGGCACACAAAGACGCCAGGCTCAGTAGAAGTCACAGAGAAACTCACAACTGTGGCTAGAAATTCCCAGTGTTTCTTTAGTCCATCAAACACATTTTTTTTTAAAAAAAGAATGCCGGCAGAGAGCTATGAGCCCATTTCACGAAAAGTCTTTTTATAAGAGCTAAAAAGTAAGGTAGATGATGGATGATAACCTGATGGCAAATAATAATTCACAGTTGAATGCAGGCTGTATTCTACATTTCATCTAAAGTGCTTACCTCTTTCTCAGAATGGCAGTGCGAAGTAACTGCATTGTATGTTCTGCTGACTCAGAGTAATGGCCTGTTATGCCAACAGCAGCGGCTTCACAATGTTTAGAATGTATTTACAGCTGAGACCAGACAAGTTACAGGCTATGGGAAATGGAGGGTACATATTGTGTGCAGATACCCCACTCCCGTTCCATTGTGCTTTTTCCTTCATGCTTTGTTCTTTAACTAGCTTTTTACATCCTTAAGAACACACAACTTCCCGTCCCTAGGGGGCTGAATTAAACCATTTCAGAGTGGAGACAGATGAACCAAATGGTGCGTTTTATTTTAAAAGCTTGGTAGCTAAACTGGCTTGAGTGTGAGCTTTTGTTGCATGGTACCACATGAGATTTATGAGCGGCAGGTGACTGGTACCTACTGTATACTGCTCGTTCACAGCTCATAACACTATGGGCACTTCCAGGCTGTCAGCTGCGAGAGGGATTCAAGCGACAGCAGAACTTTAGCTTTGTGCAATTAAAATGGATGAAAGTGCTCTGTGGGCCTAGTGCAACAAATATGCTCGAACACATGGCCTTTCTGCAGTCTGAAGGGTGATGAGGGGATGCATCTGAAAATGTGGGATGGATGAAAGACTAATGGGCAGACCTGAAAACATCCTATAAGCAAAATAAGATGGATGTGAGATGAATGCTCACTGTAAGCAAGCCGGAATGAATGCTAAACTCCGTGTAAGCAAATGCAAAATAAATAGTTCATCTGAAGGAGCCCTATATTCTAGCAGTGGAGCCAGTATGCCCAGTTGGTTGGGCAGCACTACAAAACTGTCTAAGCAGCCAAATAAAGCCACTGCAGATAGAGAAGGCGGTATGGACCTGCTCATCCCATACTGGAACAAGGAACAGGAGGAGGACATTGTCCTCATACTCTGCTCATGAGCAGCTAGAGTTGTCTGTCTGTCTATCCCCTCTCAGAACCAGAGTGCTGAACCAGATGGACCCTTCTAGGGTCTGACCTGGGATGGTAATTCTTAGGCTGGGAAGAAAAGAGAATCAACGTGGTCGTCGTTATAATAATGGGGGCTTTTTACAAAAAGAAGCATTACTCACATCCCCCCTCCCAGTCCACGCTATCCCTTCAAATCTGTACACCCCTTGGTTAAGTAAAGATACATTTCTGAAGAAGCAGATGCTCACCAAACAAACAGGGAGCTATAAAATGGAAAAACGGGCCTTTCATGTGTTAGCCGTGAGTTATGCCTCCAAATAAAGGATATCACAGAGATCTTTTATTAGCATGAACAACAAAATTGAGTTTTTGTTTTAGGATCTCATTAGAGATGCATATAAAAGTTGACAAGGATATTCTGTACCGAGTAGTAAATAACCACAGGTTTTCTTGCCTGATAACTTGATTTTGTTATCTTCAAGCCTCTGTGTCTCTGTGATTTAGGAGGCATCAACCTCCCTCGGATGGCAGCTGCTTTTTGTACTGCAGCTTCCACTATGTCTGTAACTCGCGACTTAGTGACAAGGGCCACTGCACTGCAGAAATAGTCCATGCAACTCAGGGGAGATGTACTTATGCTAAGACAAGGAGACTGCTCATCCTGGGACGTGACCCTGACCCCAGTCCCTGCAAGGGGAGCTGACAGCCCCATTTAGCAGCAAGAGAATGCCAGTTGCAAAGCTTTTCTTGACACTGAGGGAGTTTATAATGTGGCCCTAAAGTGGGGCTGGGATCGCAGGGATTGCACAACTATAGTCCCGTATGCCCAAGAGGGCAAGCCTCCTTAGAAACTGAGGGGAATTATAAAAAGTTTGTGCTGTTGCCTTGGGGTGTGTGTGCACGTCTTCTGTTCTAAAGGAAAATGTCAACAATCACACTGGGTACGTCCAAAGGAGCTGCCTCTATCTTTTCGGCCCCAGCATTTAAACTTGTCTCAAGGATCAGCTTGGACATAAGCAACAATTACTTTTAAAAAATGTGGTGTAAAACAACTTCTTTGCTTGATTTAATCATGTCTCCGCTCTGTTTTGAGGCACAGATGAGTGGCAACTCATCTGGGGGGTTTGCGCTGTAAATATCTCTGCAGGTTTATAAGCCGATGAAGCAATTCAATGATTCTATGTAATCATTTAGGGTGATGTCTTCTATTCAGACTCCTGGTGAGAGGTCCCACCTTCAAAGGTGTGTCTTCTTCTACTTTGGCTTAATTTTGCGCTTAAGCTCTTGCTGTGTCAGCAGGGTGTTTGCCCACTTTCTTGTTGAAGTGCCCCAAACTACAATAGCTATCTATATGTTGCTTGTGGGTTGTGGTGCAGCTGATGTGTCTGCTGAAACTATGTATTTGAGGAGCTGCTGATTGTTTGTGATATGAAACCCCTTTCTAGTTCTTGAATAATCAATGACCTTAACCCTAACACAGTGGCACCGAAACAACAAGAAAGAGAGAGGAGAAACATGGGAAGGCAGAGAAAGAAAACACATTTTGATCCTACACATCTGTACCGATTCTACCTGTCTGATTGTGAAAAGAACATCAAATGAGCCCAGCTAGATCAGACCATCTATGTCCAACATCCTGCTTCCTATGATGGTCAAACAGGAAGTTGATCACCAGGGCATAAGTTCTTCTTCTTTGGCGATCACTCGTTGCCGAGTAAGATTGTCTTCCATAAACACGGTTTTAACAATGAGTCTGTAGGTGACTATGGAGGCCAATTCTGGATCCACACGTCCTTCCACAGTAGGGACATTGGTTTCCGGGCGGGAGTTGATCATGGTGTGGATTTGTCAAACTTGCCTTCCTCTTAGCACGTTTCTCCCTTGCGTCCTGAGTTTGAGTGTCTTCAAAGCCCATGACACCTTTGGTAAAGGCTGTTCTCCAACTGGGGCACTCGCAGGCCAGTGTTTCCCAGTTGTCAGTGTTTATACTACATTTTTTTAAGATGTGCCTTGAGAGAGTCTTTGAACCTCTTTTGTTGACCACCAGCATTACACTTTCCATTTTTAAGTTCGGAATAGAGTAATTGCTTAGGAAGACGATCATCAGGCATCCGCACAACATGACCAGTATGCCAGGCAACAATGTTTCTTTTCCCCCAGGCTTTTGATTTGGAGGGTTTTAGGCAGTGCTTTTCTTCTAGAAAAAAAGGTGCCGATACTCCATGCCCTTGAGTACTCCCAGAAAAAAGCACTGGTTTTAGGTATATTTGTGGCCCCTTCCTTGCCTACCTTTTAGTGGGGTGGGGTGCAATATACCTTTTATATACCTTTTATGTACATTTGGAGATATTCTTAGGCTTTTATTCTGTTCTGGCTATTATATTATATTATATTATATTATATTATATTATATTATATTATATTATATTATATTATAATTAATGTAATCTCACTGTATACAAGTTGTACAAGTGACAATAAAGTATTTCAGTTTCTATTTTTGATTTTAGTGTTTGGACTTTGTTCTAAGTCACTTTGGGTCACTTTTTGTTTTTACCCCCCCCCCAATTAAAATTCAATTAATAGTAATGGTAGTAATAATAAAAATAAGATTTGGAAGGCAGGTTAGATGAACAGAATTGTTCTGGTTGCATTTGAAGTAGTTTCTAAGGTCCAGCTCCTCAATAAGCAGCTTTGGAATCAGGAATCGCAGCATGACTACAGGAAGCACTGGATGTCATGAGGTTGCTATTAAGAATCTTCTCAGGCCCCTATCAAAAATATATATCTAATGTGTCTTTAACTCAAGGATTACCATCCTTTCCCTTTGGCATGTTTAGGGCCCTTAGCATAAAGTATTGCCAGATCCCTCACAGCAAGGTCCTGCCTTGACAGCTAGTCTGCTGTCAAAAGCAACGGCAATTTTACATGCCCATGAAAAGATTCCCAGTTTGAGGAGCATCGTCTATATTTGAGAATAAATCACTGAGGTGGCTTCATTCTGGAGGGTAGCCAAAATATGTAGTGGAGGAATACTGAGATATCGCATGAATTTTCCGTGTTTGGAGGAAAAGCAAAGGAGCCCATTGTAATAATGAGAGCAGTGTCATGGCGAACATGGGGAGAGAGCAGTGGCGTAGTGCGTGCGTGTGTGTGTGTGTGTGTGTGTGTGTGCGGAGGAGGCAGATCGCCCCAGGCGGCACTTACCTTTGGGGGCGGCACAAGGGTACAGAGCCCAGGCGCCCCGAGAGCCCAACACACCACTCGCAAAGGCTGCTCGGGGATGGGCTTGCAGCGCACCCAAGCTGCTGTGTCTCCCCTAACTGCCCTCTGGTGGCCAAGAAGGATGCAACAGGCACACACTGGCCCCTGTGAGCGGCACTGGGCTCTCAGGGTGCCTGAGCCACCACGTCCCTCCCAGCTGCCCTCGAGTTCTCCCGCACCTCTTCCACACACACTGGTCTTACCTTGAGTGCTCAGGTGTGCTGGCACTTCAGGATGTTCTGTCAGCTGCTGGCTTGGAGGAATGATAGGAGGGCTGAACGCATTTAACCAATCCCTGAAAAACACAATTTAAATAATTAAAGCTGGGGGTTGGGGATGTGCAGCTTATGTAGCAGCAGATATGGCTTTGTGTAACATGAGGCCTTTGAACATCCAACTCTTCCCCTTCCACCTTGCTACCTCCATTCCTTTCCACTGGTTCCAATTTGGCAGGGCAGTAAAATGATATGCTAATAATAAAATAATAATAATAATTTATTATTTATACCCCGCCCATCTGGCTGGGCTTCCCCAGCCACTCTGGGTGGCTTCCAACAAAATATTAAAATACAGTAATGCATCAAACATTAAAAGCTTCCCTAAACAGGGCTGCCTTCAGATATCTTCTAAAAGTCTGGTAGTTGTTCTTCTCTACCGAGAAGGCCCTCTGCCTGGTTCCCTGTAACTTGGCTTCTTGCAGTGAGGGAAGTGCCAGAAGGCCCTCAGCACTGGACCTCAGTGTCTGGGCTAAACGATGGGGGTGGAGACGCTCCTTCAGGTATACAGGCCCTAAGCTGTTTAGGGCTTTAAAGGTCAGCAACAACACTTTGAATTGTGCTCGGAAATGCTAATGTGCTAACAAAAATGGGAGTGAGAAAACCAATATTAGTGTTCCTTTTTAGGGAAGCTCGCTGTGTATCTCACTTTTTGTTTACTGTGCTTCATGGGCACGCAAGGATAATCCACTGTAACCACTGCTCTGTATTTGGTGAGACTAGCAAATTGTAGCCCAGGGAAAAAACCCAATGTTCTAAAAGGCACTGCTTCTTTAAGGTAGCATTTGACCCAGTCGGCAGAGAAATGCAACTTGAAGAAAATGCTTCTTTGAGAAAATGCTCTCCTGTGAAAATAATTTAATACTGACATTGTTTCAATATAGTGTGCAGCACTATTTAGAGCTGATTCAGCAAATATAGGAGCCAGGAGCTTCCAGAATTTAATCTCGAAACATTAGTTAAGAATCAGAGCCATAATAAACATGTATACTGGTTCCTTTTGTTATCGCTGCAAAGAGGCAGAGAACAATCACAGGTACCTCACCTCCAGCCAAACTCTAGAACGGCACTGTTATTGATTCAGGAGGTTGCTTGGGCCCCTTGAACTTTCAGAGAGATTGGGGATGTGGTATAAGAAAGGCTGGAGTTCGACAACAGGTAGTTCAAAGAGCTGAAGATATGGTATGAAAGAGGCACTCTGGTCAAACAGCTTTCCAGGTCTTTGTGGTGCTTGAAAAATAAATTCTTCCACTTTAAAGAACAGTTTTATTTTCAATGTAGGAGCGTGCTGATGGGAGCCCATTGTGCACCATCCCTCGCTTGTATCTACATGCGTTATTTTGATTGAGAATACAAATTAAAGAATGTTAGAATGATGTTGGACAGAAATTAAGTGGTTTCCAGCTGTAATGCCTTAAGAGATATGGAAAATAAGGTTTTGAAATAAGCAAAATGAATGGTGAGGATTTGCTGAATTAATAATTTGAATTGGAATATAAGAAAGGGAGGTATGAGGAGGTCCGGAAAATAAGTTAAAAGAAAATATGTAAAGGGAAATTCTATGTGTTTTTAGTTTTTTTTTCTTTTTTGTATTTTTGCATTTTTGATGTTTCTTTTCTTTTTGTTTTACAATGTATTATTCTGGAAAATTTCAATAAATATTTTATTAAAAAAAAGAGAATACATTTTGAGTGATTTGAACCCATTTAGGAAGCACTTATTGGCTTATTATCGTTTTATCGATGGTTTAATTTTTGTTTTGGACCAGGATATGTTCTTGGAATTTGACATTTGGTTAAATCAATGTGATACAGCTTTAAGATTTATTGGTAAAAAGAGTGAGGTAAGCGTCTCCTTTCTAGATGTTGAATTATTTTTTGTCACTGAACGTAATGAACGTATCATTAATTTACGTCCATTTTGCAAACCTACTGATAGGAATTCCTTACTTCGCTATCATTCTAATCACCCAGTCCAATTAAAAAATAGTCTCCCGTTTAGCCAATTTATTAGACTCAAAAGAAATTCTTCCCTTGAAACTGATTTTCAAAAAAACGCTGCATCCCTTTCCTCTTCATTAAGAGATAGAGGTTATCCGCAGGAAATAATTCAAACAGCCTTTGAAAGGGCTAAAATAACTTCTAGGCAGGAATTGATGGCACCAAAACCTAAAAACAAACAGGACAGGATTTTTGGTTCTATAGAGTACACTTGTTTATCTTCTTCCATTGAAACTGGTTAAGCGACATTGGCACATCATTTCCCATATTCCAGGCTGTGAAAATGTGCCTATTTTAAGCAAAAGGCGCACTAGATCGTTTAGGAACGTTCTTCCCCACACTGATCTACTTGAATATCATAATGATGACCCGCACATAACGTTGAAAGGGCATTATAGATGCGGTCATTGCACATGTTGCAGATTTGCTTTGCCCGTGAAATCATTTACCAACACAGTAAATGGGCGAAAGGTTGTCCTGCAGCAGTTTACAAATTGTTCTACAAAAAACTGTGTGTACTGTATCTGATGTGCTTGTGGGCTTCTATATGTTGGTAGTACTACTCGTGCAATCAGGTCTAGAATCTCTGAGAATAGGTCCAAAATATTCAATGCTTGTCTAGACACCCTGTTAGTCCAGCATTTCCAGCAAGGGGCTCACACTGAAAATGACCCGAGTTTCTTCATTCTGTTGACTTTAAAAAAACCTACCCTTTGGATCCGTTGATGTACGAAGAGCCTTGTTACAGAAACAGTACACACTAATATTTCAATTGGGAACCTTGTTTCCAAAAGGTTTGAATACCGAATTTGACCTTGGATGTTATATATAAATCAATTTTTGTGCCATTGTTTGCTTAGCAACAACAGAAGTGTTACTATACCCTCAACAATGTACAAATGTGATGATTGATTCCATTAACCTGTAATCTATTTAAATGTTTGTTATTACCAGTTTCAATATTTACTGTGACTGTGAGTTGTTCGTACGATCTTCTGTCTTGAGCGAACCGTGTTGAGTGATTAGGTAAGACACAACATGAGATGGTATTGCACATATTTTTTGGTCTTTCATTTACTGTAACTGGAATGCATTTTGTATTATTTAGCACTATTGACTGACTATTTGCTTGCTGCGAAACCTGGATAATATCTGGAGAACAGGTCTCATCAATTTGGCTCCATTTGACTATTTGTACCACTTTTACCGTGGGAGTGGTGAGGAGCTGTTTTCCCGCAACCGTGCACACACATATGGCTTTGCGCCTCCAGCAAAGTTTACACATAAGGCTTTGCACCTCCAGCAAATGACTATTTGAAGAACGCTTTCTCACAACCGCTCCTACGTATATGGATTTGTGCTTCCAGTGAACGACTATTTGAAGAACGATTTGTTTGTTCCAGCCGTGTACACAACCGGCATAGTAAAGAGAGAGACATTAGTTCGTTCTATGTTTATGCGTCTCCAGGCTTGGTTATGCACATTGCACTTTAATTTGCTCATTGTTTAATAGGTTTATGAGTTTACCTATTCTAGTAAAATTGTCCTTTATATTCATAAGCCAGTTTTGGTGTTGTTGGTTTGTTGTACAATCATTGTCATTACACCCGATACTTTTTGTGTATACCTTGAAATACATTTCCCCGTCAGCCCTAGTCAGCATGGTCAATGGTCAGGCGGGAATTGCAGACCAAAACATCTGGAAGGTACTAGGTTATGGAAGACCACTATACGCACTGGCCTGTAAACTAGTCTCATTGAGCCCAACGGGAATCAAGTTGTTTTCATTGATTTCTTACATTTACTGTTGAGTAGACATTCAAAGGATGGTAGTGTGGCTGTGAAAAAGCATGGTCTGTCGCACAAGCTGAGGGGCTATTTAAACTGGCAATATGGTCCCCATATCAAAAAAAAAAAAACCTCACTACGGCATTATTAGATGAAATTGTATCAGACTGCAGCTTAATGCTTGCTATATGCTCAGCATCAGAACACCTGCGTTGCACGCAGCTGGTCTCAGGTTCAGTCCCTGGCATCTCCAAATAAGGCTGAGAAAGACTCTCTGTCTGAAACCTTGGAGAGCCGCTGCTGGTCAGTGTAGATAACACTGAGCTATCTGCAGTGGTGTAGCGTTGGTTGCTTGAGCTCGGGACGGGTGGGTGCACTCCAGGTGGGGTGCACCTGCCCAGCTCTTGCTGCTGAAGCAACCCCACCCCCACTGGAGCCGTGCTGAGCTGCCTGTCCACCTATGCAGGGGGGAGCCCAGCTCACTAATGAGGCCCTTAGTGGGCACAGCAGTGTACCAGGCTGTGCTGTGCTGGGGTTGCATGAATGGGGGGACGGGGACCTGGTTTATAGTAAAGGTAAAGGGACCCCTGACCATTAGGTCCAGTCGTGACCGACTCTGGGGTTGCGGCGCTCATCTCGCTTTACTGGCCGAGGGAGCCGGCGTACAGCTTCCAGGTCATGTGGCCAGCATGACTAAGCCGCTTCTGGCGAACCAGAGCAACACACGGAAATGCCGTTTACCTTCCCGCCAGAGCAGTACCTATTTATCTACTTGCACTTTGACGTGCTTTCGAACTGCTAGGTTGGCTGGAGCAGGGACCGAGCAATGGGAGCTCGCCCCGTGGCGGGGATTCGAACCACGACCTTCTGATCAGCAACTCCTAGGCTCTGTGATTTAACCCACAGCGCCACCCGAGTCCCTACCTGGTATATACAACCTCAAAAATTGTGCCTGAGGCCATGGCCCTCCTGGCATACACAGCCCCTCCATGCCATGCCCCTGGCTAGGTGGACAAATGGACTGACTCAGTTTCAGGCCTCTTTCTATGTTCCTTTGGAACAGACATTGTCCCACAAAAGCTATCCCCCTTTACTATTTTATTTGTAAAACACACAGGCTCCTCTAACGATCTTAAAGCTCCAATCGTAGACAATGAGAACTAATGATAATAATCAGCTGAGTTACTGAACCAGTTATTAGGAGCCTGCAGAGTCTGCAGGAGCCTGACGACACTTGCAAGGCAGTGGGAATGTTTTCTGGGGAGAAGCTGAATGAAGATGAATAGGCAGACAGGCACGTTTTAGCGTGATTTTCAGAGATGGCCAGGACTAACAGCTACAGACACCCCTTCAAGATATAAATATCGCTGGAAATCAAGCACAGTGGCAAACTAAAGCCACACTATAGTGCCAACGTTTCTTTATCTGTTCCTCCAATATCTTGCCCATCAGTTCATGTGACAGCTATGTATTTCTGTCCCTTCCTCCCATTATGTATACTGTTATGGGCATCTGTTCACTGTGGAGTCCTTCCCATCTGCCAAAGCATCTGGATAAATGATACCATACTGTATTGATTTATTATCCCAGAACCATCCAAAAAAAGACTGTGAGGCTGGCATACACTTTCATTTCACCCCCCCCCTTTTTAGGCCTGCCTTAAACCGTGTGCCCAATTTCAAATCAACAGGATGAATCCAACCCTCTCTGAGCAACTCACCTCGGTCAGCCTGCTTTCTTAGCTTGCCACCCCATAGCCCACCCAGCTCCCAGGCTAAGAGCTGCTGCTTCAGGTCTCCCAGTATTTCAGGCAGCCTTCCAAAGCTGGATGTTGAAGTGGGCAGGGATGGGGGCAGAAATCTGGTTCAGGATTTGTATAGTAAAGTCCAGTGTGAGGATCAAATCACATGTGATGGAAATCAAAGGGTAGTTGTTGTTGTTTAGTTGTTTAGTCGTGTCTGACTCTTCGTGACCCCATGGACCAGAGCATGCCAGGCACTCCTGTCTTCCACTGCCTCCCGCAGTTTGGTCAAACTCATGCTGGTAGCTTCAAGAACACTGTCCAACCATCTCGTCCTCTGTCGTCCCCTTCTCCTTGTGCCCTCCATCTTTCCCAACATCAGGGTCTTTTCCAGGGAGTCTTCTCTTCTCATGAGGTGGCCAAAGTATTGGAGCCTCAGCTTCACGATCTGTCCTTCCAGTGAGCACTCAGGGCTGATTTCCTTCAGAATGGATAGGTTTGATCTTCTTGCAGTCCATGGGACTTTCAAGAGTCTCCTCCAGCACCATAATTCAAAAGCATCCATTCTTTGGCAATCAGCCTTCTTTATGGTCCAGCTCTCACTTCCATACATCACTACTGGGAAAACCATAGCTTTAACTATACGGACTTTTGTTGGCAAGGTGATGTCTCTGCTTTTTCAGATGCTGTCTAGGTTTGTCATTGCTTTTCTCCCAAGAAGCAGGCATCTTTTAATTTTGTGACTGCTGTCACCATCTGCAGTGATCATGGAGCCCAAGAAAGTAAACTCTCTCACTGCCTCCATTTCTTCCCCTTCTATTTGCCAGGAGGTGATGGGCCCAGTGGCCACGATCTTTGTTTTTTTGATGTTGAGCTTCGGACAATATTTTGTGCTCTCCTATTTCACCCTCATTAAAAGGTTCTTTAATTCCTCCTCATTTTCTGCCACCAAGGCTGTGTCATCTGCATATCTGAGGTTGTTGATATTTCTTCCGGCAATCTTAATTCTGGCTTGGGATTCATCCAGTTCAGCCTTTCGCATGATGAATTCTGCATATAAGTTAAATAAGCAGGGAGGGAGACAATATACAGCCTTGTTGTACTCCTTTCCCAATTTTGAACCAATCAGTTGTTCCATATCCAGTTCTAACTGTAGCTTCTTGTCCCACATAGAGACTTCTCAGGAAACAGATGAGGTGATCAGGCACTCCCATTTCTTTAAGAACTTGCCATAGTTTGCTGTGGTCGACACAGTCAAAGGCTTTTGCATAGTTAATGAAGCAGAAGTAGATGTCTTTCTGGAACTCTCTAGCTTTCTCCATAATCCAGCGCATGTATGCTTTCTTTCCTTATAAAAAGCCAGAACAAAACACTAAAGCAGCTACCCAGGGGATAGGACTTTGAAGGACGACCAACAAGGGCCATCTTATTGTTTCTACTGTGGTGGTTTCCTCAGTGAACACAGGCCCCTTCAAGCTGTTTTGGCCTCATTGGTGAAAAGGTACCGGGGGGGGGGGGGATGATAAAACATTGGGGGAAGAAATACAAAAGATGGATACAAGAGGTTGATGTACCCTCCTCCCCATCTGGCTCCCTTTTGGAGATTATAGGCTGGTTTTTCTTTTTTTAAAAAAGGAAAAAAAATGTCAGGGGAGTTTAACTCAAACTTCTTGTAATCACCACAACAGTTAAGTAATCCACCGCCATTCTCCTGGCTGCACAGAGAGAACCACAGATAATGGCTCCTCTAGGAAATGGCTGCAGAGGCAGCGTTTTGCTCCAGTAAATCACAAGATTTGTTGGGGAGACCTATAATTAAGAAGGGAGTTTGGGTTGGTTAATCCACAATTCCACATACTGTTTGCTTATTACCTTATTAGACCTGATCTACTTTGGGAAACTTGTTCTGCAGAAAGTTCCATATTAAGTCACTGCTTCTCAGGCTTTTTGAAATTGTCGACACTCCTGAAAGTTTATAGAATTTCAGGGCCAGACCAAGACATTTTCCTGCCTGAGGCGGAGGACAAAGGAGTGGTTCTTCCCCATCCCATGTACAGAAGGGAGAGGAATGCTACTTCAACACTGGCAATGATGCACAGTCTTCTACTTGTTCCCTACATGTGCAGACTAAGTTAAAAGGTGCAGCGGAGGCTATCTGGTATGCACAGATGTGTCCTCCACGCGCTCAGTTATGCTTTCCTCACCTTTAGCATTTGCTGCCTGCCCCATTCTGCCTAATGGTAGGGCTGGCCCCATGGATTTGCCTTGCCTTCCTTGGACTTAAAGCTCTTTGAGTATTACTTGCCTAGCTCCTGTAACCTCAACAGTACTTCCTTTCCCTCATCCCAGCTCCTCACCCCGCCCTCCCCAACCTATACACAGGCTTGTCACTCATTTCCTTTTGTAAATGAATTGTCTACAAGCAGTAAGCAACATTATGAGTGTCCTTTGCCCATAATTTCTTATAAGAAGGAAAAATCCCCCAATCCAATTATTTTACATGGATCACAAATTTACTACATTTGTGGAAGGGCCATAGCTCAGTGACATATATCACACTTTGTACATAGAAAGTCCACAGTCCAATGCCTAGTCTAGTTAAAAAGTACTGAGGCAGCAGTTATATGAGAGAGACAGAGAGAGATGTCCCTGAGGCCCTGGAAAGCCATTGTCAGTCAGAGTAGACAGCACTGGGTTGGTTGGTGAAATGGTCTGTCTCTGTTTAAGGCAACTTCACATGTTCATATGTTGTTATTTTAATATAATGAAGTAAATGCTACACTTTCTGATATGGTGAAATTTACATTACAACTACCAACTTCACAGCCCTTCCATGTCAGGGATATTTCTCTTCTCGCAGGATAAAGTTTGACACAATGTGGGGATAGGGGCTGTGTGAAACTTTAAATTGGTCTTTACTAGGAGCGCTTGTGCTTTTCTTAAAGAGTGATGGATGGAGGGTGCAACAAAGACCTTGATATTCTTTGCCCTAAAAATGGGGCTGTATGTAATAATAATTTATTATTTATACCTCGCCCATCTGGCTGGGTTTTCTGGGTGGCTCTCAATCAAATATTAAAAACACAGTACAGTATTAAACATTAAAAACTTCCCTAAACAGGGCTGCCTTCAGATGTCTTTGCTTATTTCTTTTGACATCCGATGGGAGGGCGTTCCACAGGGCAGGCGCCACTACCGAGAAGGCCCTCTTCCTGGTTCCCTGTAACTTCACTTCTTGCAGTGAGGGAACCGCCAGAAGGCTTTTGGAGCTGGACCTCAGTGTCCAGGCAGAACGATGGGGGTAGAGACGTTCCTTCAGGTATACTGGGCCGAGGCCATTTAGGGCTTTGAAGGTCAGCACCAACACTTTGAATTGTGCTCGGAAACGTACTGGGAGCCAATGTAGGTCTCTCTGGACCAGTGTTATATGTGCCAGGTTAAAAAGTGGCAACCCCCTGCCCTAATACTATCATTTCTCCACCAGCAGGAGATGACTCACAGAGTTTGTGACCCCCTACCTGCCAAACAGCAAACTCTGTGGACTTGCCATTCTTTAGTCTTTGCCTACACAAATGTCTACAGGAGATGATGAACATCTGTTTTCACCTCCCGGGTGGTTACATGATTGTGCAGTGTTACACCTGAGGTTTATTGATAGTGTGACCCTAGATTGCCATCACACAGGAACATAGGAAGCTGCCTTATGCCAAGTCAGACCAGGGCTACATCTAAGAGAGTCCTGTTGACTCCAACCCTACTGTGTCTTCCCATGCTTTCAGACAGGGAATCTTTCCCAGCCCTAACTAGAGAATCATGCATGCAGCATTTTTGCTGTGGCCCTTCTCCATGGTCTGACTCAATATGGAGATATCTCGTATTTACAGAATGATATCTTACAGTTTTGTTTTTTGGTGCTTATTCTGCTTTCTGGCAAGCTAGGCTGATTCCCTATAAGATTTGCTCCCTGCAGAAAATCTTGGCAGCCATCGAAAATGCTGTGGCAGATAAAACCTGCCATTGGCTTGCCATCTCTCCGTTGGCTCCTTTGCCGCTAGTGCAACTGGATGTTGCTTCCACATCATCTGCTGCTGGTGTATACACACAATCTGGGGCGAATCTAAGGACAAATACCTGCTCCTTCTCAGCCAAGATGGGGGGGGGGGGGGAAGAACCCACTCTAATATTCTGCCTCAGCAAACAAAACTGGTGATGTGGAAATCCCACAAACTTCCATTGTGGATTTTGGGAAGGGTGTTTATTGAATTTTTCATAATTTCAAAACAAAACAAATTCCTTCCAGTAGCACCTTAAAGACCAACTAAGTCAGTTCTTGGTATGAGCTTTCGTGTGCATGCACACTTCTTCAGATACACATGCATGCACACGAAAGCTCATACCAAGAACTGACTTAGTTGGTCTTTAAGGTGCTACTGGAAGGAATTTGTTTTGTTTTTTCATAATTTCAGTATGTGCCACAATAAACGTGAACTGCTTCCCTCTCCTTATCACTCAGTACTGTACTTTTCTCAGACCCCAAACCGTCAATCAGCTATGAGAATAAGAAGTAGCTGTGTGCACACAAGCTTTCCCAGACGGTGCCTGTAGCTGTTATGAGTTTGCAGAGGGCCTTCTCGGTAGTGGCGCTCACCCCGTGGAACGCCCTCCCTTCAGATACAAGGAAATAAACATCGACCGGACTTTTAGAAGACATCTGAAGGCAACCCTGTTATCGGGATTTTTTTTTTTTAAAAAATAATTCTTTATTGATTAAAAAATTTACATGTCTATACAAACATCTCTTAACAGGTAGAAAAAAAGAAAATTATATAAAAAAGAAAATTTATAAAGAAAGAAAGAAATAAAGAAGTAACAGATAAGAAACAAAGAAATAAAAAAAAAGGACAAAGTTATTTACATAGTAAAAGTACTCATTGAAACATTGTGTCAATGTATCAGGAATTTTAAAATTATAATATTTTACAATTTTTTATTAAGCCGCCCAGAGTGGCTGGAGAAACCCAGCCAGATGGGTGGGGTATAATAATGATAATGATGATGATGATATAATAATAATGATGATAATAATAATAATAATAGTAAGGAAATGTCAATCAGTATGTAGGTACTTCTAAGTGAGCAACAATACCTGACAGAGGTGTTTGAGGATGGTTAGTGCTGGGTACAATTAGTGACTATATTAACAGAAGACACTAAATATGAATAGCTGCAAACATCTACTGCATATAATGGCTACGCTACACACTTCATGGGTCTACTTTGTCCAGGCAAACTTGAAACTTAATATGATTATTCCGCTTCTTCTTTAACACAGCATATTGCCATCAGAGGAGCCCTGTTGGATCAGACCAAAGGCCCCTCTAACCTAGCATCCTGTTCCCCAAACTGGCCAACCAGTTGCCTCAGGGAAGTCCACACGGAGGGCATGAAGACAACAGCCCTTTGCGGCTGTTGCCTCCGAATCTGGAGATTCTGCCTAACCCTCATAACTAATAACCACTGACAAGATACTTTTCCCATGGACTTCTCTAATTGGCCTTTTTACAGGCATCTAAGCGAGCGGCCATCATCCCATCTTGTGGCAATGAATTCCAGCAATTAATTCTTCGTTTAACATGGGCAATAAAATAAATCCTTCCCTGTCAGTGGGAATCGGCACAGACATGCCTAGGGGGTTCTTAGAACGGAGAGGTGGATGCTGGAAGGATTTGAAGAGCTCACAGTATGTGTACAGGTGAAGAAAGTGCTTTGAACATTTAAAAATGATTCTAATTATCTGCATGACAGGTAATGCTTCTTTCTGCCCACCTCAAACCCAGTCCGCTACGCCTCCTCTACCTCCATTCTGCTTAACAATTTGTACTACTATCTCCCTGATAAGGTTGCTTTTTTAAATCCCAAACTCCCCACCCCCCACCCCAGAAACCCTGCATATGGGCCATTATTTGCCCATATCCACAAATACAGAACAAAAACAGGGGAAACAACAAGAATTTCCCCCCATCTACCAAATCACATTCTTGAAAACCCACAACAGGTAAGCAATTATACGTCACTTCCTCTATATATGCCTGCAGGGTCACAAAATAGAGGGATATTTTTGGAGCCGTTCAATTTGCGCTTGCAAGTTTTACCAAAAGTTATCGTAACTGTGAATCACTACCAACTTAAAAAAATTAAAATAAAATAATGAACAATATATTTATCTTTGAAGATAAAAGACATTAATCAAAAGCTGCCATCTAGACAGGGCACAATGTGCGTGCTCTCCCAGGAGCTCTGAGCCTTTTTTAAACTTTGAAAACCTCAGCTTTAAAATAAAATAAAATAAATGCTACCAGACCATATGACTATAGAGATAGATTTGACATTATGGTAGCTATGAAGTCGTGCAAGATTGGAAATATCACAAGAAACCTGGCTTTATTATGCATTTCAACTCTAATGATCTCAACATTTCAAAGGGCTGGCTCACCTGCATCGTATCTGGGAGTTATAATTCTAAATAGGAGTATGGTAATGTGTCATCAAGCATTGTTTGGTGTGAACTACAGTCATGGAAAGCAAATACTAATTATGTCAACTACAAGCACATAAAATCTGTAGTTAGGTAAGGCCACCAACTTGAGATGGATTTCCGATACAGTCCTTAGTGGTACATTTGCTGCCCATCTTGCTTTAAAGTTTAAGGGTAGAATCCACCAGGAATTTCTCTTGCACAAATCCAATAAAGAATGTATACGATGTGCACAAGAACACACATGGTGATACTGGGTAAGGTACATCCCTTTCAGTGGGGCTTGCACAAGACAGGCTCTGCTGGATAATGATGCCATCAGCCAATTACACAGAAAAATGCACCCTTTTACCATTCTTTCTCCCAATGCATTTTTAAAAAAAGAATGGCAAAACTCTCTTTAAAATAGGTTATCAAAAAACCAAAAAACAACAAAACAAAACAAAACACACATGCACACACATCTGCGCCAAGATCTTATCTGCCGAGTTTCCGCAAAGATCTGCAGTTGATGGATAAACCACGGAAAAAGCCGGTTTATCATGGAAACATTGACAGATGCTCTATTCTGGCAGCCAAGACAAGTGTTAGGCACACTGCCTCTTAAGTTGCAACAGCTTTCTAGCAAGTGCTTCAGAACGTGCATGTGTGCAGGGGAGAGACAGCGAAAGGTGGGGGCACACAACTTAAAAAAATATATACAGTTCATTGCCAGGATAGATAGGGCCATAGGAAGCTGGTTTCTACCAAGTCAACCCATTAGTCCAGGCATGTCCAAAGTCTGTTTTGGGGGCCTAATCCTGGCAGCTTATTTCCTGGGGTAAAATCCTTAAAAACCCTCAACAACGTCAATCCTAAAAAAGGTTGGCTCCTTGGTCATCCGTCACAGCCCTTCACTTCATCAAATTTGGCCCTCTTTGAAAAAAGTTTGGACACCACTGCTTAGTCAATCTGTCTCAGCAATTATGTGCTTTGGGTGAGTGGCAGTGGCTCTGCAGGGTTTCAGACAGGGCGGGGGCTTTGTCAACAATACCTGGAAATTCCAGGGACTGAAACTGGTATCCATGCCCTGCACCCCACCCCCCACCAGCAAGCCCTATCCTGATTCCTGAAGGAAGATAAGAGAACATATTGTGTACGATCTCAGGTGTCAGGCTTGTAGCCCAGTGGGCATTGCCACCAGTCTTAATAATAATAATAATAATAATAATAATAATAATAATAATAATTTATTTATACCCCCCCATCTGGCTGGGCTTCCCCAGCCACTCTGGGTGGCTTCCAAAAAAATATTAAAATACTGTAATACATCAAACATAATTTATTCCTGGGCCTGTTTCAACCAAGGCAGACTTCTTACACGGAAAGCATTTCTGTATGACAAACAGCACACTTGCCTGCGTGTGCACTTGCAACCCTTGGCAATCAACATGTGACAATCTAACATGTTTCCTACACTAACTGAAGAAAATACTTTGCTTCTTTAAAAAAGGGAGCCAGTTTTATCTTCTCAAAACAGCAAAAAAAAAACCCCTCCCAATCCTAATCAAGGATTTTGTTTAATTAGAGACACACTCTCATTATGTTATCAGAGCCTCAAGCAAAATCAATATAATCAACATGCAAAAGGAGCTATCTATGGGTTTCCTGATAACAGAAGTTAAATGCAGGAGCCTGTGTGACATTGGGATTGACATTGCCTAAAGAACAGAGAGGGTCGTTTTATAAGGAGTCAAAGTTAAGTTCACTTGAGGCTGGATTCACTGTTTAGGTAACATCAACTTCGTTGGACTGGTCATGTTGTGCGGATGCCTGACGATTGTCTTCCAAAGCAACTACTCTATTCCGAACTTAAAAATGGAAAGTGTAATGCTGGTGGTCAACAAAAGAGGTTTAAAGACTGTCTCAAGGCAATTTTTTAAAAATGCAGTATAAACACTGACAATTGGGAAACACTGGCCTGCAAGCGCTCTAATTGGAGAACAGCCTTTACCAAAGGTGTCATGGGCTTTGAAGACACTCAAACGTGCTAAGAGGAAGGCACGCTTGGCAAATCCATACCATGATCAACTCCTGCCCGGAAACCAATGTCCCCACTGTGGAAGGACTTGTGGATCCAGAACTGGCCTCCACAATCACTTACAGACTCATTGTTAAAACCGTGCTCATGGAAGACAATCTTACTCGGCTACGAGTGATCACCAAAGAATCTCCACTGAAGGGATTAGGACATCAAGTTATGAGCTGGCTACATAGAAAAAGGGATGCAGTCTGTGTGGAAGAGCTACCTTTGTCAGGCTGAACCTCCTTCCACACCAGACATACTTGTACATACGCATTCTTGTGGAGCGTTCCATAATGGAGCCTGGAATGCCTTGCAAATTTTGTTGAGCGTGCAGAGACCACCAACACATTCTACAGGGTGATGACTTGATGTGGTGTAATGTTGGGGCCCACTGCGCATGAACACAGTCCCAACATGGTGCTGGGACATCCCTGCGACTGGTGGCTTCCCCAATGAAAACCAACAGATGCCAGTTCACTTGGGGCAATCATCAAATGCATTTAAAAGCAGATTTGGGCTGGATGGAAGCATACCTGCTGGAAATGTGATAATAACGATGAGCTATGGTTCATGGGGATTAGGAAGTTCCCATCCCTTTCTTGTATCTAATTGGCTTTTGCCCAACTTTCCATTCCTTAGACCCGTTTTTCTCTCCCTCTGCTCTCTTAGTCTTCTTGCTTCTTCCAGTCCAACGTTAGATCTCTTGCTGTCCATTGGTTCATAATACCGCAGGCACTCAGTGCCCCCATTTGCTTTCTCTTGGTTCCTCCTCCTTTCCTAGATCCCAGACCATCCTGCTCCAGCTTCCTTTCTGCTGGGTTTTCTTTCCTCTACACCGGCTTCCTCCTGTTGGAGCCTCCGTACAACCGAGCTGTAATGGCTACTCCATATGCTGTACCTTCAGAACCCCATCCAGGCTCTCCTCCGACGGTGATTAACGACCTAAGCCTTTGAATGAGACTTCAGGCACGCTCTCCATTGCGCAGAGTACTCAGACAGCAGCAGAAGGAGCCAGAAATATGTGCTACATTGCTACTTTATTTCTAACTACACAAGACAGAAAAGAATATGCGTCTGCTCTCTGTGAGAGACAGGAAACAACAGAACAGAGAAACAGGAAACCAGTAACTTCAACATCCATCTCCCGTCTCCCGTGAGACTTCCAACAGTGTGGAATGTCAACAGAGTCTTGTGACTCCAAGAACTGCACAGTGGCATAACAGAAACCTAACACCTCCATCACCTCTTCCCTCCTGCTCTTTGCTTCTGCCAGTTATCTGCATTGGCTCATGTCTCTATTCCCTTACTAAGCTAAAGGCCAGTGACAGGAAACCTGTGGCCCTCTAGATGCTGCCGGATTACAAATCCCATAATTCATGACTCTTGGTCATACAGATTGGGTATGATGGGAGTTCAACCTCATCTGGAGGGCCACAGGTTCTTCTTTCCCGCTATTACCACCCTTAAAGAGATTTCCAGTTGTGCAAATTGGTCCAGACCGAGGGCAAGGTTTGGATAAATGACTGCTGATAACAGAGAGAGATGTCTGCATAAACAGCCTTGATGTGATTTCTTCCAACAGAAGGAACATATTGGGTGCTGTTCCCCAGGTGACAGGACAGAAACCCCCCTCCCCAGAACAGCATATGACACACTTTTCCTTCCCAGACTTCACTTTTACAGCTGGTAATGTTAGGAGGAGTTGGACTAACAGACAGACAGAGAGTTATGAGTGTGGGAAATTAGATAGATAGTGATAGCAGTCTTTATTCACCAGAACATTAATTGATTCTGGAGCAACCCATCATATGAGGTTAATATGCATAATAGAATCTGTGGTGTCAAGTTCAACATTTATATGCAACTGTTCAGACATGATAAAGGACTCTAAAGCTGCACATCTGTTTGTATATTCTAATTAAGGTATATTAGCATTGATCAACTAGGTACCATATATAAATCAATACAAGGTGACCTAGGTATTAAAAACACATAGTTTTAAAGGAGCCTTGGAGCATATGATAAATGAACATTTAAAGTTTGCTCTTGGGTTTCTTTTTGTAAAACAAACAACCTTCCCTGTCTTGCTAATAGTCTTCATAATTTGCAGAACTGTCATCTTCCTTTCTGTGCACGCAGGCAATAAGGAGAAAACCTATTTCCCATTGACAGGAACGAAACTTTGCTGCAGGTATTGTGCCTCTAGCATGTACCCAGTTCACGAAACCTTTGTTCAGTTCAAAAGCGGGCACAGCTACACATGTGCATCCTTTGAGTATAAAGAGCTGCTCTCTTCATTGAAGTGAACGGAGAAATCTGATGGTGCAGAAAATCCATACATGCACTGGAACACACCCAGGGCTCTGGAGTAGGGCGTTGATATTTAAAAAAACTATGCATAAAGTTGATAGCCCATATGCCTAAAATTTATTAACAGGAAGGAATAAAGAGAGTTTCTAGCTCATTAGTCTTGATAAAACCCTTGTATTCTGGAATAGTCCCTACCAGCTTCCAGAAATGCTTCCTTAGAATTCTGAGTTTCAGGATGACATGCTGTACCTGTGTAAGACCAACAAGGAGTCTTGTGTCAACTTAAGGACTAGAGAAATGCATGCCCCTGAATATCAGTTGTTGGGGACCATGAGTGGGAGAGTGCTAATAAGCTCATGTCCTGCATGTGGGATTCTCATAGGTATCTGCCTGGCCACTGCAGGAGCAGAGTGCTGGACTAGTGGGCCTTTTTGCAACTGGGCTCTACCGATGTGCTGAAATCTAATGAGGCACAAGCTTTCATGGGCCGGGGCCCATTTCATCAAATGCATCTGGACAGAGAAATCGGAAATGACATTTCAGGTTGCCACTATATGCTAATGGTACCTATAGCTTACACCAAGGACAGATAACTTTATCAACAATAAATGTAACCCACAAATTTATAAACTGTTAGCATGCCGGGCGAAAGGTGGTCTGTATGCAGAAGCATATCCAACTCCCATTTGATGCAATCTCTTGAAAGATAAAGTTACTTGTCCCTTAGCTGAAAGAAAGGATCACACTCAGCTTCTTTTATATTTGCCCTCTTATTTGTAGGTACCTGTTGCAGCCATCTTTTAAAGCTACTTTCCATAGGCATGAAGGACAGAAACTTACCTTTTATCTCAGGATTCGACTTGCATTTTGGAGTACATGGAATTCTCTTGGACTGCATGTGCCCTGTGCCTGAAAGCATCTAACACTGAAAGCAGTGCTTTTGTTTTTAAAATAGCCTTACAGGGGAAAAACAAACCCTATAGCAAGATATGCTGGGATGAGCAGTTTAGGCTACAGCAGACCCCCAGCTGAGCTGGGAGGTTCCTGGCACAGCTAGGCTACACGGGCTTAACCACCTCAAATAACCACAGAGCCCTCAAATAACCACCTCAAATAACCACAGGATAAAGGGGTGTGGTGGGGTCAGGACCTGCCATGGGAGGTCCAAAACCCATCTAGCTTCGCTATGTGACCTGGCAACCCAGTGTATATTAAGCCAATAAAAAGGGTGGTGTAACTCAAACTCTCTTTAAAGGCTTGTTTTCTCTCTGCGAGGCTTAGGCTGGTTCATCCAGCAGTAGCTCTGCTCCTGAAAGGAGTCTGGATCTGGCACACTTTATTCCGGCTTACTTTATGCCATCTTATTGTGTATAAGATTGCTCCCACAATCGCTTACATCAAAAGGTGAAATAAAACTGAATAATGCTTCACAATAAGTTCCTAATTCAGAGAACTACTTAACTGCACCCATGCCCAAGTCTAAACAAACAGAATCCTATAATGAATGACAAGATGTATATGGAAAAAAAGGAAAATTATATTAAAAAATGTTGTTACCTATCTGCATGGGGAACAGTAAATTCACGGAAACCAAACAAAAGTGTGTGGAGGGGACTACACAATTGTAATATGTAAACACCTTTCCCAGGGCTTTAAATTGCATTAAAAGTTTGCATTTTTGTAGGGGGACATATATTGTTTAAAATTATTTTAAGGTCAAAACTTGCAACGTGTTGATGATTTAAAAATGCGAGGCGAGAATGACATTATATTACTCTTCTAGAGTGTTATTGTAGTGTTAAAATATCATTAAATCAGCACAAACCAACACTTATCATTTCCTGCACATTTTTCACAGTAAGCTGCATTCTGACTATGAGTAATCTGTTAATCTGTTCTTTGCCTCACAATCCGTCAAAGTGACAGATTCATTCCATCCCTAATACATAATATCTTCATTTACTGTATGCGCCTTACAGGAAACTCTCTCTCTTTCTTTTTTTGCTAGCACTGAGATTTAGAAAATCGCAAGCAAATACACAGTGTCACAATCCTTGCTCCTGCCTCTTTCTGCAGCACTTCAGAAAGTCCAGCCAACTAAATTTCAAGTGCTGTTAATCTAAGCAAAGATTTCTTCACGTCCAGCATTTTTAATAGCTTGAAACCACAACCCTCAGACCGTTTAGCCCTAAAATCCCTTTGAATTCACGAGGGGCTGTTTTTGTACTTTGAAGGAATTGGATGCATGCAGCCCAGATAACTGAAGAGGAATATTCCACAGGGACATCAAACAGTGAATGAACACCTCCTGATAATTGAGGCACCAAATGATCACTCGCATGTGTGAAACGGCCATCACAAATCAAATACCACACTGAGAACTTGCACAGCACCTGACATCAGCTCCGACGCGGTCGGGGACACAATCATGTTCATCAGTTTAATTGGTAGATTCATCAACTAAAACTTTAGCTGATTAACCAGTAGGAGGGAAATTTTAATTGGTAGGGCTGGAAGTTAGGGGGACGCTTTTCTTTTGGGGGGCGCTGGTGGTGTTACGGAACAAAAAGAAAACATTCTCTGTGTTATAGACACTCCCCATGTGGTTCACCACAGTCTTCTGGAAATACTTCCAGTACTGTTCAGCAGGATTTAATAATGTGAGAGCTGGTCCTTATGCACTGATAATCAGCCCTCTAAATATACACTGCTACTTGCAAATAGCAAAGCGAAATGGGAGCTGCAGACTTCTTATAGTATTTAATAAATGTATACACCGCCTTTCCCCACCATTGAAGGCATGGGGTTACCAGCAGAAAGCACTGACCATAGAAGTTACCTTCAGCAAGACATCTGCACCATATGCTCTAAGAACATATACTGGGGCTCATATATCAAGGATGCAGAGGGGTGGGTTAATTGTAGACTGGTTCATGGGTTGCTTTGATGCTTCTGCATCATGCAGCTTGAGTGCACACTACTGCATGCCAGCATGGATGAACTACATCATGAGGCACTAGGTCTACTTGGGAAAAAGCCTAAGTGGTGTCAGTGTGGGGTGGGAGAACTTGTGACACTCTGTTAGATGGCCATCTCAACAACTTTTTGTCTTGCCCTTCTGTGAGCTGGTTGGCCCTATTTGGCAGGGGAAGGAGGGTGGAATATTTTTCAGTCTAAAGACTCATTTTACAAGCTTATTACAAACAGATGTGTGTATCCCCTCATGAGAAGGCAAAATTGGTAGGTCATTGTTATTTTAGAGAGAGGGGGAGTATACACGCTGTCTATGCATTCCTCAACTATGACCATACAATTCTCATTGTGTCTTCTGTGCATTTGTTACTGGAAATATATTGCTATAAGTTTGGGAGGGGGCAGATTCTCTGTAACCCCTAGATAAAGGGTTAGAATTTGAGCAAACTCATACATTCATGAGTCAAGCAAAGTTTGGTTAAAACTATGCCAAGTGCTGTTGCATTATAGTTTAGGATTATTAGCACAGCCAGCTCACATAGCTAGCTGGGGATAAGCCATTAACAGACAAATGTGCTGATTGCTGGTCACTAGCACATCAAAAATGGGTCCTTGGGTCTGTGCAAAACTGGGGTTGCCAAGGCTACTGTTGGTGAAAAGTATACTGCTTTGGTCCCAAGCTTGCTGAAGCTATGAAAGGGGTGATGAGAAACACTCTAGGGATATAATGTTCTGTACCCCCTCCACTGCAGACTTCCAGGTGTAAAAATAGGTTAGTGGACCATATTTCTTAAAGACATCAGCCTTCAGTGTGCTTCAATCTTTCCAACACAACCCTGGGTAAGTGCCTGGGACCCCTGGAATCTCAGGCAGCAGCTCGGCGGAGATTGGGGTGAGGTGTAACAATAGCTGCACTACAGATTTAACATGTTACTTGGAGGTGTTATGTGATGAAGCTGGGAACCACTGTCAAAGATCTCTCAGCATCCTCGTTGCACCACAATTTTCAGGATCCTTTGAAGAAAATGATGTGTTGTTTCTAGGCCAAGTTACTTAAGCTCCAGTGAAATGCATAGTACAATCATGACTTAGATCTAATTTCCTAATATGAAACCAATGGGAATTATCTGTAGCTAACTTAGTCAGGATTCAGTCCTAAACTGGCTTCAACCAAAAGAAGCTTGTGGCACAGAATTGCCCTATGGCTGTAGTTCAGTTAAGACTTGCAGGCAGAAGTACATTTCCCCCACTTACAGTTATGGAAGTTGAAGAATCATAGAACTGTAGAGTTGGGAGGGACCCTGAGCATCATCTAGTCCAACCCCTGCAATGCAGGAATGTGCAGGTGACCCGTAAGGGGATCGAACCCACGACCTCGGCATTATCACCACCACGCTCTAACCAACTGAACTAACTGTAGACTCGTGAATTCTTTCATTGATGCTTGCTACTGGGGTTCCCATCCCATGTTCATTGTGGAGGCTTTGGACTGAGGATTTAAAGTGTGATTTTATGTATACGGATATTTTATAACTATATTGCAGCATTAGCTTGGTGACAATATAAATGGTGCCAATGAAGAAAAAAACAGCCCCATGTTTTATTACCTAATTTAACAAAAGCAGCAGCAGCAACAACAAAACCCCTGTCCTGTCCCTTTTGCAAACTTTGATTCATGTGTTTATCAGCTTATTAGCTATATAAAAATTGCATTAAAGAACTTGCACAGGGGAAAGGAGATACTCGGCAAGATTCCTCCATATTCTCATTTCATCTCAGTCAAACAGGCGATAATGAAGCGTATCAGTTATGAGCTGTCAGGCCCTAGATTTGCTTGTCTGCTGCTTCATATGCCCACACATTTAACAAAGTGTCAATTAGCTGTTTCTTTTCTCTTTCACTCTCTCTCTCTTTTTTTTAGTGAAAAGCTGAGCACAAGCAAACCATTCATTTTAGGAATTATGTTTGAATGCTTCAGCAATTCATAAAACACCTGAAGCTGTCTTCTAATAACCAGCTGCCTCACGTTTAACAAAGCTTGCTTTCTCTCTTGCGGGCCTGAGCCTGAGAGCCTTCTGCTGCCTTGTACTATAGATTGCCACCCATTTATTCTTAATGGATGACTAGAGAACAGGGGGCTAGGAAAACAAGCAAAATCAATGGACAACAGAGTCAACAGAACAATATCTTATGTTAGCATAATCAGATCAGCTATATGCAGCTTGCAGAACTTCTGCCTTCTGTACAGCAATAGTCATGCTAGTAACTCACACGTGCTCATTGCCTTTATTTATTTATCAGTGCTGATTTTACTGTCAAAACCTAAAGCAGAATGTGCTAGAGACTGTACTCTCAGTTCATTCACGGCAGGAGTGAGACCCAACAAGCCAGACAAGTACTTGATGGGAAAGGCCACACAATCTTATGCAATGCATATATTGAGGGTTCCCTGGTGGGGGAATCTGAAAAAGGTTTAAGAACTACTGCCCTGCAGCATAGGCCTGATTTCCACATGAGTTAAATGAGTTTTGTGTTTTTATTTTGTATTTTTATGCTGTGGAAGACAGTACACAAATTTAATAAATAAAATAAAATAAAGCATGACTGCTCCCTTGATCGTAGTGAATCAACAGACTGAAGTTTCAGGACTACTCTCAAGTACGATCAGAGTCGCTTTCATGCATTCGTTAACAGGATAGAAAAGGTGTTCCTCATACATGCCAAGTTCTTTGCAGCATCCACAATATGTCATTGGCATCAAAATAGCAACTGGATCCCCCCCCCCATTTAATCTGGATTCACCCTTTTGGGGGGATATTCTATAAGTAAAAAACCCTATTGCAATGACCTTTGGAAATGAAGTCACTGGAAACACTTACAGCTAGCCTAAACTATTGGAAAAGCAGTTGTTTTCAAACTTATAGACAACCATTACCGTATCTCTATCTGTTAAGGAACTTGTGTGTGTGTGTGTGTGTGTGTCAAAGGCTCTACAAAGTGTTCCAGCGAATATGTTCCTTTAGGTGGGCACTGGAAGTGAGCTCTCTGGCACCTCTAGCACAACACTTTTTCTGTGGCTATAATCCGCTAGGGAAGGTTGACACCAGTAGATTAACCATATTTCTGGAAAAGTTAAGAGTTCCTCTGGACTCTTTACAAATTTTGAAGTAACTTTGGAGTAGGGAGCCCAATCAATAGGGCCTGCTTCCATGGGAAATCTGTTTTCGTAGGTCTCACATTCAAACTCACTTGAAAACAGGGATCCACTGTTTTCAGTTTACCATTCCTTTTCTCTCCCCTTCTCTTTCAAAATATGTTTAAATGGCTTTCCATGATATTCTTTTGCATTTCATAACACGACTTATGCAATGACTTATGCTAAATAAATGTTTTGAATACATCACATTCATATCAGAGAACAGCTTCTTCTAGCTGGCTAGAGAGGAAGCAACATAAACTACCGGTATCTATTCCTCAAGTGTCCAGTGTCTAATAACTTCAGTGTAGCTAGAATGCTGCTCAGATGTAGTTTTTTAAACATTAAATTCCTGTTTGTTTTTTTCCTGCACCAGACGAATTTGGGTATGAACCCACACAGAGCACAAACTGATGTTGCTTTCACAAATGGTACCAAGGACATACTTTTGTCTACCACTATGCCCCCCCCCCCCCAGTTTGTGAACAAAGTTAATGTGCCAACTCAACACAGGAAGCAGCCATTTCTATTGGAATGGAAAGGGTTGTGTATCCATGCTGGTCACTGAAGGCTACTATGGCAAGTACTAGCCTATTAGCAAGTTAGTTGTATATAGAAGAAGTAGTCAGGCTAGCAGCTTTTGTGGGCTTATTTAAATAAAGACTGGTGTAGATAAATTACATGCCTACATTGGTTTTATATTTCTTTAGCTATTGGTTTTATACTTCTTTAGCTATGAAGGTGTCCATCATAACATAGTAAATAATAGTTTAGTTTTACCGGTAATTTAGTAAATCTGTTAGGAAAGGGGATTAAGGATCTCTCTATAATTCTCAAAGTTTCCCAAGAAGGAGAAATAAACCAATACAAGACTTTAGTGTGGATATGCCAAAGGGTATGATATCCTTCTCCCCCATGCCATATAAATTACTCAGATGACAAAGTCTCCAAACTATTAGAGACAATTCTGATCCACTATCTTCTTTATTATCCTACTTCTTTTGATGCATGAGCTGGGCTGATGAATACAGTGGAACAGTACTAATTCAGATTAATGGTTGTACACCCCTGTTGCAAATTATTGAATTTTGTGAATTAGTGAACAAGCCCAATATAAAAGTAAAGTACATTTTGTGATACATTATTGCTGCTCGCTTATTTTGGCATTTGCAAGATAATTCTCTGATACTTCATAACATCGTGTAGGCTGTTGCATATGATTAATGAAGTTATATGACCTCACTCATCTAATGAATCATAAAAATGAATATGCCTTTTTGGTATAGCTGAATTCATTTTTTTTAATGTACACATTCAACCTTGAGCTGTTCTGCTATTAAATCTTTATCACTCCCCACCCCCCAGTAGGGTTGATTTCTCAGCTCAGATTGTAGGTGAGGCTCTCGTGAAATATAAATAAATGCTTATTTATATATTTGCTGTACAATGTTTTTAAGGGACCTCGTTTTGGCAAGAACTCTTAAGAAGATAGTAAACATTAGGAAATGTTTTATTTGGTCCTTTGTACACCATAGGAAAAAAGTGCTCTAAAGAGAGTTGCTAGGTGTAATATTTAATAATAATAATAATAATAATAATAAATTTTATTTATATCCCGCCCTCCCCAGCCGAAATCGGGCTCAGGGCGGCTAACAACACTGAAATAGTGCAACATTATAAAAACATTATAAAAATTAATTAAAATCAAAATTGATGGCAACCATAAACTAAAGTTTTGTAAAGATTGCCAAAGGAGGGAGTCAGGCTGCGCCCTGACCAAAGGCCTGGCGGAACAGCTCTGTCTTGCAGGCCCTGCGGAAAGATGTCAAATCCTGCAGGGCCCTTGTCTCTTGTGAGAGAGCGTTCCACCAGGTTGGAGCCGCAGCCGAAAAAGCCCTGGCTCTAGTTGAGGCCAGCCTAACCTCTCTGTGGCCTGGGACCTTCAAGATGTTTTTATTTGAAGACCGTAAGTTCCTCTGTGGGGCATACCAGGAGAGGCGGTCCCGTAGGTACGAGGGTCCTAGGCCGTATAGGGCTTTGAAGGTTAAAACCAGCACCTTAAGACAAGACACAGGGTTTGTAGGGAAATTTCAGACAACTGCAATGCACTGCAAACAGTCTGATTAGTGCTAATACTGACTACATATGCAACTGGGGGAATTCCAATCCCCCCACCTGACCCTGGAAAGTTGAACATCAACTAGCCTTGATACATCAACAGAGACCACCAGCCTCTCTCTTTTTGCCATCTAGGGTGTCTGATGGATATGTTGCTAATGTGCACTAGGATTCAAGACAGCAGTCCCAGTGGCCATGCTTTCAATTGAGGAATCACTGGTTCATACAAAAACAGAAAAGAAATAAAGAAGTTGATTCAGAGCCTGGCACTCAAGAGTACATTAAATAATTTAGGCAGCAAACTGTTGCGTTCCGATACAGCACCGTAAACAAGAGGGACAAAACAGCGAAGATCTGAATACTGTCTGCACCGTGGCTAAGTTAATGCAAGGGCAAACTGGAACGAGAGCCCGGCGTGTTACAATCTAGGGTCTCATGTGCTACTGTTAACTACAGTCAAAGAAGAAAACACCTGCAGACATTCTTGCCCTAACAAGCTCCAAGGAAAGCTGTGCATCCCCATTAGCTGTAACCAGGTCACCCATGCTCAACTGGCATGTGAACAATACATTCTGCTACAAGGGGAACAATTAAAACACTGGTTTGTGTAATTATTGATGCTTCCTGTCCACTTAAGATTCTGTAGTGAATTAGCCTTCAACATGAAAGAAAGGTGTGACTGTTTTTCAGGACCCCTCTTCCTTCCTAATTATATGTGCTCCAAAAACTTGAATCTGACTGTAATGGGGTTTGGGGTTGCTTGTGCGTAAGCTGCAAACTGCTCCAAGCTGAGCAGTTTGGTCAAAACTTTCCCCCGACTGGACAGCCCTTACTCCGTGGCTGTCTCAATCACTGGCAGAATCCGTCAGTGGGCGTTTCCTGAACTTTTTCCAACATAAAAGCTCTTTGACACCAAGTCTCCACCTAGCCTCTCTGCGCGGAAGCTTTCTGCGCAGAGTGGACGTCCCAAGCGGAGGCTCTGTGCTCTCCCCGCTGGTCTTGCTGGAACAGTGTCGGAGCCCTCCCTCCGAAGTTCCCTCAACCTCCCCTTTCTTCCTAGCGTCACGCCTATCTCCTTCCCCAGCGGAAGCTCCCCTTCTCTCCTTGGTGGTTCCCTCTCCAGCGTCATTGGGGAGCCTTACCTTCACCCTTGGCTCTGATGGCAGTTCCCTGACACTGACTATAGTCCTAGCTGCGTTGTTGCCTTGCCATTAGCTTATTTGCAGAAGGAGGTAGGGTGGCTATCTGAAAGCATCACAAGACAAAAACGATAGAGTAAGGATGAAGAACGGCTGTGTTTTGGGCAAAGGAACTGTTGCTCAAGACCACCGTATGCTAGCAAGAGAATGTGTGCTATTTCTCGTCTGCTCAGGTGGCAAACCTGCACAAACGATGATACAAGATGCATTTGGATTAATCTGTAAAAGCATGTGCATAGTAGGGACAGGGAAGGTATTTATTTCAGCTCCCATTTAAAAGTGAACCTACCTAATTTACACTTTACAGAACTATCTGTGAAGCTCAACACAGCTGAAATCCACACTTCTCCAAATTTTGCAATGCTTTTCTGTAGCCAAGTAACGTGTACAAAAAGCACATACTGGGTCAAGGGGTGCATAAAATGCATATATTAGTGAAAGCAGCAAACAAAAAAGGTGATGTATTAGTGAAATTTCTTTTGAAAAATGTGTCCATTAGGCAAATGGGTGGAAATTTCAGGGGAGCCATTTCCCCTACTAAGAAGACCTCTTTGACAATGGGTCAGTCTGGGAGCTGGTGGGCTGCCCTTTGCTGGAGGTATTTTAGCAGAAGAAAGAGAACCATCTCTCAGGGATGCTGTAACTGCACCCTGAAAGGCAGATCCTATGCTCAAGCTGGGCTAGGCAGCTTCAAATGACCCTTCTGACTCTTCTATAGGTCCACTTCTATAGGCCAGACTCAAAACTTGTAGAAATTTGCCTTGCATTGGAGGTCACACGATAAGTTTCCTTTGACTGAGAGACCAAAACGCCCTGAAATATTGATGTTCCATCTTTGCTTGCTTCTGCAGTTACTTAAAAAACAACAACAAGAACAGCCCAAAACAGCTGTTTGATCTTTAGATGCATGAATTTCAGTTGGTGACTTGGGAAGAGCCTGGAATGACACTGATTCAATTCTAGGACAGCTGGCGAGATGCAGGCAGAGCCAATGTTTATAAAAATGCTTTCCTAAATAGAAAGTGACAGAACATTACTTTGTTTTTGGAAACATTTCCCAAAAAAAACACATTAACTTTACCTCAGCTTTTTTCAACATTAACCCCAAATGCTAACTACACCATGCTGTTGCAAGGATAGAAAATGGCTGCCGCAAGCCTTGGTGTCTATTTGCGAACCAACACGTGTGACCTGGAGCTGATCCTGGGCTCACCCAATACCCTCCTCTCAGGGCACAGCTCAACCCTAGCAAGAGGGAAAGGCAGCAAATTGAAGGATGCTGAGCAGTGGTGGGAAAGAGTGCTGGATTTCCAAAGAGACAGATAGGAGGAACCTGCTTCTTAACATCTGCAAGAAGCTGGGAGCAACAGCCATTTTTAGTTCTTGCATACCAGTGGCTACTGATGAAAGACCCGTTTTGGCAAACTCGCTTTACTGACGATGGCCACCCGATTCACTTTTTTTTTTTTACGGCAGGTGGCACCTGCTCCCTTCTTGGCCACCAATGATTGGCGGTCACAGTTCCCTCACAAAGTCTCCTCTGTATGACACTGCATCTTGACTTAGGTCACACACAGAGACCGCTTTCCAGGAGAAGATGGTGACCACCATTGTTTTGGCTACCAAGAGGAACATTGGCACCCACATCACCATAATCCATTTTGTGTTTTTTACTACAACAGACTTGGCGTAGCTACTGTCCTGGGAAGAGGATGATGAAAGAGAAAGGTTTACTGTGTGAGTCGTTCGCGGAAGACTTGACAGAACAGTACTGGATCTGAGGCATCTACACTAAGAAGTTCCAAACAGCAGAGAGAGAGATTATTATTATGTATTTATTTATACCGCACTCCCCTCCCCCCCAGTGGGACTCAAGAAGGCTTACAGATAAAAATAAAAACCATTAAAACATAGAAAAACACTAAAAAGTAATGAAACATTGGTATCTCTCTCTCTCTCTCTCTCTCTCTCTCTCTCTCTCTCTCTGTGTGTGTGTGTGTGTAAATCTATTAAAACCACACAAATAATTACAATAAAATCAGCATGGCACCAGTAAGCTGTCCCCAACCTGGTGCCCTTGGTGTGTTTTGCGCTACAACTCCCATCATCCCTGACCCTGGGCCATGCATGCTGAATGGAGTTCTAGTCCAAAAATACATGGAAGGCTGGATCAGTGATTCATAAGAAGGAATCTATGGCAGTTACAGAGTTTGCTGGACAGAACTTCTTGGAGCAGCCATGATCTTATCCCATTCCTTTTCATGGTCTTCTCAAGCCCATTAAGAGACGGGAAATCGATTGTAACCTGGTACATCAAGTTCTACACACTGGCTGACTGATAGATACAAACACTTAAACGGACCATCCACTAGGCATATATGTCAAATGGAGAAATCCCTCTGCTCATATAAGAAAACCTGTAGTTTCACCTGTGTTGATCAAATGGATATGGCTATCCTTAAAAATAAAAAATAACACTGACTACTCTTAAAATATACTTCCTTTAAAAGGGATTTAGTCTTGCTGAAAATATATCTCCCAGTCTCTTTGCCCCTCTCCATTTGACCCCTTGGTAACATCCTATATAATGCTTGCTCATTAAGTCACTTAGACTTTTGATTGCGTTGTCTTGGTATAACGTGCAAATTATGTTCATTTTTCAAATCACATTTGGTTTTCTGTGTATCTTCTTTTGCTTCCAAGATGTGCTTCCCAAGAATGTCGGATTCTGATTTCTCCTTTATAGGAGGAAATTCTGTGAACAGGTTTTAAAAGAATACCTCTAGATCACAGACTTGGAGAAGCAATAATTTTTCCTTCCTTCTTTCCTTTTTGGAACACTATCACTCATTTCCAGGAAGAACAGCTCAGTTTTTTCTGTTTTAAAGAGAGCAGCAACGTGGACCCTGCCTTTTCAGGCTATATATAACAGATTTACTATATTCACCTCCTCCAGTTTTTATACCATGATGTAAGCTGACCTCATAATTGTGTCATCCTCTATATTTACAGCCCAGTAACACCTTTCTGGCAGTTCACAAGGGCCACTGAATTTATGGAGGCAATAACAAGTCAGGTGTTTTACGGATTGCCTGTGCATCTCAGAAATAAAATAAATAAATAAATTCAGGACTATAAAGTGAGGTGGTTGGAACACAATGTTTGTATCTTTACTATGCTTCCCCTCACCATGGTTTTTTTGGAGTTAACTAAAAAAAAGGAAATCTCCAACACAGTTAAGCTATGCAATTCTGTTTGTAAATTCTGTTTTTTAAAATGTGTTCTGATGTATTTCAATTATTGTTTTTAAGCTTGTTTGTTTTTATTTCATATTTTATAACATTGTTTTTAAATGTTGTAAGGTGCCTTGAGAGAAAGGCAGCATTTTAAGATATCAGATAAATAAACAAACCATTTCACTGGGAAGTAGGTTGAATTGAGGCCAATGGAGCCTACTCCCTAGCAAGTCCACCCAGGACTGAAGCCACAATGGAGTGTTTTGGAATATATCAGATTAATTCCACAGGAAACAGTGAGAATAGAAGAGCTTCAATCCATGTGCTCCAAATTTCACTGGGCTGCAGTATGTGCTTCAAAGTGCTAAAATGAATAAAATGTCACCTGGACACTGTTGATAAAAGCACTGGGAGAGATAGGTTTAGATCCCCCCCCCCCTTTCAAACAATAACACTGCACACTAGTAACTTTGGGAAGGTCACTGTCTAAGCCTCAATTCTTTATCTGCAGAATGGAAAAAAACAAACCCTGCTATCTTCCCAATGAAAACAGGAGGGTGGAAATCTAAGACAACCAAAAGGCCTCAGTATTTATAGAATCATAGAATTGTAGTGTTGGAAACATCTCGTTTCATATAGTGACTAATCAGTTGCCTTGAAGCAGCCCACAAAAAGTCAAGAGTAGAAGGAGTACATAACATTTGCTCGCCAAAGGATGAACCAATGTTGAGAGCTCCCTTCCTTTTCCTTACAAGAACAATTCTATCAGAGATGCCTGTGGGAGAGGATGGAGCTAGTTTCCCATTGTCAATCTGTCTGCCAGAAACTGTGAACCCAATTTAGGCCACATTGCAGAGAGGAGCCATCTTGTTATGCATGTGATTTATGTCCCGCTGCATCCCATGGCTCAGTTTGGCCGACAGCCATTTTTCTAAATGCTAATAGTTCTGTCTCTATAGGCTCACATACGGAATCAAATGGGTTTGATGACGAAAATACCCAAATAAATGGGCAGATGGATGGTAGGGGTTGAGGGGTGAGACAACGGAGTGGTACTAGTGGGTGCAACCCTGCTCCCCCCTCCATGCAGCTGTGTGTCACGTGGA
Organism: Podarcis erhardii; assembly: GCF_964252035.2. NCBI lineage: Eukaryota > Metazoa > Chordata > Lepidosauria > Squamata > Lacertidae > Podarcis > Podarcis erhardii. The sequence goes on along the minus strand of NC_138498.1, from coordinate 105,637,838 downwards.
ATTCACGCTCAAAGAGACATTAGGCCACAATATCTGAGATTATAAAAAGGAAGTGATTTCAAAAGTGTTTGATAAGGGATGGAATCAATTCCAGGCCTTATCAGTGCGATAAACGTTAGTTTTAGATGGTGTCTTGTGAGTAAATGTTGGGAAATTAATGATTTTGCCTAAAAGGGAAAAGCGATGTATATTGGAAAGCTGCCAGAAACAGAGGGGTTAGTGAAACTGGCCCCCACTGGGGGTGCAGGTGCAAAAATCTGCATGATGCATATATGCCCTGACAAGATCAAACACGGGAGAGGCTTCCCATTCTTCTCACACCGTGGCACAAAGGTGTATGAATTTATTTTGCCCTTCCAACCTTGCCCTTACCCCAGACACTTGGGTTGTGTGAAATGTACTGATTTGTAATGTAGCTACTGAGGTAAAGTCATTTTTTTCTGGTGGAGCCAGCGCTGATACAGCTCCTTGCCAAGGGAGCAAGGGATCCTAGGCACACCTCTGGCCAGAAGCCAAATAAACAAAACTTATTTTAGAATATGATTAACACTGAGGAAACCCCTACATCAAGAGGTAGAAAATGGCTTCCATTCAAAGCTAGATAGGAGCCAGCCCCAATGTAGCACAAGCTGAAAACAGGAACAGGTATTTTCAGTTGCAGCCTTATGGTGTACACCAGGCATAGGCAAACTCGGCCCTCCAGATGTTTTGGGACTACAACTCCCCTCATCCCTGACCACTGGTCCTATTAGCTAGGGATGATGGGAGTTGTAGTCCCAAAACATCTGGAGGGCTGAGTTTGCCTATGCCTGGTGTACACTCTGCCCCACAGAGCCTATAACATTAATCACATACAAACAAAAAATTCAGCAAAAATATTACATCATGACTAAATACAGCTATCTACAACTCCAGAGAGACTTGTGGCATTTTCACCAATGAGCCTTAAATTGGTTTAATTTCTCAAATCTACATTTGAAATACTAATACTGTGGTACCTCGAGTTAAGTACTTAATTTGTTCTGGAGGTCTGTTCTTAACCTGAAACTGTTCTTAACCCGAAGCACCACTTTAGCTAATGGGGCATCCTGCTGCCGCCGCGCCACCACTACACGATTTCTGTTCTCATCCTGAAGCAAAGTTCTTAACCTGGGGTAATATTTCTCGGTTAGTGGAGTCTGTAACCTGAAGCGTATGTAACCCGAGGTACCACTGTATCTACATTGTCAAGAATGAACGTTCTATGTGCCTCACATTAATGATGTGAACATGTGCATGCAACAGCGTGAGAGAGTCTTCAAGGTGCACTGAGTGTCAAATGTGAAAACATTCCGGGTTGGACACGGTCCTGCCTCCATCTGCAGCTCTCAGCTCTAAAGCTAAATTCTCATCTTTCTCAGTCTGGCCTGTTTTACCCTCTACAATGTATTTCTGCTGTTGTAGGCAGTTTATATGGCAATTTGTCACTTTGTCCCTTTGGGCATCCCTGCGCTCACTGTGGAAAGGCAACCATATGGTTACTATCAGCTGTCAATTGGCAGGGGACCAATATGGGCTGAAGTACCCCTTCTTGTGTGTCCTGAAGTACGTTGGGTGTGCTGAAACACGCACATCCCACTCCTCTGATGGAGCTGCACAGATATGCCTTTGGAGACAGTTAGCTTTAACCTCGAAACAAAAACCAGGAGTGGATGAATCTTCCTATTTCTCATCCATGGCACCTTTGCATGTTTTAACCTGCTCTGTTCCCTTTCCCCATGAAGCTGTATTTTAAAAACTTCTCCAAATACCTATTTCAAGGCCTGTTTTCTCTCAATACACACATTTAAATGCTTATTTTGATAGGTTTGAAATACCAAGAACTATGTTTCATGATTCTGATAAGTGCAATATCTACTGGATAGCTGAGTTCCGATCTATACATTTACTTAATTCATAAAATGTATGCAGTTTGATTGAAAGAAAAGAAACCCTCAAAGCACTTTGCAAAAAATAAAAGAAAATCAAGAAAAATTTACAGACAGACAAAAATTAAAATACTAAAAGAGACCTCAACTTTTGAAGCGCATGGTTAGATTTGTCTAAACTGAAGAGTACAGTGAAGGCACCTGCTTGAACTCAAAAGGCAGGGAGTTCCAAAGTTTTGGTGCTGTCACACTGACTAAACCATCAAGTTCTTACAAACGCAGGAGTATTATGTATGTAGCCCCTGTAGTAGTGCTAATTCCACCAATTGAAGGGGTTGAGTGGGACATGCAGGGGAAGGCGAGAGCTGTGGATCAGGACATTCGATATACTGTATGCTTTTGAATCCCTAAATGGAACTAAACTAAACCTCAATCTGCAGAATTAAGCCCACTGCATTTTGTTCTGACTTGAATGGGTATACACTATTCTTCTTCCCTCTTCTGATGTTTGTGAATTGTCAGCATGACTCCTCAAATTGTATTTTTCTCTCGGCCAGAGGTTTTCAAACTGTGTTTGAAGGAATCCTGGGGTTTCTTGGAAGCTTATTAGGTTTCTGTAATGAGAATATCGGTAATTGAGGACAACCCCTAAAAGCTAGCTTCTCCTCCATTATAGCTTTTCAGCTGCAATATGTGGCTGTGGAAGAGGCTTGGGTGTGCACTCTCAGTTCACACAGAAACCCAATGAACCTGGACCAGAGGTCCATGTGAATGTCTGGGCCCCTTGAATATTCTACAGTATGCTCTGCAAGCGGTTGCTGTGGCAGAGATTGATGCAGAAATAAGAGAGACAGGTTCCCTTGGCTCCCATCGGATCGACTTAGAAATGAGTTATTTCCCTTGGAATTGGAAAATGACTTCACTCCTTACTGAACCAATCCAGGCAGCTCTTCAATGTGGTGCCGAGCAAAGCGACAGAGGCATTTCTCTGTGGCTTAAAAGCAGGCTGTTTCAAAGAGTAGCTCCCAGAGATACTGGGAGTGGGACACAAAATCCCAGCCTTGCCTTTTACCTCAGGTCGTGTGTCCCCACCGGGGATTGCACCTCCCCTCCATTTTTCCCAGGGTCAGCTCTTTGAAAGAGTCTCCCAGCAAAGCCACGAGGACATTTCTTAATGGCTTTTCTAGATGGCTCTTTTAATAAGAGTCTTTAATAAGAGTCTTATGCAGAGCTGCCGCCTGAAACGTAAGGGATAGGGAATCCCCCCCCCCCCCCGGTGAGAGACACAAGCTAAAAAGGTTCCCTGTGGGAGTGGGCTTTCTCTCCTAGTCCTCCCCCCCCCTTTCCTGGTGCCAGTTCTTTCGCTGAGAAGTCACCTACAATTTAGGGCTTGCTCACACTTCTGCTTGTCCCGTGCCAAGAAAGCACAGGTCCAAAAGGTTTTCCGCCTGTCCCATCCTTTCTAGGCACACATCTGAGTGGTTTTTGCTTGTCCCAACACTTCTTCCAGGAAAACCCACTGTATGCCGCTGAATCTGCAGAGAAACCGCTATTTCCAATTCAGCTGCGGACTGCGGATTTCCCCAGGGAAAAGCAGAGGAACAAGCACGAGTGTGGGGATAGGAATTCTAGGACTTCTTGTGTTTGCCACTTCAAGCAGTACTGAACTCCTCAAAGCTGTTTCGGACCCCAGGTCCAGTGAAGTTATTCAAGAAAGAGACCCTTGAAAGTAGGAAGTTTGAAAACAACTGCCCTATGCCAAAATTGCCAGTCCCCTCTAGCGTTTCATTACATGACCAGCACCAAAGACAATTCTTTCAGTGCTTTCCAATACGGATCTTTTCCAATGTCAACATTAACATTGCATTGCGGCTTCTAGGAATAAGGACCCTACCACAAACACTGTCCCACCCCACATCTGCACCCCTCCTTGCCTGTCTTCCTCTCACATTCAGACATGCACACATAAATGTTAGCAGCTACCAAGTTTCATGTGTGCGTGGAGAAGGCGGAGAGGGTGGACATCTCTTTCTCAGGCACAATAGCTGAAAACAAGATTTAAGAGTCTACCAAAGAAAAGTCATATTGATCGGTTCTTTAGAACATTCTGAACACATCCTTGTTGCCTGGGCTATAAACAGCAGCTTACCGTGGGTTGGAATGGGAAAGAGGGTTCATTTCTTTCTGATAGTGACACCCTTGATTGACAGGCTGTGGAAGACAAGAAGCAGGAGTGAGAAATGTATTTTGCCAATGTTCTTTCAGTCTCAAAGCTATTATTAACCATTTCACGCAATCAATATATATGCAGTGCCTACAGAGTTAGAAAAGTAAAAAGATGAGGCCCTACTTCCTAATGGCAGGGGTCACCAAAGGGAGGGGAGGAATGAGGAGGGAAGGGTAACAATGGGAGAATCCATTTAGAATGACCATGCCTTAATATAGGTGCTCTCCCCAAGTCAGGAAAATAATACAACATTTTGTATTTATGAAAGGAAAGTAACGTCACGCTGGTCTGAAGGATGGGAGAAAAGTCTGAGTATATTTATGATTTGCTAATATTCATCCGTAGCAATCATTTGCATTTTCTCTCTCACTCACACTTTTGCAAATTTCTGTATTTTCACCAGTTGGCCACATGCACCAAAACACCAGGTATAATTGATTTCAATTTTAACATTTAAATTCTCATTTTAAATATTCATAATTTCAGAAAAATGCTCTGAGCCCGATTTAGAAACAAGGCAATTTTTTATATTTTAAGAAGATTTAAAAGTCACTTTAAAGAAATTATTACACCTGACAGCTAAGCAGAGTAATACGTAGTTCTCAAAGCTATTATGTTCATTTTGGACTGACAGTTTGGAGCAGATGCTAAACAATTTATACTTCAACATTTTTTCCCTGACAGCCTAGTTATTACATTCCATTTCTTGATAAACTATCACTGGCTAGAAAGTATAGTTTTTATTATATCACTTTTGTAAGTTGCCTGAGAGCATCTGTTCATGCATTTGCCTTGCATCCTGGTATCTTCACAGGCCAAGAGGCAATTCTACTCCCAACCCACAAATATGACTAAAGATACGACTAGAAGGGCAACAGAGAATCAAGCTGCATAACAGATGAAAATGCCAAACCTAGTATAGGACTAAGGTCAAAGTACATGGGAAAAGTAATTGAATACATAAAGCTGAGTATTTATTATTCAGGAATGTACAAAGCATATGAACTGAAACTTGCAGCAAAGATAAATGAGAGACAAAAAACAGCCTTCTGGTGGTGCTGTTGCCATAGATTAGGCCAAGGGACAAAGAGGTTATGTAAAATTAGCCAATATTTAGAACAGAAAGCCTTGTTTTCTGGTGAGAAGCTGCCTATAATCTATATGGAAAAAATTAGCAAAGATTTGATGAGCCAGTAACAGTGGGGAAAATATGATTAATTGGAAAAGACAAGATTTTATTGTTTCACACAAGAGAAGAATGCACAAAATACAATTTTCTCCAGGATCATCAATGCAAGGAAAACTTTTCAAATAAGTCCCCTTATTGATAAGTTCCCTTCATTGTTAAACACACGTATTAGAACAGTTGCACACTGCAGAATACAAAATGACACTGGGACACAGCTGTTTGCTTCACTTGTATAAAACATAATTCTTATGCGGGGTTTACTTTTCATCAGCCCTAGAGCTGTGAGTGGTAAAAGAGAACAAAAAATGAGTCAAAATCTGCCTTGCCTAACAGCAAAAATTCAAGATCACAGACAGAATGGAAAAAACTCACAAGCCCTATTCATGCATTATTTGCATGCAATGATGATTAATTTGCATGTGATGACTTCTAGACCTGCTGCTAACATCACACCTGCCCTTTAGAACAACTGTGCACATTTTGGCTGTGTAGGCGTCCCAATTGCACGGTGGTCTACAAGTAAGCAGGAGCTTGTGTATCAAGTTTTCCTTACACACAACCACACACAGTGTTGTTGCTGAAGGAAACAGATGCAAAGTCAGGGGTGGGGATAAAAGCTCCCCCCATTCCAGAGAAAACATGCCGCTGCCCTCACATGAGTAATGAGTGAATAGTTCCATGGTGTTTTCATCCAAAATGGGCATGTACCTTAAATCTTAACCTGGGGTGAGATGCCAGTGAGATGCCTTTTGTTTGATGCAGAAGCTAACTCTTAATTCATTCCAGAGAGGGCAGTCTGGAAGGTCACATATTGCAAACCTCAGAATCTATAGCCTTCATAGTTGCAGAACACAAGTGGAAAGTGACAGTAATCAGAAATATATATTATGCTGTCAGGTCTCATGATTTCATTTCCAGTCTCATAATTACTCATTGATTTTGAACATCAGGAATTAGCAGCAATGGGCCCTCTATCCTCTCACATGACTGAACATGACTGAGTTTGTGGGTGGGGTTGAGAGATGTCCTACTGGGATAGCTCAGCCAGTAAAGCACGAGACTCTTCATCTCAAGGTCATGGGTTCAGGCCCCAGGTTGGGAAAAAGATTCCTGCGTTGCAGGGGGTTGAACTAGATGATCCTCATGGTCCCTTCCAACTTGACAATTCTATTATTCTATGTATAATTTTCTGAACACAGAGGCACAGAGTTGTCATTTTGGGTTCCAGACTTTGCCAAACATCTGCCCCAATCCAGGTAATGAGATTTGTACAAGGAAGCAGACTCCTGCCAACGTTTCACTTGGTGGATCTGGAATTGTAGGTGCAAACTGGATGCATGTACAATTGTGGATATAGTCTGGATGTGTTACCTTGCTACCTGCCTTACATTGCTACGGAAGTCACCAAAATACATGCGGTTGGGAGAACTCTTGAGTCAGCAGATCTACAGAAGGGTAAAAATTTGTATCAATGGTCATTTATACTTGCCCACTTTGGAAAGAATAATGGAATCAAGCAGGCTTTGGAAAAGAATAATAGAGTCAACTTTTCATACGGAAAGGTTTTTTACTAGGCAAAAAGCTGAAGCATGTTGGAAGGACAGCTTAAGGAAACTTGCCTTTCAGCTGTACTTTCCTCAGTGGCTTTTTGGACAAGCAACGAATTTCAATTGCCAGCGTTGTCAACTTGACATCGCATAAAACTTTATATTCTCCGCTAAACTGAACCAAAACAGTTTCAAAAGTCAAGTTCATAGATTGCAATGTGTAAAGATAGGCAACATCAGAATCCACTGAATGATTACTTGGGTTCTGAATGGTTCATTTGTTTGAAAAGTGTCTTAACAGAATTTTGGTCTCAAGTTAAAAACGCAGAAAGGGGAAAAATCCATAAAGAGGTCTGGTTTTCTGTAGAGAGAGGCACCTACAAAACATTCATCACTAGCTGCAGATACATCTAATTATACTTTTAAATGAGTAATTCATTATATCTTAAAGCTTAAAAAAACCAAGAGAGACACATTAGTCCAAAGTGTACAGAAATTGATCAAAGTGCTCACTTTGAACCCAAACATGAGTTTGCTAAGTACCAGGATACATTTTATTCTGAGTATTTTTGTTCTAAAATTATGTAAAACTAAAATAGGCATGTATAATCCGAGTTTGCCTTTGCCTGGACTAGGATGCTTCATCCATCCCACATGGACCTAAGTTTCTGTAGTTGCTGTGAGACTAAACTTATATGCAGCATGTTCAGGATCACATCATGGAACTAATAAAGCTGGTGGAGAAGGATGTGATGTCTGGTGAATGGCATGGGTGGTGCTTAAGGGCAAAGCAGTAAATGGCTATTTTGTAACAAAACTGCTTCCTTCCTTCCAAAGGAAGTAGAGCATCTTATTACAATAGACTGCGATTGTTCAAGCTTCATACAGAACAAATAATACCAAAAAATTGCTGAGGTGCTGGAGCGGACATATTCTTAATTGCCTCTGGAGAGCTGAGTAGATTCTGCATTCTGGCTATAACTTCCATAAAGGGAAGGGATGATAACTACAATGGGCAGCAGAGCATTTTTGAAACACCATGGATTTTTGGATATAAAAAATGAGTGCCATTCTTCCCTCTGTAATATAGTATTTTTAAAGTATGTATTATACTGAACATTAGGACACTTTCAAGTCAACATAAATGTTGTAATCGTCCCTTCCCCCAAGGAAAAGATGAATATTCAAACCTTATCTTTCTAGCCTGAAAAGATTATTTCAGCTTAAAAGGTAGCTTTTGAGGAATGATAGAGAGTAATACTGAAATCCTTTTGGGGCAAAAACAAAGCTCAGCGATAACAGCACACGCATTGTATGCAGAAGATCTCAGGTTCAAAACTTTCAATCTCCAGTTAAGAGGATCAAGCTAGCAGGTGATGGGGAAGACCTTTTGCCTCACGCTCTTAAGAACCTCCGCCAGTCATGGTAAGCTATATTTGGGCTTGATGGTCTAATAGGTCAATCTGTTCTTTAGACACACTTAGGAGTAAGGCCTATTGAAGAAGAAGAAGAGTTTGGATTTGATATCCCGCTTTATCACTACCCTAAGGAGTCTCAAAGCGGCTAACATTCTCCTTTCCCTTCCTCCCCCACAACAAACACTCTGTGAGGTGAGTGAGGCTGAGAGACTTCAGAGAAGTGTGACTGGCCCAAGGTCACCCAGCAGCTGCATGTGGAGGAGCGGGGAAGCGAACCCGGTTCACCAGATTACGAGTCCACCGCTCTTCACCACACTGAACACAGAGGGATGCTGAGTAAACATGCTCAGGAATAGACAGCATGTATCTCAATATACATTCATATTCAAAAAGACAGGTCCCACGTCATTCTATCAGTAGCTTTGAGTTGTTTCAGAAGCATCTATCTTCAGTGATGACAGCTGATGGAACAGAGTTGTCCAGAGTGCAGAAACAGAAGCTCTGGGTGACAGATTTTGGCCAAACTTTAGGAGAAAACAGCCTAATGGTTAGAGCTGTTTGGCAGTGTGACTGACTGCCTTAGGAGTTGATGGGTTTTGTTGTTGTTGCTGGAGGCATTTAAACAGAGCCATCTGCCACAGATGCTGTAGCTGCACCCTGCATGTTATTACTCCATGGAAGGGCTCTTGAATGTGTTTGAAACTCTCCTAAGAACCTTACTGCCACTATTGGAAAGTTTTATCAGTAACACACGGCTGCAGAGTTCACTCATGAGTCATGAGCATCTATGCTTAAAGGTAGAACCCTAAAAGACCATAAAGGTATAGAAAAAAATGTTTGTATATATCCAAGATCTATAGCATTTAGGATCCTTCTCAAGCCAACCTTCAAATAAGCCCAGAAGAACTATGGGCTCCACTAGGAGAACATATAGAAGGCATGCACAAGCTTACCGCTGGGAGACATGAGTTCCAGGTGGTTGTGTCATCACTGCTTGCACTGATGCTGATATTACAGTTGTCTATCTGAGATGCACTCAACCCATGCGAAGGTCCGGTATCTTCCAGCTCTTCGTTCTGTTGCCTTTTCATACTAGCCAACATCTGCAGTTCAGAAGCACTCATGTTGCTCGGCTGGTAGTTTCTCCAGTCATACTCCTATGAATTGTATTGAAATGAAACGTGAGGGTGGTACTGGAAGGTACTATGCGGGGGCGTAAAAAGGGGTGTGTGACAAATTATCAAGAAACAATTACTGCCCTACTAGGAAGGTTCATAAAGAAAACTTTTTTTGGGGAAAATGCCTGCTCCAAAGGTCTTATCTTAATACGCTAGGGATTATATAGCTATATATGAAATTTCACGCATATCAGTTAATATCTTGACCCTCCTCCACGAAAATAGCTGTTTACTTGGCAGTTTTCCTATGTCGTGAAGGCTGAAATTTCAATTCACTGGAACATTTACTGTTCCCAACCCTAACCTTGCGGGAAGCCATCTAATTAGATTTTAATTTGATTTTGACATGTTTTAAGGAGGTAATTTAATTATTGTTTGATTTTATACCAATGTTATGTATCTGATGTTAGCCACCCTGAGCCCGACTTTGGCCAGGGAGGGCGGGATATAAATAAAAGTTTATTATTATTAATTGTTATGATTCCTTTGTAAGAAAATAGGAAATAACATAAAACCATTTTTTCAGGCAAAAAATATATAAAATAAATCAATGGGGGGGTGTGACAAGAAATTTTCCGCCCCGGGTACCACCTGACCTTCCTACGTCTCTATCACTATGGAGAAAACTTGCACACTTTTCTACAGCAGTTGAAAAGATCCAATATTTCTTGCAAGGGAAAGAGGTCATGTGATATTTGCAGCAGGGAAAAGCGTTCATTAATATACACACCAGCTTCTGCTACGGATAATAACTGCATCGACAACTTAACAGAAAGGACATTGAATAAAAATACAGCTATGCGAGACAGCTTGTATTCTAGTAGTCTTGAGACTTGCATGGTGTATAAAGCTGCCAGGAATGTTTGATTAATACTGTAGAAATGAGTATAAGAGATGAGAAAACTAATTGAACTAGGATAGATTGCAAACACTGCAAGGTTCGTTAATTACTATAATCCAATGAATTAAAATAAACCAGATCATCAGTTGGAAGGTGGATTCACCTAAGTTTATTTATTTATTTATTCTCATATTTATTTCTATTGGGGGGGGGGGAGAATTGAGAAGACTATGGCATCAAGACAGAACATGCTTTGATGTTGCAAGACTTCAACTTTGGGCTAAAACTCTACACTTATTTACCTGAAATAACCACCAAACTCAATAGGACTTATTTCTAAGTAAATTCTGAAGGACTGCACTATTAACTCCTGGCATGGAGGCAAAGTTAAATCAAAGTTTGTCACCAACACAAGTCAGTAGTGGGCGAGTTGTTTATTACATGACTAAGATTCTACTGTGAGCTCCCACAACACTCCTCCCCAAGTAGGTTTATTTAGAACTAATCAAGAGCTGAAGAAATGAAAAGTAATATGCACATGCTGAGTGAAACTGTAAATGTTCTACACATTAACATTTACTTATTAAAATATCTGCTTCATGTGTAATCTCAACTAAGGGTCTGAGGAATTCTTTCATTTGTTTTTTTTTTTTTTTAAAGGAAAAAGGGGAACACTGTGGTGATGACCAAGATCTGAACCAAGAGCTGTTACTCACAGAATCATAGAGTTGGAAGGGAGACCATGGGCCATGTAGCCAAACCCCCTGCAATTACCCAGAAGTAAATCCCACTGAATCCATTGTGATTTACTCCCAAGCAAATGTGATGGTTTAGAATCAGTGAAGTTGCATGCACTTGTCAACAGAGGGCAACTTCCTTCTGTGTTGCCTAGACAACCAAAGCAAGCAAGCAAGCTGCTAGCTTTCACAATAGCCTTTTCCTCACACAAGCCCTCTCTAGTGCTCCTTTTCCTGATGAGAGCCAGTGAAACAGTAAGTTCTCAAAACAGAATTAAGTCTGATAAATTCACAGAAATGTTTCTCCTCAAATTACAGAATCTCAATTTCATTAAGTGTCAGGTAGTTTGACCAAACTGCAGGAGGCAGTGGAAAACAGGAGTGCCTAGAGTGCTCTGGTCCATGGGGTCATGAAGAGTCGGACACGACTATACGACTAAACAACAACAACAACAACAACAACAACAAGCACAGCTGTATATATAGCTGCAGCCCCTCTGCACAAAAGCTTTCTGGGAACTGCAGGTACCTACATATCTATTCCCAAGCTCTGAAGGGGTCTGGTGTTCACGCAGAAATTATGCAAGCAGGGGCTACCCTGTTTGTTTCAAGTGATAAGGAAGACTTTCTACCTGCATTTTATACAGATGGTATGGCAATGGGGAGAATACTACTCCCTTGGTACAACAGCTCTACTGGTTACCCATCTGTTTCTGGGCACAATTCTAAGTGCTTGTTATCACCTATAAAGCCCTACATGGCTTAGGTCCAAGCCATCTGAAAGATAGTCATAAAAACCTGCCTGAGTTTTGAGATCTTCAGGGGAGGCCCTTCTCTCAGTCCCTCCATCCTCACAGGCATGCTTGGTGGGGATGCTGGAGAGGGCCTTCTTGGTGGCTGCTCCCAATCTTTGGAACTCCCTCCCTAGAAAAGCTAGACTGGCTCCCTCCTTGTCCTTCCGCTGGCAGGTGAAGATTTTCTTGTTCCAACAGGCTTTTGGGAACTGATTGCTTTTAATGAAAGGGCTGGTGCCACGCTGTTTTTATGGTAATTCTTGGTACGGTTTTAATCTATTTTATGCATGTATGTAGTTTTAATTCTATTAATGTTTCATTGATTTTTAATGATGGTTTAAAAATGTTTTTCAGCAGTTCTTATTTTTATCTGTAAGCCGTCCTGATTCCCATCATGGAAAAGGTAGGGTATATATCATCATCGGCCCAGGGGTTTCACTGAACATCTGAGTGCTCCGTTTGCCCTATTGCACTCACAATAACAAATGGAATATGGCTTTTAAATTGGTGCAAAAACTCTTTCAAAGAAAGAAAGAAAGGCAATTCGCCTTTTAACACCCTAGACTGCACTTATGGCTCATGATGGCAACAGAAATTCATTCCCATTTCAGCAGCTTCAGCCCCCACCAGGGTACATAGAAAATCATGCCAAAGTGTTGAATGCTTCTAGGCCAAATTACATCTACCCTGAACATCATGGCTTATTAGTGTTGATAACTAGTTGTTATTCACTGGCAGCTCAATCTTGAAAAAGGCTTTTAAAATAAACTTACTGCCCCCTCAGCTGCTTGAACAACAACAACAACTCAATCAACTGTCCACAACATGTGCCAGTTCTTTCATAATGTTAATTTATTACTTGGATTTCAGTAATACCTCTTACATTCTAGCTACCTTCTACACATTCAGAAAGACAAAGTCTCCAAGCTTCCCTTGGGCATGCTTGAAAAAACACACAATCCTTTTTGAAACCTTTTTTAGTGGGTGTGTACTTAAGCCTTTTGCATTTGACAATGCCTGGTCCATTTACCCAACCTGAGAGTCAATCATGAACATTCTTTCAAAATGAACCCCCAGCTTGGACCACAACTTTCCTCTCTCTATATATATATATTCACTTAGAACCAATAATTAGTGTTCCTTTATATTGCAAAAAAGAGTAGGCTGAAAGAACTGAGGGACAGGGAGGAACTTAGAAATTCCTCATGTTGTTCTCTGTTCTTTAACAGTCCAAACGTTAGCACACACTGTGAGCCTTTTTGATCACAAATAGCAATGTGCACTCAAGACTTTTAATCACAATATTGAAATTTAAAGAATGGTGTGAACATTGTACTTTGAGAGAGGGGAAAATATATGCCTGAGAGAGGGGGAAATATATGCCTGTTGCACTCTGGCCAAGGTTCATTCTTCTATGATTTGAATTGGCCAAGAAATGATTGCAGCATTGATTTGTACACAAAAAAGTTTTAAGACAGTGGCGTATTATTTTGCAGGTCCTTTTGCTTTTTGGTTAATTACATATCTTAAGGCCCTTTCTGTCTTTTGTACAAGGATTAGCAGTTTTCCCCATGGAATATTTATGTTCTGTAAGGTCTAGACTTTAATGAAGCAAGCTATCACCCTTTCCTTGACACCTGGGAATAAACCAGATTTACTGAAAATGTAGTTTTGATCAACACAGCAAGCAAGTAGCCTTGCATCAACCTTTCCGCATGTGAGGCCAGACTCTCGGTAGCCATGCCATAAAGGAGTTGGAGACCCACCAGTCGTTGTAACCTCCTCCTCTGCAAAGGTGTTAGGGAGGGGAGTGTCTGACAGCTGACTGCTCTTATCATGGGTTCAGTGCTCCTTTCTGTGTAAATTTGTTAGGGAAGTGATGCTAGCCAGGCTAAAAACAGTGTACAGGGTCCCTTCCCATTGGGGAGTGGGAGGCTACGCCACCTCAGCAGCTTCTGAGTTGTACCTACGGGACTGCCTCTCCTGGTATGTCCCACGGAGGACCTTACGGTCTTCAAATAAAAACATATTGGAGGCCCCGGGCCACAGGGAGGTTAGGCTGGCCTCAACCAGAGCCAGGGCTTTTTCGGCCGTGGCCCCGATCTGGTGGAACGCTCTGTCACAAGAGACTAGGGCCCTGCGGGACTTGACATCTTTCCACAGGGCCTGCAAGACAGAGCTATTCCACCAGGCCTTTGGCTAAGGCAGTCTGACCCCCTCCTTCTGTAATCCGCATAGAACTCTAGCCCAATTGTTGCCATTAATTTGATTCTGAATTGATTTTAGAATGTATTTCAATTAACTGACTGTGATTTTATGTAAACTGTGCTATTTTTACTGTTGTTCGCCGCTGGCTGGGAGGGTGGGATATCATCATCATCATCATCAGAAAAACCAACCCTACACTGAGAGGAGAGGAGATCTAGAATGTTTAATAGCAGCTTAGGGGTGGAAAGACACCCCAACTACAGTGGTACCTCGCAAGACGAATGCCTCGCAAGACGAAAAACGCACAAGATGAAAGAGTTTTCCGTTTTTTGAGTCGTTCCGCAAGACGAATTTCCCTATGGGCTTGCTTCGCAAGACGAAACGTCTTGCGAGTTCTTGCGAGTTTGTTTCCTTTTTCTTAAAGCTGCTAAGCCGTTAATAGCCGCTAAGCCGCTAATAGCCGCTAAGCCGCTAATAGCCGTGCTTCGCAAGACGAAAAAACTGCAAGACGAAGAGACTCGCGGAACGGATTAATTTTGTCTTGCGAGGCACCACTGTAGTCTAATTCCATGCTTCAAAACAAGGTAAGACAACCTGCCTCTTTATCCCCCTCTCCACCGCCAAATCAACACCTACAACCTGGAGCTCAGTATGCTACAAGCAAAGACCAGGTGCACACAGACTCTAATGCAATAGCTCCCCACAACTGCCAGTGGTGCAACTATGTAATTATAAATTTGGTTAGGGAACTGGATCTGGCCGGGGGTCACCTGGCTGTCACCTGCAGCCAGAAATCACAGAGACTTGGAAGCTGCACAGTCACCAGCTTCAAATGATGTGAGGCAGTGCAAGACCCAGTCTGAACTGTGCCTCCTTTAAACAATAAAAACTATCGGAAAGCGAGAAAACCAAACTTCCAAGATTTTGTGCTTTGCATTGGACAAGATCTGACCATACATTTTCTCAAAATATCTGCTGTGAACATTATTCTTGGCAAAATAAATAAATGCCCCCCTTTTTTTTCCTTGGTAAAATGTACAGTATCTGCATGGGCAACGGTGAAGGGGACAGCTAGAAACCATGCTGTAATAAAAAAACCAGCTGCACAAGAGGAAGATGAGTAATGTTGACCTTTATTTAGATTCCTCTCAGGCACAGGGTTGTAATCTGACATCTGAGATTACCTCTTAAGGGCTACCTCCTAGGAATACTTTGTAATGCTGCAAGTTTAAAGGAAAGTAGAAATGCTATGTTAGGTCACAATCCTGAGAATGTGACCTACCAACTTGATCCCTGAAAATGCTCTCCTTGGTCTGAAATACAGCCCTGGTGCTCTATAGCCCCTTTATGTTTGGTGATATTTAAATGGGGATTTCCTAAAACGGATTTCAAACTGAAGTTCCTTTTTATTCTCAAAGGGGTTTTTCATGCAAAAAGTAATTTCACACGGCTCCCAAGATTCTTCTAAATGCAACACTTCGGCTGGCAATTAAAAGCTTATCTTGTCTTTCTGTATATCCTCTCCATACGATAAGAAGCATTTTTATTAAGCTTTTAAAACACTCAACGGATTGACAAAACCAGTTATAAAAAAGCCATTTTTTCCAGTTTAGAGATGCACATAATGACATTTGCATTCTCTTAGGTTCAAATGATTTATCCAGAATTGTTTAAATTTAGTTATACGTGCGGAAAAGTTTAATTACCAGCTATCTACTTGGTTGCAATATTACCCAGAGGGCTGCACTTCTTTCTTAATTAAAAAATATTTGAACTTAATAATAGAGAACTCTATTAAAACATGAATAAAACATTGCAAGCATGCAGGTCCTTAAAGTTTACTAAGTAGTTAGCAAATCAATTTCATTAAGAGTTGTTTGAGCATTTTTTCACTAGTCATATACATGTGGGGATTAGCAGACTTCTTCACACCAAGTTTCCACCGCAAAAATTCCTTTGACATGAAACCCTACACATTAGGCCATATCTGCACCATACTTTTGCCTTGCTCTGAGAAAGGAGGGAATGGAAGAGGAGCTATCACAAGCTTGTAAACTGCAGCTTGCCTGGTGCTCACCTGTAGCAAATGAAGTATCTCCTCAAGGTGAGAAAGGAGAGAAACTTTTATAAATTAAGAACTTGCCTCACTGTTGGCTCCTGAAGTCAGCTACACTCCATCCCTGACAAAAGAAGCTGCTGTCCCTTTAAAACTGGCTTCTTTCTGTCTGCTTCGATTCAGTCCAATATAATCTCCTAGGACTGTCTCAAATGAGCATGCTTTTGGGTAAAGGTTTCCTTTTCCCCTGCAATATTACTACCAGGCCACCAGGCGATGGATCTATTGGGCGGACCTCCCAGGTCTGCTGCATCTCATTGCTTTCTACATGCTGGACTACAAGAGTTAGGGTGAGGTGTACATAGGTCCATTGTTGTCTCACTCAGGTAACAGCCCACCAATTTCCTCTTCTGACCAAACTAGGCAGACCACAGACCCCTGGCAGTGTGATCCTGAGCCCTGAGTTATGAAGCACTTACTTTGTAAAGCAGGGATGGTATGATAAGACCCATCTCAGTGTCAAGCCTACTGTTGTACTATGCAAACTTAGTATTGTTCGTGTCTCTGCTATTCAGTTTGTCTACATCAATTCCAGCCCAGAGCCACGGTTCAGGCAACACAACCACTTTAGGAAATATTATGATTATTGGTAAATTTTGCAAATTGGTTAGCGTGCCAAGTAGCATTTTCAATTTTGAATCCTGTCTTTTTATTTTCATGAATTTATTTCATAAAATATTTGTTGACTGATGGGAGTCCAATCACCTCTGGAGGGTCACATCCCTGGTCAAGAGGGATGAAGTGGCAGAAGTCACAGAACAGAGTCTGTATCTACAATTAGTACACTTAGTGACTGGGCTTGCATGCATTAAACAAATACAGTCCACTAGAAATGAATCTGAAGAGACATTACAATAAAATTGTATATGCTGCACAGCAAGACATTTAACTGTCCAAAAAATGTCAGAAGAATCTGACAGCTTAAGAGCAGCCACCTCTAACACAACACACATTCCATTTTAAAACTCTCTATTCATAGCAGACTATTTAGCACATAAATTGAGTGAGGAAATCTTAACTGTTAAAAAAGGTACAAAGTATTGTCACCTTATTTGCAGTGGACTAATTTGTTCTTGCATAACTGTTGCTGTAACGAGAGTACACAGTGGGGAAGGGAGTAAAACCACATGAGGGAGAAGAATCAATTTGATGGGCATGAGTATAGTCCCCAAAATAGCCTGGGGATTTGGTATATGACACTACCTTACTGTTAGCCTTCAATCATGTCATTTATTATTTTTCTGGATGGCTGCAGCAACACTATGAAGTGTAGAGACTAATGATCTCACGAGTTCGCCTGCAGATTGCTATTGAAAATCTGTCAATTTTCCTCTCCAGGACTTCAGTCGTCTAAACTGAACCTGCATTGGTAATTCACAGACTTCAAAAGTTTGCCAGTGATTACAATAAACTTGCCCTGCTTGGAAGTCTGAGCTACCACCGTTTGTAATGAAAATTTCGAGTCATATTATTTCACCCACCTGAACCCCCACTATGGTAGCAACTGGAAGGCTAATTAATCAGAAGAGTACAACTGAAAAATAAGAACAAAAGTGCTGGCACTGATTTGGATCATCAGACTATCCAGGCCAGTGCAGTGCCCTCCATACATATGAACAGCAGCCCATGGCAAGCTCACTAGGTCAGAGGCCGCCAACACGGTGCCTCCTCCAAATGACATTGGACCACAACTTCCATCTACCCCGGCTAGAGTGGTCAATGGTCAGGGATGGTGGGAGTTGCAGAACAACAACATATGGAGGTGCATTCAGTCCACTCTTCTCTCTTCTCCTTTCTTATTGCGACTGGGACTTGCAGAATTGACAGGGACATAAACTGGCCCCTAGTTCACATTAAGGAAAAAAGAACCCTGCTAGTGAGTCTGCTGCCCAGACTATAAAGTAACAAACCTGTTCAGTCATGATTTTCATTAATGAAGGCTACAGAGGATGGGGGGAACCTACATGAGCGGGCCACTGAGTTAATCTGCATATTTTCACTGCACGTGTAATGGACCAGGTAGTCTATCGGGTCCAACCTTCACAGGCTCACCAAAAATACATTCCCCTTAGCACAACTGCAAAATGTGTTACATGATGGTCCTTTCAGAGCAGACAGTCCCAAGTGGCTCATACAAGTCAAGTGCCAAAAAATCCTTTCTGGTCCTGCCACTAATCCATGAGCTGAAGAGAAATTTATTCCCAGCCAAGAATCAGATGGCATTCAATCAGATGGTGAATGGCTTTTCCTTCATGCTCACCAAGAACAGCAGGGCATATAACCACCCACTCAACATCCCCTTTTCAATCATCACAGTTCCAAAAGCTGCAATGGCACAGAAGAGTCCCCAAGATCTTAGGGATATTTATTTGGATTGATTCTGACTCCGGAAGACTCCAGCTAAGAGATAAAGCAAAAATCTGAGATACTTTCATAACTTTCTTGAAACTAAACAATTTTGTTTGTTTCTTCAGCTGTTCCAGTGAGCTTTTCCTAGGCGTTTATACCCCCAGTCTTGATTTACAAGCTATATTTATTATTGGCCCATTGGTATTCATTAGTTCTTCTACCCACATTCTTCTCTCACTGTCATCTTTGTAACAAATGTCAAACTACAATTGGACAGATTGCAGTCATTCAAAAGATTTTTTTAAAAATTACCTCCAAATGTTCTAAACTTAAATCAGTCCTTGACAAATCTTGACATGTGGATTGACAAATCATGAGATTTTTAAAAGCACAATAGTTTCAGAGAAACTTTGTCTCTGTATTTTCTATCTTCAATATATTTGCTGTAGCATTTTCTGAATTTGATTCGGTAGCCTATGGGCAAGCAACTTAAACCCGCATCTGGATATACATTAAATTGCTTCAGAGGCCACATGCTGTCTATGGCTTATGCTGTTCATTCTTGATCTTAGGTGGGAATCCTAACCCCACTTACATGGGAGTAAGTCCAATAAGAAGACATTTTTAGGACTGTGCTGTTATCCAGTTGCTACTGATAGCCCTACCTGCCATGAATTTAGACCGTTCCTTTGTGACCTTGATTTGTTATTAATTTATCTTTGCTTTACAGATTTATCATGCTCTGTTATTGGTCACTGCCCCGTACTGGGCCAATGAGTTCAAATATATGAAACCAAGTTCGCATCACTAGGTGCAAAGTGGACATGCAGGGATACGCAGAACCTGCAATGCCCTCTTATTCAAACAATATAGATAGAAAACCTTAATACTTTCTCCATGCTCCAAAACACTTACAGGAATTTGGACTATCAGATTTGAATTCTCCTGTGGGATTTCTTTGAGGGATTTTCTGCTGATGGAAGTTCTTAATGGACTGGTTGATGTACCCTTTGATACAAAAGATGCCTCCTTCCTGGGCTCAGGCATGCTTCCTGTTGGGGACAAGCAGGAAGTCGGCAACAAGTTTCTTTGGATGTTATCTGCCTTTCCTGCCATCACAACTGAATCTTCTGTCGTTGGCGACAGTTCCTCACTGGTGTGTTTTGCATATTCTTTCTTTGTGCTGTTTTCTGGACTTCTGCATGTCATCTGGAGTGGGATCTCTTTGAAAACTGCAAGTTCAGATGACCCTAATAATGAGGGGCTGGTCGGAGCCTCTTGCATAAATTCACTGTCATTATCATCCTAGAATACAGAAAGACAACAAAATATGAATGATGCCCAAATACTGCCTGTTTTAAAATTTCTTACTATTTTTCTCATTCAACATAGCTGCAGAGTATACAAAAGAGAGAAGGTCCCGCTCCCCACTGCTGACATCTGAAAGTCTGTCATATTCCTAACTTTTCTGTTTCAGGTGGCTTTCAGGTCTCCGCTCCTCCACATGCAGCTGCTGGGTGACCTTGGGCCAGTCACACTTCTCTGAAGCCTCTCAGCCTCACTCACCTCACAGAGTGTTTGTTGTGGGGGAGGAAGGGAAAGGGGAATGTTAGCTGCTTTGAGACTCCTTCGGGTAGTGATAAAGCGGGATATCAAATCCAAACTCTTCTTCTTCTTTAGGGAGGCAAAGTAATTCTTTTTTTAAAACAACAACAACAACCCTGCTTTAGATCTCCATTTTTGTACCTCAGGCTTTGTAAACATTTGCTTTTTTCTGCATTCTCTCCTTCCCCAACAACCTTCACATACCAATAATAATAATAATAATAATAATAATAATAATAATAATTTATTATTTGTACCCCGCCCACTCTGGGCGGCTTCCATAAAAACCAAAAATACACTAAAATATCACAGATTAGAAACTTCCCTGAACACACAATGCTTAGATACATTCCTCATGGAGAGTTGCATCATTCCCCTTAGTAGGGATATCAACAAGGCCTCTCTTTTCCACTGATACACACACTTTTATTTACCATATGGGGAAATAGTATAACATACACTAATATAATCTGGCAGATTGTATATACATCAATATCATATTCTGCAATATCACATTTTAGCTGACATTTGCCCTGTATCTTCACACTACCCACCAATACACATTTCTATTTCTGCAAGTCTCCCTTGTAGATTTTATTTTAAAAAACCATATTCAATCATGCACCAGTGCCAAAGCTTCAATAAAGTATGTCTGATTAACTGTAGCACGGCATATGTACACTGAAGAGACTGATTTCCCCAAGGATATGGCTCTTCTATTGCCGTGCCACATTCCTTGAAAGAAGATGCAGATGGGTATCTGGACAATAATTTCTGGATACAGAAAACTGATTGCTCTTGCTCAGTTGTAATTTCTAAAAGATCATTCTTGAGAGCCCACTTTGGAGCAGATGGGACCTAGTCCTTTGTATCCAGATCTTTAATGTTGAGAAGCCAGAGTTAACATGCTTTGTGAAGAGAAGACAGTCTTACTCATTTAAATGTGAATGAGAAGAGTGGGAAGAGCTTCATAGGGTGAGGGCTGCAATGCTGCACACTGTCATGGTAATATAAATCCCATAGGTTTTTAAAGGGATCGACAGTATTTAGAAATTGTAACCTGAGGAGTATAATGAGAACGTGGGCCAAATCTTAACACTGACCCCGCTCCCCCACACAGCAAAATGGGCAGATCTGGACAGAGGAAAGCAAAGATGATGGTGGTGGGAGGTGGAGGGAAGCAGAGGCACTCTGCGGCCAGTAAGATTTCCAAGTTGCCCATGCCAGTGAGCAAGCCTCATACAGAAGCTTTTAGATGGGTCAAGGTACTATCTGAATTGCTGTGGCCTACAGAAAAATTGCTGTTGGTTTCCCTGTAGTTCTCTCCTTTGGTCAAAGGCGGATGGTGGTAAACAGGGCAAATTCCCTTACGTCCAAAGGAAATTCATTTTCTGCATCTTCAAATAGCCTTTCCCCTGATCTAGCATTTTTCTTGTGTGTGTCATTGCACAGATGATACGTTTGGTTTACTTGGGTTGCCCCGTTCATTTTCAATGAATGGAAAACTTTCTCCTTCTTTTAGGTAAGTCTACAGATCCAACAGGACGCGGGTGGCGCTGTGGGTTAAACCACAGAGCCTAGGACTTGCCGATCAGAATGTTGGCAGTTTGAATCCCCACGATGGGGTGAGCTCCCGTTGCTCGGTCCCTGCTCCTGCCAACCTAGCAGTTCGAAAGCACGTCAAAGTGCAAGTAGATAAATAGGTACCGCTCGGCTGGAAGGTAAACGGCGTTTCCGTGCGCTGCTCTGGTTCGCCAGAAGCGGCTTAGTCATGCTGGCCACATGACCCGGAAGCTGTATGCCGTCTCCCTCGGCCAATAAAGCGAGATGAGCGCCGCAACCCAAGTCGGCCACGACTGGACCTAACGGTCAGGGGTCCCTTTACCTTTACAGATCCAACTGCTTACCTAAAAGAAGGAGAAGCAAATAATGAAGCTGAACTTCAAAGCAGAGTTCAGATAACTTTCTGTATTGGCCCCTGAACATAGATTGCACATTATTCTCATTACCTTTGTTTGACACAGGACAGAGTTGTTGTTCACGTGTACAATAATGTGAATTTTGCCATTGATTTAAGCATAGAAAATGGATGATTTGTGTCCAAGGGAAAATCCACAATGCATACCCATTCCAGTTTATTATTATGTAGGAAATAAAGTAAACCAAAGTAAAACTTAAATGGGAAAGAGCACAAAGTGACAAATATCTATAAGAATAAACATCATTATAATTCAGTCCTTTTCCTAATTAGTAACTGGTCTTATCTTTCTGGATTATAACTGGCAAAGAGAATATCTTGGTATTTGTGAAGAACTCCAAAAACAGAGACCAGATGATGGCCATGATTTAAGATTCAGTATGTCAACTTTAACTGGCTTAACCCTAAAATCATAGCATTGTAATATAACTAATGATACTTGTCAAATCTAAGGTGAAAAAATAACCAAGAGATACAGGAAGGTAGGGTTATATCTTTGGTTATATTTAGCATGCAAACTGCAATTTTCTCAGGGAGACATAATTTTGCCAAAAAAAAAAAAAAAAAGTTTTATCTTCCTAGCTGCAATAGAACTCGCTTGTACTTCTAAGTTAGTGGAAAGAGATTCAAATGATAAGAAATGATTTCCATAATTAAATAGGCAAGAGTCTAGAATGTTAATAAAGGCAGAGAAACATAGCGGTTGCCATAACAACCTGATGTAATGGCTGATTGACATGACAATCTGCTGAATTTTTGTAATTATAGCAGCAGCTGATGTTTCCAGTTACGTTATTGGTTCTTTTTCAGTCATCTTAGAGCTCAATATTTTTCATATTGCCAAAGCTGCAAAATCCTTCATTACATTCCTGCAGGTGCCACCCATGTTAAGGGGTGAAAGTCTAAACAACCAGCATTTTTTTGTTTTAAAAATCAGATTATTATTTTTTGGGGGTGGGAAAATCATGTTCTTCACATGCCACTGCACTGTGAACTCTCATCTGCAGTGTATAATGCATATCTAAAATAGAGAAACTATCTCTCTCTTTAAAGGTTTTTAAAGGGGGGGGGTACAGCAACTAACAAGAAAACAAGGCAAAAAAGAGTGCAAAAAGTTTGCACTATGCATCAATTTAGTTCACAAGTGTTGCAGAAGTGTTGCACAACATTTTTAACAAGGTGAAGACTAGAAAAAAACTGAAATTGATTGACCATTCAGGATAGGTGTTTATGAGGGGCACTAGGCCTTGATGGCCTAGAATATATTTCCAATATGCATTCGCTCACAGCATTAGTACCGAGACAGTTTGGTAGCTATGTTACGTATGCCACAAAGCAGTTTATATCAGATGCAATGTGCTGGTTGAACAGGCCAAAACATCAACGTCACACAACGTTGTACAGGCACACAGTTGAGAGCAGGAGTAGATATAGTTGCTTTCAAATCAGTTATCTTCTCTTGATATGATTTCCATATACTGAAAATGCATAGATGTTTCATTAAAAGTGTTCGACTAAATTAAGGGTTCACTGTTATATATATATTTCTACAGGAATGCCTCGATCCAGGCCTTGGCCATTGACTCCCTTGTGTAGAGTTTCTCTACTGAAGAGGGTCTCACACCTGCACCTCAGCAGTGATTTCTCATTCACAAATGGCATGTGCATGTGAGTGAACTTGATTACTTGCTGAGCTTTTCTCTTCTATCCCCATATCGCCTCATCATCTTCACCCCAATGAAATTTAGATTTTAAGCTCTTCAAGAGATCTGTTTTTGCTGATGTCACTGTTAAGTGTCAGTTCAATGCCTAGAGCAGCCAAGTGATATCTCTCTCTCTCTCTCTCTCTCTCTCTCTCACACACACACACACACACCACCCGATTTTTCTCTGAAAGGAGCTCCACTCCCACACAGCAATTTATTCACGAGAAAGAATGACAGATGATAGTGCCAATGCCAGTTGAGTACAGCTACATCAAACCAACGACCACCGAAGTAACTCACCTCTTCATTGCTCTCATTTCCATAAAAGTCATCTTCCATCTGAGCTCCTCGCCAAACCCCACTGATCTCTTCTTTTAAATCCACAGAAAAGCTGCAGCTTTCTGATGACAGGTTCAAGGGCTTCCCGTGAGGTGCTGATCTAGGTTTTGAGGAATAGGTGAAAACATCCTCTCGCCGGTCTTCGGCTGCTTGCTTGTTTTCACATGCTTCAACATCACTCAATGCCAAATTTAAAAAACTGTAAGATGTTTCACTATCCTTCAACGACAGATTGCTGGAATCCAGTTGAGAAGTTTCTTTATCAGGGAATATCCACTCATCTGTAAATAAAGGGGGGGGGGGAGAGAGAAGCAACACAGATGGTAACTGTTTCTATATAAAAATGTGTCTTTCAGGAAAATTATCAATCAAACATTGAGCTGCTTGAGAAATAAAATGGAGATTGTCAAAAGTCATAAAACGAAGCTATAACATTACTACAGTATATAAGTGGATGTCTTAAACAAGGATGGGGAACCTATGGCTCTCTGGGTGTTCTTGACCCACAACTGAACATCATTTCTAGCCAGATTGAACCTGGTGTTGTTGTTGTTTAGTCGTTTAGTCGTGTACGACTCTTTGTGACCCCATGGACCAGAGCATGCCAGGCATTCCTGTCTTCCACTGCCTCCCGCAGTTTGGTCAAACTCATGCTGGTAGCTTCAAGAACACTATCCAACCATCTCGTCCTCTATCGTCCCCTTCTCCTTGTTCCCTCCATCTTTCCCAACATCAGGGTCTTTTCCAGGGAGTCTTCTCTTCTCATGAGGTGGCCAAAGTATTGGAGCCTCGGCTTCAGGATCTGTCCTTCCAGTGAGCACTCAGGGCTGATTTCCTTAAGAAGGGATAGGTTTGATCTTCTTGCAGTCCATGGGACTCTCAAGAGTCTTCTCCAGCACCATAATTCAAAAGCATCAATTCTTCGGCGATCAGCCTTCTTTATGGTCCAGCTTTCACTTCCATACATACTAACCTGGTGTTAGTACTGCATAATGCAGGACAGTTATTTGTTGAAGCATTTCCTCACTTATCAATTGATCTAGACCCTGCAGTCAGTGATGTGCAGGGCTCTTCTCATTGCCCCATGGGTAGGCAGCATCTACTGCACATGATAGTCTCTGTTACACCCTGACTATGGAAATCTTCAACTCTTGGAGAGACAGATGAGGACAACTTCACTGGGCTTCCATCGTCAAGTTAAGACACATTCGTTCTCCTGAACTTTTGGAGAAAATTACTGAGTGCTGCCTAACATTCCAGGTCGTTCTGTGTTTTATTAAAGATTTGATTCATTATTCTATTTTATCGTGGCTTCATGCCAAATGTTGTACTATGTTAGAAAATGCCCTGAGATCATTGTATGTGATGAAATCCAGGTCTATAAATCTGGTAAATAAATTAATAAATTAATATCTTTTGTGCACAAAGTATATGGTCAGCTAGTAAGTTATATCCCTCCACATCTGTCCCAGCTTTGATGTGTTACCTCTTGTTCCACCACACCCACCCTGTCTCCATAAACAAACCCCTTCCTCTGCACACCTGGCCCCATCCACTGTTTTGTTTCTTTGTCATGCTGGACTAAGACGAAAGCTTTGTTATGGGCTTATCTATATAAATAGTACCCGATTCCTTAAAAATTATATGATGTGCTTCCTCTTCAAAGGAGTCGAATGTCCCAACCTCTACATTCAGCTCCACACACCCTTGTCCAATTTATATTTGAATCTCAAAAGTGCAGCTTTGAGCTGGCATGAAAAAATGCACGAATATATCCATTTCACCAGATTCCCCCTGCAAGCAGGCAGTGCTAATCTTCTTGTTTTAAAACAAACATAAAGCCAATGAAATGGATTTAAAGATTGACTGTGCCAGATAAACATGGGACGGAGCTGTTTTACCATCTCGTTGTTAAATTATACTTTACTGTTATGTTAGGGGGAAATGTCAATGGGATTGATTAAGGGGGATCTCAAACAACATCTAGGGAAAAGAAGAACTGCTCAAGTATTCATCACTCCCTTATCTTCATTAGATGAAGAACTGTGCGGCTTGGTCACTACAGCTTGGAACTCCCTAGCTCCATAAACCAATATTACCCACCAGCAATAGGGTTTTTTGTGGTGGGGGGGAGAGATCACATAAAATACTAAACTGGAAGTTGCATTGCAAAAGCATCATGACCTGCTGCTAACAGTAAGGGAGAAAAGAGATACCGGTAACACTGTCACTGAGCCTGAGTGACACAGCACAGGTAAAACAGAGATTTCCACTGAAAATTGCATTCCAATACAGAGGTCTCTCCATGCACAGGAATAGTTATCCCAGTTTGTGACATCATGATGCTCAGCACTGCTCATAGGAGCCAACTGTTAGGGGCCGGGGTCCCTTTGCCCCCCAAATAAAATACTTGAGGGGGCTATCCTCCCCAAGTTGATGAACGCGGGCATTCAAATGGCATGTGCGCACCGTAACATGTGAACAATTATGTAGAGTGGGGCTTACCTGCTCTCCCCAATATGTTATTCAAGTTGGCATCCCTGGCACTGCCCCAAGCCAACACTAGCCAGATGGTGAGGACACGCCATCTGAGAAACACATCTGATTTCTGACATTTATATTCATTTCAATGGTACCCTCTTTGCAAAACTAAGAGGAAGCTGGGGTTTTGCACCATGCCCTATGTACGCTTGGCAATGCAGATTCTCTTTCATTCAGTAGTTAAAGAAGCAAATGGTTTGGAAAATGGGTGGTGGTAGTCTTTTCTCTCCCTTTTAAGGCAGATATTTTGAGCAGGAAGATACACTTAACTCGGGGGTCTTACGAAGTGAAAAAAGAAGATAGCATGTAGGATTGTAGAATGCGATCTCACACCTGTTACACAGCTCGGCAACTAATGTGACCTGTAGTCAGTATATACTTGTTTACAAGTGAACAAGATGAGTGTTCTAGAACAAACTAAATCCTATTATCTCTCAGCCATGAATTTACTGGAATTCTTCCACTGGAAAAAAATAAATAAAATGTTTCCATATCAATTGTAATGAATAATTTCGTGTATCTTCTTAGGAAAAATATGTAAATTACAGTGTAATCACAGTATTGCAGCAAACAAGATAAATACAAGAATGATCACCTAAATGTCTAATTAGTTTCTCTGCAGAGTCAGATTTATGCTGGAGCTTCTAATTGCAGCCTAACATTTTAATGAAGGTTTCAACATGGCATAAATAAGACTGACGAATGATACACAATATTCATTCATTTTATTTCTTCCTTTGCCCCAAAACAATTTCCTTTTTGTAATGGAATTGCACACCTGCTTTGGAAGATACGTTTATGTATTCTCTGCTACCTATCTAAAGAATTTCAATTCTAAATTTGAAAGGACCTAATACAAAGCAATATGGATAATCTCTGGATTATGGGTCAAACCAAGATGAAAACCAGGACTGAGACAAATATATATTCTTCAATACTCTGGCATGACTTTTACATCCCCCTGATTTCTACAAACTTTACTGTGTTCCTTAGGAATGTTTTTTTATTGCCTAATATGCTGTCCTGTTATTTATCTCTCAAACAACAACAACACACAGGATTCTTAGGATTCTAACATGAGACTGCAACTTAATTCAGGCATTTTCTGTTGTTCATATATTATTCACTATAGACATACTGACTGCAGTATCAAGGAAAGAATATCAAGGAACAAAAAGCTAGTTCCTTAGGGGTTTTCCTTTCGGGCCTGAGCCACGTTCCTAAGAGAATGGGACTTATACACTTTACATCAATTGTGGGTAACCTTTGCTGAATTACAACCCCCATAATCCTTGGCCATTAGACATGCTTGCTGGGGCCAACTGGAACTTCAATCCAACAATGTCTGGAGGCCCAAAAGTTCCCCACACCTTTGTAAGCGATGGGAGGCAATACCAAGAGTGGTAAATGGGAGCAGTAAGAGATTAGATAAATCAAGGTTCTTCCATGTTTCTAAAAGTCCTGCAAATCTGTGTGTGTGTGAACTTTTAGCCTGTAGTTTAGAGATTTGGGCATGTACGTGACTTGTCTTTCTGCTTTGTGAGGGCAAGAAAGTGTTGGAGAGGAAGGAATCACATTAGGAAAGATGTGGGGCTAAGGATGGGATGGATCACAGATCACAAGGTTTTTGGCAGTATGGTGCCTGCTTCATACATTTCTGAGTCTTGGACTCCAGTTGCACTGATAACCAGAAGCTCCTTTCAACAATTCTATCAACTCAAAAGGCTGCAGACCTTCTAATCAGATTGGAACTAGTCCCTACTACTGAGGCTTACATAATCTTGAGATGAGACCACCACAATGAATTCTACAAACGTTGGCTAGAGAACTATCATGAATTGGTGCATACACATTTCAGAGGCACTAAAAAAGTTGAAAAAGTTATCATTAGGCTTTCAGCAATTAGATTTTTTAACAGACTTTAATTTGAATTATCAAATATTTCTGTTAGTTGTTCTGAGACTTTGACAAGAGCCAGGTTATAAATTTAAGTGAATAACAGAAGATGATGCTTTGTTTGGAGCAGAGGTGAAGTGGGTCAGGAAAAGCTGAGGGGAAAATTCTGTGCTGCCAGCAATGTCCTAATTTCTTTGTGTCTCCATTTTGCCTCTTCCTGCCTACCATGTGATGGATCTGGACTGTTTCCTATTGTACACCTTTGCACACCTTAGTTGATTTAGGTCATTATAAAGCTGACCAGAGTGACTAGGAGCTAACAATGTGGTGGCACAGGTTTGATTGGTATGTACAGGAGACCAATTGTTCATTAAGTAGCTGTCTCACTGCCCAGAAGACAAACTGCACGGCAAGCTAACCACTTTGGCTTTTTATTTTTAAAAATGAAACCTGCTCCATAGAGATATCGAATGTAATAGTATGAAAGGCAGACATTAGTAACTAACTAGGACAAGTAAAAAGTTTCACTATTCTTGATGATTGGGTTCTTTTGGTGCTTAAATTTAATAAGGGCTTACAAGAATAATTTATTTTTAGTTCTTTCTCTTTAATCATGAAAGCATGGGAGTTCTTTATTTATATGCACTGCTCTGGTAGTCTTCGTTTAATCCTGCAAATCTTTATCAATGCTCTGAAGCAAATTCTGTTGCAGGGTGTTTGATTTCCATAATCCCTGCAGTGCAGACATTTATGTGAATTGCTTTAGAATCCTTTGAAACAAAGAGATTTATTCTTTTATTCGGGGACAGCAGAGATGCTAAAGAACATAAAAATTGTGCTAGAGCACTGACTATCTCAGAGCCTTTTCGGCCATCACTTTTTGAACATATTCTTCTACAACCACTCTCTGTTACTAGGGCAGGAGGGCGTGGCTGCATAGTATGTAGAGATAAACACACACACACACACACACACACACACACACACACATATATTTTGGGTTGCAACCTTAAGCAAATTTGGAAGGTATATACATAAAAGCCTGAACCTAAAAAACAGGGTTCGTTCATAACTGCATGCTTATCCGGTGATGATTTGCATCTGTAATTACATCATCACAGACTTCCCTTTCACTTTGCTCATTTCATCCTTCTCATCAACTGAGGGATCAGTTCACCCAATCAGCTGTCTATTTTTTATGCTGATTAATGTGCTTTTCATAAATTAAGAGTTGTATATGCATGTACAAACCATCCAAGGCAGAGCATAATGTGATGCACATGCATGTATGAAGAAAACATTGGATATCTATCCAGAGCAGCAGCATATAGTTCTCAAGGGATCTTTAAGAGCTAGTGTGGTGTAAGGAATAAGAGTGCTATGAGATCTGGGTTCAAGTCATGAAGCTCACTGGCGATAGTTCAGGGTAAGCTACCCTCACAAGGTTAGAACAGAACAGAACAGAACAGAACAGAACAGAACAGTAGAACTATAGAGTTGAAAGTCCAACCCCCCTGTCGATGCAGGAAAATCCATTAGTAGAGCATGTTTGATAGGGAATTATATAAGCCTTTGCTTGAAAACCTCTAATGAAGGAGCGTTCCCCACCTTCTAAGGCAATCTCTTCCACTGCTGAACAGGCCATACCATCAGGAAGTTCCTCCTAAAGTTTTGTCTAAATCCTTTTTCTTGTAATTTGAACCCACTGGTTCAGGCCCTACCATCTGAAACAACAGAAAACAAGTTTGCTCCATCACTATGTGATAGCCATTTGAAGATGGTTGTCATATCATCTTCATTGTCTATTCTCCATCTAAACATATCCAACTCCTTCAACCTTTCCTCATTGGACTTCATCTTCAGGCTTCTAAGCATCTCTCCCTTCTCTGGATACTTGCAAGAAAACATCTCCCAACAGCACATCTCCTCCAGTGTTCAGTTTCCCTGCCTAATATTTCCACTTGGATGTCTCATTGCTATCTCAGATTCAACATCCTTTGATCAGTCTTTTCATATCCATTGAGAATGTTACCATTCTCTCTTTTGATTGGACACACAGCCTGCCCATCACCTTTGATTCTATTCCCTCATCACTTCTCACATTCATTCAGTTGTCAAGTTGGGTTGTACAATGTTTTAAACAATGGGTTTGCTCTTCTCTGTCCCCCAGCAAATGGTCTGCTTCCTGTTGCAACGGTCTCCCACCTGGACTACTGAAACCTCCTCTACTCTGGCCTTCCTGTCTCATACCTCAGTACTCTCATCTCTACACAAAACTCAGCTGCCAAAAGAATGAATCTGTTCCTTCTGCCAGACCATGTGATGCTCCTCTTCAGATCCCTTCACTGGCATCCCTTTCCCTTCCGTATCAAGCACACTCCATGTCTTAATTTTTAAAGCTATCTGGGATGTATATTCATCCTTGCTTCTTGTTTTCTTCTCTCTACTCTTCCAACTCTTCTCATCTGTCACCAACCAAGGGTCTCATGCTTCCTTAAACAACTTCACCCAAATTCTATGGGCCCCTTTGCTTATTCCCAGCTGAAATCTATCTATATCTATATGCATTTCCCACATTTTCCTCCCACTACCCATGTCTCTTTTTCTCCTCCACGGTCTATTTTAAATTGTAAGTTCACTGGGAACAGGGACCAATACATCTTGCTTATGCAATTCTGTACTGTATCATGTACAAGGATGGCATGGTAATAATAGTAATATTCCAGCACTTCCACTTTCTTGATTGATCTTAGATGCAGAAATCTAAGGACTGGTTCACACTGTCGCTTTAAAAAAAATGTCTTGAAAGCCGAGCTTTGCAAATTACAAGTTGCAGTTTTGTGGAACCACTACTACAGATTTACCAACTGAATACTTCATAGGCTTATCATGGGAAGATGGTTATACAGGAAACAAATGACCAATAGTCTTACATAGATGGGAATGCACAATTGATAATGTTCACATCTAGAATATGTCTCATATTCTAATGTAGCATAAAACAACATGAGCAAAGCAGATAAAAGTGTTATTAGAAAATGATTATGGAACTAAGTTAGCACAATTATCCTAGAAGCACATTAGGTCAAGGAGAAAAGCATGACGAGCTGAGAAGGAACAAGCACTGTTTACAACAATTAGAGCTATCAATATGATTGTTAATTATTGAAGCTATCAGAACGAATCAACGGACATTTTAAACATCACATATACAAAAAACCTTCTTGCAGCCGCATGTCAGCCTTTTCAGTTATCACATTAGTGCCTTACCCTTGTCCAGTGACATTGGACTTGTGTTGTCAACATTTTCTTTGTTTCCTTGATCTAAAGCCATATCAAGTGGCGAGGGAGATCGTTCAGAGCTGATGATGTCTTGGATTGGTTCTTTTCCCTTTTCCAAAGCTGGCATTTGGCATGATCTGTTAGTTCTGATGCTGCCAGATTTTGTTACCTTTCAGGGGAAAAGAAGTTCTTAAGAGAAGGCAAAGTATCAACAATTAAACCAGGTCAAACTTAAAAGCACCAGAAAATATTTTAAAATAGTAAAATATATCAAAGTCACTTTGTGTCTGTGCTCGTACATGGACACACACTTTTGCTAAGCACACAACACCCACAAAATCTCAGCAATACTGTTACTGCTACTGGTGTTGATAGTACTTCAAGCAAATAAATAGTACAGTGGTACCTCCGGTTGCAGACGGGATCCGTTCCGGAGCTCCGGTTGGATCCCAAGGTTTCCGCAACAGGGGGTGCCTGTTCTGCGCATGGTGCGATAGAGTGCTACTATGCATGTGCGCACAGCGAAACCGGGTTTGCTGTGTGCGTAACCCAAAGGATACGTAAAAAGAGGAGCACGTAAGTAGAGGTACTACTGTACTTCAACATGTTGGTGGCACTTCAAACAAAGCAATACTTCACCCTCACATGTTTTGAGCTCTCTATTGTACTTCTACATATAATTGTATTGTGAGAAACCTGGACCTTAACTATGGGTGAGGATTCCTTTTCCAAAACACTTTTGCCTACTGTGTAATGTGTCTCCTGGTCAGCTTGTTTTTCTCTCTCTTCAAGATGGAGGCTGAACTGGCTCTGTGACATGTTTCAAAGGCTTGGCATAGTAAAGAAGCCAATTCACAACAGGGACAGGAGGTAGTACTCTTGCTCTGGATCTGTTTTAGATTGTTATATTTCAAAAATAAACTATTGAAAGAAACATAAAAATAAGTCCACTGGCAAAAAAAATTGCATCTCCATTAAAAATATGTCCAACTATGTTAAGGGCTCTCGGCACATTACACAATCTAAATTATACATGTCTCCTACTTCTTTCTGCCTCCTTTCTCCCTCTTCCAATATTAGAACTATTGTTGAGATAAATCTTATACAGCTATTTAAAAAAGATTGCTAAGCATATGCTTCCCAAATTTTCATGTCCCTCCATAGCCAGCCCCTTAAGGGCAATTCTTACTTCATTTCACAACCAGCCCTAACCCAGAATATGCCTGAAGCATATACTCCCACAAGCCTGTTCTTTCACGATGTGCCATAAAATAATAGAATTGTTGAGTTGGAAGGGACCATGAGAGTTATCTAGTCCAACCCCCTGCAATGCAGGAATCTTTTGCCCAACATGGGGCTTGAACCCACGGTGCTAAGATTAAGGGTCTCAATCTCTACCAACTGTGCTATCCCAGCCATCACTCACACCCTGATAGAAATGTTGAGTACTGACACAAAATGGCTGCCATGGGCAACAACAAAAAGGTGATGGTACCCTGTACCAGTACCATTACAAACAAACAAACAAAAAAAGCAAGCACTGCTTCCTGATATTATGACTTGACACACACCGTTTCCTTTGGCTAACTTATATCATCTCCACCAACAGCCATTATATATCTCAGAATTGTTTCCTTATTAACGGCACCAGTTTTGTTGTGTCAATTTAATGTACAGATTACTAAATCTCGGGGACTTCCAATGAAGCTCACTGTTTAAAGAAACAGGTTTCCTATATAGGCAAATGATTGGCCATTAGGAGAGCAGGATGTTGGACTATATGATGCTTTGGCCTGTTTCAGCAGGTTCTTCTTAAGTTCGTTTTCCTACCTCCCCAGATGCCCTTGAGCTGAACCTTCGGCCTGAAGGTGGAGGTGGCCCAAGAACCTTAGATCCAAATGCAATGTGGGATACGTCTTGATTTTTACTGTTTCGTGTCGTGGCCAATCCCCGGTTTAATAGATGGTCTGCTAGAAAAATAAGGCAGACAATTAATACCGGCACTGTGATCACACTGATTTATAAAGAGCGGTGCATATAATTTAAGAAGGAGAAATCATATGTATCGTCATAAGCATCTACTCTGGTTAAACCACGCCAAAGAAAATCTCAAATGAAGTTCTTGCAGTACAAGTCAGGTGATGTGACAAAAATGTGTTGTGAGCAAGGACTGGGCACAGCAACTGGCAACGGGCAATAATTTAGAACTCAAACTGTATCTTTGTGTTTTGAATTGAACATGTTTGGCTATTCATTTATGTCACTAGTGGGAAATCAGTTTTAAATGCACATTTAAACAGAAAAAGAGAAACACTTAGATATACTATTGGATAGCTTGCTGAAGATGTATCAAATGCTGAGTATACTGTCAAACACTGGCCATCAATAGAAGTATTAAACTTTTAAGCTTAAATAAATTCAATTTTCCTTCTAAAATATGTTTATTGTGTATGAATGTAAGACAGAGGCTGCTATTCAACCAGGACCCCTACCAACCAAAAGAAAGAATATGTCAGTAGAATGGAGGGAGGCAATTTTTGACTATTCCTTCCTTCCTGTAGCAATCCATGTACCGATCCCATCTTTTCCCGTCCCCCAGATCTCAAGAACAGAACAAGATGGGGCTTTAAAAGGGAGGGAAATTTCCAAAAGATGCTTCCCTCCTCGTTCTGTAGACAGGTGCCTTCATTCAGCAGAGGAATACCAACCAGACACAACTTGGAAAGAAAAACTGCAAACACTGCAAACAAATAATACTCTGTTTATCAATGGAAGAAAAATGTTGTTGTGCATTTTAAAACAATTTGTTGTTGTTTAGTCATTTAGTCATGTCTGATTCTTTGTGACCCCATGGACCAGAGCATGCCAGGCACTTCTGTCTTCCACTGCCTCCCGCAGTTTGGTCAAACTCATGCTGGTAGCTTCGAGAACACTGTCCAACCATCTTGTCCTCTGTTATCCCCTTCTCTTTGTGCCCTCCATCTTTCCCAACATCAGGGTCTTTTCCAGGGAGTCTTCTCTTCTCATGAGGTGGCTAAAGTATTGGAGCCTCAGCTTCAGGATCTGTCCTTCCAGTGAGCACTCATGGCTGATTTCATTAAGAATGGATAGGTTTGATCTTCTTGCAGTCCATGGGACTCTCAAGAGTCTCCTCCAGTTTTAAACAATAGCACAGACTTATTTTCACCTTTTCAGTTCAGGGCAGACTCTTGATTTGATTCCAGCTTCCCATAGTCCTTACTTAACATGTCACAAGTTTCTTTTCTTCTCCTATTTTCTGACATGAACACCAAGCTGGCCATCAAGTTTTCCCACACATTACTAGTGGTACTGAGCTGTACTTGCCCTCAGGCCTTCCTCCCATGCTTTAGTAGTGAGGAAGATGCCATACTAAAAGAAAGAGAGAGACAATAAGAGGCATTTTGCTAGGCCCAAGGGACATTGGCAAGCCATCATTAGGCTTTCCTCCTGAGATTCCGGTTTACTCCCTGGTGATGGAAACAGGACTGGCTAATATTACCCACCAAATTTGTTTCATAACTTTTCTTCATCTCATGAAAGTGAATAATCTTCCACTGTCTGATGGCTCTTGCCCATACAAGAAAGACTGGAGATTCAAACATTCTAAGGAGTGGTGGAATAGCAACCTCAGGAGAGGTGACCTGTTTCAGCTAAGCATCGGCTTCTTTAATTTTCTGACTGCTTTGTGATGTTCTCTGCCCCCCTATCAATTATAAAAACAGATTAACATGAATAGTTTCCATTCATGATCACATTAACGGACTGCAATTAATTGGCTACATCAACACGTACAAGTCATCTGCTATATTGAGCAACAAGGTATAGTTAAAAGCAAAGTAAAAAGTAATTTGGGCTTTTGATTAGGACCGGAACAACATAAAAAAGAAAGTTTAAAAGATTTTTTAAAATAAATAAATCGAAGCTTAAACTTATCAAAGTGCTCACTTTCAGAAAGGCCTGATTTGGGGTCTTTGAAAAGAGAGGGAATGACAGTAGCAGAACTCATCTCCTATTCATAGTGCAAGGTTAAAACTAAAGTTTGGATTAAACTCTGAAGCTCCAGGCATTTTATTTTCTGTGGTTAACAAAAAAGAAAAGAAAAAGGAACTTGGCATAGGTCAGGAATATACCCACTAATTACTTTACCACTTTACCAAGGGCTATAGTTTAGATGGTGAAACCTGGGGGTTCACTGCCTAATTGCCTTTTTAAACATAGTCATTTTTAAATCTTTAGATTCACCATTCTCATTAATTTAGCTATTGAATTATAATATCTTCTTTTACCGTAATGTTTCAGGAAATAAGTATAGGTATTTTTGGATCTGCAATTATACTGTCATTATATTTACGGATTATGATAATTTGAGTTTGGGGAAAGGCTGAATAAAAATTAGATTAGCCAAATATGTTTTTGTTTTGTATTTCTTTCCCAAAAATGCAATCTTTTTGAGCACTCATGGCTTCTCTTTACTACAGGCCAACACTTTGGGAGGTTGTATATCTGTAAACTTGAGTATTTGTGCCATCTTGTACTTAAGCACGCACTTAGTAGCTATAGGCGAGAAGGAACTGCATGCAGACAACCATATGTCAGGAGTGCTCTGATGGTGTTTCCTGCTTGGCAGGGGGTTGGACTCGATGGCCCTTGTGGTCTCTTCTAACTCTATGATTCTATGATTCTATGAACTAATGGAATTCCATGCAGACAAGCACCTTTCATTGCTTGCACAGTTAAATGCAGGCAGATCTGACTGGTAAAATTGGCTATGGCTGATAACTTCTACAGCCGATTTACAATTTTAAACAAATTTCAAAATCAAAACTGGAACTATAATTATCAAGCTATGGATACGTTGATTAATATGAAACTATTAAGAGTTATTCCTATATAAAATTATGAAGGCCTGACAATCACAGAAATCACAAAAGTGGGGTATTTTTATAGCTTAGCAGCTCATCTATGTTAGTGTAATGCATCTATTCCTAGAAATGCTCTCCATGAAGGAAGCATACCTATTACTAGCTAGCCACGTTTTAAACCAACTTAAGTAAGCTTTCCATTTTAGTTTTTAAGGCACTTGTTTGCTGCTTGTCAGAAAGGATGTGGTGAGAATGTGCAAATGCAGATACTGAAAATGTTAAAAAAATTAACATTCCTTTGGTCCGATGAAACAGTAAGAACCAACGAGTCAAAAAATGGACCCTCTTTTAATAGCACAATATCTTTTGGCATATTACTGGACGCAAACGGATACACTTTGGACATGCCTTTGCACACGTAGCACTAAGTACCATGTAGCCCCAAAACAAGGTAGGGTCAGACATAGTAAACCCACTCCCAGTGGCAAGAACTGATGCAAGAAAAACATCAGATAGGTCTAACCATCTAGCCATTGATAGAGAACATGATATCTTTTCTGGATCTGCTAACCAACCTTGGTCTTCCAAAAACCCTGAAGATACTGCTTTGAATGTCTCAGCTAAGTTTTCTTGCTTGTGCATGCCATCCTTTATTTCAGAGGTAGAGTTTAAACTATAATGAGTTCTAGAAATGTTAGGTGTCACAACAGCAAAAGGCTTTGTCTAGGGCAGGGATAGAGAACCATTGACCCTTCAGATGCTGGACTTTAACTCCTATCAGTCGCAGTCAGCATGGCCAACAATGAGGTGAGCTGTAGTCCAACAACAACTGGAGTCAAACGTTCTCTGTTCCTTGTCTATGACAAACAGGAGCCAAACTGGCAAGTGCCCTTATTAGTATTACTGGGCTTTATTGTGCAAGGCACCTTCAATTAGGGGAAGCTGCTTTTCACGGGTCAGCCATGGTGATTCTGGACTGACTCCTGTGCATCATCTTGAACATCTGAATGGTCCCTGAAATCCCAGTTTTTAAATCCATGGAAAACAAGCATAATGATATGATGTGCGGATGAGCAAACATGGATATAATAAGCAGCACAAAGATATGCAGGATGGCAAAAAGGTATGCTATCAAAGAATGATTCACATTTAGAAGCGGACAATATTGTGCACCTATGTAGAGTTAAAAGCAAGGGGGGGAGCCTCAGAGCATTGCTTCTGTGGAAATAAAAGCACTCAGGCAAAGAGAGTGCTAATTTTTAAGTAAATTACCAGTTTTGATTTGTGCTTAGTGGACCACTACATCTTGTCATTAGCAAGTTGAAC
The DNA here is from genome assembly GCF_964252035.2 of Podarcis erhardii. Lineage (NCBI taxonomy): Eukaryota > Metazoa > Chordata > Lepidosauria > Squamata > Lacertidae > Podarcis > Podarcis erhardii. The sequence goes on along the minus strand of NC_138498.1, from coordinate 105,599,771 downwards.
TGCTCAATTTAAGCAACCAGACTTGATTTTGTGTTCAATTAAACCACGGTCCCATTAATGGGGAGGGGGGTGCAGAATTACTTCCTACAGTCCTACATTGACTAACAGTCAGTACTTAATCTGGGCTGGGAATTGAAGGAATTAAGAGCGTAAAATTTTTAGTCAAATTACACACGCAATGATTAACTGGATACATGCTGGTTTTTATTAATTTTGTTGAAAGCATTCGAAACACAGAATTGCTCTTCAACAGTATATCATTATATTTGTAATTCAGGGAAATTAGTTGTACACAATGAATTACAAACTTCAGTCTAGCAAATGTTAGAGGGGAGGGAGGGAATAGAAAACCTTTTTGTAAGGAAGTTGTGTGTGTGTTTGTGTGTGTGTAGGAGCAACACAATTTCCAGACACTTTCCCTTTGTCTTTGTGGATGTAAGAAGGGCAGAAACGAGACTTATGCACCTATTATTAGTTATTTACACAGTGAAAGTAGGCAAATGTGTGACTAAACATGGATGCTTAAGTAACAATAAGTAAGCAAATCTGTTTTCTCCTTTGACTGACTTTGCTTTGGCATGACCTTTTTCTGATCATGAGGCACCTTTCTGGCATGAGCTTTGGTAATCATAAAAGCGTTGTGCCCAGGCACCTCCAGGAGGCTGTGACTGCTGCTGCGGGAAGCGGTAGGCAAAGGTGCAAGGAGGGAGCAAGTGAACAGGTGGGCAGGCAAATGGCGGCGGGATGATGGTGGTGGTGGGATGGGGGGCATGATGCATAATGGCACCATTTTTCATAGAAATGCAGCACTGCCCACAATGCTTGGCTGATGTCCTCCTCAGATTCCAATGCTGCATCCCAGGAGAGGAGAGTTGGGAGCCCAGCTTTCCCATCTGAAGCAGCTGTATCCCGGGATGGGGTGGTGTCTGCCTCCTCCTGCCTCTGCTCCCTGGCCTCAGCCCTCCCTTAGGTCTTCCTTCTGTTCCCGTTCCCCATCTGTCTCAACCAGCCACTCCACTGCTGGTGGAATAAGAATGTTTTTGCCTAGTGCCTAAATATATGTAATGATGGTACCAGGAAAGCTTCCCTTGTTCATACATTCATGCTGATTACTTGATTAATGGAGAATTATGTGAGGACTTCCACATGCGAACAGACCGTAACAGACCTACCACTACACATTGAACCTTCATATCATGTAAAATGTAACCCACTGGTGCCAATTCACACGTTCAGCTGCTAGCCAAGAAGATGCGTACATGTATGTGTGAAGCAGCATCCAAAATCGCTGTCCATGGTCCTTAAGCTTCTTTAGGGCATTGTCTATTTGCATACTGAAGAGGTCCTCAGTATCAAGGAAGAGAGCCTTGAGTCTGGCTCTGATGTTCTGTTCCAGGGAAGCGTGGCACCATTACTTCTAAGACTTTGTTTATTGCTGCCATATTGAACTGTTGCTTGGCAAACAACTTGGGACTGTAACACCTTGATTCCTGCCTATGTCCACAACCAAATGAGAAACCATACATAGATACAACAGAGTGATTTAAAATCTTGCATATATGTAAAGAACAACACATCTATCTCTAATACTGCAGGCATTATATGAAAGAGTAAACAACTGTAATATACTCTTTCCCCTCCTAAATAACTCTCAATTATATATACTTCCAGATTATATTGATGTAATCCATCTTATTTTCCTAAAATGTAAAGTTCTTGGCAAGCAGAATGTACATTCTCTGCATCTGTATGGCACTGAAATTACTTAGATTGATGAAAGCCAATCCAAAACAATCAGTTTTTCAAGTTTGTTATCCCATTACCTTCTATTTGTAATCAGCAGAATCATTATCAGACACCAACTCTTGCTTTTGCTCCCATTCAAAATAAATGACCGATGGAAAAGACTAGGACCAGGGGGAACCCCCCCCCCCCAGAAAAGTGCAAGGCCTGACTGGATGGTGTTTCATGAATTCAGAAAGCACTGACTCAGTACCCCACAAGTCCTAGTGGTGTATATATGTTGTGTATATATAAGTTACCCACTACCAAGGTAACTAAGGTTGCTGATGCTTACTGCATTATTGTACACAAGCTCATGAAACAGAAATTATCCTATGCTCCCTAGCTTGCATGGGTTCATAGTAATGCACATTCACTTAATAAAGGACATGCTTAAGTTGAATAATCAGCAAGGTAGCTTTTATCTCATGCATAAAAAATTAATAGAGTCATTAGAAGTTTTCAATGAATCTACCCCAATGAACTCAACTCCCCTTGCCCCCCTACATTTTATGTTATGCATCATAGTGTCCTTGAACTTTAAAATAAAAGACATTGGGATTCTTGGGTGCAGTCTTGAATTTTTATTCAAACATATAATTAAATGTCTTGTAAAATTAAAGTAGAACAGGCTGTCATACAGAGGATGAAATAAAAATAAAAAATAATTATACCCCTAAGTGGTTATCCAAAATTAAATGAACTCTATTACCTTTTTTGTTTTCATTATATTAGGCACTGGAGTAGTGCCACAGTATTTTAAATTAAATTATTCACCTTTCTTATTTTGTTGTAGTTCGTATTAATAAAGATCTTTTCTCATTACAGAATTTAATGGCAGGGTTTCTTCTTTTGGTCTTGAAAGGAGACAACCGCTTTGTAAGTATTCCCCTCCCCCTTTAAATGGAATCTGTGAGCAAAATTGGTACGTGACTCAGAGACTACATAAGTGACCATTTCCTCTTAAAGGGCACATTCAAAGGACAATTTTAAAGAACAGGTGACTCTAATAACTTCATACTGTGCTTGTTTCCTGCTTTTCCAAAGCAGCCCATCAGCAATTTGCTATACAGTGGTACCTCTGGTTACGAACTTAATTTGTTCTGGAGGTCCAGTACACGAGGTACTATTTCTGGGTTAGCGGAGTCTGTAACCTGAAGTGTCTGTTTACAGATAGGTAGCCGTGTTGGTCTGCCATAGTCAAAACAAAACAAATTCCTTCCAGTAGCACCTTAAAGACCAACTAAGTCAGTTCTTGGTATGAGCTTTCGTGTGCATGCACACTTCTTCAGATACACTGAAACAGAAGTTTCCAGACCCTTCTATATAGTGAGAAGGTGGGGATGGGTGATTGGCAGATAGCTCATCACAGCTATCTGCCAATCACCCATTCCCACCACCCTTCTGAGTAATACCCCTCCCCACCTTCTCACTATATAGAAGGGTCTGGAAACTTCTGTTTCAGTGTATCTGAAGAAGTGTGCATGCACACGAAAGCTCATACCAAGAACTGACTTAGTTGGTCTTTAAGGTGCTACTGGAAGGAATTTGTTTTGTTTTGACTGAAGTGTCTGTAACCCGAGGTACCACTGTACTGAGCCCCAGAGCTGGCCTAGCACATTTTGCCACTGAGGCAAAACAGAAAGTGCCCCTCCCCACCCCCTACTGCCACTGACACCTCCTCCCCTGCCCCCCATGACTCCTCTGCTGCTCTCCACCCCCCTGCGCCTGAAAAAAAGGGGAGAAAAAGGAGGCTACCCAGGGAGCCGAAGACAGCAGTGGTGAGAGAGGTGGAGGAGGCGGCAAAGGGGGAGGAGTCAGCAGGCAGTGAGGCGTAGTGACCAAGGAGGTGTTGGCGAGGGGGGAGGAGTATACCTGTATACCTGAAGGAGCGTTTCCATCCCCATTGTTCAGCCCGGACACTGAGGTCCAGCTCCGAGGGCCTTCTGGCGGTTCCCTCACTGTGAGAAGCGAAGTTACAGGGAACCAGGCAGAAGGTCTTCTTGGTAGTAGCATGTCAAGGAAATAAACAATTATCTGACTTTTAGAAGACATCTGAAGGCAGCCCTGTTTAGGGAAGTTTTATTGTTTCATCTTTTACTGTGTTTTTAATATCCTGTTGGAAGCCACCCAGACTGGCTGGGGAAACACAGCCAGATGGGAGGGTAAAAATAAATAAATAAATAAATAAATAAATAAATAAATAAATAGCATTATGGAGTGGGGGAAGAGGTGGGTCGTCCCTCCCAATGGTTTCAAGCCTGCCAACCCTGGGGCAAGGGCTTCATTTTGCCTCATGGGTGGGCCAGCCATGCTGGGTCTTCTTTTCAAAGCTTAAGAACCATGGATAAGCACACTACCTTATTAATACACTCCAAGAGCATCTCACACTTCTGTATCTGAGCAAAGCCATAAGAAGGGCTTATAGAAAGATGTATTCTTTTATGAGGTTTTTTTCTTCTTCCTGGCCCGGTATCAGCAGGTGCTTAGAACTGGTACCATCAATCCATCTATAAAAACCCCATTTCACAACAATTCATCATACCATAACCTAACCAAGAAATGGAATCTAAGTCCAGGCTACGCAGTTCATGGGATGAGGCTATGCACACAGAGACGGAATCAGTTTTCAAAGGCTCCTACTAAGTTACTTTGCTCGGAGCAAGTGCATGTAATCTGACATCCAGTTTGAGGGAGAGGGACAAAACCTATCACAGGCTTTGAAGTTTCCAGGGTGAAAAACAGGTTTAGGGCACGCACACACATTTTCTCACATGTAATTGAACGCTCTGAGGAGAAGAAAGCGTGACACATGGAGATAATGGCATAAGCCCAGGGGTAGCTGTTACGTTCTATGTACTTTCTCATTCAGAGGGGAACATGTAAACTGGTCCTCATGTAAAATCCTTAAGATTGCTAGCACCTGATTCTAGCAGTAGGACCTGAATGTAACATAATTTGTCTCTAAACAGGGGACATGCACCAAGAAGCAGCTTTGATGCTCTTAAGAGGCCACCAACATATCCAATAAGCACAAATTAATTTTACAACCTACCTAATTCCGGTGAAGTTAAGAGCCGACCTCCACATTTTTGTTCTGCTGGGCGTAGCTTGTTCATATTCAGCAGCTGGGTGACTTGCGGCACATCTGAATTTAACTGACAGGCTCGAGGAATCGTATCTGTTGGCCCATCAGCTGTGAATGCAATATCAATACAAGTCTGAGTAAAATACAGCGAAGGCTTCACTTTTCTACACACCCGGTAGCTGAAACGAACAAGGGAAACAATATAGCCTATTTTCATTTATATTTAAAAAACCCTCTAGCCCCCCATAGTTACAAAATGAAGAGTCTTCTAGCTGCCTCAAGGGTTATGAACCAGAAAACAAAAGCTCACTTATTCATTTGATGTCCAAACCATCTGATTCTTAATTCAATGGCATGATTTTTTTCCAGGCAAGACTCATTATTTCTGAACTGGGAGTTAGCAGTACTAGAGATCTTCCTTACGTCATCTGGACAGGAGGATTTAATCAATAACTAATGTGCCAGAGCCTCCAGCATTCAGGAAAAACATTTAATAATGCCACAAGACCTCAAACTTAACCTTTTCTTACCAATAGGTTTTTTTAAAAAACACAACAACAGCATAAATATTGTCTAAAACCGAATCAACTCAAATAAGAGATGTTCCCTCAGTCAATCATGCATTAAAAAGTATGAATGAAGAGACATGTGGATTGAGTGCAGACAGGTCCAGGATAAAAGTGAAGTATTCCTGTGTAAGGTAAACAAAATGGTTCCTGGACTATGTGCTACAGCTGGGCTCCCTAAAGGCTGTAGTTTGGACGCCCCCAATAGAAGTTAAGCTTTCAATAGGTAGAGTATAGACAATGTAAGAGCTGTCTCTTTAGAGGGGGATGGGAAAACATGATCATCTCATTCCTTCTAGTCCCATAAATCTACAACTGCAATCACCAGCTGTTATATCTTTTCTAGGAAGCATAATTGCAGATGCCTGATTGCGGTTAACTTACTGTTAAAATAATTTATGTGTGAGGTTAAGAATTAATCAGATTTCAGGGTGGATGGGCTTTGCAATTAAATTCCACCTGCAATTAGCTGGCCTCACAATTTAGATCATGGCTGAGATTCAGTTACTATCTAATCTCATGTGGTTGTTACATCTGAGAAAGCTCTGTAACCTATCACACAAGTGGCAGAACGGGATATTTTGGCCCAGTTATTGCATCACCGAGTTGCTGCAATGTCGCTCCATAGCGTTAACAATTCCCACTGCAGCCGCTCCCCATGCCAGCATCAAGCCAACTGCCATGCCGTCAGAGATATACAAGTATTGGTCTATTGCTCATTTCAAGCAATCTAGAAATTAAACAGCATAATTTGCTTTATAAACAGACTGTATTACTTTAATGCCTGTACTGCTTTTTTTGTCCAAGCCTCCCAGACATTCATATTATCTGACATGCCCAGCTTCCACAGCAGTGTGTTGATATCAGTAATGGAGACTCAAAACTATAAAGGAAGAAAAAAACACATTTGGAACACAGCGTTCTACATAATCAGCCACATTGCTGGAAAACAAACAAACAAAGAAAGAAGATTCCCAAACGGAGAAGTGAAGCTACGCTAGGAGAGGCACCAACTGAGTACGCCAATCATTTTGTATCACAAGGCGTATCAACTTCCCAGTTTAATGAGAAATGAAAAAAGCTGAAACAAAAAATAAAATAAAATGTGGGGATGTAGCTCAACCTCCAGAGAAATATCCAAAGAGCTTTGCAGAAAGAAATCTACTTATCCACCTGATTCCCAATGCCGTGGATCGCCCCAAAGGCTCACTGCTCTAATCCCGATTAAATGAACAGCAAGGTTCCAACTTCAGTGCAAGATAATTAGCCGGCATTGTTTCACACATAAAACCATCTTCTGTACCCTTCTTTTGTAAAAATATCCAGCCATAACTGTGCTTTCCCTCACACTTTCCTTTCGAGGAGTGTAAAAATTGGATCCTCTGAGTATATTTAGGCATATCTTCCTGATGGGAAGATCGCACACATTTAGTTATTTAAAGACAAATAAATTTAAAGGTTTATTTCTGTGAATAATAATTTGAGATTGCTTCTCCATTTCCTGGCAAAAGTTTCTATCAGTTCAAAATTCAGTTCCGGACTGGCCCAATGGGACAAAGTCTCTCCCCGACCCCCTAGATCAAGAGAATGCCTTCAAGAAGATGTGGCTATTGTTTCAGGATGAAGGTGAGTGGTTCGAACAAACTCTGCATGGTGGGATCTGGGATCCCACTCCTGGGAAACCCTGACACCGTGCAAGTGATATTGGCAGAGTTCAATGGGAAACACTCTTACATAAATCTCACTGATACATGGAACTTGAGAAAGAGCAGGAAATGTCCCAGTTGTGTTTTTGATTAGATTAAGTCAGAATAACTCCGCAGCTCCTAGCAGGGCTATGTTAATTGGCACCAGATGTGGAAAGAAAAACAAGCTTGTCGTGCTCAAGAGGTATGCAACATCTAAGTTGGCATGAAATGTCAATTTTGGAACTAAAAAAGATGCAACTTGTGATGTGATACAAATGGAAGATGAGCCCTTCTGGATCACACAAAAGGTCTGTCTAGTCAAGCATCTTGTATTTCACAGTGGCCAACCAGAGGTTTCTGGAAAGCCAACAACCAACAACCCTCCCTTGCTGTTGCTCACTGTTCAGAAGCAGACTGCTGTATTAGCTAACTAAAGCTCTAGTATCATGAGGGAGCAAAACTTCTGTCTACTTTATCCACATACCCTTATCATTCTGAAGTTGATGGGTGACTTGATGTGCATTTCCCAGTACAAAAGAACTTTTTTCATGGACCCTGCTCCTCATGGTTTCACCCTGTAATGGCAGGTGCTACAAAGAGCAGAGCTGTTACTCAGCAGAATACGTGGGAAGGATTTTGAACACAGCAAAGCTATCTTACTCCATTCTTAAGATAAGGCAATAAACATTAGCGTCAAAAGATGCCCCCTTCCGAAGGAGACAAAAGTCTAAAATGACCTAACTGCAGCACTGCATTTATCTCATTAGAAACTAAAGTGTCTGCATTTTGAATTATTAATCTGATTTTTTTATTGTATTGCATTAAAATGTTTGATTTTAAATGTATGCAAGTATGCAAAGCACGTCCAAGTGCAAATAGATAAATAGATACCGCTCCGGCGGGAAGGTAAACGGTGTTTCCGTGTGCTGCTCTGGTTCACCAGAAATGGCTTAGTCATGCTGGCTACATGACCTGGAAGCTGTACGCCAGCTCCCTCGGCCAATAAAGTGAGATGAGCGCCGCAACCCCAGAGTCGGCCATGACTGGACCTAATGGTCAGGGGTCCCTTTACATATGCTGAACCTGAATGCAGGATAAAATGTTTTGAATTCATTGAATTCTGACTGCTTTGAAATGCAATGCAAATATAGATATAGGTATCAGGATATTAAAATATAACAGCATTTGGAATGAAGAGACTCTCCTCCTAATTTACAGCTGTGAATGGCCCGTTAGCAATCTTCTAAACATTTACTGTCTAACCTAACAAGCAGAGATAATGGCAATTTCATTCTTATGATCTTATGCCCTGTATAGTATAGCACATACAGGAAGAATACACCTTCATGCCAATCTAACTGGAAAGCAATGCCAATTTTATTTTGCCTTCAGCTGGTAGAACCCCCTGTTCAGCTGTCACCCCAGTGAACACCATTCAATAAACATTTCAATATGACAGATTTCCTCCCAGACTGACACATAACAAATCAACGAGCTAATGGATGGTGAAAGGCTCCCTGCACAGATGGCACAGTTCTGCAAAACAAAATGCTGGTCCTTAAAAACCAAAGCCTTGCAAATTCAAATCACCTGGAGAGAATAAACACAAAATTAAAATGCCATCTCCATGGTATTATTCCCCTCCCATTTTTTAAAAAAAACTCAAGAACAAAAACAATATACTTGGATCAGGGTCGTGAGAGCATAGTCCAGACTGAGAAAACAGAGTCTGTTTAAATCAAGACACATTCGCTCAATAGCAGGAGCATCCAAAATTGACCACCTGGTTCAAGGAAGAATATAACTACAGGCAATCATCTAAAGCAGTCCTCTCTTCCACTGATAGCCTACAAGAATGCCTCCAATAGCCAGTGACAGCTCTTCTCTGTGGGCAAGCAGAGCTCTATTCCAGCACACAACTGAGAAGCAAAGCTAACATAAGATTCAAACTATCTGCAGGAGCTCACTCATTGTTGCCTCCTCCTAGACCTAGAGGTCTTTAAAGCAGAAGAGTTCTCCCTTCTCATGTACTCACTTATTTGAAATAGTAACGTCACTGCAGTTAGTCAGAGGGGCTGGGTTGGGATGCAAACTTGACCAACGTACTGTATTTTTCGCTCCATAAGACACACCGTTTTCTTCCTAAAAAGTAAGGGGAAATGTCTGTGCATCTTATGGGGTGAATGTGTGGTCCCTGGAGCCGAATTGCCCAGGGGCAAAAAGCAGATCATGCTTTTTTTTTTTTTTTTTTTTTTTTGGAAAGTCGGTGTTGAAACAAAGCCGCTGATCGTTTGCCGATCAGGGAGAGAGATAAGGGACACTAGATATAAAGGAGGCTGCCTGGGAGGGGGGAGGTAAAGACAGCAAACTTGCAAAGGGGGGAAACAGGAAGACTAAAGCAATAAGGAGAGAAATTAGAAGAAAAGGAGGAGCAAAAAACTGCTCCAGCTAAGGAAAAGACACTACACTAAGGCAAACAAGAGGGAAGGGAGTGTTGAAAGGAAACAGCTGATCCGCGGGATCGGAAGAGAGAAAAGGGACGCTAGCGGAGGCTGCCTGGGAGTGGGGAGGTAAAAGGCAATGGATCCTCAGGATTTTTACATTGGGTCACCCCAAATTCAACATCAGTTCACATAGCATGTCCATGACTACAGCCTGCACAAAAAAATCGCACACCCACTGTTGCGTGGGGCCGCAATGGTGCAAAAACTTGGTTACAAAGCACAGATCCACATGGATCCTCACGATTTTTGCATTGGGTCACCCCAAATTCACCATCAGATCACATGTCTGTGGCCACAGCATGAACCACAAAAAGCATACATCCACTGTTTCATTCAGAATATTCTTTTTCTTGTTTTCCTCCTCTAAAAACTAGGTATGTCTTATGGTCAGGTGCGTCTTATGGAGCGCAAAATACAGTACAATGTTTTGTCACAGTTCTGTGGCTTCCAAAAAAAATTAAAAATGCTGAGCTTGGAAAACCTACCTAGCTTTCTGATCTTTCAAAGATTAGCTTGGTTTACTGACACCACATCAAAACTTTTATCACATGCTGGTTTATATTCCACTGCCACAAACAGGACATGTAGTAAGAGTAGATTGGAAGAAAAAGACTATGGAAAGTCTATACTTATTTGGGAAAGTGATGGGGCTAGGTTGAAGAAAGAAAGGTTATTTCAGCATCAAGGAGATAGAAGGAAAAGTCATCTGCTCTAACCACCTGCCTTAAAAGTTAAGAGATATCCACATGGCTGTGTCCAAAGGGAACCTATACAATCCAGAGCACTGTGTGCTATGAGCAGAATGTAATTGCAAATGGTTCCAGATAACTGAAGCAAAAGCGCAAGATACAAAAAAGATGCAAAGCATAAAGCAAGAAGACTTAAAGTTTAAATAAATAAGCAGGCTGGAGGAAAAGCTCAAATTACAATGCAGAACTAGCCTCAGAATTATTATCTGCCAAAAGTCTCTTACTGATTACTTTTGTAGAATATACTGGGAGACTGAAGAATCTAGTCTAAAACAGATTGCAGTGTGTGTGGGAGTTCATTTGACTGGAAGAATCTCAGCCCAGATTATGAAGAGCAGAGTTGAATGCAAGGGGGCAGGGGGGACCTGACTCCTTTTATTTAGACACAGTGATAGTGTCACATTCAAAGAGTAACATGTGGCTGATGAGCAATGGGACTTCTCACTAATATAGTGAGCAGCTCATTATCAAAACCATCTTTTTCCTTCTTCAGAGGTCCCATTTCCAAAATGAAGAAAAATAACGGCTGGGTTTTATGTAGGTAGTCTTGACAATTTTCTTTTTAGAAGACACCTTGAGAAAATGACATCTCTCAGCAGAAGAGCCCACTGATAATTAAATAACAAGCTCTCTTTCAAATTGCTTAATGAAATACTTACCTGAAGGTAGCTCGCCAGAAGATTATTAGCAGTTTTGTATGCTAATTTAAAGATGGAACCTTTTCCACAATGCAGTTTTAATGAAGGCAGTGCTTTATAAAAATGTAAGTGCTTTCCCACCTTGTCACCACACTTAGCTAATGTCATTGACAACCCCTGAGCCAGAGAGATACATGACCTGTACTTGCATTAATTGCAGTGAAATCGTCTAAACTCTCAAATGATTAATCATAGAAGCCTGGTAGACAAGCTTGAAACTGTATGATACAACAGTAACTCAGTGCAGTTCCGGGAGGTTCAGGTTAACACACCATCTTCATCATCTGTATCCAGGGGCTTTGACTTCAGTGTGAAGATTTTTCGCAGTTTACAGTTAGCTGAAACAATAATTCCATCCAAGGACTGGAAAACGGCTCCTTTGAATATCTCACTGGTGAATGCTACCAAGTCAATGCACAGGTTGCACCACTAAGAAAAGAGTGAAAACAGATTTAATGACATTTCTACGTAAGATGCAGGTCTTGTAAAAGAAATCAGCACTGAAATTTACCACTGAACATAATTATAGCCCAACTCTCCTGTAGCTGCTCCATGGAATATATCATCATCATCCTCATTAATCTCTATTATGGTCCAGAGACCCAACAAATCATTACAAAGCAATACACAATTCAGACAGCCTACCACCAGGTTAAACAAGCATTTTGTTCAGACTTAAAGATAGGGATCATTGGTTCTTGCAACCACCGATAAAAACTTTGCCACTGCTAATGTTCTAGCGTTTGTCTGGTCTTCCAATAGGAACCTGACATAATGAGCCTCTGGTTTTCCCGGGAAAAGGTACCAGCAAGAGTAATATCCGTTCAGCCCTGGCTTGCTTGTATTTCGCACATTGCAGCAAAATATATTTTACAGAATCAATGTCTTGGGCACACAAGCAGAGTCTGTCCTGGTAGGGAACTCCTGTCAACCGGCCATCCAACACTACAGAAGGAAAAATGTTTAGTCTGGCTTTGGTGAATAACCTTCAGTAATTTGGTACTGTCAGGTTTTTAATGTAAGGTGTTAACTTAAAGACATGCTCATATTGTACTCCTATTGCCAACGGACTACAGACTGCGTGTGATCAGGGTTGCAAGTCACTGTGTATATTATCCCATAATCTTTGCTTTAACGTCTTTAGGGCGCCTTCATAACCCAGGTAATAGAGTCCATGGAATATGGTATATGTTTTCTCCATATCAAGGAGTGTTGCAGCCATGCAAGTGGTCTATAATTGCCTCCACTCTGAACTTTTAGCATGCATCTTGTACTTGAAATCAGTGATACTTGCTTTTAAATTAAGTGTGCTTTCAAATTAAGTGTGTACAGTCTGAGTTGCCTGTGCATATTAATGGCTGGTGGTAAACTAGTAAAGAGCAATCAATATAAATGGTTATGACTATCAAGGATCCCTGCCAAATTGCAATCCACTTCTCTCCTGCTGCTTACTTTCTCCTTCTCTATATTTGTCTCCACACACACACACACACACACACACACACACACACACACACCTTGATACTACTGGCTGATTTTCTGTGATGTAACCATAGGCCCATGTAAGAAAGAAATCATATCCCCTGTGACTGCCACTGGTTTGATGATCTTAAGTCACAGAGGAGCCAGGTGGCCTTTACCCAGGTAGCTCAGCATTTAGGACACCATTGATGTGTGACATTAAATTCAGAAATCCATGGCAGTAGATAATGAACTTCCAAATTGCAACTTCCAAACTGCAACTTCCAAATCCTGTGTGGGTATATCGTTCTGCAGTGTAAGGAATGAAAGAGACACATGAACACTAGCTTCTTATAAAGGATGGTTCTATTGTCTGTGCAATGTTATGTTATATTTGAGTGTCTTATGTTTATCCCTAAAGGAAAGCTTGCCTTCTCCTATTGGGAACAAGCAGGTTTGTAACCTGTGGCATGATGAGAGATGAGTATGTGTTTGTGTTCTGCAGTTCCACACAAACAAAAACAGAACAGAATTTGATTTGGGATTTCAGCATTCTATCAGCATTTATGTTTTTTTAAAAGCATTTCTAAACCTTCTGGCAACAAACTTTGGCTTCAAGGTATATGGGAAACGTCTAGGGAAGCTTCTTGAGCAAAAGGATTTCCTGTTGTTCAGGGTCTTTCATAGCTTCTTGTCTCATTCAATGACTAGCAGAAGACATTACCCAGAACAGTATGTGGCTTAAATTTACCTAATATATACAGGTAGCACATCAGGCTAGATCTTGCTTTATTTCTCTTTAGTACAGAGTTCTCACAGCCTAGACACAGTCTCAAAATACAATCCCAGGTACAGAACAAGCCAGCAGGGCACCCCTCAGTATTCAATCTTCAGGGTTGATGATGTCTCTGGAGTACAATCAAGACAGCCCTGAAGGAGGCTAATCAGGGCTAGAGCAATAAATGAGACAGAAATCTTAGTGGAACTAAGGAACAAGCCCCAGATAAAAGCAACGTATAAACATGTAGCAAAATTTTAGAAGTTTGTTTCAAGTCTTTTACTTTGGGTCAGAAATAGCCAGTTGATGTTTTGCATTCCCTAAAGAGAAAAGATTCGAGTTTTTTTTGATCCCCGCCTCCCAGGTCAGTTCAAGAGCTTCATCACTGACTAATGCTATCTTGTAGAGCTGAAATTCTGCACTGAACATGTGCACATGTAGACTGACCTAGCATTCATAAAGGAACACAGAAGCCACCTTTCATATTCACTGTGATGGAGGATGCAGCAGCATCACACCTGTTGCATTGAATATAGTACAGTGGCAGCCTGCACATATCTTACAAAAACCCATGCTTCTTCCACACTTTTTAAGTGCTGGAAGCCAATCATTGGACTGACTAGGGCAGAGAACAGAAGTCCTGCCCTTCAGAATTGCCTGTGTCAATCTTTTGTGACATCTTGATTATACTGGTTGGTATAGCAAGCAAGTAAGCAGATAAAACAGTTGTATGAAGGACAGCTTTATCTGCTCCATTCAAAGTCATTGGGCAAAGAAACTTCTCTATCCCATGCAACTCATGGGATTGCACACCACATTCTTTTGTGCCGCAGGAGAGCTAAATGCAGAAGTCAACGCTTCCCATGCTTAGTCTGTGTGTCCTATCCTAAGAAACGGAACATTCTTAAGAGATTGCCTCCTTTTCTACATTCCACTGGGATCCGTAAGATCAAAATTGAGAATATGTTTGTAAGAGCAGCCATATGCCAAATGTCAATCAAAGGACAGTATTAGTAATAGTGACCAACAACTGTCAGAGTACGCCCCCCCCCCCCATTAGTTCACATCGGGCAGTTTGCTGATATGGATATGTTAATATGGTTTCAGTCCTGCAGTTGTGTACAAATATGCCTTCTGTGCAAGGATATGGTGTTTGTAAAGAGCAGGATTAGCACCATGGATGTTAACTGGGGTTATAAATATATATAAATCTGGAAATGGAAGGCAATAATACTTTAACATTGTGAAGCTCACCTCTACAGCAGTAATGTGTTTACTATGTGTAATTTGAAGCCATTTGGTATGTTTCTTTTGTGGAAGTCAAATGGAGCATAGCTAATATTGTCAGTCCTTCCTGTACAGATTTTCCTAAAGAGTTATTTAAGAAATGGTGTGTGTTCTTCATTTCTTAAATAACTATAGAGAAAACTCTCTCCAGGAGCACCTGACAATATTAGGCACGTTCCACAAAAGAGGTATACTGAATGGCATCAAATTACATAAGACAAACACTCTGTCACAACCAGAGGACAAACACACTAAAACACTGTATACTGAAACAAGAAATATCAATATATAAGTAAGTATTTTGCAAACAGTCTCTGTCTTGTTCTCTCAGTTCAATGTATTTGGTAGTTACTTGTAAAGGACGTATGCCTACAAATACCTATTTAAATAAAAATGCTATGATTGTTTTCATCCTTTGCAGGATCTTGCTTTAATATGAAAACCAATGCCTTCAAATTAGCAGTAGTTTGCAAGAAGATATTGCACATGATTAGCGGCCTGAAGGATGGAAGTTGCATTTTGCAGTGCAGTGCAGATGGGAAGCCATATCCTCACCCAAAATATGCCATTAGATAGCAATACATATCAGACAGACATCTGCTTGTTAAGGAAAATTCATGGTCACACCTGAAACTTCTGGCAAATTTAACTTTCAGAATTTATACATTCTGCCCACAATTGGGTGAACAAAGTGATTACCAACCTACAGATGGAAGGCATATTTTCCAGGATGTTTTAATTCTCATATCTAGGACTTATTCTTAGCACTAGCTTAGAGCAAGCAGTACTGATGCTATAGACCGTATCACATAGATTCATTGAAATGGGACCGATATTGCACTTCTAATGACTCCTGGTGTTGCATGAAGGGCAGTGGTGGCAGAAAATGGTATCAAGAGCCGCTGGCAAAAAATTGTGCTCTGCTCATTCACTCCAAGTTCTGCCTATGTTTGGATAGGGCTTGGAACCCTCAAATAACAGTCTGATTGTGGTAAGTAGGATCTATGGTAGAGTTCACTAGCACACCTGCTTGACCTTCATGTTACAGAAACTCCTAATACTATTCCAATTTGAAGTTCTTTCTGCACATGCACACGTACCCGCTTATACAATTAATTTAAATCACTGCTTTGGACTGAACCAGAAAGTCAACTTCTTGTCTTCTGCAGACATAAGTACTGATATCCAGGACCATGATGATCAACTTTAACAGTTCTTACAGATACTTAGAAGTATTGCAATGCAAAAGAAAAGGGAACTATAAATTGGAAGGAAATATACCTACAATTTTGCGCTTGATCATAAAAAGAGGAATTTTTGCATGTAGGGGGGTTACGGACAACTCCTTGTGGATTGTTGATAAATACAACCTTCTTTTAATGTTTCCTAAATCAGTTATCCTGTAAAAGAGAAAAGGTGAGAGGGGGGAGGAAAAGAGATCTCCATCAATACAATAACCACTATCTCTGGGCAACCACAGAAAACCATCATTCATATGCAGAACCTTTAAATCAAGGACAGCAAATAGGGAGTTTAAGTATTACCCCTTTTGCAAGATAAGTAATGAGATTTCTCTCTCAAATTCAAAGTTAGTGGCTACAAGCCTGAATATATAAAATCACTTTACATGCTAATTTTATTTCAATGCTCTTCACTCTTCACTAGATTTCCACAGCACTTCAACCTATGAAAGAATTCAATTTGTATGAACTGAGAAGCCACTAGCCTTTAATAATCATGCTTTTTCAGTCCCTTAAGCTTGGGACATGCTGTCACCCCACTAAATAGGAAATCATTATAGGCTCTCTTTTTCTAAAAACCCACCTGCCATTTCATATGCGCTCTTTGTATGCTTAAAGATAGACACAAAACATTGTATGTCGGTTTTACTTCCCAAGCACATATCTCCAAACCTGAATTAACAACACACAAGTTTATTGCTAACTATTCAGGCTGCTCCTCCAGTGACAGCCAGAACACTGGATCTGAACATCATTAATAGATTTAGACTGCAATCATGATCAGCTTGGTTCAGATTGATAAAGAGGCCCCTATGTACGTTCTGCTTCCTTGTGGTTTCCATGAATGTTCAAGCTGGCTGAATTTCATTCTAGAATTTACCCCAATAGAAAATGGCTCACTACAAATGTTTTTAGATTGGAAATCGAAGCAACCATACTTTTAATTCCTACCACCTGCTTTCTTCTCCTTAAAGAGAAAATGTTTTTACCAACAACTTCACACTTGTTCTCAAAATAATGATGTTTTCTTCCATTTTTCCTAACAGTAACTTAGGTACAAAAGCTACCTTTTGGAACTTAAAAAATAAACAATTTTAAAATTCAGTACTTGAGGTAATGCAAGAATTACAGGCCACAATACATCTAGAAACCATAAAACTGTACTTTCATGCATATTAAAATCAGATGTTAGCAACATAGAGCTACAAATGGTTACAACTCTTCTCACAAGGACTGACATCTGCATTGCTCAGCTTTGGCAAAACAAGAAAACTCCAACTATGACTAAAAGGCTAAAGAAAATACGGGAAGTTTCCTTAATGATCAAAACAACCTACTAGAGAAAAGTATGAAGTAATTAGAAAAATAATCAATTTATCGAGAGATGGGTTCTATTTATCAGCTATTTGAATGAAAAAAAATTATTGACAACATCCCTCAATATAACCTATTCCATCCTATGTAACCTTATCTTTTCTCTAAATCAACATTTATAAAGCAGCACTTGTAATATCTAGTATATCAATGAAAAAGCAAAGGAAAAAATGTGATGAAACTCAGCCATCTTTGTACAGAATAAAGAAGGTTGATTCAGAGCTTTAAAAAAATAAATGCAGTCAACCTAGGTAAACCTTTAACAGATTTAACAACTCACCAGGCCCTATAAACAAGTTAACATATGGAGCATTCCATTCTCTCCTGTGATGGGAATAGGAAGCCATCACAAATAAGAACTCTATGTTGGCACTGAAACCCCCCCATATGTTTACATATTTTTTTTTTTTTAAAAACCAGGCTGAATAACTGCATAATGCAAAAAAACAAAGATTCCAGTTTCACTACAACTGGAAGCAACTGTCCAAGCGGTTTATTAACGTAATGGTAGCTGATCTTTCTAATACACTTTCAGAAGTAGGCTTATACATTGCTTAAATTAATCTTGGTCTACTGAGGGATCATTCAGTCTGAAAAGTGGAATGCAAATTAAGTAAAATCTTTAAAAATATATGCAATTTTCTTTAGAATTAGTAAACTCAATCCCACCACCACTAAGTATGAATGCCAGGAGTGCTACTTCAGTGTTCAGAGACAGCAAACCTCTGTCAGATGGTGGGAATTAAATACAAGGGATGAGTATTATCACAATGACCAACTTTCTTATAGTTTCTAGCTGGCCACTGCCAGAAACCAATGTAGTTGGCTAGATTGTTCATTTATCCATCTGGTTAAACGAGACTTCTAAATTTGGAATATGCCACAAGAGACTACCAAATCAAGGTGTTAGTCACATTGTTTCCCCTAAAGAATGATGTGTTTTAATTATACCACCCAAATAGCAGTGGAGGTTTCACAACACAGACATTTAATATTTGGGGTCCTTTAAATACACCAACTCTTCTATATATGTTTCCTTTTTCTTCCCATTATAAGTCATGCTGGGGATTGGCACTTCTTAGATGCTCAGCTGACAAACAATATATGAAGAAAGAAGAGAGAGTGTGTGAAAACAAATCTCTACAACTTAATACATCATCAACAACAAAAGCAACAACATACAACCCAAGTATTATAGCCCTGGCAAGATAAAACCACAATCCTAGCTGGTCAGCGTGGTTTTGTTTAAGAAGCACACTTCATTGAGGTTTAAGGAACCCTCCACAAAAGGAACACATTTTAAAACCTGCAGAATACTTAAGACTGTCATCTGCAAATATATGAACCCAAGAGCTATGATTGGTGTTTGCCAGGAAATTCAACCTTTAATTCTGCTGTGAAAAAAGCAGGAGCTCCTATGCAAAACTTTTGAAAAACAAAAACAAAACTACACAGCTCTCATCATATCAGAAAGCATTTGAAAAGCTCTACAGGAGTTAATGTGTTTTTATTATGTTTATGCTTGAGTCTTCCTATCTGAGGGGTCAGACATGGGACAGGAAAATAATGAGACCACGTTGAGAAAGAATGAGGTAGTCAACAGGAAAAATCAACCTCATTTATAATAATATCCCTCTGATCAGCAGGTGCATAACTCTTCCAGCTATGGTCATTAGCTGCATTCATTTCACACTTAACGTCTACATTTGCAAAACATTTTAAAGCAAAATTACTTTTCAGTTCAATTTTCAATTCAATTTTCAATTCTATCTCATAGCTTCAACTCTGATTGACTATTTTCCTCTTGATAGCAAATGCAGCAAAAACAAGAGTTAAAATGGTAGCAACTACCCAGAAGTGCAGATATACTCACTGACTCAGATTACCTATTCATTTTGCTGTTGTATATATGACAATTTATGGCAGTTTGTTAATGTTCACTTCAAAGCTTAAAATGAACTCAGCAGCATGGATTATGAGTTCATTGGGCTTCCTGCTTCTTACAAACTGTTTCTCTTTATTATAAACTATTCAGTGTGTACATGGCCTTATAGCGAAAGATGATCACCTTTCATGAATATTGCTGAACGCTTATGGAAGAAATCTAAAACCTGTTGAAACACTTAAAAAAAATATCTGGCAAACAGAGCCAGGGGATAAAAGTCAACAAAAGACAGAAAAAGAAATGACTGCATACAAACAGAGATGCTGGAAGTTGAACCACAGACCATTTTATTTATTTCATTTAGAAAAATTTAAAAATTGCTCATTCAAAGATTCCCCAAGAGCTGTACATAAAACAATTATCAATATACAAATAAAACCAGCAAAATTTAAAAATAGGTATGAGGTCAAGGCTCATGGGGGAATACCAAGGGTATTCAGTCAATGTTCAGGGCACCAGGGCAGAGCTCCCAGGACCCTCCTATGGTAGTTAATGAGCTGGTGTCTGCCTCCAAATGAAGTCTTGTATATGTTGTCAGTACTACAGGGTGGCGCTGTGGTCTAAACCACTGAGCCTAGGGCTTGCCGCTCAGAAGGTCGGCAGTTCAAATCCCCATGATGGGGTGAGCTCCTGTTGCTTGGTCCCAGCTCCTGCCAACCTAGCAGTTCAAAAGCACCCCAAAAAGTGCAAGTGGATAAATAGGTACCGCTCCAGTAGGAAGGTAAACAGCGTTTCCATGCACTGCTCTGGTTTCGCCAGAAGCAGCTTAGTCAAGCTGGCCACATGACCCGGAAAAACTGGCTACGGGCAAACATTGGCTCCCTCGGCCAGTAAAGCGAGATGAGCACCGCAACCCCAGAGTTGTCTGCGACTGGACTTAACTGTCAGGGGTCCTTTACCTTTACCTTGTACTACAGTGCAAAAAACCTCACCTGCTCAGAGGAGCTGGCTGGCTTTCAAACCCTCACTTTATTCTACAGTCTTTGACTCCTATGGGGCTGGGGAGATAGGCACCCTGGAAGACCCCTCCTCTGACAAAGGTATCATGGAAGCAAGGCTGTGTCTCCCGTGCTGAAGATGGCCCTAACAGTTTTTCCCTAAAGGGATATAGCTGGAGAATCACCACCCCCAGAGTAAACAGAGTATACGGTCTCTGGGTCATAGCAAAGACCTGCTTATGCCAGTGAATTTTTCTTTCTCCATGAATTCTTGTTGCCCTCACTGAATCATCAAACTGTCTTTAATCTCTCCACTTGCTAGTACGTAAAAGAAACGCTTCACTGGTTTACCATCTTCATCTTGTTTGCCCACATAACATCCCTTTGAAACTTCTGTTTTACAACACAGAAGTGGCAAACTACTGTGAAAAATTCAATCACACAGTACAACTAGTATACCTGCAGGTAAGTGTGTTGTTACAGAATGTTAAGGCTACAGTACAAGTAGTGGCTTTAATATTCATACAGAACTACACATGCTCAAGGGCTGCCCTGTTCAATTTCATGTGTCAGGGCGTGTTTCATGCACTAAAGCAGGGAATTCATATACATTTGTAAAGCACTTACAAAGACAAACAACATATCCCCAAACTCTTGCACACACAGTCATGTACATCTGGTGGAAGCATCAAGGGATTTTGGAAAACACCGATGCTGTTTAAGATGCAGTAGACATAAGACACTTGGGATGGAGGGACACAGACTACTGAATCTTATAAAACTTTGATTTCAAAACTTTAATTTAGGTCATTCCAATGTCTATTTCTTTGGGTTTAAACTATTTACTAAATTCAGTTTTATGGAATGATGATTTGTTTAGTCAAGCTTTGGAAATCTGTGCCAGCTGATTTAGGAACATGTAATTCTGCAAAATAGCTTTTAATTTGTTCAGTAGAGACAAGGTCCTATAATGAGTATAAATGTGCACAATGTTCAGCTAATGAATGTCTTCCAGAACCAGCTTATTTATAACTAAGAATGTGGCTATTTATGCTTCTAATTAATTCTGCTGGCTTCTCTTCTTTAGTTTATTGGCAGCTATCCATTTCATTTTGTACTTTCTATAAGGTTACTTGCTGCAGAAGGACGATCTGTCTCTACAAGACTGTAAGACTGAGACTGGCACAAAGTTTAGTGGGCACTCATATTCTCCTACTCTAGTTTAATACGGAAGCTACTCCACTGCTTTTGTGAAGTTCAAGAAGATATATTAAAGGTATTCTTTAGATCACCTTGACAAGTGTTGATTTAGAAATAAAGGGAGGAATTCAACTTCACACTAAAGCAAACTTTCCATCAGTACAAGCATTTCAGCTTGCCAGATACAACGATCCCTCCTTTTCCTCCCATGCTGAAGGTTCTCTTGATACACTCCCCGTGCCCCCACCCCACCATTTTCAGGGCATTTGGCAGGTATACAAAGTCTTGTTGCACAAGTGGCAGTCCTTATGCAGCGGCTCCCACTGGTGGGATTTATTAGTTCAATTCCATTCAAAGGGTTGTATCCAATTCAGAGTAGACCACTGAAGTTAGGTTCATTTCATTTCAAAGGGTCTACTCTGAACAAAGTTTAGTTGGATATATATATATATATATATATATATATATATATATATATATATATATGAGAGAGAGACATCACATCACTGTTGCTAAGAATATATTCAGTAAGAATTTCATATTATGTCTGGCATTACTTTTATAAATAACTTTGTATTATAAAGGGTATTGTAGAAATATTAGTACTCCCTTATTCCTTCAACATTGTTTTAAAATGCTGTCCCTTGAAAATTAAAAAAACCCAAAGCCTCTATTAAAAGACATTTGCAAAGAACATGCTATAACTATAAATTGGTTTGCAAAGATAATTTAACCTGTCACACGTAAAATAGAGAAGAGCCTAAATTACTCCTATGGCTTTCTGTTTATTTTCACAAGTCTCAAAAAGCACCCCCTCCCCTTTTGGCCACTTTTAACCAATTATGAACATATTTTTTCCCAGTGCTGTTCAGTTGCCTTTTGTTGTAAGCGCTGTCGATTCTTCTTGATGCCCCCCTCCCCTGCCCACAGTCCTCATGCCATTTAACTTTGTCACAATGTTATGACTTAGGGACATCCATGAAGGTCACTTGGGTCACCACAGCTTGTTACATTAAAAGGTAATTGTGAACATTAAAGGCAAATAAGAAAATGGTGCAACCTCCACAGCAGATCTTCAGGAGGGGGATGCTGAAGAGGGGAAAGACAATCACTAGATTTCCATGGTGTAAGCGGGTGGACATCACTGGATGTTGCCCAAGGTCAGCAGGATAATTTTTAACATAAAAGACATACGTCATTTTACATTTCTTTATCAAATTTGTATAATCATTTTTCTAGAAAGAGTAGGTGGTAGCAGTTATACGGCAGCACCAACATTTATTGGCACAAAGCAAGAGTTTATTGTGAACATCATTGTTCAAAAACCATACGCAGACAAATGGAAGCAGAAGACAGAAGGAAGAAACTGCACTATGGAGTGGCACAAAAGTAGATGAAGGTGTCAGAAAAGAGAATGGAAGGGATGGGGGGAACGCAGAGGGTAAAGAAAAATAAAGTAAACCTAGGAGGAAAAACAGGCGTTATAGATTTGAGATATGAAGTCTGCAAACGTCAAGAGCTAGACCTGCATGGATGTTTCCAATCTGTCTACTGTCCCAGCAGAGAGGATGGGCTTAAAATGGCTCAGAACTACAATGCCTCAAGGACTGCCTCTCCCCGTAAGAACTGACCTGGACCCTGTGATCACCATCTGAGGCCCTTCTTTCTGTGCCCCCTCCACAAGAGGTCCAGAGAGTGGCAATGTGAGGCAATGTGGCTCCCTGTTTGTACAATGCTCTCCCCAAGGAGGCTCATGTATCTTTAGGTGCCAGCCAAAAAATATTCCTCTTTTCCCAGGCCTTTGGCTAATTAAACTATCTATGGCCTTTAAAACTCTCTCTCTCTCTCTCTCTCCTTTTGTTTGTTACAATGTTATTATTTTTGTGTTTTTATATTGTAAACTGCCCTGTGATCCTTGGATGAAGTCTAGAACTTTAATAAATAAACAAATAAAAAAGAACAAAACTCAACTCGTTCTCCCTCCAATTACTGTCCTGTAACTCTAATTATATATGTTTAAGATACCAACGTGTAGCAGTCATTAGCATATTGTAGTTGTCAACTGCTCCACTGAAACTTCCTAATTGTTTGTTAATTGCGTTCTCTTACTTTTGGTGTTGCTGCAATATTATTCTAATCCCAGTTTGTAATCATTTTCTCATTGTAAGCTAGCCTTCTATTCACAATAAAAATAATGAGATTTTAGAAGTCTATAGGAAATGGAAATATTTTATTTTTTTAGACAGGCTTGAGACACCTTAGAGACTTACCAATTTACTATAGCTTCTGGGTGAGATCCAAATCATTCTAGCAGACAAAGGAAGACTTCCCCAACTCCTCCCTGTAGCCCAATGTGCTCCCCCATAACCGCACAACACATTTGCACAAGCCAAAGTCCACTGCTCAAACAGGACTTGATTGTTAGACATCACCTTAAGTCAGGTGGGCAACTTCCAGCAGATGGGCAAATCTTCACCTTCCAAGGGGTCCAATTTGGGTCAAGAGGCCATTTCCCTTAAGCTATGCCCAGCTGACCCTCAGCTGATGTTGCTGGTGACTTCAGCTGATGGGTGGGGTTCAACTCTGCATACCTATTCACACAGTGAAAGCAGCTGGGTTTAACACCCATCAGCTAGTCTACATTTTCAAAGGCTACTATCCAATTTGCATTAAATGTTTTGGGAGATGGTGATGGTGATGCGGGAGGCGGAAAAAATCTGTTTTATTTTTGACATGAGAAAAAAAATAGTCAGGAGAAAAAAATTCTAGACCAAAGGTCTGTCCCACTATAAGGAAGGAACATAAACTACCTGTTACATATGGAAAAAGTTCACGTGCAGTGTCTCACTAATGCTCACAATATTCCTGTAAGGCTATATCCAAATATCATCATCATCATCATCAACCACTCACTGAATTGAGCATATAGCTCAATATACGGCTCACAGCAGTGTTAGTTGCTTTTCTACATCAGCTCTCCCTCTCTTTTCTGCTGCAATATGATTTGCTGCATATAGCCTTGAAATAGTGCCCTTTGTATCTTAAACAAACAAACCCCACAGTGAAATATTCCTATAGGCAGCCTTTTTGGTAGCTATTTATTCTCCAGCTACGGTTTTCTACACTGGTCTGGTAGCAATATGAGGCTCTTCTATTTCGATAATTATTTAGGACTCGGGGATAAGCAGGGTTTTTATGCTAGCACTACTTAAACACATTTTGTGGTGCTGTCTTTTTGATTTCTAACCTTGTTATCTACCCTTAGAAGCTGCTTTGTACAAATGTCAGAAAAATACTACAAAGCTATAAATAGAAAAAGCTAGAGAGTGGATATTAAACAAGCTCAGCCAAGTTTCATGGCAGAGGTCTCTCTCATCACGGTTATGCAATATGCTTTTTACTTTGAGGATACTAAATGTGGTGGTGGGTTCCATGTAAAGGGAGACCCACATTCTGTATTCTTACCGGCTACTCATTCTCCAGACCCAGCTCCAGGGCCAACCCACTCATGAGGCAAGCCTTAAGTGGTGGAACCCCAAGAGGTGGTGCCCCACCACCTCCCCTGCCATTGGAGAAGCGGTGCGGTCATGGAGTGCCTAAGATGTCACGAGACAAATCTTAACAGAAGCCAGCACCTTTGCCAGCACTCCACAGGCGCTCCTGTGCAATGTAGAGATGAAATGCTTCACAGGCAGTGGGGCAGCAAGGTGGCAGTGTGGGGAGGGGCGGCAGCAGGAAATTACCATGTCACCTCAAGCGGCAAAATGGAACATCTGCCCCTG
The DNA here is from genome assembly GCF_964252035.2 of Podarcis erhardii. Lineage (NCBI taxonomy): Eukaryota > Metazoa > Chordata > Lepidosauria > Squamata > Lacertidae > Podarcis > Podarcis erhardii. Next base: position 105,574,690 of record NC_138498.1, on the reverse strand, counting down.
CCTAGCTCTGTGTGTGGAAGCACCCTTAGCAAATATGAAACACACATACTCTATCAAACAAGAAGATAAGAAGTAAAATGTTTATGAAAATACAGTCTCATTGATTCTTTTAGTAGCTATTCATCAGAACACCGCGCATATGAAATAGGGAGAAAATAGCTTGTGGAACGTCTTTACATCTATTTTCATAAAAGTGAAATGAGACAATTATTTTTTACGTTTATGAAAATCTGTAAGGGTTCCGAGGCCTAGTTTGACCACGGCAGCCCCACCACCTCATAAAACAGTTTCTAAAAAAAGGCAATAGTATTGGCCTACTACTGATTACAGTATTCTCCCATTTCAATCATATAGTCCTGCTGATCCTGAAACATGCTTACAGAACATGTAGTTTTATGGCGGCATCTCTTTGGCCAGGGATAAAGAATAAGAAGATTGAATACAGACGACAAAGCAGCTACAGGATATATATTGTGAACAACTGAGAAGTTAATGATAACATTTTGTAACTACTTCAATATCCAAGAGCTTCTTCATTATACAAAGACAAACAAGCACTTAATTGGGTACAGAAGTTGCATTTACTATTTGTTTCAGCACACAAAGACTTCCAGAAACTGAGGAGGCTTAGGGTCGTGGGCTGCTGTTCGAAGCATGCAATTACAATTTTCACCCTTTCCAAATGGCAATTGCTTTGTGTAATTACATGTCCAAACTGAGTTCACACATTTGCAAATATCATTTACTGTGATTTCTTTTCTAAGCCCTCTTTTTTCAGATCTTCATGTTCCACCCCTACGCACCAGAGCACTGACAAACAGTCTTGATTGCAGTTTTGTTTGGATGTCACTGCGGTGCTAAAATGACAGAGTGGCGAACAGCAGAAATAAAACGGCACCAATGAGATAGCCAATAATTGCAAATGCACTCCCAGTAGTGGTCTGCCCTAGCCTCTCTCTTTATGGGCATTCCAAGACCAGTTAACTCTCCCTTTCCTGACTGTTCTGCTTCATCAAGTTAGCATCTCCTTTCACTCTGTCTAACTGGCCGACTTAAATTTTAAGATTTCTTGGGAGGGAGGGACACTATTACTCCCACCTTAAGGAAAGTTTCTTACACCCTGACAATGCTACATAACATGTTAAACAGCACCAGTTATCAGCCCTACTTATTAGTAAAGGAGTACACAGAAGCCACTGCAATAATCAACTGAAGTATTCCCCCATGGACTAATTAAGACATCATCCTTCACAAACTTCATTAATAGTAAGGAATAATAATCATTAACCCCAAAAGCCACCCCCACACACATAAAGCACCCATCTACCCCATTCACAATTTCTCTAGTGTGTGTATATTGGTAACCACCAAACCGACACCTGACTTACCCTCTGAGCAACATCCGTGTCAGATAAATGACAATAAAGAACAAGTATTTGAGCACAGCTAGCGGAGAAAGTGAACAGTTAAAGCAGAAAAGGCAAACATGGCAGGACAGCTCAGCTGCTGAGCCAACCACTGGCAATAATTTAGCTGCTAATATAGTGAAAGAGCAAGCAGAGGAGCAGTCACAAAGTTCTGTCCCTCTAAACTAACATGCATGCCTGACTTTCATGGGAAGAAGGGAAAGGAGGAAATATATAGCTGGCAATGGAGTCCGTCTCTGGAGTTGAAGTCAAACTGCTGTGTTAGCAGGTGCGAAGTGACCTCCCCAGAGTGTTCTAAACTATTTCAACATTGCATTTTTAAACGGCTGTAATGTGCCCTGATAATAATAATAATGCCACCACAAAAGCTGTTGTAAAGTGACGTAAGATCAATCAACTTAAAATGCTGAAAGGTGAAATGAACTTTAACCGTTCCTGAACCTATGTTTGGTTCCATGTGCATGATAGAAGGTTAATCTAAGTATGCCTACTAACTAAGAACATTTACTCTCTTTTCAGTTTTGAAAGCAGCTGCAGATGAATCATTCGTCTTTTTTTAGGCAATTTTCCAGTAGCTGGACCATATAATCGCCATGTATAAATATCAAGACACTCCAAAATGGTTGATAATTTGTCCGAGACTCTGCTGAAGCCAAGGTGGAGTGGGTGCTTTCCTCCTTTGACCCCGTAGCAGACTCCGGTCCTAATGGCAACACAGCAGTGCTGAAACACTTTTATATTGTATAGGACATTTTGATGGAATAAAAGTAGATACGTTAAAAGAGAAGTTAGGCTTAAATTGAACGAACTTATAAAGAACCAGGAATAATCTTCTCATCAAAATAGCCAGCAGTCAAATGGCTGACTAAGGAAGATTTAGACAGCCTGACATTTAAAATTGTTAAAATAAAAAAGTTTCTTCTGTGAAAGGAATACTTGGCACAGATTGTGTAGGAATACATGGCTCATCTTAAGTGGAGGATTCGGCAGTCATGTGATGCCCATGACATGAGCTGCTGTAGCTCACAGAACACTGCCCTACTTGAAGTAATGTGAACAGCTATCAGCTGTGCCCCTAAGTATACATGGGGTAAATTATTAATATAATCCTTTAGGATTTTAGGATTTCAATCTGCTAAATATGGCAGCATGCAGAATTTATAAGCACAGGGATTTTTATCAAGTTTTTTGACACAATGACAGTGGGAGGCAATAAAATATTTTATTGAAAGTTTCAACTTACAAAGATTTGGAACTTTACTCTGGAGCCAACTGACGATTCCCAGGTAAGATCCTCCCCCTATTGTGTGGGCACGGTGATCCCTCCCCCTACCTGGCCTGGTCACCTTGGCAATGCCTCCCCAGGCAAGACTGGGTAACGGGCTGAGGTAGGCAGAGACCTCCAGGTATCCCACCTGGGGAAGGCGAAGCCAAGCCTGTGCTAATGGTGCCGCATAGGGTCCAGGGGGCTGCGCATGACCACTCAAAGGGTGCCCCCCATTTAATGTGGGGAGCAGTCATTATAACGTAGCAAGTCAACTAAGCAGGATAATAAATTAATGTTTTAAAATCCAGTCTCCTGAACCTGTATTAACTAAATTCAGTGTGAATTTGTGGACGCTGAGAAGGCCTTTGATAATATCTTTTGGGAATTTATGTTAAAGAATTTAGAATATATGGATGTGGGCCAATCTTTTTTGAGTGGTATACAGGCGATATATTCAGAACAGAGAGCAAAACTAATTGTAAACAATGTCATAACAGAAAATATTGCCATCACGAAGGGTACAAGACAAGGATGTTCATTGTCACCGCTGTTATTCATATCGGTTCTGGAGGTTTTTCTAAGAACAATAAGAAATAACGAAAAGATAAAAGGTGTAACAGTGGGTGGTAATCAATATAAGGTCAAGGCCTTTGCTGATGACTTAGTTATAACTATAGAAGATCCCATACAGAGTGTCCAAGAGGTGTTAGAAGAAATTGAGTATTTTGGTCAGGTGTCAGGTTTTAAATTAAATAGGAATAAAACCAAGATAATGGCTAAAAATTTAGATCAAGAAGTAATAGAAGAAATACAGCAACAAACAGAAATGAAAGTGGTTAAAAAAGTAAAATATTTAGGGATTATGTTAACTCCCAGGAATATTGACCTATTTCAAAATAACTATGTACCTACCTGGAATAAAATCAAATGTGATTTAGATGTATGGGCAAGGATGAGACTATCGTTATGGGGAAGAATTGCAACGATAAAAATGAGCGTGCTACCGAAAATGTTGTTTTTGTTTCAAACAATACCAATAATTAAAGGTGTGAAAATATTTAAAGAATGGCAAAGAACAGTGTCAAGATATATCTGGCAGGGCAAAAAGCCCAGAATTAAATTTAAGATATTGACAGATGTAAAAGAAAGAGGAGGCTTTGCCCTGCCAGATTTAAAGTTATATTATGAAGCTTCTTGTCTTTGCTGGTTAAAAGAATGGATAAAATTAGAGAACACAGAATTGTTGGACTTAGAAGGATACGACAATAGATTTTGGTGGCATGCGTATTTATGGTGTGATAAGAACAGAGTGCACAAAGGTTTTGGAAATCATATTTTTAGAGGAACGTTAATTGAAGTGTGGAACAGGTACAAAAATCTATTAGAGCCTAAAACTCCAATGTGGCTATCGCCATTGGAAATAATGAGTACGAAAGGGATCAATATGACAGGGAATTGGGCCACATATGAAAATTTGATAATTAAAGAAGGGGATAAGTGGAATCTGAAACCATACGAAGAGGTTAAAGATAAGGTGAATGTTTGGTTGCAATATTTTCAATTGAATGCAATGTTTAAAAAAGATATGCGAGAAAAAGGTTTTTTAGGGAAAAAAATCGAGGTTCCAGCAAGAAATCTTGAATAGTGATGTAAAAATATTGTCAAAAATGTATAAATTATTACTTGAATGGCACACAAAAGATGAGGAAGTAAAAACGGTTATGATTCAATGGGCCAAAGATTTTGGTTACAATATACAATTAGAGGAGTGGATTAAACTTTGGAAAGAAGGAATGAAATTCACCGCATGTACTACGATAAAGGAAAATGTTATGAAAATTATATACAGATGGTATATAACCCCTGTGAAACTTGGAAAGATGTTTAAAGTCAGTAATAAATGTTGGAAGTGTCAAGAGAAAGAAGGGATATTTTATCACATGTGGTGGGAATGTAAGAAAGTGAAATGCTTTTGGGAAATGATTTATAATGAGACGAAAAAAATGTTGAGATACACCTTTGTAAAGAAACCAGAAGCATTTTTACTTGGTATAGTAGGGAATGATGTTGGAAAGAAAGATGTGTAGTTATTTAGATATGCAGTAACAGCAGCCAGAATTTTGTTGGCCCAAAGGTGGAAACAGGAAGAAATGCCAACGAGGGAAGAATGGAGAATGAAATTGATGGAGTACGCAGAAATGGATAAATTAACTGGGAAAATTCGAAACCAACGCGATCAGAGATTCACCGAGGACTGGAATAAATTTACAGAGTATATGAAAACTGTGTGTGATCAGGAAATAACGCTTGTTGGATTTCAAGAAGCTTTGTGAAAAAATAAACTGAAATGTCGCTTAAAAGAGATGATAAAATAGGGAATGTCAAAGTGCAACATAAATGTATGAAATGTGAGAAGTTGTGATAAATATGAAAATTGTCAGATAGGCTGATGGAAGTCAAAAAGAATGTATAAGTTAAATTGGATGTTAAATTATAAATGAATTGGTTTATTGGAAATTTGAATAAAAATTAATTTAAAAAAATAAAATAAATAAATTCAGTGTGAACCTTTATGGTCGCACCCGGAATTAAAATACAGTGGTGCCCTGCAAGACGAACGCCTCGCAAGACGGAAAACCCGCTAGACGAAAGGGTTTTCCGTTTTGGAGGTGCTTCGCAAAACGAATTTCCCTATGGGCTTGCTTCGCAAGACGAAAATGTCTTGCGAGTTCCTGCGGGTTTTTCTCCCTTTTCCCCCCCTTTTCCTAAGCTGCTAAGCCACTTATCAGCTGATCCGCTGATAAGCCGCTTATCAGCAGATTGCTAAAAGCCGCTAAACCACTAATAGCGCTAATCCGCTAAGCTGTCAATGGGCTTGCTTCGCAAGATGAAAAAACCGCTATACGAAGAGCCTCACGGAACGGATTAATTTTGTCTTGCGAGGCACCACTGTAATAGATAACAAAAATTATACATTCACATATTATACAATAAATAAGTACTGTTTTCAACTTGGTACCCAGACTCACTACACCTGCTTCTGATATAGCAACTACTGTCTCTTGAAGACCATCTACTTGGGACTTTCCCTGTTATAGTATCATATAATTGTAGAGTTGGAAGGGACCCAGAGGATCATCTGGTCCAACCCCCTGAAATGCAGGAATCTCCATTAAAGCACCCATGACAGATGGCCATCCAACCTCTGCTTAAAAACATCCCATTAAGGAGAGCTGCCACCTTCTAGAGGAGCCCATTCCACTGTCAAACGGCTATTACCATCAAAAAGTTCTTTCTGGTGTTACTCCTTTCTTATAACTTGAAGCCATTGGTTCAGGTTCTGCCCTCTGGAGAAGCTTGCTCCATCTTCCATTTGAAAGCCCTTTAGATATTTGAAGACTGCTATCATATTGATTGCTATCCTATTGTCTCTCGGTCTCTTCTTATCTAGGCTAAAGATACCCAACTCCCTCAACTGTTCCTCATAAGGCTTTGTTTCCAGAGTTTTTCTGATGCACATTTAAACAAGTTGCTTTTCATATTAGTGTTCTAGCACTTGATTATCTTATTGGGTCAAGTGTGTAATTTCTTATGGTATAATAAAACATGACTGGCTATTTGCTCTGGAATATGCATATTGTACATCATCACATTATAATCTACTTAATATATTTGCATGTATGGAGACATATTTATTGGCTATTGTGGCTATGATAAGAATATAATATCGTAAATAAAGCATTTGTTTTGTACTGTGTATTTTATGCACTGAAAATTTTTATTACATTTCTTAACATCCCATAAGACAGTGTTCTACAGCTCCCATCACCTCTGACCACTGACCATAATGGCTGAGGCTGATAGGATGTGTAGACCAAAACATCTGGAGAGCACCAGATTTGGGAAGGCAGCTGTAAGAGGTGTTGATCGCAAAACCAGGATTGTGGGTTGCTACTGCAGATATATATGCTTCAAATAGCAACTACACTGCTTTGTGTCCAGTTTCTAATGGGCTTCCTGCTCCATTCCACTTCTGTGAACCTTAATCTAGTCCTTATGCTGACTGACTGCCTAGAACATTATTCTGATATGAACATTTTGACCCCAAAATATTTCTTACCAACTGTCAGGTTTGATCCAGCTGAAATAACTACTCAATAAACCTTGGTTTTGCAAAGGCCGATTAACCTCTAATAACACCAGGATGGGGAAAAATGAATGCATTATAATCTTCAAACCATAAAAACCTGCTTGTGGGAAAATACCACTGAACAGGCACTTATTTTACATCCTTCCCCATTCAAACACTTTCTTGGATAACACACTAGGGAAAGAAATTCCACTTAAAAATGTTTTTTACTTAGAAGATTAGAAGACTTGGCGCAGGGTGAGGAGAGAAGCATGGAATATATTCAAAAGAGGTAGTAAGGTGCGTAGGCTGATTCCTTTGTACCGGCCTGATGTGACAATTCTCTCACTTTCTTCCTTTGCTCAAAGGAAACACTGCTTTTTTGTGCAGTGGAGACACTTAAAATCTTTCTTTTTAATGTTTTCAATCTCCCTTTCTCTTGTTTGCTTTTAAAGATATGTTCTTTCTATTCCCTTCCCCAAAACTTACCTGCACCACTTATAATAGCTTGCCATGGCAACTACAGGAAATGATTACCTTTCGCCACTACTTTTAGCCTAATAATACGGCTCTCTTCAAGGGTTTCTTTAGATGCACTCAAGTAACCTTACTTCTCCTGCTGTACCAGACCTTATACAAGTGCAGCTTCCAATCAAGAAAGAAGACTTTTCTCAAACAACTCAAGCACACCATCTGTGTAAGCAGGATTTAACAGGATTCCAGGATCCAGTTCAGTTTTCAAAATATATTCTGAAATGTAACTCCTGTGTGTAACAGGAATAGTGCCAGAAGTTATCCTGAGAATGTCAAATGGTATGTCTGAACAAATCCATGCTGTGAAGCTGTTTTAGTTACTTTAACAGGGTTAGGCTTCAGACTGCCATCCATAGGTACACGTAGATGGGACATTTTTCAATGAACTTCCAGCCCACTTTAGATTTACAATTTTTAATTTATGTAAAACACTTAAGCCTCATCTCTCCAAAGGAGTTTTCAACAAAATGAAGTAGCAACAAATAAGAGTCAAAATCAAGAAATGCAATAGAAATCAAACGAAAGAGGACCAAGGCAGACACTAGGCCTTTCTGAACAGCTAAGTTATGGAACTGCCCGGATAAACCAGAGGAACAGCTTGAGTCTCATTGGCCCAACAGTGGTAGGGCCGATGCTTCTTGCAACAGATGCTCTTACTTCACATGGAGTAGTAACCACCCCACTGAATGTAAACAGAGCAAGGTTCATATGGAAGAGGACATATTTGAGGCGCATGAGTCTTGGACTGTGAAATTGTACAGGAAATCTTGCTGGTATTTGCTGGAGAATAGGACAAAACTATTTCCTGCCTCCCTACATCCACCAAAAGGTTGGCAGCAGCACCTGCAATAGTCAAAGCCTCTGAGTCATGAAGATATAGAGAAAGTAAACGGGGAAGAGAGAAGAGAGACGTAAGAGGAGACACAGGAGGAAATGTTGGCAGGCTTTGCCATAGAGGGAAATTAGAAAGACGGAGAGAAATGAGAGATGGCGAGGAAGGTCTGAGGGCCAGAAAATTAATAATAATAATAATAATAATAATAATAATAATAATAAATTATTATTTATTATTTATACCCTGTCCATCTGGGCGGCTCCCAATCAAGTGTTAAAAACAGTACAGCATTAAATATTAAAAACTTCCCTGAACAGGGCTGCCTTCAGATGTCTTTTAAAGAGAAGATAGCTGCTTATTTCCTTCACATCTGAAGGGAGGGCGTTCCACAGGGCGGGTGCCACTACCGAGAAGGCCCTCTGTCTGGTTCCCGGTAACCTCACTTCTCACAATGAGGGAACCGCCAGAAGGCCCTCGGCGCTGGATCTCAGTGTCCGGGCTGAACGGTGGGGATGGAGACACTCCTTCAGGTATACAGGACCGAGGCCATTTAGGGCTTTAAAGGTCAGCACCAACACTTTGAATTGTCCTCGGAAACGTACTGGGAGCCAATGCAGATCTCTCAGGACCGGTGTTATGTGGTCCCGGCGGCCACTCCCAGTCACCAGTCTAGCTGCCACATTCTGAATTGCAATTTCCGGGTCACCTTCATAGGTAGCCCCACGCAGAGCGCATTGCAGTAGTCCAAGCAGGAGATAACTAGACCATGCACCATTCTGGCAAGACAGCCCGCAGACAGGTAGGGTCTCAGCCTGAATACCAGGTGGAGCTGGTAGACAGCCGCCCTGGACACAGAATTAACTTGCGCCTCCATGGACAGCTGTGAGTCCAAAATGAGGCAAGGAACCTATGCTGCAGTGAAGATGTGGTCCTGTAATCAGGAGTGCCTGAGGAAATAAAACATGCAACAAGCAGGATCACCGATGATAAGAGCACCCAGACTTGTAAGAGACAAGCTGGGATTCTGAAGATCCTTGGGACCTATAATGGAAGAGTACAACAATCCTGATAACAGGCTAATTTTCTGCTGCTCTACATCCCTATGTTTTATTTCACTTTTCATGTTTTATTGTTCTTGCTTCTATTTATTTATTTATTTAGTATACTGCCCTTCATTTGTAGATCTCCGGGAGTTTCACAACATAAAAATGCAATATAAAAACACAATGTACACAATAAAAACACGAACACAAAAAAAAACTACAAACCAATAACCCTTCAATAAATTTTATAGTAAAAGATTAATAAATGGAAACAAACAAACAAAGTTGATAATTAGCTGCACTTGGGAGTCCAGCCTGTAAGCAAAACTGCAGGGTAAAGGTAAAGGTAAAGGGACCCCTGACCATTAGGTCCAGTCGTGACTGACTCTGGGGTTGCGGTGCTTATCTCGCTTTATTGCCTGAGGGAGCCAGCGTACAGCTTCCGGGTCATGTGGCCAGCATGACTAAGCTGCTTCTGGCGAACCAGAGCAGCACATGGAAACACCGTTTACCTTCCAGCTGGAGCGGTGCCTATTTATCTTCTTGCACTTTGACGTGCTTTCAAACTGCTAGGTTGGCAGGAGCAGGGACCGAGCAACGGGAGCTCACCCCGTCGCGGGGATTCGAATCGCCGACTTTCTGCTCAGCAAGCCCTAGGCTCTGTGGTTTAACCCACAGCGCCACCCGCGTCCCTGCAGGGTAGAAATAAGTAAATAAATACAGCAAGCCAGGCAGAAGGCTGGTCTCCTTAGGACATTAGTATTCTATATACCGAGTGTTTCTTCCCATGGGAGCAGAGTCAGGCATGCAGGTCCTCCTTCCTTCATACATACATAGCTTGCAATAGTACCACTGGGGAAAATCTATTTCTCAATCAACTGTGCTGAATGTATAAATTGTGCATAGGTGAAGAATAGGTAACTATCTAATAATGATATTTTAATTTGACACACTCTTACTATTTTAGTAATTCACCAGTTCTCTTCCAACCGTAATGAAATATCTGGTGTAAACCTTTCCAAAATGAATGTGGGTGTTCAGTGGTTGTGCTACTTTCCTTCCAATATGTTTTGCAAGATTGGATTTTGAGATTTGAGAAGCAGGAGTCAAATCAGGAAAACTTCTACATTAACTCACCAACACAATAGGAGCCATGAGAGAGATAACATTCATTAGTTATCTGAACATCAGGAGGCCCCTAGGCTGAAAGACAAACTGTTCTGTAATATTTTGGATGTCTTGAAGGAGTTCTAGAATACACCAATTAATCAGAGCTGACTTTTTAATTTACTACGACATATTGTAATAAATAAGATTATTAAAGGGAATCTAATCCATCTGGTGTGCAGAGGTCATGATTTAATTAGGATTTTTATATATCTGAAATTAAACTAGGAGTATATGAAATGCCTAAAAGTAACAGAAAACTTTGATTAGACTTTTACCGCTATTAATAATGCCTTATTTCCTGTTCCAGTGTCTTAATAATGTAATTATCCTGGAGCAAACCAGAACTAGGTATATTTTATTTATTTAAACTTGAAGTCTACCCAACTGCTAAAGTTCAGGACAGGTTTAGAAGTTTTTGTCAACAGATCAACACGATTAAAACAGCTCGATTGAGAACCTCTGAACCCTTCTTCTAGCACTAAAAACAAACCCCATCGCTGTGAGTGGCAGTGCTGAGTCAATTCTCTAAACATGCCTCAGCAATCACAGCCAAGGAATGCAAACAGGTTTCATTAGTTTTGGGAAGGATGAAGAAAGGAGTTAACAATGACCCTTCACACAGAATCCAAATGGCTGCCAGGAACATTGTGCCTCTCCAATGCTGATGACTTCCTGAACCAAAGGGGACAGGTGTATCAACGGAAAATGGCACACAGTGGGATATGTATTCCAATTGTGGAGCCTGAGATAGTTTAAATACTAGGCAGCTGCCTAGGGTGGCAAAATGTTAGAGGCAGCAAAAGTAGGAGGGCAGTGGAATTCAAAAGGTTGCAGAATTCATAGGCACATGACAGACTTACCATTGCTCCATGGCAAGGCGAATAATAGCGTAATTTTATTAGGCACATACGTGCATCTGATTGGCTCACCTTGGTTGCTGCTGCTGCCCTGGCACACTACCATTTTGGAATCAGCTACTGATGAAAGTTGTTGTAACAAACATTTCTTACCAGCTGACAAATTTCCTCTCGCTATGACTGGGAAATTGCAATTGCTGCTCGTTTATATCTGTATAAACTCTTTGGTATTTGTAGTTTTCTTTCTCAATTGTTGGTGGAGCCGGGAATTTATAATTCTTGTTTGTGTAATTTTGTATACACTCAAAGCGGGTTTCAAAACTGGGGTTGATAGTTCTATTCTGATTTTTTAAAATGAAGCAGCTTAGTTTGGTTTTGCCATTCTATTCTGATTTTTTAAAATGAAGCAGCTTAGTTTGGTTTTGCCATTCAGCATGGCAAAAAGAAATTATCTGGATCCCAGTATGGAAGGCTGAAAAGGAGATCCAAACAAACAAGAAGGTTGTATCTCCAACCACAACCAGAGGAAAGAAGTTCAAGGACCAAACTGAGACTGAAGCTGAAATGAATTTTACATACTGCCTGAAAAGTTACTGGTTTGAGGAACATAGCTTGAACACAGAAGACAAACCAAATGAAGTACTTCACATCAAGAACTGAAAGCAAATAAATCTGGAAATGCTACATTGTCTACAATTTTTAACTTTAGTGAGTCTGCTGCTTGGCCTATTTGCCACAAATTCTGGTGGAGCATGGGCCAGAACCAATTCAACAATTCGTGTTTCCCAAGGATAATAATCCACTGAAGAAAATTCTCATTCTATGTCTACATGGACACTGGCCAATGAGAAATAATTAATCACCAACAATGTCAGTATTCCATTTCAAATAACTGTGTTCTGGTTTTGTTGCAAGCTGCTTACTCGTTACATTACTGGAACATCACAATCTCTTTGTGATAAAGGAACAAGAGATTGGAAAAACATATCTGCTATTTCAGAAGGACACAAGAGAACTAGTGACCATCTGGGAAAATTTCAGAAATGCAAAGAACCTGAACTTCATTAAAAAAAAATTGTTGATGAAGAAAACATGCCAAAAGAAAAATACTGGCAACCAATTTTAGAATGACAATTTTTTTTAATGAGAGCTCTTGGTTTACATCATTTGACTTCTTGGAAAACACATGAAAAACTACACACATCTGGTAACAGAAGGTATCTCAGATTTGAAAAATATTTAGCTGTGCCCGACCCAGTTGTGAATCAGCACTTGTGTAGAATAAGGAGCAATGAGACACATGTTCAGTGTATTGGGAAAGAGTTAATTCAGTTTTTATGCAGTGCCATCATAGAAAAAAATCTGTCAGCATCTTGTACTGCTAAGTACTTTGCAATCTTTCTAAACTGAACATGGAATGTAAGCCATGGTGAGCCAATGACAATGATTCTTTGCTTCATAGAGGTAGCTCTTGACAATAACCAACTTGTTAACAAAAATAAATATATGTATTCATACCACTGGAAGAGACACGTGGTGTTGATATTATGGATATTTTAATTCAGCAGTTGGAAGAGATGGAACTACCTATTGAAAAGGGTAAGGGTAAGACAACGGATCAAATATGAAGGAGAAAGAAAATGGCATCCAACAGATAATTCTGAATGTCAATCCATAAGCAGTATTTGGTCCATGTAGTGCACATTCCTTAAAATTGATCATAGTTGATGCTGCTTTCGTAAGGGTTGGAAGATTCAGAACATTTCTATGCCATCTGGTGGGATTTTATTTCTTATGTTTCAGACCTTGATGCTCAATATTCACCATCCACCTCAGCTCGGGAAATATGGTTGTCTTGATTTATATTGCTGTGCCACAATTTTCCTTTTTTAATTTTGTATTGCTTATTTGTGTCTTATATGGCATGATGTAATACCCTGTGGCTACTGCACTTTTGGGTTGTTAATGTCAATAAAAATTTGGAAAATAAAAATAAATGCTGCTGCTAAGTGTTGCTTGGATAGCACAAACATCTGACTGTCCTTTTCCTACCAAACAAGAAAACAGTTGTGCAACTTCCATTATGTTTTTGTTCTTTCTATGAATTGCTGTTTTCATTATATTTTATCACTTTATGTGAGTCATTTCAAACTATATGAAGACAGAGTAATGAGGCCTTCCTGAAATTAGCATCCCTATGACACAATGGGGTTATGAGAGAGGAGAACGATCCTTCAATAAAGACAAAGCCTCCAAGGATCTCCCCCATACATTCCTATTTCATAAACAGGTGAAATAAGATTTTCGATTTGATACGAATACAGGGAAAAGGTAAGAAAACAAAAGGGCAGAGATGGGAAATTAATACAATTAAATAAAACTCAAATCAAAATACTTGCTGTCAAAGTGAATGCACATTTTCAAAAGGCAACAGTATGGTAGATGGCATTCACATAAAAGACTCGTCCAGCAACACAGGAGATGATAACATATCATCAAACGCTCTGAGAAATATACTGTCCCAGCTCCCATTTATTGCTACATTAACAATGGAGATGGCACATCAAGGGGAAACCCCAAAAGTGTCAGACCCTCTATATTTAAACATAAAGAAGGAATTTAAGTAAAGTCTGGTAGAATACTGCAGAATATCTCAAAAATGATAAGCATGGGGAAATTGATGTCAAATATTAGTTTTACAAGTTCTACACTTAACATACTTTTCTCAGGACATAATAATTCAACATTAAGCTGTCTGCTCTTACAAATAGGATTTTCATAAACTCAGGGAAAGGCTGGAGTCTGCATTCCTATGTACTGAAGCTATGCAAAAAACAAACCACTACAAAAGTAAGCTTTACCTATAGATCCTTGATCTTTAGATCCTTGATCTAATTTGTCTTGAACACTATGGCTAGGAGGACAATGAACCATTTTTTAATGGAAATACTGAACACTTCAGACCCCATAGCACAATATGTATTTTACCAAGTTCTTGATTAAGAAACCAATATGGAATTTATAAGAACGGCTACAATGCTTATTTTAAGTCTTTCAGGACATTACTAGCAACTTCCTTTCCCACTGGACACAGCAGATGGAATTAGCATCTGGTCCTTCTTCAGTACAGGGAGCCCAAGAGATAATGGCCAGCTAGGAGGAAATTGTACTCATTCCCCAGACAGCAATCAAAGCAACTTTGGTTCCAGAGATTCCAGTAGGCACAACACTAAGGAGACACTTTGAATTAAAGTCAGATCAACAGTTTGGAAGGAAGCCCAGAAAGCAGATACTTCTGAAGTGAAGTAAGACCAAGCATGGTGTTATATGTTTAGGAAAATAGGCTTATTATCTAGTCTCCTTCAAATTAACAGTTTAAGAAAGAAGCAATCACATAGTGAAAGCACGCTACTAATACAGAATAGGAGTGTGCAACATATGACGTTAAATTATACAAGAGTAGATTACAGAGAGAAACTGCCACTAGCTGTAATCCACTATGCTACAGATTTCCAAGTTTTTATCTTCAAGATTTCACAGCACTTATGTCCCTATTTATCAGAAGATAATTTGAGTGGCCATGATCTTGTATTTCAAACTTCCAGTGAAAAATTAATTGAATCCAGCAGAATCTTACAAATAAAACAGTGTACAATTGTGCACAGGCACATAGAATAAGAATCTCATTCAGGTGCCCTTGGATATTTATTTGTGGCAGAGTTTTAACACCCAGCTCTTCCCCCAGGTTCAAGCAAAGGATAGGTTAGGATACAACAAAGTGTGAAACAAATTATGAAGGCCACTATGGACTTTAATGCAATTCAACAGATTGTAATACCACAAAGCTGTTAATACGATTGGTAATTCAAATATATGCACTGCCAACGATGCCCCAAAAGCTAAACTACAGTACTAGGAAGAGACAGGCCTCACCTTTTCAGTGTTCTATGATATATAGCGTCACATCCAATACAACAGTTATAGCGTCACATCCAATACAACAGTTTTTCAATTAAATTTTCTCCTTATGGCATTCTAGCAGTGAAAGTGGATATTACAGCAAATGCTGCAATGCATTTTCCCTTTTAAATGAGTGTTCCTGTTGAAGATTTTTTTAAAGGAGAGATTGGATGGCCACCTGTCATGTATGATCTGGTTCAGATTCCTGCATTGCAGGGGGTTGGACCAGATGACCCTGGTGCCCTTCCAGCTCTACAATTCTGCGATAAGGCTCCATTCACAAGTTCCCTTCCATTTCACACACTGCTTCTCCCCACCATTCTATTTTTCTTTTTCAATGCCACTTTACATTGCACCAGAATCTTCATTGGACTGTTTTTTGTGGGGAAGGAGGAAGGCAAACGATCTTTCTTAAAAAACAAACAAACAAGGTATTCTACCAACCACTGTGGTTCCTCCTAGCATGCTGACACTTCTCTCCTGTTTTTTTTTAATGGTTCCAGTTCTAGCGGTGCTCACCACCTAAATTCACTAGCTGAATTCACAATTTAATCAGATTATAGTAGCTAGCTGTAATCAACATGATGAAAACTGGAGGACCCTGGGAAGCACAAAACTAGGATTGTAAGACTGGCTGAAAATGCACAACCTTTTAACATTTTCTGGCAAAGAATGTCCCTGCCAGAACAAAGGGAAAAAAATGAGGGAGGAGGACAGAAATATGACATTCACCTACGCTACTTTTTCTAATTACAAAATATAATAAAGTTTTAGATAGTATGTTCATATATATATTCACAATAAAAAATATATAGATGTATTATATTAGAGAGAATTTGTTTTCTAGTCCTCAGGGAAATATACCACAAAAGAGTCTGAGAAATAGTGATCAAATTAGCTTAATTACTCCATGTCAACTTGATTAGTCGCTGTTCTTTAATGCAAAAGCTGCCACTTGCAATTAATAGCAGTTGGTGCTGGTTCAATTGATTGAGTGTCTACAATGCACGAAACATGATAGGAAGTTTAGCATTATCTTACAGCAATTCAGTAGAGAAGTCTTGTCCCAATGGTACATAAATCTGAAGTACCAGAAATTGCTGGATCAGTCCAACTAGAAAAAGAGAAAAGAAATACATAAAGTACACCCTACACATATTATTTAGCATTCCAGATAGAGATAGGAACTTTATTTCCCAAGGTTTATGCAATATATAAAAAGAGGAAAAACAACAGGAGGAAACCAAATCAAGCCGCAATAAAAGGGGATAATATTCTAAACAAGCAACTGGTGGCTCAGGTGGAACTCCTACAAAAAAGAGACCTAATTACTTTATTTACAGTTTTCATTACGTTGACAGCACACAAACACACGACTCTACAAGGGCACATAAAAATAAATCTAAAAATTCAAAGGCATGTTCCAGCAAAAGCATGTGGTGATTACTCTCATAGATGCCAAATCTAAACTTTATTTGGACCACTTAAACAATTCATCACACAACAGAATTCAGATTAGGACAGCTGGGGGCAACTGAGGGCTTGTTCTAAGCTGGATGTCTAAAACAGAAATGTAAGCTCAGCTGGGAAAGCAGAGAGCAAAAGTTTCTTGCAAAAATCAAAATCCATTTCAGGACAGGAAAAACAAAATGGTTTTCATTAATAATGGCCACAGAATAATCTTTTTTTAAAAAGTGGGGGTGGGGTGGGGGTGGAGGTTCCTGTAGTTGTATGAACAAGAATAGCCATGCAATACTACTATCCTGCTTTTTTTTGCTGCTTTTTTTTTCTTTTTTCTTTAAAAAGCAGAGACATCACCTTACCAACAAAGGTTCGTATAGTTAAAGCCATGGTTTTCCCAGTAGTGATGTATGGAAGTGAGAGGTGGACCATAAAGAAGGCTGATTGAATTATGGTGCTGGAGGAGACTCTTGAGAGTCCCATGGACTGCAAGAAGATCAAACGTATCCATTCTTACGGAAATCAGCCCTGAGGCTGCAATACTTTGGCCACCTCATGAGAAGAGAAGACTCCCTGGAAAAGACCCTGATGCTGGGAAAGATGGAGGGCACAAGGAGAAGGGGACGACAGAAGGCGAGATGGTTGGACAGTGTTCTCGAAGCTACAAACATGAGTCTGACCAAACTGCGGGAGGCAGTGGAAGACAGGAGTGCCTGGCGTGCTCTGGTCCATGGGGTCACAAAGAGTCGGACACAACTAAACGACTAAACAACAACAACAACTACTACTATCCTGCTATGACCAACTGAAAGAATAGCTGACCAACCCCATTCTAAAAAACACACCCTTCCAACTGTCTTAAGACCAGCTGATTGTGATCCTTGATGTAACTGACTCACCAGCCCTAAACAACAGATTGGATTACCCTATGCTTGGATCTCTATTTTAAAAGGCACGATCTAGACCAGGGGTTGTCAACCTGGTCCCTACCGCCCACTAGTGGGCGTTTCAGGATTCTAGGTGGGCGGTAGGGGGTTCCACGGCACAAGCTGAATCCTCCTGAATCGAGCACTGGTGGGCAGTAAGGAATTTTTACCATCAAGAAAGATGCATTAGTGAGCGGTAGGTATAAAAAGGTTGACTACCCCTGATCTAGACACAAAGAAATGTTTCAGTTAAACACGTTGCAAACTTTGTATGAGAAATCGGGTTAGCAAAAATGGACTCCACAGTGCCATCTGATGTTAGTATTAGAATGCATAAACACATATAAAGCGCTTTTTCTTTGCCAATGTAGCTGAGTCCAAAGAAGCGTTCCCATTCCTGCTTTTCCCTTTCAGAGTCTTTAATAGTTAATATAGGCATAGGAAAACTCGGCCCTCCAGATGTTTTCTGTTGGGGACTACAGTTCCCATCATCCCTGACCACTGGTCCTGTTAGCTAGGGATGATGGGAGTTGTAGTCCCCAAACAGCTGGAGGGCCGAGTTTGCCTATGCCTGAGTTAATAGATATGCAGCTGTGGGTTTTGTGTTTTAAAGAAGCCTGTTTAACTGGGTTCAATGATTAAAAAAAATATTTAAGCGCTTTGGTTGTATTTTCATTCTATGTTTAAATTCCTCTGAGAACTTTGCTGGACTGGGTGTATATAAACGTCATAAATTTACTTCCTGGTAAGCATAATTGGGACTGTGGCCTTGGGGACGAGCCTATTTAAAGCAGTGCCGGGAAAACCTCAGGCCAACCCATTTACAAATTTTGGGCAACCTCTGTGGTATGGCAGCCCAATCAGATTATTTTGGACTCACCACATCCACCTTACATGGGCCTGACATCATATATGACATTGGACACAGGAAAGTTCAAGCTATACCTAAAGGAAGAAGAACTCAATGTGCTCCTGATTCTGACTTTGCAGCCAAAAGTTGACACTTCTTGAATTTTACAGTTTCACGCACAGAGACACAAAGGTGGAGAATTCAAGAACTGCTGACTTTTGTCTGCAGATGAAGAAGCAGGAGTCTATAGAGTGCACTTCTGATTCTTCCTTTGCATCCCTGGTTTGAATACTTCCTTTCAGGCATGGCTTGAAGTCAAATCTGGGATGCAAATGATGAGTCAGGGATGCAAAGAAAACTTCCTTTGCAACCATGGCTTGATCTTTAAATCACCTGTTGTCATATCACAGTTTGCCTGCTGAAATGAAATGCTGAAGAGCCACTGTCACTCAATTTAGACAGCACTGAACAGGATGGACCAATGGTCTCACTCAACAGAAGGCAGCTTCTTATGTTCATATCACAAAAGTTTTTGTTACAGATAGGTAGCCGTGTTGGTCTACGGTAGTCAAAACAAAATAAAATCACTACAGTGGTACCTCTGGTTAAGAACTTATTTCGTTCTGGAGGTCCATTCTTAACCTGAAACTGTTTTTAACCTGAAGTACCACTTTAGCTAGTGGGGACTCCCGCTGATGCCGCGCCGCCGTTGTGCGATTTCTGTTCTCATCCTGAAGCAAAGTTCTTAACTTGAGGTACTATTTCTCAGTTAGCGGAGTCTGTAACCTGAAGCGTTTGTAACCTGAGGTACCGCTGTATATATAAGGGTCTGGTGACTTCTGTTTCAGTGTATCTGAACACGAAAGCTCATACTAATAACAAACTTAATTGGTCTCTAAGGTGCTATTGAAAGGATTTTTTTTTTATTTTGTCTCCAAAAGTTTTTGATTGCCTTAATTCACACCAAAAATCTTCTTTCAAGAGCACTCAATAGAACAAGCCCAATGTCTTAAGTTTAACATAGCCTCAAGCAATTTCTCCAACATTTGCCTGCTGTTTACCCATATATTTTTGCTTTCAGTTTTAAAGCCTAGTTTAATGTTTTGATTTTAAATATGTGATAATTAGCCTACAGAATAAATCTCTAAATAAATACAAAGTGGTAAGAGTCAGAATGACTCTACAGTTCACTGCAAAATCAAGGGAAATGGTAATTCAAATTTAAGCTGTTAACACAAAGATTGCAACAGTCTTAGTAATTAACAATTCTCAAATTAAGCCTGAGCACTTTGTTGTAACCCTGCCAACAAACAATTCAAAATTCCATTTCTCATTAAGGATGCATTAAATATTTAGAGATCTGAAAATTTTACAGCAGAAATTTAAAATTAATTGAACCCCATAAGCATTAATGCAGTAGCACACTTTAAAGCGCCTCATTTCTCATACAGACAGTGTTTGGAAAGTTAATTTGCAATTACAAAATACTATCCAATAAATATTGGAATGTTCACTTTAACCAGAACATCACATGACAACCAAATCACATAGCTGAAAATGGCAAATCCCAATCCAAGATACAGTTCAAATGGCAGAAAGCTTTATAGGCAGTGCCTAAATTTCACAATGGTAGGTGTCTATCTCGTTTCAGCTGGTAATGGATTCCAGGGAGATGGAGCTGCAACCCTAAAAGCCTGGTTCCCATGAGAAATTAAGTGCACCTCTGTGGCAAATGGTACACTATCAGTGCCCCATCTAAGCAGCACAGTTGCTGGGCAGTGAGATATTTTGAGACAGTCTCTTAGATGTCTTAGCAAGCCAAGCTGGCAAATGAAGCTCCTAGTTACTGGGGCCACCTGTGCCTCAAGTGACAAAGACTAGACCTGGAGCACCCTCAAACTATGTAATTGTAAATTTAGAGGGAATGCAACCTTCTCCAGAATAAGCAGCTGATCTATCTCCTGGACCTGAGGATCACTCCCCACAGGGCCTTCCTCTTGACAGGTTTAAACTCAGCTTATTATCTTAAAGGAAGATAGCGGACAGCATCTAAAATACTCTCAGAGACCTCTCATTAAAATTCTGAGAATTTGAGTCTGATTTCCAACCGTCTATACTTTACTCAGACTTGATCACTCTGCTCTATATGAAGACTACTAACATGCATATGAAACTGGTTAACCAACAGGTTATTTCACTTGCTCCAAACCCTAAGCATGCCATTCTGTGCATGAATCCCATGCATAAAAGGGCTTTCCCATATGCCTCAAAGAATGAGTTAGATCCCTAATATCAAGATGCCAAACATGTTCAAGGAAAAATTATTCTAATCAACCTAATTCCATGAAAATGAAATACGTATGTGGTAGCTTCACCATACCAGCTCAGAGTACATTTCATCTGTGCTGAAAAAGCTGCTTATTCTTTCCCTGTGCTGAAAATAAATTTGTACCCATTTTGACATAAAGGCCCATGTAAACTCGTCAAAAGAAATAAAAGCTACCTCTAACATTTGCTTCTAACGTATTTCATCTGAAGTAAACATAAACAAAACAAACGAATAGGCAATAAACAACGTGCAGTGCCTAGAGGCTGACTTGTAATGTCATCATGAAAGAAATGGGGGCAGATCCTTCTTGTCTGAGAGAATAGCAGAGCTATTAGGCCGCATTCTGGACATTCTTAAAATAATCATTCCTTTGTTTGCAAAATATAGCCATTTTAAAATCATTGATGGCTCATTTTCTAGATCTTTAGAAAACACACATAGAGGAAGAGAGAGAGCAAAAAGGAGCAGTAGAAACCGTAAACACATGCTGCCAAACATTTTAAATGAACATTTTAAATACAGACAAATGACATATTTATTGAATACTATTTCCTTATGAAGTTATGCTGTAACTCATTGCTACAGCCCCATTTGTAATTGTGACTACCACCAAAAATATTTACTTGCACAATAATAAGCTGTGATATGACTAGCAGATATACTACTTTCTCAGTTCCCAGAATTCTCAGCTCACTAAATAAAAACTGCACTATTAATGTTCAGAATGTACCTTCTTTTATTTAGGACATATCTTTGTACATGTTTTCGCAGCTGCTGCCAGCACATAGTTTTTAAGAGCTCATCCACTTGCAATACATGCTGCCCTCACTCTGCTTCCAAACCCCAGTGCGTTCTCTCTCTCTCTCTCTCCCCCTCTCCTTCTGTACGTGTGTCTGATTGCCTCACATGTCATGAATTTAAGAGCAAAGGAAAGTTCATCTGTTCTTACTCAGAAACTATGTTCTGGGGTTTCTTTGTTTTTAAAGGCACAATGTAAGATACAGAAGACTAGCAAGGTTTGACATCAGTATCTGAAATGAATTCTATGCCCTGACTTTGTTGAAGCCAGTCTACTGTGACCTTACAGTGTCAGCCTGAACGATGGAGATCCAAATCATCAGACTGCCCTGACATTCACTATCTCTCACCCTAACCTACCACACAGGGTTGCTGTGAGGAAAAAATACTGGAAGAGAAGAATCTGGTGCTGGGCACTTTGGAGGAAATATGAAAAGGTAATACATAAAATGCTGGTGAAAGAAAGCAGTGTCTCTCCTCACAGTGAAAAATGGCAATAACCCAGAAACACAGGTGTTTTCCTTGAGGGAAGTGGTCTAGTATAATTGTACCATGCATTTGTTGCACAATAAACAGAGGCAGAGAAAGCCATCAGCGAAGATAGATACATGGCAAGCCTTTCATACAAGTCAAGCCACAATATAATAGTTGAAATTATGTGAGGAAAGGTCAATAGAGCTTAACAGAATGCCTTGGTAACTCGTGATAAGAATCTTATCTGATAGCTCAGTTGGTAGAGCATGAGACTCTTAATCCCAGGGTTATGGGTTCGAGTCCAACATTGGGCAAAGGATTCCTGCATTGCAGGGGATTGGACTAAATGACCCTCGTGGTCACTTCCAACTCTATAATTATATGAAATATTTCCCCCTATAAAGGAATTTTATAAGAATTAATTAAGCCTAGAAACATGGAAAATACAGGATTACAGCTCGTTTTACAGAATTTACAGAAACAATACAAAGACCCTCTTCAATGTGTGCCCGTATTTGTCAGTTAGTCATCATCTTTAGAGGGCCTATATGATCACAACTGGCCAGCCAACTCTGCTAAACTTACCAACAGGGAAGGAAGACATTTGGTTCCTTAGAAAGGAAGCACTTTGTACAGAGAAGCATTTGACTTCACAAGGAAGAGGCTTTCCATTTTCTGAGTTCACGTGACACATGTATGCCTGATATATTTATTTATTACAGCTTTATCCTGCCTTTTCTCCAAAGAATTTAGAGTGGGGTACATGTTCTTCCTACTGCCATTTTATTCTTTTAACTACCGGTACGTTGTGAAGTATGTCATGCTGAAAGTGAACCAGTCTGCTTAATAACCAAGTGAGGGCTTGAATTCATTTCTCCCCCATCTATGCATCACACTCTATTCTTTGCAGCATTCTGGCTTAAAGCAGCAGGAGGCCTAGGGGAAAATGATTAAAATATCAAGAGCAAAAGTAATTTTGACTAAGTGGCTCTAGCTGAAAAAGAAATTTCCCTCTAACTTTGGAAGAACCTAGCTTAAGACACAACTGGCCAAATTTTATATTTGTAGCACACTACTGGTTAAAAATCAAAGCCTAATCACATTTTATGATACTGTATTACATCTATATTTAATACATTTGTACTTACGAGCTTGCCTGGTTTCCTTAGGAAGTTGCATCTTGTTTGTTTGACTGCTTCCTTCAAGAACAAAGACAAAGCCTTTCACTTGCTTATCGAACTCCTATCAAACCAACAAAGAAGATATTATACTTGGAGTGGCCAAAACAATTGTCCAAAAACACCAATTTACTACAAATGCAAAGATTTTTATTGGTTGTGAAGCCTATCATGAGCAAAAGGCAGTACAATTGGCTGTCAATGCTGGGGTGGGTAACCCTTTTTTAACTCAAAGGCTACACCTGCTATTGCCAAACCCTCTGAGGATGATGTGCTGCACTCATTCTCTAGATTGCGAAAAGAAAGAAATCATTTTCACCATCAAACGGTTGGAAATGAGAAAGTCGCAGAATCATAGCACTGTAGAGTTGGAAGGGACCCTGAGGATCATCTAGTCCAACCCCCTGCAATGCAGGAATATGCAGCTGGTCCATACAGGGATCGAACCTGCAACCTTGGCGTTATCAGCACCATGGTCTAACCAAATCTTGGAGTCATATATGAGATTAGGGACTGCTATCAGGACTCAGTAGTTATTTTGTTTTGTGAGCCACCCCTGGAAGCTGAAAGTTGGGATACTGTGTTGGGTCAGATTGTTATTATTAATGTTTGACATTTTATTATGTTTTTATGTGTGTTGGAAGCCACCCAGAGTGGCTGGGGCAACCCAGTCAGATAGGCAGGGTATAAATAAAATTGTTGTTGTTGCTATTTTGTTAGTTCCCTCCTTCTCTGCCTTTGTGAAAAAAACCCAACATGCAGAATTTAAGCCGGTGAACCTTTCCTCATCACTATTTTCATGCCAGGAAAAGACTGGACTAGACCAGCAGTAATAAAAAAAAAGCTATTCTAAGCCTGCTGCCATTAGAATTTTTTAGTTGTACGAAGTGCTAACTTCCGTGGTCATTTATTTTTGTCACAGTAAAAGAAGTGAAAGTGACAACTCTTCCACAGTCAGGTCAAAGCCCTTATTACTTTCTAATGTTAAGTTTCATGTACATTTTCTGTAGTTTATATACCAAGGTCTTATCATTCCTGCATGAGATATACCTTCCCAATTACCGAAGGACTGCCAGAAACCTTCCATTTCATTCCAGGGTTCTTGCCTTGAGCACTGAAGATTTCAACAAATGGGCCACCCTGTAAGAAAAGCAAACAATGACCTGTCCAGTGTGGTATCACTTGTGCTTTCTTTCACCCCATTGCTCAATAATTTAATCATAAGGGTATCCATTTGAAACCAATTCCAGATATAAATACCAAGAGTAATAAGAGTGATTCACCCAGATGTCCAGGTGGCAGTGGTGATTAGAAGTGCTTTTTATCTGCTAATGCTGGTGCACCAGCTGCCCCCTATATGGGAGAAGATGTACTTTTGCTGATGACACCAAATTATCCAGGGTGACAACAAGGGATTGCAAGGAGCTCCAAAAGAGTACAGTGGTACCTCTGGTTACGAACTTAATTCATTCCGGAGGTCCATTCTTAACCTGAAACTGTTCTTAACCTGAGGTACCACTTTAGCTAATGGGGCCTCCTGCTGCCACCACCGCCTGATTTCTGTTCTCATCCTGAAGTAAAGTTCTTAACCCAAGGTACTATTTCCGGGTTAGCAGAGTCTGTAACCTGAGGTATTTGTAACCCGAGGTGTTTGTAACCCAAGGTACCACTGTATCTACAAACTGGGTGAATAAGCAGTAAAATGGGTAATGCTGCTCAGCTTGAAGAAGTATAATGTGGTGCACATTGAGGAAAAATCCTCAATTCAAATATGAACAAATGGGGTCTGATTTGGTGATGACTGACCAAGTAAGAAGTCTTGTTTTTAACTGTTTTTACACTTTCCTTGTTTTCTTTTCCTGCTTTGTTTTATTATATATTTTATTGTTGTATGATTATGGTAAAGAGCTGGTAATAAATAAACTTTTGCCTCATCTTAGTCTGGAACAAGAACGTATAAAATTGTGCATTCTGTGAGGAATATGAACAGTTTTATTCCCCCTTTCATAATACTAAAAACGAAGGTTATCCAATGAAATTGAATTAGGAAAGATTCAAGACAGACAAAAGGAGTGTGTCTCTGTGTGTGTGTGTGTGATATACCACTTCATTGCAACAAAACTTCCTAGCAGTTTACAAAAATATAAAATAAAATATTAACATTCTGTATTAAAAAGTTAAAAACAAGTACTGTATTTTTGCCCTATAGGATGCATTTTTCCCCTCCAAAAATGAAGGGGAAATCTGTGTGCATCCTATGGGGCGAATGCAGGCTTTTGCTGAAGCCTGGAGAGCGAGAGGGGTCAGTGCGCACCGACCCCTCTCGCTCTCCAGGCTTCAGGAAGCTATCAGCAAGCCTGGGGAGCCCACGGGAGTTCTTGCAGGGCTCCCCACGCTGCGGATAGCAGCCTGCCGCCCGGCTCGTGGGCCACCCTGAAGCAGAGCGCCCCGCGCGCCGGGCAGACATCGGCCAGCCCCACAAGCTCGGGGGACAGCTGGGAGGCGCAGTGCTGCCATACCGCTGTTCCCCGACCTGGTTTTTTCCTTTATTCCCCCCCCCCCAAAAGCTAGGTGCGTCCTATGGGACGGAGCGTCCTATGGGACGAAAAATACGGTATTTAAAAACATTGCAAATAAACACTCAAAAAAACCTCTGGAATTCACGGCCATGCGATTGCCACCCAACTTGAATGGCTTTAAAAGGGATTAGACAAATTAATGGTATGCTTCTGAACATCTGCTGTCAAGCAAAACAAGTGGGGAGACTCCTATTGCTCTCATATTCTGCTTGTGGGCTGGAGCAGGATCTTAGCTAGAAGAAGCAGAATTCATTAAGGGAAAATGTGCTTCAAATGCACTTTAAAGGAATAATTGTATATATAGCTTTATGGGCTGGGAATGATTAGAAACTGACTAACTATCAAAGCCAGAAAAGGTTTGTGGACTCCTGGTCAAGTTTTCAAAGAAGATCTAGACTGTTATAAAACAGAAATGAACATCAATCACTGAGCTTAAAAAAAAGCTCAGACTAAAAGCTCAAACTAACGTTTTCAATATTTTGCTCTTTTTTTAGGTTTGTTTATAGGTTTGTGTAAAAGTTAACGAATAAACATTTCTGTTTTACCTGATATTCATTTTTGAACATCCTGACAGCAATTTCACAGCTGGAACAATTATTTCAATACACCAGTGAGCAATGGGATGCTTCTAGAAGTCACTAGAAATAAAGAAAAAACATTACATGAAATTCCACAAAAGCTTTACTAAAATAGCAAACAGTTTGAAATACTGCCTAGCACTAGTTAGTATCCCATAATATCTGAAGCAAAAGAAGTGTGTTTTACTCTGGACCACCTTCTTGGTTCTGGCTGTGCTTGCTAGCTAGTTCAGCTTTCTCTGTTTACAGGACAAATATCCAACCTTAGACATCAATCAATCAATCAATCAATCAATCAATCAATCCTGACAAATATTCAAGCAATTGTAGTGCAACATCCTCACATAAATATGCCAGCATCTTTTTCCACTGAGGATCATGGGGTCTGTAGTTCAATGGTCTATCTTGGGGATAGGGTAGTAGCAGGCTACTGAAGACATCTGTATTGGGTAGTTTTTAATGTTTGATGTTTGATTATGTTTTTATATGTACTGGAAGCCACCTAAAGCGGCTGGGGAAACTCAGCCAGATGGGCAGGGTATAAATAATAAAATTATTATTATTATTATTATTATTATTATTATTATTATTAGGCGACAGACGAAGGAACTTGACCCTTTGGGGTATTAGAACGGTAGTCTTCAACTTTTTCTGAAGTAGAACCCATCTTGAACCCAAAAATGCTCTTGGGGATCTATATCTTACTTTTTAACCATATATTTCTATGGTAGTATGACTTTTGTTGCAGCGCACCTTGGATCAGACCACAACACTTTACTGGGCTCCAGTACACCAACTGCAGACCAATGAATTAGAATGAAACTATCAAAAGGCCCAATTCCCTTTGCTGCCCAGTAGGGCAAGCTTGTGCTGCCCATATCATATAGAGCTCAAAAGATCAAACTGATGGCGATGCTTCTTGCACATTTATCAAAAACTTCGCTCTTGCTGTTTTCTATGAGCAACTTCAGCTGGAGCATCTGCACTTGAGTCAAGGAAGTACCTTGGAATTTAGGAGCACTGGGATTTAGCCTATTCACACGAAAGGCTACAGCTTGGTCCTGATTATTAAATGCCTTGCCCATCACTTGATAAGTGTGACTTGGAGTGATGACCTGCACGAATGAATGAATCATCACTGAACACTGCAGAATGAACACTGCAGAAAGAATAACCTGACATTTACTTCAAATGCAAGGCCTTTCAATAGAAATGGCTCCAACATCTAGTTATCAGTTGTTAAGTATCCAAGTCATCAAGTGTAGAGAAATCAAGCAATATACATGAATGTGAAAATCAGGCCTTAGCATGGCTTCTCTACAGCACTGGTAGTTACTTTGATAGAACAATTTTCCATAAAATGGTGTCTGTACCATTTTCTTCCTTTTAACATTAACTATTTTGTGATACTTTCTGAAATAAAAGTCTACCATACCTTAGAAATTAACAATGACCTCCTCTTTAGCTAGTGCATTAAAAATACTCGCTATTACATTTGGGAGATAAAACTGAGCTTTAAAAAGAAAAATATCTCAAAGCAGTCGTGCTATGATCATAATCTAGTGTACATATTTTTATGTTACTGATTCAACAGTGTCTATTACCAGGACTTTGATGTACACTTCATCACATCTGCTACCCAAGGCAGATATCAGTTTTCTAAAAGTTTAAGACATTTATATAAAAAGCAAATGTATTATCTAGTAATTACTTTAAATTGCTTTACTAAATTGACAGCATGAATTAAATTTTAACATGTGGTTAAACAGCACTGCAAAATTTCTTTGCTCTTTAAATAAAAGTCTGGTAGTGCCTTACATTTAAAATAAGGCATTCTTATTAGTAAAGGAAAGCAAACATATCTCAGTGTCAACACTGCAGCTTTTACTTGTACATATTTTTCTTTGACGATCACACTTCTTGGTGGAAAAAAAATCCTCCCGTATACTCCAGCCATAAAGATGCTTTCACAACTGCCACTAGCCAACAATTTTAGTCTGGGATTCACTGCTTGTGAATGTTGTCAACATGGAAGCTATTGCAAGCAAGAAGGCCTACTTTAGAAAATGGAAGCCTTGTCCTGATGAAGAAAGCAAAACAAAATATGAAGTTTGGTAAAAGAAATGCAGACAGTAAAAAGGTAAAGGACCCCTGGTTAGGTCCAGTCAAAGGTAACTATGGGGTGTGATGCTCATCCTGCTTTTCAGGCCAAGGGAGCAAGCGTTGGTCCACAGACAGCTTTCAGAGTCATGTGGCCAGCATGACTAAACCACTTATTATTTATTTATTATTTATATACCACCATATATACGGGACACCATGATGGAAGCCAGAGTGCACAGAAACGCTGTTTACCTTCCCGCCGCAGCGGTACCTATTTATCTACTTGCACTGGTATACTTTCAAACTGCTAGGTTGGCAGAAGCTGGGACAGAGCAACAGGAGCTGACCCCATCATGCAGATTCGAACCGCCGACCTTCTGATCAGCAAGCTCAAGAGACTCAGCAGTTTAGATCACAGTGCCACCCGCATCCCCTGCAAGCAGACAATAAGAGATGGAGTGTGTGTGAAAAATTCAAAGAGCACATTGCTAAAATATAAAGGTCCACAACAAAAAAATTAAATACACCAGTAGCAGGAGACCAGCTAGGATGGTGGTTGGATTTACAGATGACAAAGGAGTCAAGGGTGTGCTAAAGGAGGAAAATAAGATTGCAGAGTAGCTGAATTATTTGCATCCGTCTTCACAGTGGAAGCTGTAGGGCAGATCCTTGTTCCTAAACTAACTTTCACTGGAAGAGAGTGTGAAGAACAGAGGCAAATAGTGGTAAGAGACATTCTAGGCCTTATTGTCAAATTAAAAAATGACAAATCACCAGGGGTAAATGACATCTATCCACGAGTTTCTAAAGAACTTCCAAGTGAAATTGCTAATCTACAAAACTATGTGACTTTCCCCTAGTATCAGCGTTCATGCCTGAGGTGTAGAAAGTGCCCATTTTAAACACAGAATTCAGGAAATTACAGGTCATGCAGTTGGAGGGCTTTAAAAGATAAGACAAACTAATGGAGAACAGCCATGATGGCTGGAGCTATTCATAGCCCTATGTTGTACCTCAACTGTTGGAGGCAGAATGCCTTTAAATACCAGTGCTGGGAATCACAAGTGGGGAAGGAACTGTAGTGCTCAGGTCCTGCTTGTTGGCTTCCCATAGACATATGGCTAACCACTGTGAATAGGGTACTGGACTGGATGGGCATCTGTCTTGATCCATGTGTGCTCTTATTACAGTGGTACCTCGGGTTACATATGCTTCAGATTACAGACTCTGCTAACCCAGAAATAGTACCTCGGGTTAAGAACTTTGCTTCAGGATGAGAACAGAAATCGTTCTCTGGTGGCGCAGCAGTAGCAGCAGGCCCCATTAGCTAAAGTGGTGCTTCAGGTTAAGAACAGTTTCAGGTTAAGAATGGACCTCCGGAATGAATTAAGTACTTAACCCGAGGTACCACTGTATTTATATATGCATTCTAGTAATAGAGGTTTTGTATTCATTTTTCAACTGCAAATAAATACTTTATGTGGAGCTAACAATAATAATGTAAGACTCGCTACAGCAACTCAAATAGCTCCAATAGTGCATACTAACTGTCTCTATTACAAAACCCAATGTTGTATAGGCGTGGGTATTAGGATAGTGTTGCAAGCAGATGAGCAAATATTGAACAGCTACTAGCCTTTCCTAAAGTGTAACAGTCCTAAAGAGTAATAGTAGTTCCTATCTCATCTAGGCAGCCAGAATGCCATGCATCAGAAGGATGAGCAATTTCATCTTCTTCAGTTTGTATCATGAACATGGCAAACAGAACATCTAAATCCTCGACCAGATCCCATTCCAAAATTATGCATGCAACACAAACCCGCAATGTATTAAAAACTGATAGGACATGCATTTAAATTGATGAACAGTGTCATGTGTTATTTTGTCTTTCTGAAGTTCTCTGTAAAGATTATTACTTTTACTTTGCTTTGATATTGAAACAATGATAGCCAATAAAGAACATTAATACACCCCTACTAAGACCATCTATTATGTTAGCTTGTATTTTGAGGTAATATATGGTATGTCATTTTGATAGACTTAGTTTTAAATATTCAATATGTAGAATTCATTTGTCTGAAAGATGCTATGACCCTTCATATGTGATAAACTGTTGCCTCTGTTGTGTCTCAGCTTCACATAAATCAACACTGTTTTAAGGCCTATGATACTGAAATAATATCAATATATATGAATAAAACTGTGGCCAGGATCCCTGGGTGCGCCTTCTCAGGAAATGTGCAGTGACTTTAGGGACAGAGACCCTTTCTGTTAAATACTTGATTTTGGAAAAGTATGCTCCAGGGAGATGTTAGTAGTAGCGCATAAGTTGCATAAACTAAAGTTCAAGATGGAGTGGTTTCAGTAACCTGAAATTTACTATACATTCCTTAGCTTAAAACAAACAAACAAACAAACAAACAAACCAACCAGTAATCATTGTTTTCCAATCCACCATTAGTACTTTTACAAGTCAAAATGGATAATACTGGGCTTGATGCACAAATTGCTTGACTTAATGTAAGACAACTTCCAAAGCTGCTAATCACCATTCGCTGTGTTTCCAAAGTTCAGAGGTGAGCGTGAATCTTCTCTATAGCCCAAACAGCACCAACCATACACTAGAAGGAGGTATTAGCAGGCTTAGGAAAAGCCCAAGGTTTACAGAAGTACAGAAAATATTGAGTGTAGGTGGGCGCGAATCATAAGGGAGTAAAAACTCCAAGAACATCCTAATGAGGCCTGAGCATGCTCAGTAGTGATGGAATGCTGACTGCTATGAGCAGAGAGGGGGAAAGGGGAAACTGGGTAGGAGGGGTAATAAGAGTACCATGAAGGTAGTATCATGTGTCCTGATCCCCTGGCCAACAGTGTGCCTAGGCAAAGTTCCAAGTCCCGAAGTGAATCCATACGACAAAGTTCCAAGTCTAGAAGCCAATCCATGCAAGCCAAGTCCAAAGATCAGGAAATGCAGTCTAGGGGTCAGTAAGCCAAGTTCAGCAGTCGAAGTAGAAACCCGTGAAGGTCCAAGGAGAATTCCAGGCAAGGTCCTTCAACATGGGCAGCTGAGCAGCCACAGTACCTCAGCTCTGCTGCCTTCTTTTACTGTGCCTGCTGATTGCAGTACCTGGGCTTGATGAGGCATGTGACCTTGGCCCAGCTAAGGAATCACATGCCTCCTTCCCCACCTGGCCAGCTAGTGAACTAGGCTGCAGGCCCTGGCCTGCCTCTCCTTCCTTGAGTGCCCCACCTGCTGTTCCCAACGTCTTAGGACCTGCCGTGTTTGTGGGGACCTCTCAGGCTTTGGCGAGGGGTCCTGCTACTCGGCTTCCTGTGCACTAGCCCCTGCCCCCTCATGTCACCCTCTGAGTATTGTCTACAACAACCTCTCCTTCCCCATCCCCAGCTTGCTCGTGTGTGACCCACTCTCAGCTGCACCCCTCATCAGGATCCTCTTCCTCCTCCCCAAAATCCTGCCAGTTCATGACAGTACATCTGGCTGAATGCAACATCAAACAGAAGTACTATACAGTACACTGAAACATTTTGTTGTAGGCGCTAGTTGTTGACTGAATAAGAAAACTACAGTGGTGCCTCGCAAGACGAAATTAATTCGTTCCGCGAGTCTCTTCGTCTTGCGGTTTTTTCGTCTTGCGAAGCACGGCTATTAGCGGCTTAGCGGATTAGCGCTATTAGCGGCTTAGAAAAAGGGGGGGAGGGGAAAAACTCGCAAGAACTCGGAAGACGTTTTGTCTTGCAAAGCAAGCCCATAGGGAAATTCGTCTTGCGAAGCACCTCAAAAGACGGAAAACTCTTTCGTCTAGCGAGTTTTTCGTCTTGCGAGGCATTCGTCTTGCAGGGCACCACTGTATGGTCTTATTATAAAATGAAAAGGCCTAATTTGATGGCCATAATAATAGTAGCAAGACGTATGAGTATTACTGAAGGATCTGGTCTTCAAACACATCTTTTAAACAACCCCTCATGGTTATCTGTATCTGCCCTCCCCACAAAAATGACTAAACTTAAACGGAGATGTAAAGTTCTATTGGTCTTAACTAAATTACATTTTGAAGAAAGATGAGGAGGAATTAATTGATATGAATACAAACTGCATAACAGATTGTTCGCTGTCTACATAAAGGGGCAGAAAAACAGGCATTAGGAGTAAATAGTGTGTGCTTGGGGGAGCCAAACATGTGCAATAAGGATAAAAGCAGGGTCTGTGGTAAAAGTAATAAGAGATTCCTGGGAATATTCTCTGTTTTTAGTGTTAGAAGCATTATGGAGCCAATAATCAAAATGTTTACATACAGATAGTTGGACTATGAATAATGTCTGGTGGTCTAAATTTCAGAAAATAAAAATGTCTTTCAGTGGGACATAGCTTTAAACACTGTTCCGTTAATCTGTCATTAACGATAGCACTGCAGGTTCTGTATCCCCAGTTGGGCCGATATGCTGTGCTAAAAGTACATGCTTTTAGGGCAGAAAAATAATAAGAATTTTGATCCATGGCTGAAAAATGAGAGAATGGCTACTTTATTGCATCCTATAAAGATGTCATAAGCTGCCAATTTATTTGAAAAATATGCTAAAGGCTGGAGGCATTAAAATTCAAGGTGACATAGACTTCATCAAAGCAAATCCCTGTGTTCTTTCTGGATCATAGGCCCTTTTTAGAAAAAGATGACTTTTCAAGAAATATTACTCATTTTAGTAGTCAAAGTAATTGAGGAAATACACTTACTTGGGAGTAAGCCCCAGTGGACACTATGGAACTTACTTCTGTGTAAGCATGCACAGAACTACATTGTTAATCAACATTAACTTAGTTGATTAATTGATCTGGCAGGCCTGTGAGTTGAAGGTAAACAAGTTTACCTTTTTTGTGGTCCTCTGCTGCAATAAATAAGGCAATGGCCTGCTTTGCACAGAACAGTGAGCCAAAGTTAATCAGGCCTGTATTCCATATCTGTTCTTGGCTTTTTCTTGTGCTTTGTTTAGAGAGAAAGGGTCATGAGAACTAGTTTGCACATAACACCATGCCAGTGCTCCCTCCTGGCATGGCAAGGCAAGGGGGAGCAGGCATGACTTCAGTAACATGCACTAGCATGTTTGCTAATTCCTGGTACTATAAACTCTAGTTTGTTTGATTTACCATTATATGAGAGCCATGCCAATGAATGATGAGTTTTATTTAAGATGCAAGCAATTTTATGTTTCACTATCTCAAAAAAAAGAGGCATTTACATTGAGATTCTGGTCATATGCACATTTGCTTAAATTTAATTGATTGTGTAGTTAAAAGTTAGGTGCTTTATTGACTAGAATTATTTCATCAGATGGCATCCCTAATTTTAATAGAACAAAATACAGTGGAATTATTATTCTGTTTATATAGTATTTTACCCTGCACTATGGAAATAAATTGGGAAATATGTATACTGCATAATTATGTTTAGAGCATTATAAATGCCCCCACTTAGTGTTAGTAGCATAAGTATTCCCATTTGGTATTACATAATATAAGCATAACACTAAAGACAAATTATTATTGCATTCCTGCTTTAGCTACCAATCCTCATACAGAAAATAAAGTAATGTGTTAGTCTTCTCTAGTAACTTACAGCAAATAACAAAAAATGTTACAAGCAAGCCTCTATGTAGGACAAAATAAATTTTAATGGAATCCTCTGTGCATTTGTATTTGAGGGAAAGTACTATTTCATTTGCACATTTACGTCACAGATCTATGATAAGAGTGAGCAAAGCCTCACACAACAATGAATTGACAGTTTTCTTTGCATTATTGACTGCTGCCTCTCTTAACAACTAATGTTTCTTGGTTCCATCATAACATCTTGTTTCATAAGGTATAATGTATCAATATATGTACATTATTTGTAAACTAATATGTATACAATAGCAAATGTATACTGCCTGGTTAAAGGCATGGAACAAGAACCACAGTCAGGGTACACAGGATAGGAATATATTCCTGGGTTGGCTTTCCTGTTAACCAAAAGTACCTGTCTTATTTTGATTAAGTCTCAGTCACATCCTGCTCACCATAGCCTCTAAACACTAATTTGGAGTTTCAACTGCCTCCCTAGCATCTGATGAAAAAGAAGCTAGGCACTACCTATATATTTTATGACACCACACTCCAAAACCCTGGACTAACTACCCCAGGCATTTTATGGAGATGCTAAATAGCATTGGTGACAAGATGGAATTCAGTGGTAACTCATAGGCCAGTACTCAAAGGAAGGAACAGTAGCTTCTCAACATCACTTTCTAGAGCCAGTGTCAGGAAAAAACAAGAAAAATTCAACATGGGAATTCAGAAGGATATCACAGCCGCTAGTATCAAAAGCTGATTAAGGGTTCTAAATAACACTCACACCCAGTTGCTGATGTAGATCACACACCAGAGTGACCATAATATAAAATTATATATTTGCAAATCATGGCAGGACTCGACTTCACATCTGACTGTAATAACAGTAATGAGAAGAATATGAAGCAGGTGGCTTTCAAGACTATATGTATTTTGCTTCCTTGTATATTCAGTTCCTTGTTAACAGTAAAGAACATCAAAGGTAGAAGACGGCAGCAACTTCTTGAGGATTTATAAATCCACAAGTTCTCATATTTTAAACTGCAGTTATGAAATTGTTACAATTCCATTTTTATTTTGGGTATCCTATCAACCCTGCCAACATCGTACATTCATATCCAATAAAGCAATGACAACTTTACGCCATAGCGATAATACAGTAGATATGATGACAACTTTACAACAAGTCACCAGGCCACAATGCAGAACAAAAGAATGTGTGGTGAAGTGACATTTTAATATTGTACCCCATTGCCTTTTCTCGTAATGTAGCCGCATGAAAACACCAGCTTAAAATGGGGTGGGAGAGAGGGGTTCTCCATATCTGCAGTCATATTAGGTCATAACTAAGGCTGACATCTTAAGTATACTTAACATGGAAGAAAGTTTACAGTGGGACTGACTTCCATGTAAATGGATTTATGATCAGTGTGTAAGGCTGGCGAGTTAGAAGCCACTTACTTATGGCTTCTAGATAGAAGCCAGATATTGCGCCGTTAGGCACACCTTAATCCAATGAAATAAAAATAAGGCCTGCAGGTACAATTATATATGCACATAAGATGAGGCCAATGGCTCATATACTCCAGCATTCCAGTCTCACAGTGGAGGAAGCTCACAAGCAGGAGCTGAGCACAAGAGCTCTGTTCCCTCCTGAGATTTTAAGCAACTGGTACTCAGAAGCATACTGCTTACAACAGGCAAGCCATCAAGGTTAGCAGCCACTGATAGCCTTATTTGTCCAATCCACTTTTAAAGTAATCTAAATTGGTGGTCATCACTGCATCGTGTGAGAGTGATTTCCATAGTTTAACTATACACTGTGTGAAGAAGTACTTTCTTTTGTCTGTCCTGAATCTTCCAAGATTGAGCTTCATTGAATGCCCCCGAGTTCTAGTGTTTTGAAAGAGGGGAAAAACCATTTCTCTATCCACTTTCTCCACATGGTGCATAATTTTATACACCTCTAGCATGTATCCTCTTACTCATCATTTCTCTAAACTGAAGCACTCCAAATGTTTTAACCTTTCCTCATAGGGGAGTTGCTCCATCCCCTTAATCATTTTGGTTGGCCCTTTCTATATACGATTACTTCCACGGTATATGGATTGGACTGGACTATAAAGCTGTAATCTTCTGCAAGCTTACATAGCTTTTGCTCCTATTCCTTTATTGCTCCTGTTCTTTAAAAAGTGGCTTGATATAAAGATATTAGCAGGTGATGATGCTTATCACAACGACATGAAGATTCACCAGCTGATTTTAGTAGATCAATGTGCTATTAAAAGGCACAACAGCAGGGAGGACGAGAGCTTGGGGTTTTCTTTCTGATGAGTTAGGGATCATGCTTGGGGATAAGCCCTACTGAATTCAATTGGGACTCAATTCCAAGTAAGCTACATGGCTATAGCCCCATGTACCTTGCTTGGAAGTCAGTGGGACTTAATTTCAAATAAACAAGTACTAGAACAAGGAATAAGGCTACAATCGTTTAAACAGTTAGGACTCTTGAAGAGCCTAAATTAGTCACTGCTGCTGTATAGCCTACATCAGTAGCGTAGGAAGAGAGGGGTGGGGCTATATTGGGGCTGCAGAGCACCCGAGTCGCTATCCCTCCTGGGCACCCTCCAGCGGGCTCAGCACTGTCCGAAAAAGCAGTGTGGGGCGCGCCACAGGCCACCCACCTAGAAAGGACGCAATGGCTGGGGCATCCTGCAGGCCAGCACATGCCAGCCGTGTCCCTTCTGGGTACCCTCCCGGCAGCTGCTTTTCTGGCAGCACTGGTCCAGGAGGGGCACATTTGCTTGCGTGGAGCACCCTGCCCACTTGGGATGCCACGCCCTCATGGCACAGCATGCATGTGCACCGCACCCCCCACACCAGATGTCAGCAGGGGTTGCTACGCCAGTAATCTACATTACTTTTTCTCCAAGACTACATGTGAGATATCTGAAAAAACAATTATCTTAGTCTCACTGGCACAGTTTTTTTTTGCCTTTTTCCTCTTATATGGACCCATGCCCCCAAATGCAATCGCATGGAGGTTGTAGAATATGCTACTATAAGAACATGAAAGTGAGCAGTGATAACCAGTGTCAATTTTTTTAAAGCAACAGCTAAGTTTAGATATGATTTGCACCACATGTCAAGGTCATATCCTCGCAGTCAGTGTGGACCAGTGAAAAGTAGCACATTCCTTCGTCCATCCCTACAACACCTTTCCAATAGTGGCTCCACACATGTGCAATTCCCCCCACCAACTCCACTTAGTGCCATCTCTTGAATGCTAAAACGTGTTTTTATTCAACCATCCTTTTTACAGTGGTACCTCGGGTTAAGAACTTAATTCGTTCTTGGAGGTCTGTTCGTAACCTGAAACTGTTCTTAACCTGAAGCACCACTTTAGTTAATAGGGCCTCCCTCTGCTGCCACACCGCCACTGCACAATTTCTGTTCTCATCCTGAAGCAAAGTTCTTAACCCGAGGTAATATTTCTGGGTTAGTGGAGTCTGTAACCTGAAGTGTATATAACCTGAAGCGTATGTAACCCGAGGTACCACTGTACTAATATGAGTACTACCCCCCCCCCCCAATATAACTTTATCTTATATGGGGTTTTTTGGTCAGTTATTTGTTCCAGTGTTAAGCAGCCTTGCAAAGGCTGGCCCGAAAAGGTGGGTCAGAAATAAATGACGCCACCACATTCAGTAAAGTGGCCTGAAGTAGAAACCCTATTTTGCATACAAGCATATATTGAAAGGAGGGGAAAGCAATTATTTACAACACCTTACTGGGCTTCCTGTTGCATTCTTTTTAGTCTTTTCTATTTTATCTGTGTATGGGGTTTTTGTTATTTTCCTCTCTGTGTTTTATTTTTATCTGTTAGCCACCTAGAGCCCCAGTCCAGGGAAAAGGTGGGATATAAATAAATATAAATACAATAATCTGCTTTTCCCCCCAGCCAGAACTCAGTTCCAGCACCTCTCAGGTGCCTCTCGCCATTGCCATTAAAAGAGAGAGCAAGTTCATGGTGAATTTGGGCACCTCTTTTTCTAGGAAAATAGCACTGATAATAATACTACTACTAATAATAGCAATAGTAATAGTAATGATAACAATAATTCCTAGAGGGTGATTTTCTACTGCAGTGCTGTCATCATCAGCACACACTTACCTGGGAACAACCCCCTACTTGTACATACTGGTGGGTTGCTTAGGAGCAAACAGGTGTGTAAGACTGACCTGCAATTGATTTTGCATAATCTTAAACAGGGTTGTCATTGTGCTAAAAAAACCCGTTGTGCTTCTGGCAGAAATGCAGCTGTAATAGAACAGGGCTTGTTCCTGCCACTGCATCTGCAGCGAGGGGGACCTGCTAAAATGATTTAGCTGCCATACAGCTGCTAAAGGCGCAGTGTCTCTGCCAGGGGGCAACGAAAGGACGCGCAGCCCTTGTGTGCAGCCTAAGAAAAATGAACTTGATTGCAACTCAACCAAGAAGAGGTGGTTGTGCCATTCTAACCAAAACTCAAAAAAACAACAACCCTGGAGCCCTGGAGCCGGGGGGGGGGGGTGGCAACGTCATCCTACGCCTGTCTATGCAGCAATAAGCCCCACAGAGTCCAGTGGGGTTTTACTCCTGAGGAAAAGGCGTGTTTAGGATGACATCCTGGCTGGAGAAGATGGGCGTGAGAAGGGGGCGCTTACCTGGGAGGCGGAGGAGGGGAGAAGAAGCAGGGGCGCCTGCCGGCTTTCCTCCGAGGCGGAGGCGGAACAGGGCTGCTGGTGGCGGTGGCGGTGGGGAGGGCATGCGGGCCTAGCAACCAGCTGCCCCAAACTAAGGCGAGGGAAAAGGGACTAACGGCGGCGCGGTTCCCGCCCGGCCAGGCGACCGCAACGGCTCAAAATGGCGGCGGGCGCGGGAGGAGCCCTGAGGCGGCGGGCGCAGGAGGAGGGACCCTGTCCGCGTCCTTCTCTCCCGCCTCGGGCGCTCCGCTCGAAAGGTGCCTAGGTCTTTCCTGAGCTTTGGGACGCCGCTCTGCCCGCCGCCCTCAACATGGAGAGGGCGAGGGCGAGAATGGCTTAACGTATTTAGTTTTCTCTCCGTCGTGCCGAGAGATTTGCGCCCGCAGTCAGGCTCCCTGGCAGGCCGGCGCCTCGCGTTGGGGTTGCCATGGTGACCCGAGAGGCTTGGGAAGGGCGCTCCGCGAGGGTTCCAGGGCAGCCCTCCCTGTAAACTGTATGCACTTGTTAAATACGTATATATATATATATAGGGGGCTCAGCACTGCTGAAAACCTTTCCCTCATCTGGCCTCAAGATACATACTGTATCCAGTGCTTTTTTTCTTTTAAAAAAAGGGTTTAGGGGTTCTCTCCTTTTCCCAATCATACAGTGGTACCTCGGGTTAAGAACTTAATTCGTTAAGGAGGTCTGTTCTTAACCTGAAACTGTTCTTAACCTAAAGCACCACTTTAGCTAATGGGGCCTCCCGCTGCCGCTCCGTGGCCGGAGCTCGATTTCTGTTCTCATCCTGAAGCAAAGTACCTCTCATCCCGAGGTACTCTTTCTGGGTTAGCGGAGTCTGTAACCTGAAGCGTATGTAAGCAGAGGTGTATGTAACCCGAGGTACTGTATGTATATATGGGAGGCTTAAAAAGGTAAAGGGACCCCTGACCATTAGGTCCAGTCGTGACCGACTCTGGGGTTGTGGCGCTCATCTCGCTTTACTGGCGGCGTACAGCTTCCGGGTCATGTGGCCAGCATGACTAAGCCGCTTCTGGCGAACCAGAGCAGCACATAGATACGCCTTTACCTGCTTGCCGGAGCGGTACCTATTTATCTACTTGCACTTTGATGTGCTTTCAAACTGCTAGGTGGGCAGGAGCAGGGACCAAGCAACGGGAGCTCACCCCGTTGCAGGGATTCGAACCGCCAACCTTCTGATTGGCAAGTCCTAGGCTCTGTGGTTTAACCCACAGCGCCACCCACGTCCCTCTAAAAATTGTCTAGTAGCACCTTATAGACCAACTAAGTTTTTTTGGTATAAGCATTTGTGTGTATGCACACAAAAGCTTATACCAAAACAAACTTACTTGGGCTATAACAAGCATCCCCAAACTTGGCCCTCAAGTTGTTTTTGGGACTCCAATTCCCATCATCCCTGACCACTGGTCCTGATAGCTAGGGATGATGGGAATTGTAGTCCCAAAAACCTCTGGAGTGACGAGTTTGGGGATGCCTGGTCTATAAGGTGCTCCTAGACAATTTTTTTATTTTATTTTTTTATTTCGACTGCATCAGACCAACATGGCTACCTACCGGAATCTGAGCACCTATAGTTGGTGTATAAGGGGGTGGTTTCTTTTTCTCTTTTTTATATATAATTTTATTAAGTTTTCTGTTTTACAATTTTAAAGACTCATTTTACATCCTTAAGATATTGATGACTTCCCCCCTTCTTGTTCCATGGTTCATTTTACATACCATAATTCCCTGCATTTTACAAAAAACCTATACCATTCAGTATTCCATTACGGCATCCATCAAAAGTTGTTTATACTGTTGAATTTATCTTAATGCTGCCAGAGTTTTCAGCTGTACACAATTATTTCCCATATATTTAATAAAAGTTCTCCAGTCTTCTTTAAAAGTATGTTCTTCTTGTTCTCTTCTATATGTTAAAGTCTGAGAGTTGTGCATATTCTGTCAAATTGCCATTCTTCTTTAGTTGGGACCTTGTTTGTTTTCCATCTTTGGGCTAACGAAACACGGGCCGCAGTAGTAGCATACATAAATAACCTTTTTTAACACCTGGGAATTTCAGTTTCAGTTATCCCCAACAGAAAGGACTCTGAGTTTTTTGGGGAAAGTACTTTTAAACATCCCCCACCCCGATTCATTATGGATCATTTCCAAATACTCTTCTACTCTTTTACAAGTCCTATAGGGATGGTTTCTGCCCAGCCCAGATAAAAGGGGTGAAAGGCCAGTGAGATGGATTGTGTGATAAAAGTTTGGCTAATGATTTCCTTTTTCTTCCATTCCTATGTCACTTCCACATACAAACAAGTTCACTTTCCTACTTGCACTTTCGTGCAGGAGCTAGGAGAGATGGAAATGGATTGATTTATTCTCATTTAATGTAGATAATGTATGGACCACATCCATTTACATGACACCTAAGGTGGTTTTATGTAGACAAAAACACCCCCTCTCCCCATGCAAGCTATTGACAAAGATAGTTATGAACCATAAAGTAGCAGGGTCTTTTTCTTCAGTTGCATGCCTTTTGGTGGGCTGTGGATTCTGCCCAACGTTCAAGATGGTTATTTTTCTTAATCCGGAAAATCGTTTGCGTCAAAAATTTAACATAGTGCACAAGAATGTGAACTTGTTTGTGTGTGGAAGTGACATAGGAATGGAAGAAAGTTTGCCAAGTGTTAAAGTCGTTCTCTCAGCCTAATGTACCTCACAAGGTGGTCAGAATAAAATTGGGAATGAGATCATCTACCTGAGCTGCATGGAAGAAGGGTAAGGGTTAAAAAGGTCATGAAGTGAAATGATGGCTATCCTAGAGTCAAGCAAAATATGTGTATTCTTGTGCACATCACCTGAAGGTTCAAAGATCCATTGCTGATGTACAGGTGCATAGATAAGGTGAACTGGTTGCCTCAGGCAATGGATGTTGTGGGGTGTGGGATGTCAGTGGCACCACAGGTTAATTTTTTGGGTTTTGCCTTGTCCTTTGTCCAAATGTATTTAATATGCCTCTTCAAAGCTGTGCTTTAAACATGTCCTGAACAGAGTTTTACATTTTGGTTTGTAAGTGTCAATGCAATTACAATGTCTAAAAGGCACACAATTTTAGGGATTATTCAGAAATAAGATATATAAAAGAAATATAATTTATAATGCCCATATGCCGGGCATATTATTGAGTACGGTCTACAGTTGTTTTCTAGAAGGTTATAATTATAACACTTCAGGATTGAGCCACAAATTTTGGACCATTTCAGGATTCTCTGAAATTTTTTATTATATCCAATTAGATCATGATTACTGAATAACTACAGTGCCACATATTAAAGTTCTGAAATATATCTGGTTCATTTACACGAGTAGTTTTGATCTGTAAAATTATGTCTCTGAACATGTCTGTTATCAAAGATCTATCAGCTAGAGAGCCTACATCAAACCCACTCTTTTATATAAAAAAAATACAAATGGCTTTAAATTTGGCATTTCTCTCTTGGGAAAGCTTTTTTAAAAAAAAATATGGGAAGGCTTCTTTGGTATAGCATCACTTTCAATGATATGTGAATATTTTGTGATCACTTCTAAACTTTTTTGAAGTGATGAGGAAAAGGTCACAGGGAGGAAATTAGACCCAAATATTTTAAACGAGCTTAGAAAGTTATTTCCATAGAATGGCTATTTCATCCCCCAAGGTGGCATGCAAGAAGCCCCAAGTACAATAAATACATGCATAAATAGAGGAGAGGAATGTGCACAGAACAGGTTTGCTAAAGCCTGTACAGCTTTTGCTACCCATACGGAATCCACAAGAAATAAATATTTTTTTAAAAAAAACCTGCTGGGTAGTAAGCTCAACATGTACTGAAGCAAAACCATGTGCAAATGAATAGGGTGAACAAATCCATCATGCAAGTACTGGCTATAAACAACATCATGCGCACATTTCACCAAAGGTCAGCGCACTGGACCAAAGCCAATAGATTAATGCAGAAGCAACAGAAATAATGAAATGCAGATTGGAGCAAATCAGGATGTCATCTGTAGAACTGAGGTCTGCATACCCAAAAATGCTGAGACAAGGGATGTCCACAAAGGAGGTGGGAGTGGGGGGCTGCACGTAAAGAAGAAAACACAGAGGCTTCTTGCAATCTAATGCGTGCACAGTCAATATATTTAAAAGCCAACATAAAACGTTCCATTGACATTCAATTAAAATCCACTTGCACAAGTTAAATCCTGCGTTTCTCTACCTGCTGAACCCTATGCCCCCAATTTTATTTATTGTTGAGTGCTTTGTTTTGAAAATGTTATAACAACAAGAACAGTCCTGTTTACTAAAAGTGAATTCAAATCTCTGAGTACCATTCCTAATGTAGCCAAAGCAGCCACCATCCATAGACTAGAGAGGGATTTCAGCAGCCTCCGGGTTTACAGAACTACAAAAACATTTATGGGGGTAAAATGAGACCAAAAAAAATTTCACCAAATGAGGACTGGGCACGCTCCCTAGTCATAGAATGTTGGAGGGGAAGTGGAAAGGGGGTGAAATGAAATGGAATATCCTGGAAAAGGGCATGGCTGGTTGGCTGACTGGCTGAGACGCTGAGCAGAAGCATTTCACATGGCAATATTAGGTTGCAGGTCCTATTTAGAACCATCACTCTGATCATTAGAAGAGCAGAGCCAAATTCAGACTTAATTGCCTTAGTCTTGATTTTAATGATCAGAAAGGTACCGAAAGGTCTTGTAGTCCAACACCCCGCTTCAGGGTAGACACATCAAGGGATAGTTACAGATCATACGTGCAATCCAGATTCTAGTTGGACCACAGGCAGAGAGCAGGGTTTCCCAGTACGTTTCCGAGCACAATTCAAAGTGTTGGTGCTGACTTTAAAGCCCTAAACGGCCTTGGTCCTGTATACCCGAAGGAGCATCTCCACCCCCATCATCCAGCCTGGACACTGAGGTCCAGCGCCGAGGGCCTTCTGGCGGTTCCCTCACTGCGAGAAGTGAGGTTACAAAGAACCAGGCAGAGGGCCTTCTTGGTAGTGGCGCCTGCCCTGTGGAACGCTCTCCCAGCAGATGTCAAGGTAATAAACAACTATTTTACTTTTAAAAGACAACTGAAGGCGGTCCTGTTTAGGGAAGTTTTTAATGTCTGAAGCTGTATTGTTTTTAATATTCGGTTGGAAGCCGCGCAGAGTGGCTGGGGAAACCCAGCCAGATGAGCAGGGTATATATAATAAGTTGTTGTTGTTGTTATAACGTAGCATAGAACAAACAGCTCCAATATCAGCCAGCTAAGCAACATTATTACATGTCAACTGACCTCCCAGGAGTTCTTCACTGGGAAGGAGGCCTGCATTGGTGATTCTGTCCTGCCAACAGAATTGAGTGTGAATGGGGTAGGTTGTGATAAACCTAAGGAGAACTAGCAGGATACATGTGGGGGAGGACCTCCAATCCACCCTGGTCGAGATGGTATCTTTCCCAACAAGAAACAATTTATTTATAGATATGATGAATAAGTGCTCACTGGAAGGACAGATCCTGAAGCTGAGGCTCCAATACTTTGGCCACCTCATGAGAAGAGAAGACTCCCTGGAAAAGACCCCGATATTAGGAAAGATGGAGGGCACAAGGAGAAGGGGACGACAGAGGACAAGATGGTTGGACAGTGTTCTTGAAGCTACCAGCATGAGTTTGACCAAACTGTGGGAGGCAGTGGAAGACAGGAGTGCCTGGTGTGCTCTGGTCCAGGGGGTCACGAAGAGTCGGACACGACTAAACGACTAAACAACAACAAATGATGAATAAAGTTGCCCTAGTGAGCAAAAAGCGTCCACTGTATGGGCAATTTCAGACAGAATGACGATAATGCAGACATTGGACGCAACTGTATGATAAGGGAGGGGCAGGGGGAAGGATTCCTCCCCCCCACCTCAGACATACATCCTTGTACGATCCAGGACATTATCTGTGTTTACAATTGAGACAGATGCTTCCAGGCCAAAGGGGGGAAGCACTCGAGATATCTGGCTGATTGCTATGCATTCATCTGACAGATCAATTAGTTTCTGAAGCAAAAGCAGCACTGAACTAACTGATTAATGCACAGC
The DNA here is from genome assembly GCF_964252035.2 of Podarcis erhardii. Classification (NCBI taxonomy): domain Eukaryota; kingdom Metazoa; phylum Chordata; class Lepidosauria; order Squamata; family Lacertidae; genus Podarcis; species Podarcis erhardii. Next base: position 105,529,692 of record NC_138498.1, on the reverse strand, counting down.
ACTGTCAACCTCATCTGCTTCTACAAAGGTCACATTAACAGCTCGATCCTATGCGGAGTTTGGCGTGCCTAAGCTCATTGATTCCCTTGTGCTGCGGTGCCCCTAACTCTGCCTAGGATGGTGCAAGATACCCACCCCTGGAAAGATGCACAGCCATCAAATGTGCTTCACAAATGAGTGCAAAAGGGGGCCACTATATTACCCTGCTCATGCTGCTTCCTATTACACTTGAATTGAAAAGGATCTAAGGAATGTCTATAGTCGTGGGCCTGTCTGTCTTCATAAGCCTGTCAGCTTTTTTCAAAATTGGACATTTATGCTTAGAGATGCGGAGCACTGGACCTGATCTTATATGTCTAAAGGCCTATGGTGCAACAGGGAGATGATGACCCCTCTATTCTGTTGCTGCCCTGGATTCTGCTAGACATATGACACCAGATAACTGTGGTCTCCTGATGTCCCTGGGCCCTGCTATCTCTTCAGATGCTGTCTTCAGAATGTGCTGCAGTCTCTGGGCTACTGGTGGGTGTTTCTGGCTGGACACATTGTGCCGGTTTTGTACACCTGCACTGGTTATCAGTTTGCTACCAAGCCCAATTTATGGCATTAACACCGACACATAATAAAGCCATATATTACTTATGCCCCAGCTATGTGAAGGAATATCTCCTCCCACGTCGACTTGCCTGGGTGTTAGAACGAGCAAAGTTGCTCTCTGAAAAACAGCCATGACAAAGTCCTAGCCCACACACCAATTTTCTTTTAAAATTCAACCTGTGTTATCAAGTCTTTGAGAAAAGAAAATGCCAGCAGACACCTGGTTGCTGCATCTCAGGCACCGGTACTATCCTGTTCACACAAGTGCTTAAGATCCTTGTGTTTGCTTTTCTCTTGGGAGCCGGGAGCAGGCCCTGTTTTGCCTCTATTAAATTTGGTTAATTCTGCAAGGTGCCTTATTAAGCCAAAAGGAGGGATGGAGATCTTTGAAATAAATATCATTATGCAATGCTTCTCATGTTGATGCCATATTTTGGGGTCTTGTCTCAAGATGTTTTATCGTGTTTTTAATAAGATGGGTGGGGTATAAATGTATTTTTATTTTTATTATGATTACTCAGTAACAATCTAAAGAAATGTGTGCTGGCTTACATGTTTCAATGCATCCCTGGAGAAACAGACTCTGCAGTATCCTGTGGCCTTCCAGATGTTGCTGGGCTCCAGCTCCCATCATCCCAGACCATTGGGCAGCTAGGGCTGATGGGAGTTGGAGTCCAGTAACATCAGGTGGGCACAGGTTCTCCACAGCTCAGCTAAAGGATGCTCCAGAGGTCCAGATACCTTCTGCCATACAATAATTTAGCAAAGTGGCTCATCCTTGTTATCTCATGACAATATGTGGTGTGGGAAAGTTTTGGGAATGTTCCCTAACCACACAGTTAAATCATTTTGTCCATGTCAGGGGGAAACTACATAAAGCAGGAAACTACATAAAGCAGGGTCTCCTTCTTACTGGTCAAGTTGAGGGCCCCCCTGCTCCATCTCTCTGCCCTTTCAAAGGGACAGGATGCTTGGGGAGCCCCCTGTCTCCAACTGAGGACATTGCACCCTTGGTTCTTGTACACCTTGCAGGGGCCAGTGGCTGCCTCTCCTGCATGTTCGCCCTTTGAGGTGGGCACTGTAGTTTCTCTATAGAGAAAGTAAGTTTCTCTTTGCTTTCTTATTTTTGTAGATGGTGTTTAAACAACCACATGTAAATCTGCAGCCTTCAGCTGTTCTTCAAGTTCCAAGCTGGAGGCAACACCCACAGTAAGACTGAACTAAATAACTGCTTTGACCCAAAGTAGCCGTGTCAAAATTACTATCTTCTTCTTCTTCTTCTTTGGTGATCACTCGTAGCCGAGTAGGATTGTCTTCCATCATCACGGTTTTAACAGTGAGTCCATGAGTGACTGTGGAGGCCAATTCTGGATCCACATGTCCTTCACAGTGGGGACATTGGTTTCTGGGTGGGAGTTGATCACAGGTGTGGATTTGCCAAGCGTTCTGGAAAGTCCCCCCAAATAATTAGAAACATGTGACCTCGGGGCTTTTTTTTCCAGCCAGAACTCACCGGAACTCAGTTCCAGCACCTCTCAGGTGGGTGCCATTGCCATTCTAAAATCTAAGAGAATGAGGGAGGCGTTCATGGTGATTTCTGGCACCTAGAAAAATAGCACTGTGTGTCCTTATATCTCTGTCTTAATCTAACCCACCCCACCTTGTGGTAAGAAGGACTCCAGCTCTGGTAGCGCATGTGGAAGAAAGAGTGAGCAGGTACCAAAGGAAAAAAGGCAACTAGTGTTCTTTGCAAGTGCCTTCAAGTTAGAGGGGGAGAATGTTCACAGTCCACAGAAGCAGAGTTCTGTATTCCTGCGATGGTTTCCGCGCCGCACAGGCATAGAGGAGGCTGCTTCTTGCAACAGGTAAATGCTGAAAAGCAGTACTGGCACTACTATCAGCCCTGCCCAGCAGGTCTGTGATGTCGCTCTTCACCAACCGCGTCTCCTCTCAGGATAATCATTCATGCGTACCAGGTGTAAAGTACTTGGAACACTGAGCTCATTAGCTTAAAGTGGGCCTCCTAGAAATCTGTATCCCTCTCATAGCATTTCTCACAGAGCGCAGCAATTAACGCCATGCAATTCATGTCATGCAGGCAAACATAATCCTGCGAAAACAAGGTGCTTACTTATTCAGACCCAGGAAAAACTAAGACTGCTGCATAAGATTGCTAAGCAAAGTTTTGTTCTTGACTTTGGGCTCCATAGCTGTCCTTAACGTAACAGCCAGATAAAGAGACATTTAGCTGCTTATCTCCAGGCCAAGAAGAGCTCCACCTGCTATATTTATAGGATTTTGGACGAGGTATGGTCTGAGCATTCGTGATGCAGCTGTGCTGAAGCTAAACAGGTCTGGATTAGATCGTCTGAGATGCATTTCTGTATCAGGCTGCTGTTGAAGTGGAAAACCAGAGAAGCCACAGGTGAAAGCCCAACATTCTCTCACGATGTCAAGCTGAACTCACGCTCTGAGCTATAAACATCCCTCTAATATTTCCACATGATGATGAGGCAGTGTCGTAATATGTACTGGGATCTCCGAGTTCTCGGCAACTGCACAACATCAGGTGGGGAAATGAATGTGCGTGAGGAAGAGGAATGAAGAAAGAATGGGTGCATGCTTAATCCGTGCTGGAACCCAAAGGCTGTGACTAAAAGAGAAGCAAGATTTGTTGTGGATGTTAATGCTGTGTGCCCCTCCATCTTATGCTCAGGCTCCACATAAGTGTAAATAAAACCGTATATCTTAAAAAGCACCACAGTTTCTGCAGGCCTTCATTCTGAGGAAACTGAACCCTGAGTAAGCACTGGGAGCCCTGGATTCCCACACTGCTCATAACGATAGTAATTTTGGGAAATAGACAGAAGTAGCTATGTTGCATCCAGCATGAATCTTTTAGAAATGCGAGCCATTATTTTACCAATCCAAGCAGTGAGCTGATGTATGAAGTTCAACCCCCTCATAGTTGTTGTTTTCCTTGCGATGATTTGCCTACCAGAATGCAAGGAAAGAGTTCGGCGTGTCATCACCTGCTATTGACATAAAACAACTCATTCAGACACATAGTTATAGGGTGTCTGAATAAGAGTATAATTACTATAGCAGCTGCTTAGCAGATACACAGAAAACCGTCTGAGCTTTTAATTTAACTGCTAAAGCTAAGGATAGGTTGCCCCAGCAGAGCAGTAAACTACGATGAACTGTCAGTTTTCCGGGATGTTCTCATTACTGTCACATAAAGTAATGAAATACTCGGAAGGGAAAAGATTGTGTGTGAAACTGCTGGGTCTTTTCCGTTAATAGGGAAAAGATTATTAGGAGGCTACTTTGCCTCACCCACCAGAACCCAGTACAAACTTACTAACTGGAGTCAGTTAGACTGGCCAGAAGCTGAAAGAATCAAGGTCATCACTAATGACATTGTGCTGTTTATATACATTCAATGATCGAGGATTTTGAAATTCCCAATTGCTCCAAAAAGGACTTCTGTTAGGGAAGGAAAGGTCAGTTTGAGTGACATTTTTGTACTTGGCAATGGGGACACTTGGCACTTATAATGTTCTGTTGTGGGTGCACGCATTGTGAGACTGCTGAGTGACAAAGAACACTCTATTATTATTATTATTATTATTATTATTATTATTATTATTATTATTAGATATCACTAAGCATCAGCTAGTGGCATACCATCTTCCATAAATTATGGAGTTCTTTCTGTTGGTGGTGTTCAAAACTCTACGCTCGTCTTGCCTATCCACCTGCACCCCTCTCAGGGCCAAGCGAGATGTGTATCTGCATATCTGCCTCCTTCATATATTTTACAGGGATTGAGTGGTCAGTGTGCATAATAACTGACCACTCTGCATATTCACCAGGCCTCTTAGAGAATGTGCGCACAATCATTTCACGAAGAGGAAATGTTGCACCTTTCCCAGTCAGTATACTGTTGCATGTCACGCCGCTCTCCAGGGGACCCAGGCATTAGAAGGATCTTCGGATACAAGCTCCCCACCCACCCCACTGCAAACTCATAACAATACATAATCCCAACAGGTCTTGGGGAATGTGCATATTTTGACTACATCTTGTACTTAGCTAGGAGTCTCCGGGTCCAAGATTTATCTTGGTCAGGGCCGGATTTAGGTTTGATGAGGCCCTAAGCTACTGAAGGTAATGGGGCCCTTTATATGTCCAGCTTTCCTTTGTCAACAACAAATTATCGCTGTTTTTTCTGTTGAATATATGCTATATGGTAATTTATGGACCTAATAGGTATCTAAACCATTTGCACATAACAAAATATGTATTTTATCAAAATAATTGTTGAACTGAAACACACTTAAGAAGTCTTTTTCCTTTTGTCTTCTTTTTTTGGGTATTAATTTTTCGATCCTTTTTTTAGGAGAATATAATGGTTTATATTTTTTATTGTAGTTTATGTTATTATGTTTATATCCTTGTAATTTTGCTTTTGTATTTTCTTCTGTTTTTGTATTATTCGTTCGTTTTATTCAATGCTTGTTTGTATGATATATAAGTATAACTATTATTATTTTTTAAAAAAGAAATACAATAAGAAGAAGTATATTAATAGTGAAATAATTAATAAACTCTAACTTAAAATGATTGGGGGTCCATTAGTTACATCATAGGAGCCTGCACAACACAAAACACTGTTGCTGTGTGTAGGTTTTATTTTATTTGTTATCTTATATTTTGGAAATGTGCATCCAGTGTTTTTTTTTCCCTTTAATTTTTTTTGGGGCCCCCAAAAGAGTGGGGCCCTAAGCTATAGCTTGTTTAGCTTATACAGTGATACCTTGGGTTACATACGCTTCAGGTTACATACGCTTCAGGTTACAGACTCCACTAACCCAGAAATAGTGCTTCAGGTTAAGAACTTTGCTTCAGAATGAGAACAGAAATTGTGCTCCGGCGGTGCGGCGGCAGCAGGAGGCCCCATTAGCTAAAGTGGTGCTTCAGGTTAAGAACAGTTTCAGGTTAAGAACAGACCTCTGGAACGAATTACGTACTTAACCCGAGGTACCACTGTACGTAAATCTGGCACTGATCTTGGCCTCCTTTTACAGGTAGGCCTGGAGCTCACATCACTTCAGGCGGCATGCGCACCCTCGCTGTCATTGAGACCCTGGCGGGATAATGAGGGACAGGAAGACTGTAGCATTCAAAACATGGCTCCAGATATTAGGGAAGTGAATAATTGCATCTGGAAATAGCCTGTGTGTCATTAGCGGATCAGTAATAACAAGAATGACAAGCAGCATTCTGACTGCGGTGATGAAAAGGTGCCGGACCCTCCGGGGGTTGTTGCAAGTCATTAGCAGCGCATTTAAAAAAGGGAAGGGAAGGAAAAGTCCAGAAATTCTGCAGCTCTCTGACATTGTGAAAGGTTTAAACAATGTTTTACTCATTACCACTCTAATTTTACCATGCTGCCGTTAATTAACAAGCCACATGCAATGCTATTCATTCCTCCTGGCTCCTGTTCCACCGAAACCAAAGGGGAAGTTAACATCAGGAGAAGGGAGATAGTTATAATTCTAATTAAAGCTCTTGCCACACAAACAGGGATTAAGAGTGATGAAAGGGCTCAGACACAAAGGAGCACACAGCTGAAACTGCAGGAGGCTCAATGGCACTGTTAAAAGTCATTCCAACACATATGGGTTTAGGGAAGGGGAACCGCCAGCCTTCCGGATGCTGTTGGACTACAATTCCCATCATTCCTGGCCATTGGCCACGCCCTGAAGTCCAGACATCAAAGGACCAAAAATAATAATAAAAAAACCACCTGGAAGGTCTTCTGGGAAATGATATATAATGAGCTGAAAAAGGTATTTAAGTATACCTTCACTAAGAAACCAGAGGCCTTCCTTCTGGGTATTGTCGGCCAGAAGGTGTTAAAGAAGGACCGAACATTCTTTATGTATGCAACAACGGCAGCAAGGATACTCATCGCAAAAAACTGGAAAACCCAAGATCTACCCACACTGGAAGAGTGGCAGATGCAACTGATGGACTATATGCAACTGGCCGAGATGACTGGCAGAATCCGTGACCTGGGAGAAGAGAAGATGGAGGAAGACTGGGAGAAATTCAAGAAGTATCTACAAAAACATTGTAATTTGGTTGAATGCTAAGAAGGATGCTAGATTATAAAAAACTGGCCACCACTAAATTAGATTTGAAATTTGATGATAAGTGAGATTAAAGAAAATATAAAATTTTTTGGAAGAAGTGCTAGATTATATTTGAATGAGTGGACATGAGATTGTAAACAAGTTGATAATTTGTTTGGAAAAAACTTTTAACGATGTAAATGGGAGCGGGAGACGTGAGGGAGTCCAAAGAAGTGATGAAATTATGTCTGTGATAGAAGTAAGACTGTTTATTATTTGTGCATTTATATTTAAAAACTTTAATAAATATTTATAAAAAAAAAAAAACAAAAATAAAAAAACCACCTGATGTCATTTGTGATGCCAAGGGATTTGACAGGTTGGCAGCCCCTCCCACCTGTCAAATTTGGCCTGTGAGGCCGATTCTGATAAAGATCTGGCCCATGGAAACCAAAAAGTTCCTCAGCCCTGCTATACACATTTACCTAAGTTCCAGCTGAACTCGATAGAACTTACTTTTTGAGTAGGCGTGCATAGAGTTGTGCAGGATCCAACCAAATATTTTGGCCATACCGGAATATGTCAGAGCTTGTACAGCTTCTGATATCTTGTGTGGAGGTTCACCTTGTGCCTGGAGGTATCTTTCAAAACCTACATCCTCCTGAATATTTAGTTACTGGGGGGCCAGCTATCAATCTAACTGAGCCATGCTACACCTGCAGCAGCACAACCAGATGCCTTTATCTGCCCCAGCTGCAACAAAACCTGCTTTCCCCGCATTGGTCTCTACAACCACAGACTTCCAACAGTTTGACCTCACCCCCAAAGGCTCACTTCCCCATTGTTTCCCAAGATGGACAGATGTCAACAGGCTGGCTTAAATGGCTTTATTGCAGATATTAATATTGCAACTGAATGCCTAAAAACTGATTCCCTTTGGAATAAAACATTGTCCAGACCCATAAGTATTGTTCAAAGCTTCACTAACCAGAACTTTTTCAAAACAGGTACAAAACCATCAATGATTTAGACAAATAATTCTGTAAGACATATGCTTATTCAAGCATAGGCTCAGCACCATCTCAGAAATTTTATTCCAAACAGACCTGGAATCAAAGCGCGCGCGCTCTCTCTCTCTCTCTCTCTCTCTCTTACAGCCTCCATCCATCTTGCATTCCAGCTTGAGGCTCATTTGTACATACTTTGTTCTCACTGTGGCTTCTAGAAAAAGACTTCTAAAGAGCTAATTTTAATGTTTTGCTGGAAGCTGCCCAAAGTGGCTGGGGGAACCCAGCCAGATGGGCGGCATATAAATAAATTACTACTACTACTACTACTACTACTACTACTACTAACTCCCTTAAGATGGAGATTTGCATTTGAATACCCTCATGTGATCTAAGGTTAAACACTCATGTGAGGACTACCAGAGAACAACAACAGTTTTTTACCAACTCAGCGACAGCTCAAAGAGTGTGATGCCATGGAAAATCCCCAGTGTTAGCAATACACAGGCACTCTCCATTTCAATGTCAGTTCAACAATTATACTTAACAGGCTTTAAAAGGGGGATTCGCATTCATGCAGGTAAAGGCTTATCAGTGGGATCCAGGAAGTAGAAGAAGAAGAAGAAGAAGAAGAAGAGTTTGGATTTGATATCCCGCCTTTCACTCCCCTTCAGGAGTCTCAAAGCGGCTAACATTCTCCTTTCCCTTCCTCCCCCACAACAAACACTCTGTGGGGTGAGTGGGGCTGAGAGACTTCAGAGAAGTGTGACTGGCCCAAGGTCACCCAGCAGATGCATGTGGAGGAGCGGGGAATCGAACCCGGTTCCCCAGATTAGGAGTCTACCGCTCTTAACCACTACACCACACTGGCTCTCATCTAGTCAGGCTAGATAGACCATTGGCCTGATCCAACAGAGCTCTTAAGTTCTTCTAATAGGAGGTGGGATCAGCCTGCACATTATCAAACTGGATGTGCAACGTTCCTGACACACAGAGGCTTGAATTAGGTTTTAAGATGTTTTAGCCAGCAGCTCTGCGTTTGCCATAACGTCATGTTCCAGCCACGAGCTCGTTTTTCAGCCGCATTGTGACAACTGTGATTCCAGGCACAAACATTTATTTCCCTCGCATCCATTACAATCTCTCCAAGGCAAGGACTCCTTTCACCACGAGAGTTCAGAAGATGAAACAGCAAGAAATGGGCACAGCTTCCTTTTGAGTGGCACATAGGAGGGCAGAATTGATTTTCTTTCACTCCCCCCGGTTCCACAGATCACATCCTTTCTCAGGCCTTCAAGCAAATGCATCCTTTCACCACAGGCCTTCAAATAACAACAACCAGAAAAGGAAAAAAACTTGGGTAACCAGAGAACAAAGCTTCCACAGATTTATAATGGCCAACATTTTTCTTCTCTGGAGCATTTTTCTCTTAAATGGTATCCTACCCTGAAAATATATGTAAGGAGATAGCTTTCGCCCCCCCCCCCATGTGTGGAAAATGACTCTTCAGCGCATTCTAAAGCCTCGAAGATGAAAGAAATCTTTTAAGGGTACCTTTTGTATTCACATCGTGTAGATGGGAGTAAGATCGTTTATTGCAGTTTCCATTGCTTGGGACAAAGCAAATCAGCTGTTTAAGTGCTTCCGCATGAGTCCTGCTGCTAGAGTCCACAAGTTTGAGATTCCCCAATTCCAGTGATATCGTTTCATTTCCTGCTGCTTTCTACCAGTCATATGAACGCAAGAATTGCCCTGCTGGATCATACGAAAGGCTCATCTAGTCTTGCATTCTGTTCTCGCAGTGGGCAACTGGATGCCTGTTGGAAGCCCACAAACAGGTTCACAAAAAAGCAAGAGCATGACCCTCCCGCTTGAGATGATGCTGGAAGAAAGGCAGCCATCATGGACAACAGCCCATGACAGATGCATTCCCGAAGGATGACGTCAATCCTTTGCAGCCATCCAGGTTGGAAGCCATCACCACATGTCCTGGGAGTGAATTTCAGTTTTATACATGTGCTGTGTGACAGAGTTCTTCCTTTTGTCCAGGCTTCCTCAAACTCGGCCCTCCAGATATTTTTGGTCTACAACTCCCATGATCCCTAGCTAGCAGGACCAGTGGTCAGGGATGATGGGAATTGTAGTCTCAAAAACATCTGGAGGGCCGAGTTTGAGGAAGCCAGCTTTTGTCCGCCCTGAATCTCTCAGCATTTAACAAATTCTAGTGTTATGAGGGAGGGAATGCCTTGCACACTTTCCACGAACTTCTGACTCACCTTTCTTTGAACTGAAAAGTTGCCCACTTCGAAACTTTACTATTATAATTCAAGGACACGTTCTATCCCTATTTTTAAAGGGCCCATCCCAGCCAGGTGAAAACACCCAAGAAGGTTGCAAGACAGGGCTAGTGATAGTCTGGCTTGGGGAATAGTCAGAGAGACCTGGAGGACTACATTTGCATGCCGTGAGTTCTTCGCAGTGCTTTAACAGAAATGCTCAGAGTTCCAGGTTCTTCAGTGCAGTGCAGTATATTTATTGTGAGCTATATATACACAAATATATACAATAATCTACAGTCTATAATACATGAGCAGTTCATATAGTCAGAGTACCTGGCTGCACCCTAAGGCAAATAGGAAGACCTTTCTATCTCTCTCTCTCTCTGACCACACTCTTCTACACCACCCACTTACTGCTGGACAAGTTTCCCTTTTAAACCGATGACAGTCAATCAACTGACAGCACATGACTGCTGAGTCTTTCTGACCCAGCACTTCCATAGGAAGTATTGCAGGCTGGTTGCATCAGCCAGTTGCATCAGCTAGCAAACTCAAGCCTGCAGACTTACTATCTCACACAGCATTCTGTGAATCCCGACACCCCATCCTTGCTCTACAGCAGGCACCCCCAAACTCAGCTCTCCAGCTGTTTTGGGACTACAATTCCCACCATCCCTGACCACTGGTCCTGTTAGCTAGGGATAATGGGAGTTGTTAAAAAGTAGAGACATCACCTTGCCAACAAAGGTCCGTATAGTAAAAGCTATGGTTTTCCCAGTAGTGATGTATGGAAGTGAGAGCTGGACCATAAAGAAGGCTGATCGCCGAAGAATTGATGCTTTTGAATTATGGTGCTGGAGGAGACTCTTGAGAGTCCCATGGACTGCAAGAAGATCAAACCTATCCATTCTGAAGGAAATCAGCCCTGAGTGCTCACTGGAAGGACAGATCCTGAAGCTGAGGCTCCAATACTTTGGCCACCTCATGAGAAGAGAAGACTCCCTGGAAAAAACCCTGATGTTGGGGAAGAGAAGGCACAAGGAGAAGGGGACGACAGAGGATGAGATGGTTGGACAGTGTTGTCGAAGCTACCAACATGAGTCTGACCAAACTGCGGGAGGCAGTGGAAGACAGGAGTGCCTGGTGTGCTCTGGTCCATGGGGTCATGAAGAGTCAGACATGACTAAACGACTAAACAACAACAGTCCCCAAACAGCTGAGTTTGGGGGTGCCTGTTCTACAGGGTGTGACAGCCCCACCAATTCAGTTAGATTTCCCCTCTAGAAAAGCAAAGGAGTTCTGTGGCAAGGGGTTCTTGCCTCAAACAGCCTTAAAAGAGGATCAGGCAAATTCATGAAGGCTAAAGCAATCAACAGCCGCTAACCATGATGGCTGTTTCTACTTCTTCTGTCAGAGGCAGCATGCCTCTGAATACCAGATGCTGGGAGTCACAGGCAGGCAGGGTGCCGCTTGTTGCCTTTTTGGCCCCCATGAGAACAAGGTGCTGGACTGGATGGGCGGTTGTCCCCCTCCAGCAGGCTCTCCTGCTTACGTTCTTAAATGTGAAGGTTGATGGAGAGGTCTCCTCCTCCCATTCTGCTCCGATTAGGAAATTGAGAAGACCTCTCTGCATGGCTCTCATTATTCCTCTAATTATTAGTCTCTCTTCCATGAATAATAGATTCAGCCGTGAAAAGTAATAACGAGAACAAAAATATTAGGGGCCTTGAGTGACACGCTGCCCTGACCTTTGCATGCTCCAGCGACCCAAGCTTCGAAATTGGGTAAAAAGCCAGACCTTTGCAAAAGCCACACACTGTGTCTGAGTGGTCCATACTTGGATGAGAAAGAAATTGCCAAATAAATAACAAAATGTGGAGAAATGCAGTCCCAGCAGAAGTGTGGAAATTGGGGACGGCAGCTGCAATTGCTTTTAATAAATTGCTTAAATGTGTGTTGTGTTCCTTGAGTTTTGCTTCAAACTGTGGAGAGGTGGGCCTGATCCTGAAAAAGATTGTTTTCTTTTTCAAAAAAGAAAAGATCTCCTGGAAGAAAAAAAAATGATGGATTGTTGTTGTTGCTGCGGCTGTTTAAAGCAAGCTGGCTCAAATCCTTAATACACAATAATAGCCTGCAAATTCTTTATTGTACTGTATGAATCTGCTCTGACCTCGTGTACCTTCCCTGTCATTCATGCTTGATATAAACCAATGCTGCAGAGAGCAGGGGGGAAGGGAGAATCTCATACATTTTGCCTGTAATTATCCTGTTGGCATGGCATGACCTGCTGATTCCATCCCTATTGAGATGAATATGAGCGGTTTGCGGAGCAAGATTCTGCAAATGCATTAAATCTCGAAGCCTCCCACCTATCACCCGTTTTGCTCTGGTAGCACTGTCACCCCTGGGATGCAAGAAGTCCTGCACGCCATTTGCAAGGGATCAAGAGGGAACAAGTGGCAAAAACCTCTCAAATCCCCCAGCTTCCCAATAAAGGGATCATACATCCCATTCCATCTGCAGTGGACTGCCCTGACTTATTTTGGAATGGGTTGGTGCCCAGGTACCAACATCTCAACCCAGCTGGAGGAAACTCAGAAGCAGCTGCCATCTCTATTTATGATTACTATTATTTTATCTGTTGCACCTATATCCCAGCTGTCCTCAAAGGAGCTCAAGGTGGCATCCATAGCTTTCTTCCTCCCCATTTATCCTCACAACAACCCCGTGAGGTGGGTTGGGCTGACAGGCAGTAACTGACTCCCAAGGTCACCCAGTGAACTTCATGGCTGAGTCGAGATTTGAACCCTGGTCTCCCAGGTCCTAGTCCAGCACTCTAACCACTACACCAAGACTGGCTCTCTAGATTCCCCAGTTGAGCTGGGAACTCTGTGTGCAGCATTCTGTGTGTGCATGTGCATCCCCATGTACATCGTTATCACAATGCATATTCAGATGTGAGGTATCTGATCTGGACCTCATTCAGGTCACATGGCATAAGGTGGAGTACACGTTGCCCAAACAGTCTCATAGGCTGTGATTGAACTGTTGCATGTGACTTACTATATCTGGCCTAAGGCTTAAGCCAGGGGTCAGCAAACCTTTCCAGCAGGGGGGCCGGTCCACTCTCCCTCAGACCTTGTGGGGGGCCGGACTATATTTTGAAAAATAATAATGAATGAATTCCTATGCCCCACAAATAACCCAGAGATGCATTTTAAATAAAAGCACATATTCTACTCATTTAAAAAACACCAGGCAGGCCCCACAATAACCCAGAGATGCATTTTAAATAAATCACACATTCTACTCATGTAAAAACACACTGATTCCCGGACCGTTCGTGGGCCAGATTTAGAAGGCAATTGGGCCGGATCCGACCCCCGGGCCATAGTTTACCTAACCATGGCTTAAGCATTTATGGCCTCTTTAATTTGCCCCCCTCTGCTCATTCCTCACATTGAAAGTCATTGACACACAATTCATGGCCTCTTCAATTTGCTGCCCAACGTGGATGGCAATGTTTGTTTCCAGATCTGCACGTTTCTCTAAACACAGGTGCGTGTGAATATCCTTACTGAAGTTGACTGCAAGCCACAGAAGTTATCTCAGTGGATACAACTGCTCTACAAATATTCCTTTGCAGCTACTCTGTTAATGCTAAAACTGCTTTGCTTAGTTTGGGAAAAGTTAGCAAACATCAATAGACACCAGGTTGCTTAGGGAAATTAACCAGAACCATACAACTTAGTAGGCTTAGCATTTTTGGTTACACAAGATTGCTAACAGAATAAAATGGCTTCTTGTGCCTTGGACGGGAATATAAAATAGTAAAATGGTTCATCGCGACAAATTAGTCAGGCTAACCAACCCACTCTTCCTAACACAAAGGTATAGGGTTGGTGTTTATAAACATAGCAGATCTGTGCTGAGACTAAATCAACCAGGAAAGAGAAAGGAACACATGGAAATAGACAAGCCCCTGCTCTCCTGAATGCTAGAGGTGTGTGAGATTAGTGAAATAAAGAAAATAGAGAGAAATGAAAAGATTGATGCACAATAGTCCCCTGTCTTGTGGAAGAGGGAGCACAGATGAGTAGTTTCTTTTGGTTATCATCATGACCTGAGAGCCCAAAGTCATGGCTGCCTCAGGGGCAGCAGGTAACAGCTGGGTTGTTTCTTTACAGATGGCAGGGGTATTCTTTTCCCGTAAGCTACACCAAGTGTCTGTTGCCTCTGCTTTTCTGAAAGCACCTGCAACCAGCCCTCAGTGACTTCTTCCACCACATCTGCTTGGTGGTCCTAGGTTTATTTCCCCCCAGTGAGGCTCATGCTTATCTTAGCCATGTCTGATTCCAGTCTATGTTATTAGGAACAATCCAATACATTTGAAGAAAAAGATGACATATAGTGGTATTATACTGGAATTATTATATTATAGTAATATTACAGTGCACCTGCTGGTCATCACCGTCGGGCTCTCTGTAGCAAAAATAACTAAAGGGAACTCAAGTGGAGAGTTTCAGCAGACGTCCAGGTCCAGGCAAGAGCTCAGCTACATGCAGGACCCTGGACAGCTCCGAGTGGAGTCGGCTGGGTATTCAATGGCCGAGCACTCTAGATGTCTGGGTGCTATTTTTGTCTGTGCTTAGGAAGCCTTTATAGTTAAAGGGGACTTGATTGAATTAGCAAGCACCAGCTCCAACAGCGTCAGGACGCGGCATTATGGCTCTGTTGCTGTTTCTGGACTGAAGTTCTAGGACTCAGAGAGTAATGACAGCCCACTTAGCTCTGGGAGGTGGTCATAGTGCAGGTACCCGATGCTCCTCATGTGTGGAGCTTCTGGGGGAAATGAGGTTCTTCCAGGTTTGGTACTGATTGGAATCCCTTCCCTTGTTTTGTTTCCTTGGAGTTTGTGCTTTAATCCTCCAAATGTGGAATATCCAGCTCTGAAGCCATGGCCAATTGGTCCGGATTACTAAGAATTCTGTAGAAGTGGGCTGTTAAGTGAAGAACTGGAGGTGCAAGCCAGGTGTCAGTAGCCATAAAGTTAAGGTTCATAAAAAAAAAAATTAATTTAATTTTTATTGAATTATTATGCAGATACAAACGAAACAAAGTATACAAACATTTCAACTGAATACAAAAAAATACATAAAAAAGAAAACAGAGCAAAACAGAGCAAACGCAGAAAGTAAGAACATAAGTGTAATACAAGGTAAGTATAATAGACATCCCAGAATGTCATTTCTCTACCGAGATGTTGACCCTTCTGGGGTAGATCTCTTTTTACTATACTTTTGTTTTTTTGACTTCCATTGACCACACAGTAATTCATTTCCTATAACTAAAACAATTTTTCTGTCTTTCAATATATTCCTCATATTGATATATGGAGACCTAATTGATCAAAAATTGTTGCTGCCTAGGCACAGATCCCAGTCTGTGGTGGGACGTGGGTGGCACTGTGGGTTAAACCACAGAGCCTAGGACTTGCCGATCAGAAGGTCAGCGGTTCGAATCCCTGCGATGGGGTGAGCTCCCGTTGCTCAGTCCCTGCTCCTGCCCACCTAGTAGTTCGAAAGCACGTCAAAGTGCAAGTAGATAAATAGGTACCACTCCGGCGGGAAGGTAAATGGCGTTTCTGTGCGCTGCTCTGGTTCATCAGAAGCGGCTTAGTCATGCTGGCCACATGACCCAGAAGCTGTACGCCAGCTCCCTCAGCCAATAAAGCAAGATGAGCGCTGCAATCCCAGAGTCGGTCACAACTGGACCTAATGGTCAGGGGTCCCTTTACCTTTACCTTTAGGCACAGATCCCAGTCTGGTCCAGTCCTCCAGGGTCAAGGGGAGCCAATGAGCAGCTTGCAGATAAGTCCACCAAAGTTGCTAGACTTCAGAATGTGTACCAGGCTACTGAGGGCTGGTAGAAGAGGATTCAGCTCTGTGGAAGACGAGTAGAATATAAATGGAATGAATGAATGAATGGTGAACATTCCTGTGGTCATCTAACCACTTTGACTGACTTGCAGACAGTTCCCAACAGTGATTTCCATGAGCAGTATTGCGGTATGAATCGCCACAAAAGAGCCACTCTGAATCAAGTATGGCTTTCTGCATGCTGCCAAACCCATGGAGACATTCAGCATGGCGGATTCTACAGAGCCTGAGTTGAGACCTTGGCACGCTCCTGTTACTTTCAGCTTTTAAGAGGCAGATCAAAGCATTCAAGAACTCCACTGAAACCGCAAACACAATGGCCACCCTGCAACACGCATGAATCATGCAGCGATTCTAAAAGCAGCAGTGATGTGTTAGAGGGTCACATTAGCAAAGCCGGAAAGTGGAGGCTTTTATATGTGCAATTGTTGCGGCATTTGTGAAGTGAACACCAGCTGCTCCGTAGTTAGCTTTGTTCATTCCAGCAAAGATATTTTTATGACCTCTTTGCTGCAACCATTTATTAATTAAACACTTTTTTGAAAAGGGGGAAAAATACAACCCCCATCACGATGCTGGCATTTGTTTGCTTTTCTTAAGGATATTGACAGCATTGCAATGGAATCATTTGGATGGAAAGGAGAAAGGAGAGTGATGAATAGATAACAAACACATACCCTCTGCTTTAGGATGGGAGAAAATGTGTAATGCCAACAGCAGATGTCGGGCAGCATCTCCACCTCATGTCCCAAGTAAAGTGTGGCACTACAAAATGCAGGGCATGACATCATCACACTACAGAGTTCCCCACCCCTATGCAAGTGGTGGCCAAGAAAGAGTTTTGTTTTCCATTCATATAACAAAATGTATACCGTGGTACCTCGGGTTAAGTACTTAATTCGTTCCAGAGGTGTGTTCTTAACCTGAAACTGTTCTTAACGTGAGGTACCACTTTAGCTAATGGGGCCTCCCGCTGCCGCCGCACAATTTCTGTTCTCATCCTGAAGCAAAGTTCTTAACCTGAGGTACTATTTCTGGGTTAGCGGAATCTGTAACCTGAAGCGTCTGTAACCCGAGGTACCACTGCAAACCACTCAATTGTAGTAAAACTTCAAAGCGGTTTACAAGAAATATTAAAATTGTTGATAAAACCCAGATTTTTAAAAAGTGAAAAACACTTGAAGATAGTTTAAAAGTTGACAGTAAAAAGAAAGAAAAAGATTAAAACATGTCAACATTTATGGGTCAAGTTAAAAAAAAGGTAAAGAACCCCTGACAGTGAAGTCCAGTCATGAATGACTCTGGGGTTGCGGCGCTCATCTCGCTTTACAAGCCGAGGGAGCCGGCGTTTGTCCGCAGACAGTTTTCCCGGGTCATGTGGCCAGCATGACTAAGCCGCTTCTGGCGAAACCAGAGCAGCGCACAGAAACACTGTTTGCCTTCCCGCTGGAGCGGTACCTGTTTATCTACTTGCACTTTGACATGCTTTTGAACTGCTAGGTTGGCAGGAGCTGGGACCGAGCAACGGGAGCTCACCCCGTCGCAGGGATTCGAACCACCGATCTTCCGATCGGCAAGCCCTAGGCTCAGTGGTTTAGACCACAGTGCCACCCGCGTCCTGTATGGGTCAGGTTAGACTTGCCTAAACAAAAATGTTTTAAGCAGATTCCTGCTTGATGTCAATAGGCAGGCAGTTTCAGAGTGCAGGTGATTCCACACTAAAAGTTCAGTTTCTTACCACTATGGGAATGCTTCCATTGGTGGTGTTACAGCACCCCAGCTGCACCCTGGGTTCTGTGCTGTGTGAATAAGGCAGTGCCTGGCCAAGTCAGGTTGTAGTTCTTTGCTTACCCAGCCCTTCCCGTTAACTTATTTCTGCTATCAGGTGAAAAATCCTTATCCACCCCTCTCTCCAACTGCCTTCCACCAAAACAGAATTTCCTTTGTATCCCCCTCAAAAAACACTTCTTGGTTTGGCTTAGGCTAGTGGTGGATATTCAAAGAGAATGCAACAGGATTAAAAGTTTCCTAAAAGAAAAGAAAACAGTTCTTTGGAAAAAGGATTAACAAGGATCAGTTACAAGCTCGCACGGCTCCCCCCTCCCACCTTTTAGAACAAAATAAATGTAGATTTAGACGCCATCTGGCTGTTGCTGTTACTAAGACTAGAGACTTATGTACAACTTGCCCAATTAATACCCCTTCCAACCTGGCATACAATCCTTTGTTCTCTCCTGAGATCATGCCTTGATCTACTTCTCAAAGCCAGCTACTCCCAGAGATAGTGCCTGGGTACATGACTCATGACTAGCAGTCAACAAAAACAGCAAATTCAAGGAAGATTTCCCTTCACAACTAGGGCAGCCTATCTACTACCTGCGAGGAATCTACCACCTTCCAGTTTGTTCTCTGGTAGGCTGAAAATAACTAGTTAACCCCTAATCTCCTGTACTAGTTAGCTATTAGAAGGGGAGATTATTATCCATCCTTATGTTGAATTTAGAATTTTTTTAAAAAACGTTATTAATTTAATAGGTGTCCTTCCATGTGTTCCAGAAGTATGACTCCCACAAACTCTGGCCATTGGACATGCTTATTGAGGCTAATGGGAGTTGCAGTTCAGAAATATCGGGGGCGGGGGAGAAGGTTCCCCATAACACAAGCAGACACTAGCATACTGATTTAAATTTTGATAACTTACATTTTTCTCATCCCAACTCTCTTTGGCATACAGTGGTACCTCGGGTTAAGTACTTAATTCGTTCCAGAGGTATGTTCTTAACCTGAAACTGTTCTTAACCTGAAGCACCACTTTAGCTAATGGGGCCTCCCACTGCCACCACGCCGCCGTTGTGCGATTTCTGTTCTCATCCTGAAGCAAAAGTTCTTAACCCGAGGTACTATTTCTGGGTTAGCGGAATCTGTAACCTGAAGTGTATGTAACCTGAAGCGTATGTAACCCCAGGTACCACTGTATTCTTCTTTCTGTTGCTCTCCTTGACTGAAGACATTGTGTCTATCCATTCAAGAAGCGATTGAGGTCTGTTGAACCTGGCATGTCTCCACACCAAGACAAAAGTGTGGTAGATCCTTATCAGAGAGATGCTTCTTGCAGATGATGCAGCCTTGACAGCTTACTCTGAGGAAGCTCTACAGAGTCCCATCAACTGTTTTGCCCAAGCCTTACCATGAGCCTGACAACGTCCAACATCCCAGGTCAGGACATCACCAGCAATCCATGCATTAGCATTGGTGACCGCACATTTGAGGTAGTAGACAATTTTGTCTACCTGGGTCCCACCATAACCAGCAACCTCTCCATCAACACTGAGCTGGACAAGCGTATTGGCGAGGCAGCTGCCGCCATGGCTTGCCTCTCCAAAAGGGTATGGGAGAATGTGATGAGGGTCCAAAACCAAGATGAGGGTCTACCAGGCTAATGTTTTGAGCATGCCGCTTTATGGAAGTGAGTCATGGACAACTTACACCCACCAGGAGTGACGTGAAGATTCTGGGCATCACATGGCAGGACAGCATCTCAAAGAAAGATGTGTTCTCCTAAGCCCACATTCCCAGTATATGGAAACATCACCACTGCAGACAGCCAGTTTGTTGACATCACATGATGCACCTATCTGTGGGAAAGAAGAGTTTCCCAGGACGTTCATAGGCTGGATAAGTCTTTGTGAAGAGTGTAACTTGAAACCTTCTGTGTGCGCATGTTCAGGAAGTTTGTCAGACTTGCTGGAAGAACTGAACTGAAAGGACGTGTTTTTCTCTAGTGCTGTAATGTCAGAAATAAACATCATGTAAATAGATTTCTGACTTTTTTCCCCCCTGCGGAAGCAGGAGGAGAGGGGTTGTGCATTTTACCCACGCTTGGGAAAATGTCGCCTATCAAAATCTCCCTGGTCTGTCTGGATATCAGCCAGAGGAGGTTACCGGTAAGCAAGCTCCGAGGACAGTGAGAGGGGCCAGCCTCTATGGAGGGGGCTTGCAAACCAACAGTTCACACACCAGGCCCATTGGCAGTCCAACTCTATGTTACAAAGTTGTCTGCTAACACGAAGGCTGGCAGCATCAACCCCACTGTGTGGGAATCCCTTGCCGACAATCAGAGAGCCTGAAGATAATCATTCAGATCATGTGTCCACAGCAGTGACCAGAGAAGGGATGACCGCTGGGAGGAGTTTGGAGATGCACCATGGTGCATCTGTTAGGATTCTTTTCCTGCATTGCAGTCATGGGATTGTTTTTATCACACGACGGTGTATGTTTTCATTCCACATTGTGGGAAGTGACAGAGACAGGATGTTTATATTACTGTGTTTCCATAATGTAGCATTTTTGTCATTTGTTCTTTCTCTTTGCTGTTTGATGTTGTAGAGGAAGGAGCTGAGTTGCGATGCTCCGAGTGTGTATATGTAAATAAACGTAGTTTAGCCAAAAAGCTGCGCTACTGAGTCTGAATGCTGACTGCCTATTCTCTGCTGATCCTGAAGTGTGTTGATGCCTCTTGGTATCAGTCGCTGTGATGTTTGGGCTGGAGAAAGCTTTTGAAGCTCCCGAATGACCGACCAGGAGGGAGAGAACATGCCAGTCGGGCATGTGTCTTTGCCGGATTCCTACTCGTATGTAGGACCTCCTGACAGCATCTGCATCAGCACAACTGGATGCCTTCATCTGCCCCAGCTGCAACAAAACATGTCTCTCCTGTCTTGGTCTCTACAGCCACAGCAGCTGCTGCAACTCTCCAACGGTGTGATATCAGCCCTGAAGGCTGTCTCCCAAGACAGACAGATGCCAACCATTTATATTTTTTCTTAAAGGGGGTGGGGTGGGAAATCTGTGCAGATTATAACCATTTAAAATTCATTCAACCAGCACAATAATTAAGCAAAGGTTATTTGGAAAGAAAAGAAAAGCTGCTGAGAAAACACAGCCTACGGAACAGCCCATGTTTCTAACACATAAAGCAAACTACCTTGATATTGAGCTGCACATGTTGTACACAAAGGTGCCTGTCTGCTCCCCTTTGTTCGCATACAGTTCTGAGATTGCATATATTGATTGCTTTCTGCAAGGAATGCACAAAGGAAAATAATCATTTCTGTCCTACATCAATCACTGGAAACTCGGGGAATGGCTTCGAAATCACCAAGACACCTACTCTAGTGACATTTTGCTGGAGGGCAACTTATGAGTTGTCTTAAGAGCCGAGGAATTTTGCCGTTGAAAGGGGATGCTGGTTAAGAAGACGGTGCTGTGACGCAATAGTGGGGCCCGTCTGTGCTATTAGGAAGCTATCCAGGGATTGCAACATCGCGGCAGTTTCCGTCTGGGTTGATGGACCACAGAGCAAGCTGACTTCTAACGGCCCACGGCCCTGTTTCTGATTTGCTGCTATCAGACACACAGTAGCAGACTACTGTTGAGAACGTAATAAGAGTCCTCCTGGATTGGAATATTGATCTCTATGAGATTTTCTGCCCCCACCCTTCTAATGGATACACATCACTCAGAGTGGCTTGCAACAATTAAAATTACAATAACATCATAAAAAAACACTTTCTCAAGCCACCAAGTGGAAGGTGGCCCTTAATCATCTAAATTTCATAGGGCAAGTTATTCTACAGT
Organism: Podarcis erhardii; assembly: GCF_964252035.2. Classification (NCBI taxonomy): domain Eukaryota; kingdom Metazoa; phylum Chordata; class Lepidosauria; order Squamata; family Lacertidae; genus Podarcis; species Podarcis erhardii. The sequence goes on along the minus strand of NC_138498.1, from coordinate 105,508,090 downwards.
TTGGGTGTGGCCACTGAGCAAGGCCTTAAAGTATCTGACCACAGCCAGCTGTGCTTCCTGCACCCCCCTAAAAGACCCTCCAGACAGCCTCAGGATATCAGCCATGTCTCTATGGTCCTGATTGTGGAGACCACCCCCTCCCTCTCCTTCCCTCCCTCCCTCCGTACACACCCACACCACACAAAATGATGCTGCTGTTGTCTAATAACAGGGAAAATATACAAGGTGGCTTCCTCACTCTCTTGTGAATGCTCACTGCACACATACAGACCACAGACGCACATGCATCTCTCTCACACTCATAGGTGGAATCTACACACATATAAAAAAATGCTATGAAAATGCTTTCTTTTTTAAAAAAAGTTTTGAAAAATATATTGCATTTGTCGTAGCTCACTATCGCCATCTACTGTCACATTTGTATATTGCACTTTGCAACACACTTAAAACGTTTTATTTGCAGCTGTGTAGCTGAGTCCATACACACTTCACAGATACATCTGTCTCTCTCTGCTCAAGTAGACCTCTCCCTCTTTCTCACAGACCATATACCCATACCTTCCTTCCTCTACCTCCCCTGACCACTTCTCCCTCTCCCAAACATGTGGGTATGCACAGGATTTCTTTCTTTCTTTCTTTCTTTCTTTCTTTCTTTCTTTCTTTCTTTCTTTCTTCTTTTTGCTTCTGATGTATTTTCATAGTTTTAATTATGAGCCACTTTCCATTAACCGAAATTAGCATATATAACTTGGGGAGTGGTTGTGTGGATTCTCAGGATCCATAACCACAGTGTGGGTGCCCACAACTTTCACACACACCCCGTTTGAAAACACATTGGCATTAATTTTCTGCCCTTAGAAATGAAAAGGTTTAACTAGGACTTAAATGGCAGGTTATTATGGGCTCCATCCCTTTAGCCCCAAGTTGTGCTCTTTTGGTGCCGAGAGCAAGAGAATGCTAAACAACAACCAGAAATGCATCTTTGCCTCCCTGATATTTTCAGCTTGAACTCTTTGATCCCGGCTTCTCTGCATCGCTAAGGGGAGGGGTCAGGGGGAGCAGAATGTTGACAGGCATGTAAACCAAGCTGGGCAGCTCATTAGACAAGAAAGCAAAAAAGCCATTGACTCTGTTCAGTGAGCAGCGGCAAATATCTCGTCTGTGAGCATAGCACACAAAAAGTCTTATCGCTCACCGGACCATTTCCAGCAAAGATGTTCCTGAAGAAAGGCATTGCAAATGTGGCACTCACCTTTGAGAAGAAAGGAAGGAAGGAATCTCGGGAAGGCTATAGCGTTTTTTAAAAAAGAGTCTAGCTGTGCATTTGGAAAGGGGAAGGCTTCTCATACAACCACTCTGTCTGGCTCTGGATGGCAGCAGTGCCACAGCACTGTGAAATGACTCACGCACTGTAAGTCAGTCACTGTGATGCCTCTGAATGGGGAAGTCAGGGCTCTTATCATTCTGTGTTTAGCAGAGATAACATCACCAATGTTTCCTGCCTTGGCTCTGAATGTCCCAACATTTTCTTCTATGTTTGGCAGCCCCTCCCTTTTTGCTCAACATTAATTAAGCCAAAATTTGATATTTCCAATTATTATTTTTGCACATTTTGCTATTAAAGAAGCATTTGTCAATGTCAATCTGAGCTAGAACCTCACTGGATCTGTCTGGCCATGGGAGGAAAAGACCAGCATCATGGAATCCATTTTGGGAAATGGTTGGTTTCCCATCCTGATCCATGATTTCTTCTCTAGATACTTAGGGTCCATGGCAACCTCAGCACTCAGGCCTCACTCTCTGGACCCTGGAAGTGTGTGGGCTCCAAGCGATCAGGATATGACACCCATTTCCTACTTTTCCAGTGGCCTTCTACATTTGCTTATTTAACAGGTGTGTGCAGTTTTAAGGCAGGGGTAGCTAACCTTCCAGCATGGTCAAGCTGGGTTGAAGGGAGTTGGAGTTCCACAGGGTTACCACCCCTGTTTTAAGCCACCACCTCCAGTTCACCACCTCCTGGCGTGCACTCTTTACAAAGACCTGAGGAACGAGATTATCACCCCTCTTTTACTGTCCATTCCGGGTCACCCAACCACTGCCACAGTGTCTTTTCTCCTGGCAGATCAAGAGGAGCAGATGACTGCAAAAGTTGCAAGGTTCTAGCTGGGGCAATCAGAATAAGGTCCACTATTTGATTGCTGATTCAGGACCCTAAACTGTGTTTTATATAATCGGCGTTTTATTTTGTTCTGTGTACATCCCAATGTTCTTTTGCTGCTATGGCCGATGGCTGACGCAAATAAAGTTTCATTCATTCATTCATGAAAAAACAAAATGAAAAGATAGATTAGCAGGCTGTAAATGAAATCTACAAAAGGGCTTTAATGGAAACATATTTTGAGCCAGCAGCAAGCCAGCAGGGAGTTTGACAGGGAGTTCTGCAGTGCAGGTGTGGCTATTGAGAAGGCTCCTTCCCACACCCCAGCCAAACAGAATTCAGGTGTTGACAGGTTGTGAAAGGATGCCTCTCCCGCAGATCTAGGTGGGCCGATATGAATTGAAGACAGTCTTTTAGATAAGCCCTTGGCACTTCAGAGCAAGCACTGGGAGACCAGAGGCCCTGCAGATGTTGTTGGACTCTGTCAGCTCCAGTCAGCATGGTCAAGAGTAGGAATGATGGGAGCCCAAGAACATCTCAGGGCACCACAGTTTTGCCAGAGAACAGCCAGCACTTTGTGTCGGGAGAGACCAAGAACTGAACCAGAGAAAACAGCCCAGTATATTACGAAACAGCTTAGTCATGTGCTCCCAAAATATGTTTGGCACATATCTGAGAGCCCCAAGCTGCTATATATAGGCAAAGTGGCTCTAAGTGTTCATACAGCACTGATGCCATTGAAAAGGATGTTCAAAAATAACTTCTATATACATATATTAAAAAAACTCAGAAGCTTTTCTTTTGGGAATTATAAACTGTATAGAAATTTATTTATGTATGCTACTACAGCAGCAAGAATTCTACTCACCCCAAAGTGGAAAGAAGCAGAAGTGCCAGCAAAGGAAGACTGGATATAAAAACTTATGGAATATGCAGAAATGGCGAAACTTACCGGAAGTGGAAGAAATCAAGATAACAAACTTTTTAAAAATAATAATAATAATAATAATAAAATAATGGAAATGGCTTATCAAATATTTACAGATAATTTGCAAACAGATAAAAACCTTGGCAGGATTGTTGTAATAACTATGTAGCTATGTAAGTGTATATATTTAAAGTAGATAATTAAATGAGCAAATTAAATGAATTTGGATATGCAGAAGATAGTTAAAAAATAAATTTAAGGAACCGCAGAAAGAGGGGTGAGGAAACTTCAGATTGGTTGTAAAACTAATGAAATGTTTAAACCTGAAAAGTATAAATGAAAACTTTTAAAAAATAGAAAATAAACAGCACTGGTGCCTGCCTGGATTTTGATTGGCAGGATTTCCATAATTGCAACAAACAGGAGTGGAGAGGCCTGATGCCGCCTGAAAGCTGTTCTGGCTTTTGTTTGTGCTTTTTTTGCAGGATAACTTTTTTTTCCTAATTATTATTGTCTCTTTTCGTCTCCCTCCCTGTCAGCAGTAACAAGGGTGAGCTTGAGCGGCCATGCGAAGGCAACGGCCAGTCAGGCGGTCGCCCCTTTGATCCCATGTCATCTCACAGCCTGCTTAGCTAGATCAGTGTGAGGAGATGAAGTCCCAGCAGACAGCGGCCATGAGGAGATGAACTGCGGGCGGAACCCCCTCCGTCAATGTCAGGACAGAAGTCAGGAATGCCACAGAGTCCTCCAGATTGCTGCCTGGATTCTCTGCCTCCCTTCTGTGAAAACAGAAGACTCAGAAAAATATATTGCTTTTTTGAAAAAAAAAGAAAGAAGGCAGCCTCAGATACACACTGAAGAGCCAGGCTTTAGCAAATCGAACTGGTAAATATGCACACTGCTATGTGAGCAAAATGCTCCACTGTAATCACAGCCGCTGATCGCCAAACGGGAGCAAGTCTATGGCGCTTTGCCGGCCGTCAGCATAACTGCAAAAATCTCCGGTGCATGCAAGCTTTCTTCGATTTATCAAGTTGTATTTATTATTTATCAATTTAAAAGCTTCTTTTAAAATGACCAGAGCCTATAACACAGTTCCCAGAAATAAAATAAAGAAAATACAAAAAACCACCACAAAAAGCCCAACCCTAAACACATGGTTAAGGCAGTAACAGGTTGCCAACACACATTTCATTGCAGTCTAAACATGTCCAGAATTTATTCTCTGCTCATTGAATCGCTGACTTGGGCTTGTTTGAATTTTGTCATGACTGGCAAGAAATTAGCCCCCACGCCCCACAATATATATATTTGGAAAGCGTAATGCTGGTGGTCAACAAAAGAGGTTTAAAGACTGTCTCAAAGCAAATCTAAACAAATGTAGTATAAACACCAACAATTGGGAAACACTTGCCTGTGAGCGCTCCAGTTGGAGAACAGCCTTTACCAAAGGTGTCATGGGTTTTGAAGACACCCAAACTCAGGACGCAAGGGAGAAACGTGCTAAGAGGAAGGCACGCTTGGCAAATCCACACCATGATCAACTCCCACCCGGAAACCTATGTCCCCACTGTGGAAGGACGTGTGGATCCAGAATTGGCCTCCACAGTCACTTAACAGTCACTGTTAAAACTGTGTTTATGGAAGACAATCTTACTTGGCTACGAGTGATCGCCGAAGAAGAAGAAGAAGAAGATGATATATACAGTGGTACCTCTGGTTACGTACTTAATTCGTTCCGGAGGTCCGTTCTTAACCTGAAACTATTCTTAACCTGAAGCACCACTTTAGCTAATGGGGCCTCCTGCTGTTGCCGCGCCGCTGGAGCACGATTTCTGTTCTCATCCTGAAGCAAAGTTCTTAACCCGAGGTACTATTTCTGGGTTAGAGGAGTCTGTAACCTGAAGCGTATGTAACCTGAAGTGTCTGTAACCTGAGGTACCACTGTATATGATGCTGCATTTTGATAAATGATGTTTATTGTGAGCTGCTTGGGGAACAGTCAACTGCAGGAAAGCAACGTACAACTAAACTAAGAAGTTGGCACAAAGCAAGGTGGTATAAATTAAGCTGGCATAAAGTTGCACCAGACCCAAACCCTGTTCAGCAGCAGGGCTCCTCCTCCTCTGCCTAAGCCTGGCAGAAGGAAACCAAGCCTTTAAAAGAGTATTGAAATAGTCATCCATGCCAGGTTGAAGGCGCACTGGGTTCTCCCCAACTTTGTGGGTGCTGCGCATGCATGGTGGGAGGAGCCCCTGTGCACCCTCCAAAAGGCTCAGTAGGGCCTGCTGTGGCTGTGATGGGCTCTGCCAGGCCCTCCCGCTGTTGTGACGGACTCCGACAGAGCCTGCTACTGCAGCGGGAAGGCCTCATGGAGCCCACCACAGCAGGGGCAGGCCTGACAGAGCCTGCCTAGCTGCAGAATAATAAAGAGGCCCCCTTATTGAAAGTTTTTGGGGCACCTATGGCCCCTCATAGATGGTGCCTCTGCCAGGTTGCCAGGTCAGGTGGTGAAGCTGAACGGGCTTAGGATCCAGCCTAAGTCCCACATCTCTGGTCCTACCCCCTAATAGCCCTTTTCCACCAGGACTCACATGGTTCAGATTGTTGAGCCCCAGCTGAGCATAGATAAGCAAGTTAAACGGCTCAGGACCGCAATACCTCAAGGACCACCTCTTTTCATATGGACTTGCCCGGACCCTGAGATCATCGTCTGAGGCCCTCCTTCATGTGCCGCCTCCTTGAGAGGTCAGGAGGGTGGCAACACGAGAACGGGCCTTCTCTGCAGTGGCCCCCCCGTCTGTAGAATGCTCTCCTCAGGGAAGTTCGCCTGGTGCCTTCATTATACTCTGGCTGAGCAGGGATAAGCAAGTTATGCTGATGTGTATTTGGCTTAAAACTGGCTGAGTCTGTATAACCCTCTTTCCTGACTTCCTCGCATCTCCCTTTTCTGTGTTCCCCTTTACACAATCAAATTCAGCAATTCCTTACCCTCTTTCAAATCTTATTCAATATTATACATTTCAACCTATTATGTCTCCGATTTTTCCTTTCCTTTTAAACCTTGTATCATTTTGTTTAATTTTGACATAATTTTACTCTGGTCTTTTCACCCTTTTCTTTTAAAACATTTTTGCATAATCCTTTTAACTATGTCACTGATGCCATATTATCTTTATATCCAACATCATTTTAGCATTCAAACATTTTACAATGTTTTTGGAGATATTCTTTATAAAGATAATAAGTAAAAAACTAGATTTTCTTTGTTTTTTGTTTTTCCTTACCTTTTTTATTGTTCCTTTCTGTTTTGTTTGATTGTGCTGTTTTTTTATTGTCTTTCTCTTTTTCGTTTGATTGTGATGCTTGTTTTATTATACAAAATCCTAATAAATATCTTTAAAAAAAAAAAACAACTGGCTGAGTCTGGCTGAGTTGGAGATCTTCTACACCCGAAGCTGCTCACCCCAGTGGATCTCGCCATAGAGTTGCCTCCTAAGTAACTAAGCTAAGTTCAGCAGTGATCTGTGATCCAGCTAACGGGCCAGTGCGAATGCCAAACACTTTAAAACAAGGTGAGGCTGCCTGGAGTGATTGCATGCTTAAGTTCTTTTACCTGCGTCCTGCATAAAGCAAGTCTGAGAGAACTGTGACTTCCCAGCACCCCAAAACGTGTTAGCTAATATTCAATTGATAACAACATTTCCGTTGTTCGAAAAGCATTTTCATGTTGTGAATTGCATTGTGATCTTTGGATGATGGGTGGTATACAAATTTCATATAATGATGATAATAATAATAATAATAATAATGTTGAAAAATAACTGTGGATGCAAGCGCTGGAATTCAACATTTCTGTAGCATCAATAAGGCGAGACAAAGCCAAGAGCACCAAATGTTATCATTTTTTCATCTTTGTGACATTGCAGCAACATCATTTATATTTGCAATGCATGGCTTTACAGGGGGGAAATAGGACTGTTGTCTGATTAAAGGATCTTCCACTGACTAATAAGCAGCATTTGAATTATTAATTGGTCAAATTTAAATAAATTTGCATACCACACAGGCCTCAATGCAGGTGTCATTTCTGAGGTATTGAGGGAAGTGTGAGATGATTTCACAGCCCTGCTTAAAAGGAAAGACCATCTTTTATTTCCCCCTCTTTTCTATTACAAGAACACGCCAGGATCAAAATAGTCACGAAATAAACAAAAACGCCCTTAACCCGCATCCTTGCTGATTGATCAAAAGTGCCCCCTGCCAATTAATCCACAAAGTTTCAGCTGCTTAATTTTCCAGTTTGACTGATTAAAGCTTGGTATCTTTAAAGGATGCCATTAAATTTGCATGGATCAAGCAACTAGAAAGTAAAACTGTTCCCTCACCTTGCATCTGGGTTTGTGCAAAGCCACTACCCGACATAAGGGGGGGGTTGCGGGCTCACGCCCCACCCACATCCTCACAGGGCTGCCTGCAGCCCCGCGAGACTTTGGAATCCTGGGAGTCATCATTTAGTGCGCCAGCCAATCGGCTGGCGGCGGGGGCGGGCTTAGAAGAGTTCATTTAAGGTCGGAGCAGCCCTTTCTTTTCTTCCAGCCAGCTGCGGTTTCCCACCCACCCACCCTCTAGGTTTTCACTTGGACTTTGCTATGGGCTTTGGCTGGTCGCCGCAAGGGGCCTGGTAGGAGTTTTTCCACTTGGCTAATTGGCATTATTTTGGAAGCCACTTGGTTTTTTCGCCTACCTCGTAGCAAAACGTCACAACACCTTTGGTTTGGGCAGTTAGGCATTGGGGAGGGGTATTATTATGCAAATGAGTTGGGGGGGAGGAACGCCATCACCTCCCCCAAAATGTTGAAGGGTAGTTCGATAAAGGACTCTGGGGGGCTTTGCCTCGTCCGAAACCTATGGAGGCTAGGGCCTAAAGCGCGCTCCCGAGCGGTAATCCCTCGGGGAGCACCTAGGAATGTGCATTTCGGGCAGTGGCGTAGCGTGGGGGGTGCAGGGGGTGCCGGCCGCACCGGGCGCAACATCTGGGGGATAGGGTTAGGGATAGGGTTAGGGGGCGCAAATCCAGGGTTAGGGGGCGCAAATTACTTGCCTTGCCCCGGGTGCTGACAACCCATGCTACGCCACTGATTTCGGGGGCTCCCCCTGTTGGTGCTTAACCCTTCCCGGTTCTATGCCGGTTAGTCTGATAGGGCCAATGCTTAAAGCCAATACCGCTCTTACCTGTAATCAATAAAGTTGTGGCCATTTTTTGCCCATTAACCTAAATTCTGGTGTCAATGTCTCTTTATTTATTCCATCTGTGGGAGGGGGTGGGAATCGCCACGCAACCCTTGGAGAATATTTGCAGGTGAGTTTGCAGGGAGGAGGCCTCGCCAAAGGGACTCAGGAAACCTGTCGTGAGTGGCAGCAATTATAGCAGCTTATGACAGCAAATGGGAGGCTGGTAAATTCAATAAATGGACTCGGCGGATCTGTGAAACACAACTCTCCAGGTCACTTGGTTGTGACAGTTCTTCATGCTCTCCCACCCAGAGGCTTTGCAACGAGGCAATTAATCAAATGACATGGATGCAAAGATATGTTGCTACCACACCCTTCGCGGGCCTGTCCAAATGTCCGCGCTTGATGACTGCATTGCATTTTGATTGGCATTAATTGTAGCGAGAAGCGACGTGTCCTAAGGCCAGAGGTCCTACCAAATGCAGGCAATTAATCAAACAAGACTGGCATGAGGAAGGGACAGTGCCACCGGTTGCAAATCGGGCTGGGCGAGTACCTCCAATTAGCAACGGAAGGGAATGGGAGAAGAATGAAGAACACAACTACAGAGCGCCTTTGCTTGTTTTCCCTTCAAAGAATCATTAGCCCTAAACAACTACAGAGATAAGGCAATGCTCACATACAAGCTTAAAAAGAGCTTGCCGGCACACACGCTAAACCCTTTCCCCCAAAGAATGAGACAAGAGACCAGAGTATGGGTTCAAATTGGCCACAACTTTATTGAGCTTCAGAAGTGGGAAACTTGGCACAGACCTTGGCAGGTAACCCTCTCAGCCCGCCTGGCTGAGGATATGCAGGCAGATGAGGTCCAGTGAGAGGGGACTGCAAAGCACAAACTTACACAGCATGCCCTTCTACTAACCTCGTCCTGGGGGGTTTGACCTACATGTTGCCGCTCTAGGGCCAGGGACTCCTGGTTTTGCCCTTTAATGGGCCCTGCAAGCGCTGGCGCATGGGGAGGGAGCATGAATGTGTTGGAATTCCCCCCGACTTGATGTTACACTAAAGGATACCTTGCCAAGGCCTAAAACCGCCAAAGTTGTGACAAAATGCTACGGGGAAGGCGAAACCTGCCAATGCAGGGAAAATTCCTTCCTGGTTCTGAATGTTATTCTAAAGCAGCAATGCTGCAGCAAGCAAAGGCTCTAACAGCTCAGACAGCTGCTAGTGGCTGTAAAGCCAGACAGGATGTGTGTGACTGCTGCCATGGAAACAAAGGGGCAGTCCATCCTTATTGAGCACAGGATATGAGCTCAGTGTGTGTCATATGACCTGTACAGGATGTACATGGGTGGAGTTTGGAGTTTCTCTCTGTTTGTTGAAGAGAGCAGACATCTTTGACAGTATGACTGCTAAAGACAGGAATAAAGCAATGTAGTTACATTTCTGTCTGTGTCTGATTCCCCTCCCTCGGGATATGCAGGGAGGAGGAGAAGGAGGAGAAGCAGTTGGTGTGTTTTTCTCACAGCCTGGGGAAAATCGCCGGAACGGACCTCGTGTGTTTCTTTCTGCCGGGAGTCGCTGGAGGGAGGTCAAAGGAATTCAGCCGGTGCCTGCAGATAGGCACACTGAATACAGCAATCATCTTACGGCTGCATCAGCGCCTGCTGACATGGAACACAAAATATTAGCCTGTAAGGAAAAGAATCATTAACTTGAAGACCACTGACCTAGGATGAAATTATGGAGGCAAGAAATTATTAATTTGAGGGAGGGTGGGTGGCTGATCCTGGAACAGCGAAAGAGGCTTGGACAACAGTGTTAGTCTCTTTTCTTTTGGCCTTAGACCCACCCCCGACCGGCATCCATTGGCCTCCCTGGCCGAGGGCGGGTCAAAGGCCGGCCCAAGCAGGTGGGAGGCACCTGCCCAGGTGAGCTCCTGCTCGGTGCCACAAACCCCGCCCACCTGTGGGGAAGGGAGGGCAGAAATTAGGCTCCATTTAGGCCTAGGACTGAGAGACTGAGGTGAGGCTACCAAATGCATTCATGGGGGGTTGAGTTGCTACCGAGTTTGGGGAAGCGAGGCTGTTGAGCATGCAAAAGGTCCCAGGTTTAATCTCTGACATCTCCAATAGGGCTGTAGAAGTATTCTGCCTGAAACCCTGGAGAGCAATGAACAGCTGGGGTAGACAACAATGAGCTAGATCAGAGCAGCCCAACTTTTCATAGCAAGTGGGCCACAAGAGTACTTCAACACACAACCTGCAGGCTGCACGTTGCCTTGTCACGCAGAAAGGGGAGCGAGGCCAAAATTTGACACTCCCACCAGCCTTCATGCTGCCTTCCCAAAGCCGGCAAAGTGAGGCATGGTGGTCCGGAAGAATAGAATAGAATTTATTATTTATACCCTGCCCATCTGGCTGGGCTTCCCCAGTCACTCTGGGCGGCTTCCAACAAAGTATTAAAATACAGTAGTCTGTTAAACATTAAAAGCTTCCCTAAAGAAGGCTGCCTTCAGATGTCTTCTAAAAATCTGGTAGTTGTTGTTCTCTTTGACATCTGGTGGGAGGGTATTCCACAGGGAGGGCGCCACTACTGAGAAGGCCCTCTGCCTGGGTCCCTGTAACTTGGTTTCTCGCAGTGAGGGAATCGCCAGAAGGCCCTCAGCGCTGGACCTCAGTGTCCAGAATGATGTAGCAGAATGATGGGGGTGGAAACGCTCCTTCAGGTATACTGGACCGAGGCCATTTAGGGCTTTAAAGGTCAGCACCAACACTTTGAATTGTGCTTGGAAACGTACTGGGAGCCAATGTAAGTCTTTCAAGACTGGTATTATGTGGTCTCGGAGGCTGCTCCCAGTCACCAGTCTAGGTGCTGCATTCTGGATTAGTTGTAGTTTCCGAGTCACCTTCAAAGGTAGTCCCACGTAGAGTGCATTGCAGTAGTCCAAGCAGGAGGGTCCTAGAGTCTTCCCACCTCAATCCCAAAGCCCATCGCCCCACTTAACTGCTTTGGGAAGGCAGCGTGAAGGCCGGAGGAGGTGTCAAATGTTGCTGAGGACCGTCAAAAATGCCTTGAAGGCTGAATGCGACCATTGGGCCATGTGTTGGACCACCCTGAGCTACATGAACTGATGGTAAGACATAGCATAAGATAGCCATGTTCCTATTATTGTTCTGTGGTTATGTACCTGAATCTAGGCCCCACCATGGTTCAGTTGAGTGTATACAGTTAGAGTCTCATGTCAGCTTCCATCAGAACAAGCTGGCTAGGCCTGATGGGCGTTGTAGTCTTAATGATCTACATAGAAGGCACCAGATTGGGGAAGGTTGGTGTAGACCACACTGTGCTAGATTGGGCCATTGGTCTGATGTGATATAACACAGTTTCCTCTGAATTGTATTCATTCCATTAAGCATTTCTGAAAAGGTACAGGAAAGGGCAAGCAAAATGCTCCAGGAAATGGACAATGAAGAAAAGTTGTAGCAACTGGGCTTCTTGAGTTTAGAGAATAGGCAAGTAAGAGGAGACTTGACAGAAGTGCATAAAATTATGCATGCTGCGAAGGAAATGGAGAGGAAAGCTTTTCTCCTCCTCTCATAAAACTTGTGGACATCCAATAAAGATGAATGTTGAAAGATTCAGGACTGATAAAGGAAAGTAGTTCTCCACACAGGGCATAATTAAATTGTGGAGTTCACTCCCACAAGAGCTAGTGATGGCCAACAACTTGAGTAGACAAAAAGAGTAGACAAATTCATGGAGGTTAAGGCTAAGTTCTATCTCCGCTGTTGGATGCAATATGTCTCTTGGTGAGAATAACCAGAATATGCCAGTTCCTGGGAATCAGAGGAGGGGAGCATACTCTTGTGCTTGGGTCCTGCTTGCAGTTTTCCCACAGGCATCTGGGTGGCCACTGTGAGAACAGCATGCTGGGATAGATGGGGCACCAACCTGATCCAGCAAAGCTCTTCTTAGGTGGCTCTCCAGGGTTTCAGACAGGAGTCTTTCTCAGCCTTAACTGGAGACTGAACCTTAGATATTTTGCTAGCAAAGCAAATGCTGGACCACTGAGTTCTTCGGCCTCCAGCTGTTGTTGGACTACAACTCCCATCATGCCTGGCTAGCAGGACCAGTGGTCAGGGATGATGGGCATTGTAGTCCAAAAACAGCTGGGGACCCAAGTTTGGGAAACCCCACTGTAAATCAAGAATGGGGAGCCTGAAAACTCAGCAGTGGCCAGAGGATTGGAGAAGAATTGATGCTTTTGAATTATGGTGCTGGAGGAGACTCTTGAGAGTCCCATGGACTGCAAGAAGATCAAACCACTCCATTCTGAAGGAAATCAGCCCTGGGTGCTCACTGGAAGGACAGATTGTGAAGCTGAGGCTCCAATACGTTGGCTACCTCATGAGAAGACTCCTTGGAAAAGACCCTGATGTTGGGAAAGATTGAGAGCACAAGGAGAAGGGGACGACAGAGGACGAGATGGTTGGACAGTGTCCTCGAAGCTACCAGCATGAGTTTGACCAAACTGCGGGAGGCAGTGGAAGACAGGAGTGCCTGGCGTGCTCTGGTCCATGGGGTCACGAAGAGTCAACACGACTAAACGACTAAACAACAACAACAACAAATGGACCTCCAGATGTGGTTGCCTCCATCATCTCTGACCACCGGCTACTGATGGGAACTGGAGTCGAACAACATCTCCACCACCACAGGCTCCCCACTGCCCTGCTGCAAGTGATGGCTTAACCCATCTTCTTTCATTTCTGCTAGCACAAGCCCCAAAGGGACAGATCTACAAAACTGAATCCAGGAAACCGAAGCACGGTGAACGTGATGGGAGAGAATTTCTTCTGGTGTGCACACTAAGTCTCTTTTTAGAGACTTTTTTCTTTAGCCTTTCCCTCCTCTTGCTGCCTCTCCGCTTCCCCCCGCCTCCCGCCTCGATTCTCCCGGTGGATATTTGCTTCTGTGGCAGGAGCTCTGGGTGTGAAAAGGTAGAGCAGAAAGGATTCAGAAGGCAGAGCCAGATCAGCTGATTTCAAGGGCTGCTTGAAAGGCGGCTTTTCATGTGTGCCTTTGAGCTAGTCCTGAGGCCACCACCTCAGAAGCTCCCGGGACAAAGGGAGCAAAGGAGCAGCTGCCCATCTTCCCACCCAAGACCCTACCCACAGGCCAAATGCATTATTCTCTGCGATGCCCCTTGTGAACTGTGGTTAAGGGAGAAATCCAACAGAAGCTTGTTTGACTTTTGCCACTGCCTTGCAGTGAAACATGAAAGTAGCAGCAAAGGAGGAACAGGCAGATCAGAAATAGATCAGAAGGAACCCAAATCAAATACACACATACCTGTGTGCTGCCTGTCTCTGTCTCACAAATACACTCTTCTAGCGTTCTGTAGCAAGGGAATAGATGGATGGGCCTACAGTAAGTCTTTCCCATTTCATTTTCACCGGCACTGTTCTGTATTGTGTGGATCTTTTTCAGAGAATGCATGAAATACATACATCCCAATATGCATAACTGTGTGCATTTTTTTGCAAACGTTTCTGAAAATTATGTATCTTTAAAAGCTTTTCAGTGTACAGTCATACCTTGGTTTCCGAACAGCTTAGTTCCTGAACGTTTTGGCTCCCAAATGCCGGAAACCTGGAAGTGACTGTTCCGGTTTGAGAACTATTTTTGGAAACCGAACGTCTGGCGGGGCTCCGCGGCTTCCGATTGGCTGCAGGAGCTTCCTGCAGCCAATCGGAAGCTTTGGTTTTGGAACGTTTTGGAAGTCGAACGGACTTCCGGAACAGATTCTGTTCGACTTCCGAGGTACGCCTGCACTTTCCCATTAAACAAATGCATACGAGAGCCAGTGTGGTGTAGTGGTTAAGAGCTGTAGTCTCGTAATCTGGGGAACCAGGTTCGCATCTCCGCTCCTCCACATGTAGCTGCTCTGTGACCTTGGGCCAGTCACACTTCTCTGAAGTCTCTCGGCCCCACTCACCTCACAGAGTGTTTGTTGTGGGGGAGGAAGGGAAAGGAGAATGTTAGCCGCTTGGAGACTCCTTAAAGGGAGTGAAAGGCTATCAAATCCAAACTCTTCTTCTTCTTCTTTTAACTAGAAAACACGTGTTTTTGCATGCACATTCTGAACACCAAAACTGTGCTGCAAAATCCTGAGAAGTGCATAATCCAGTCAGGAGTTGAATTCTGATCTGCAAGCATGTTCAGGACCACCAAATTGGATCTGACTGCTTCGGGCAGCATACCAAAGGAATACTTCCTCCATCCCTACCCATAGCCCCTGCCAAATAAATTGCTATAACTTTGATATATAACACAGCTAAAAGTGGCTGCATGACAATAATCTGAACAATCTGCTTGCTGCTGTTTAGCTAGAATTTCCTCGCTTTTTATTTATTTTTTACAGTAAAACTACTGAGCAAGTGGTTTTGTTCTAGGGAAAAAACGTTTCTTGGAAAATGTGCGAGAGAGCAAGAGTGGAAGAATTTTGGACTACAGTACTTGCAGCATGTAGGACTATATACATACAAATTGGGGAGGTGAAGGCTGTATGCCAAGTCCCTTCTAATGCCTGCAATAGACAGGCTAGCTTGTCCCAGTGGAACCAGCACCCAAAGAACTTTTAAGCCCTCTCAGTGTGCAGGTTCTGGGATGTTTCATGAGATTACATGGGACCACCTGAGTTCTCACGAGATCTTGCAAGAGAATTCCTAGTCTTCTGGGGCACTGAGAGGGCCTTGCTAAAGTCTGCTGTTCGATGCAAGGTGGAAGTCTCTTGCCAATGCCTCGTGTCTGAGACAAAATGGAGTCTCTTCGGTTTTCCTTAATACATGTTCCCATCATTGGCTCTGCCTCCAACTGCCACTGGTCCCTTGGCCTTCTGCCCTACCAATCTGAATGAGCACCAGCTGCTGCTGGAATTTCGACACCTGTGAGAAGACAAAGCTTATGGTTTTAAAACAGCCTTGCTAAAAACAAGCAAACCCAAATGCAACTATTTCGGTCCATGCAACCTCCCCCACACAACTACTTATACTTGCAGATCTCCGCCGCCTATCTCGCACACCCACCCACAGCTGTAAACAACAAGGTCGTGGCTTCAAATTGTTGGTGAACGGATTAAACAGAATGTCATTTTATTATCTATTGTATTCCAAGGCCCCCTTAGTTAAAGAGACGGGAGAATTTCTGATTGTGAGCCCATCATGTTGCAAACATTAGTTAATGCTTCCATCAATGGAAGGCCCCCTCCAGTGTGCGGTAGCCTGACATCGGAAAGCATTAATCTCACCCTGGCTGATACACAGAAATGCAGCCCTGATCTCCTATTAAAGGATGAAATTACTAGTGCTCAGCCCTTTGCCAGCAATGCATTACGATGCCGCCACTGCCGCCGCCGCTAATCAGCAAACGCCGTCCCCTGGCAACGCATCACGCCGGTGACTTGTCATAAAAGTGACTTTGACTTTTCATTAGTGTATATAAATCTTCGCCTTTCAGCATTGGAATCTCGGTAGGGTTGCGTTAGCACCCATCGGTGCCAATAAAGCACCGTAGCGGGACAGGAAATAACACAAGGCCTCCTGTCTCCAAATCATTGTCATCATCAAAATCACAAACACCCCTCCCTTGAAATAAATCTCTGTTCGCTTTAAGACAAAACAAACCTCAGGTCACTGAGGTTATAAGAAGCTTCAGAAATTAAAGCAGTGCTGTTGTTGACATGAGAGCACTCAAACCACTTCTCATATCTCAGTAAGGAACGTGGTGTAGCACCCTGCTTGTGGTTAATGCTTAGCTGGAATGAAATATTCAACGCAGCAATAGAGAAATTAAAATAATAATTTATTTGTCAGACAAATAAATGATAGGCACAGTGGTATATGGTTACCAAAGCTCTGCCCCTTCCAGCCCTGATGGCCAGCACTTATATTTCCTCAGCCCAGCCCCCTTGCTCCTCCTTTGGATGCCTCTGTCCAATCAGCCTGGTTGAAATTCCTATTGGCTGTTTGCTAGAACCAATCATAAAAGATACACCCATTTCCTATTACCTTTTATGGGAGACAAAGAGCTATATTTCCTTCTATCCATAAATGGCAGACAAGTAGCCATATATCTTACATTTTCCTTGACAAGGCACCTTAATTACCAGATCACCTTTTGCCCCTGTTGCCCCTGCATTCCAAAACAAATGGCTAAAACAAATGGCTCGTGGTATTAAATTCTATCTAAACAGAGACCTTGGGTTCACATTCTCACACACCATCAATGAAACAAGAATCTAACATAAGAATCTAACATTTCTTACTTTCTAAATCCTTTGCCTAATTACATTAAGCCAACAAATCTCATACATAACATAGCTTTTTAGAAGAAAAGGCCTTTGCAAAGTAAAAAGGAACTCAGTAAAAAACAGCTTCAAAAGAAGCCTCTTCAGTTTACACCCCCCCCTTTCCCAGCCAGCTGCTTTTCCCATTAGCTCTTCCCAAAATTTATTGCCCTTTAACTCTCTCAGTATACCTTAAACCTTAGGAAAATATGGCTAGGGTCTAATGGGAGCCACATGGTATTATTTTCTGTTAAACAAAAAAAATCTTACTATTTACCAACTCTTAATTAGTGTTTTTGCAGCTTGATTGTATTCTGTAGGGTCAGTGTAACATTTGTTCCCAGCCTGTAATTCCCTTTTAGAAACTTGTCTCCTGCTACTGCTATAAATCAGGGGGGCCCTTGTTCAGGAGAGCAGGAAGATAAACAACTGCCAAAGTACTTAGCCAGCTGGCTTCTGCCTGGCATGAAACATACAAACATTTGCAAATATATCTTTAAGCTCATTTTAAAATACAGGCCTTGATCAGATGCCTCATTGGGAAGCTGCTTCAGAATAATCAGGTCATAGCCAATGTGTGAATTGAACCAGGGGTTTTCCCAGGAAGCACTGCGGTACTTCAGTTCAACCACTACTTCAGAACTTAAGGCAGACTGTGGCCAAATTCGCGCTATGCCTTATATTTGTATGGTGGTAGTGCTGCTTTTGTGACACATCTTAGATTGGGTCCCATCCTGCCAGCTGAAGACCAATGGGGTAGGCAATACTGAACTAGTTGAACCAATGGTCTGACTCCGTATAAGGCAACTTCCTATGTCGTGTTCTTCTTTGGCGATTACTTGTAGCCAAGTAAGATTGTTTTCCAGGAACACAGTCGTAACAGTGAGTCTGTAAGCAACTGTGGAGGCCAATTCTGGATCCACACGTCTTTCCACAGTGGGGACATAGGTTTCTGGGCAGGAGCTGATCATGGTGAGGGTTTGACGTGCAGCGTAAATGCAGAGTTTTTAATTGAAAGAATAAGTGCTTTACTGAATTAAAATAAACTTCTTCATTAAACAATATGGTTCCAAACAGTTTGACTGAGATTACATACTGACTCACATACTGACTCTGCTCACAGCTGAGGGCAGACTGACTCTGACTGAAAACTTACAGAGAGCACAGAGAGAAACTGGCTGCTAAGTCACATGTTAGAGGGACTCAACAGTTAGCAGTTAGGCCTGAATAACTTTAGTAGGCCCAAATGATTGTGCAGTCCCAGCACTTCCCAGCCTGCTTTGCTGCTTCTGCTCTCATGTGTCTTTGTCACATGACAGGGTTTGCCAAGTACGTTTTCCTCTTAGCATGTTTCTCCCTTTCGTCCTGAGTTTGAGTGTCTTCAAATTCCATGACACCTTTGGTAAAGGCTGTTTTCCAGTTGGAGCGCTTAGAGGCCAGTGTTTTCCAATTGTTGGTGTTTATACTACATTTTTAAAACAAAACAAATTCCTTCCAGTAGCACCTTAAAGACCAACTAAGTCAGTTCTTGGTATGAGCTTTCGTGTGCATGCACACTTCTTCAGATACACTGAAACAGAAGTTTCCAGACCCTTCTATATAGTGAGAAGGTGGGGAGGGGTATTACTCAGAAGGGTGGTGGGAATGGGTGATTGGCAGATAGCTGTGATGAGCCTGTTGACGACTCTTAACGAGAGTCTTTACATTTTTAAAGTTACAGATAGGTAGCCGTGTTGGTCTGCCATAGTCAAAACAAAACAAATTCCTTCCAGTAGCACCTTAAAGACCAACTAAGTCAGTTCTTGGTATGAGCTTTCGTGTGCATGCACACTTCTTCAGATACACTGAAACAGAAGTTTCCAGACCCTTCTATATAGTGAGAAGGTGGGGAGGGGTATTACTCAGAAGGGTGGTGGGAATGGGTGATTGGCAGATAGCTGTGATGAGCCTGTTGACGACTCTTAACGAGAGTCTTTACATTTTTAAAGTTACAGATAGGTAGCCGTGTTGGTCTGCCATAGTCAAAACAAAACAAATTCCTTCCAGTAGCACCTTAAAGACCAACTAAGTCAGTTCTTGGTATGAGCTTTCGTGTGCATGCACACTTCTTCAGATACACTGAAACAGAAGTTTCCAGACCCTTCTATATAGTGAGAAGGTGGGGAGGGGTATTACTCAGAAGGGTGGTGGGAATGGGTGATTGGCAGATAGCTGTGATGAGCCTGTTGACGACTCTTAATGACTGCAATAGGTCTTACAGGAAAATTACTGGCCCCAACAACATCACACATACCATCTCAGGACTATTTAATTGCTCATCGTCTAACATTGTGTATGCCATAAAATGCCAACAGTGTCCTTCAGCTCTCTATATTGGACAAACAGGCCAGACCTTACGCCAAAGAATAAACGGACATAAATCGGACATCAGGAATCACAAGACAGAGAAACCAGTAGGAGAACATTTCAATCTCCCAGGACATTCTATACAAGATCTCAAAGTAGCTGTTTTACTACAAAGGAATTTCAGAAATAGATTGGAAAGAGAAGCTGCTGAATTACAACTTATCACCAAACTCAAAACCATGGAAAAACCTGGTCTGAACAAAGACCTTGGATTCTTATCTCATTATACATGACAAAGCCATTTTTCACCTTTTCACCCCTTGCTTTTTCCTGTAAGACCTATTGCAGTCGTTAAGAGTCGTCAACAGGCTCATCACAGCTATCTGCCAATCACCCATTCCCACCACCCTTCTGAGTAATACCCCTCCCCACCTTCTCACTATATAGAAGGGTCTGGAAACTTCTGTTTCAGTGTATCTGAAGAAGTGTGCATGCACACGAAAGCTCATACCAAGAACTGACTTAGTTGGTCTTTAAGGTGCTACTGGAAGGAATTTGTTTTGTTTTGACTATGGCAGACCAACACGGCTACCTATCTGTAACTTTAAAAATGTAAAGACTCTCGTTAAGAGTCGTCAACAGGCTCATCACAGCTATCTGCCAATCACCCATTCCCACCACCCTTCTGAGTAATACCCCTCCCCACCTTCTCACTATATAGAAGGGTCTGGAAACTTCTGTTTCAGTGTATCTGAAGAAGTGTGCATGCACACGAAAGCTCATACCAAGAACTGACTTAGTTGGTCTTTAAGGTGCTACTGGAAGGAATTTGTTTTGTTTTAAAAATGTAGTATAAACACCAACAATTGGAAAACACTGGCCTCTAAGCGCTCCAACTGGAAAACAGCCTTTACCAAAGGTGTCATGGAATTTGAAGACACTCAAACTCAGGACGAAAGGGAGAAACATGCTAAGAGGAAAACGTACTTGGCAAACCCTGTCATGTGACAAAGACACATGAGAGCAGAAGCAGCAAAGCAGGCTGGGAAGTGCTGGGACTGCACAATCATTTGGGCCTACTAAAGTTATTCAGGCCTAACTGCTAACTGTTGAGTCCCTCTAACATGTGACTTAGCAGTCAGTTTCTCTCTGTGCTCTCTGTAAGTTTTCAGTCAGAGTCAGTCTGCCCTCAGCTGTGAGCAGAGTCAGTATGTGAGTCAGTATGTAATCTCAGTCAAACTGTTTGGAACCATATTGTTTAATGAAGAAGTTTATTTTAATTCAGTAAAGCACTTATTCTTTCAATTAAAAACTCTGCATTTACGCTGCACGTCAAACCCTCACCATGATCAGCTCCTGCCCAGAAACCTATGTCCCCACTGTGGAAAGACGTGTGGATCCAGAATTGGCCTCCACAGTTGCTTACAGACTCACTGTTACGACTGTGTTCCTGGAAAACAATCTTACTTGGCTACAAGTAATCGCCAAAGAAGAACACGACATAGGAAGTTGCCTTATACGGAGTCAGACCATTGGTTCAACTAGTTCAGTATTGCCTACCCCATTGGTCTTCAGCTGGCAGGATGGGACCCAATCTAAGATGTGTCACAAAAGCAGCACTACCACCATACAAATATAAGGCATAGCGCGAATTTGGCCACAGTCTGCCTTAAGTTCTGAAGTAGTGGTTGAACTGAAGTACCGCAGTGCTTCCTGGGAAAACCCCTGGTTCAATTCACACATTGGCTATGACCTGATTATTCTGAAGCAGCTTCCCAATGAGGCATCTGATCAAGGCCTGTATTTTAAAATGAGCTTAAAGATATATTTGCAAATGTTTGTATGTTTCATGCCAGGCAGAAGCCAGCTGGCTAAGTACTTTGGCAGTTGTTTATCTTCCTGCTCTCCTGAACAAGGGCCCCTCTGATTTATAGCAGTAGCAGGAGACAAGTTTCTAAAAGGGAATTACAGGCTGGGAGCAAATGTTACACTGACCCTACAGAATACAATCAAGCTGCAAAAACACTAATTAAGAGTTGGTAAATAGTAAGATTTTTTTTGTTTAACAGAAAATAATACCATGTGGCTCCCATTAGACCCTAGCCATATTTTCCTAAGGTTTAAGGTATACTGAGAGAGTTAAAGGGCAATAAATTTTGGGAAGAGCTAATGGGAAAAGCAGCTGGCTGGGAAAGGGGGGGTGTAAACTGAAGAGGCTTCTTTTGAAGCTGTTTTTTACTGAGTTCCTTTTTACTTTGCAAAGGCCTTTTCTTCTAAAAAGCTATGTTATGTATGAGATTTGTTGGCTTAATGTAATTAGGCAAAGGATTTAGAAAGTAAGAAATGTTAGATTCTTATGTTAGATTCTTGTTTCATTGATGGTGTGTGAGAATGTGAACCCAAGGTCTCTGTTTAGATAGAATTTAATACCACGAGCCAT
This sequence comes from Podarcis erhardii, assembly GCF_964252035.2. Lineage (NCBI taxonomy): Eukaryota > Metazoa > Chordata > Lepidosauria > Squamata > Lacertidae > Podarcis > Podarcis erhardii. The sequence goes on along the minus strand of NC_138498.1, from coordinate 105,486,633 downwards.
TTGTTTTAGCCATTTGTTTTGGAATGCAGGGGCAACAGGGGCAAAAGGTGATCTGGTAATTAAGGTGCCTTGTCAAGGAAAATGTAAGATATATGGCTACTTGTCTGCCATTTATGGATAGAAGGAAATATAGCTCTTTGTCTCCCATAAAAGGTAATAGGAAATGGGTGTATCTTTTATGATTGGTTCTAGCAAACAGCCAATAGGAATTTCAACCAGGCTGATTGGACAGAGGCATCCAAAGGAGGAGCAAGGGGGCTGGGCTGAGGAAATATAAGTGCTGGCCATCAGGGCTGGAAGGGGCAGAGCTTTGGTAACCATATACCACTGTGCCTATCATTTATTTGTCTGACAAATAAATTATTATTTTAATTTCTCTATTGCTGCGTTGAATATTTCATTCCAGCTAAGCATTAACCACAAGCAGGGTGCTACACCACGTTCCTTACTGAGATATGAGAAGTGGTTTGAGTGCTCTCATGTCAACAACAGCACTGCTTTAATTTCTGAAGCTTCTTATAACCTCAGTGACCTGAGGTTTGTTTTGTCTTAAAGCGAACAGAGATTTATTTCAAGGGAGGGGTGTTTGTGATTTTGATGATGACAATGATTTGGAGACAGGAGGCCTTGTGTTATTTCCTGTCCCGCTACGGTGCTTTATTGGCACCGATGGGTGCTAACGCAACCCTACCGAGATTCCAATGCTGAAAGGCGAAGATTTATATTCACTAATGAAAAGTCAAAGTCACTTTTATGACAAGTCACCGGCGTGATGCGTTGCCAGGGGACGGCGTTTGCTGATTAGCGGCGGCGGCAGTGGCGGCACCGTAATGCATTGCTACTGGAAGGAATTTGTTTTACATTTTTAAAGATTTGCCTTGAGACAGTCTTTAAACCTCTTTTGTTGACCACTGGCATTACGCTTTCCATCTTTAAGTTTGGAATAGAGTAGTTGCTTTGGAAGACAATAATCAGGTATCCGCACAACATGACTGTTATACAGTGGTTTCACTCTTTCCTCCTGGGCCGTGTTCAGAAAGTGGTGGTGGGGGATGAGTGTTCAGACCCCTGGGCCCTCACTTGTGGGGTGCCTCAGGGTTCCGTCCTCTCCCCCATGCTTTTTAACATCTATATGAAGCCACTGGGAGAGATCATCAGGGGGTTTGGACTGGGTGTCCATCAATATGCAGATGATACCCAGCTCTACCTCTCTTTCAAATCAGAACCAGTGAAGGCGGTGAAGGTCCTGTGTGAGTGCCTGGTGGCGGTTGGAGGATGGATGGCGGCTAATGGATTGAGGTTGAATCCTGACAAAACAGAAGTACTGTTTTGGGGGGACAGGGGGCAGGCTGGTGTGGAGGACTCCCTGGTCCTGAATAGGGTAACTGTGCCCCTGAAGGACCAGGTGCGCAGCCTGGGAGTCATTTTGGACTCACAGCTGTCCATGGAGGCGCAGGTCAATTCTGTATCCAGGGCAGCTGTCTACCAACTCCACCTGGTACGCAGGCTGAGACCCTACCTGCCCGCGGACTGTCTCGCCAGAGTGGTGCATGCTCTAGTTATCTCCCGCTTGGACTACTGCAATGCGCTCTACGTGGGGCTACCTTTGAAGGTGACTCGGAAACTACAACTAATCCAGAATGCGGCAGCTAGACTGGTGACTGGGGGCGGCCGCCGAGACCACATAACACCGGTCTTGAAAGACCTACATTGGCTCCCAGTACGTTTCCGAGCACAATTCAAAGTGCTGGTGTTGACCTTTAAAGCCCTAAATGGCCTCGGCCCAGTATACCTGAAGGAGCGTCTCCACCCCCATCGTTCTGCCTGGACGCTGAGGTCCAGCGCCGAGGGCCTTCTGGCGGTTCCTTCATTGCGAGAAGCAAAGCTACAGGGAACCAGGCAGAGGGCCTTCTCGGTCGTGGCGCCTGCCCTGTGGAACACCCTCCCATCAGATGTCAAAGCGATAAATAACTACCTGACATTCAGAAGACATCTTAAGGCAGCCCTGTTCAGGGAAGTTTTTAATCTGTGATATTTTAGTGTATTTTTGGTTTTTATGGAAGCCGCCCAGAGTGGCTGGGGAAACCCAGCCAGATGGGTGGGGTACAAATAATAAATTATTATTATTATTATTATGACCAGTCCAATGAAGTTGATGTTGAAGAATCATTGCTTCGACACTTTGCTTCTTCCAGTACTCTGGCATTAGTTTGCCTGTCTTCCCAAGTGATGTGTAACATTCTTCAGAGACACCGTTGATGGAATCTTTCAAGGAGCTGGAGATGGCGTTTATAAGTGGTCCACGTTTCACAAGCATGCAGTAAGGTTCGTAGTGCTATAGCTTTGTAGGCACTGCTGTAAGAAGCTAGTAAGCAAAGAGGGCTCTAAAAAAGACAGTGTCCACTTTCCAACTAGATTCAGGTGAAATGTGCAAGAGCTGTGGAGTTTCAGCAACGAGGGCCTGTTTTTGGTCCAAGCACAGAATGTGTTTGTGAAGAAACCAAACCTTGTGAGTGGCTTGTCATAAACAGACAATATGCCTAAGTGCTCATGTTATTCTTCTGGCTTTGATCTGAAAGCATCATCCACGTGGTCATCTGATCCCAACACTTGGCATCAACATCCCCAGTAACTTTTCACCGTTTGTCCTTAGGCTTTTCAAAAAAAAAACAAAAAACTGGGCCGGTCGATTAAAGGACTTTGCTACCTTAATGAAATCTCTTTCTTGCTGGCTTGGGCCTCCCACGCCTGTGTTAAGCACACAGCTTGCTGATTTCCACTTTACAAGGATTCGCCTCTGCCAAGCAGTATCTTGAAACTACTCACAAAGTGGCTGAGGGAGAAATATCCCCCATTTCTGCCAACCAACCTGGCTTTATAATTTAGACTGGCAAATTCCACCCTCGGGGCAATAGGCCAGCTGTTTGCATGACTTTGCCCTGGGGTGGGGTGGAGAGGGCTGTGCGAGATAACGATCTTGATAGCTTGACCGTTGAGCCGTGTACTCAGACAGCTTTACGATCCCAATCAGTCATTTACAGCGGTCCGGCACGCTTCCTTCTAGCTGCGCACCAAAGTCTGCTGTCTCTTTGGCCACGGCTCAGCAGAGTGGCTTACAGCGGTGTAAAACAGTCTTTTTCTCCCTTGCTCCATGCAAGCATACACAGACAGCTTCGTCTATTTACAGCTTTTATTCAAACATTTGTCCATCACTGCTTGCAGCCATGTTAAAACATGTCCGTCTCTCTCAAGACACACAGAGAGAACAACAAGATACAGTCTCCTCCCAGACTCCTCCCAGCTTCTAAAGCTGACGTCGGAAAGTGACGCACAGCTCAGAACACTTAACCAGTTAAGTTCTGAACTCCCACACACCCCCTTGCGTCGCTTTCTGACAAAAACTGTGTAACATCTTCAGCAACACCTTGTGAGATCAATCCCTTCCCCAATGCCTTGCGCCCTACCTTGGCGTACCTGTTGGGCATCTGTGGAATCACCTCACAACTCTCAGAATCGCACTGTGCGAAACTTACCCACGTACCTGTGGCCTGGTACCTCTCAGGTGGAATACCCTTGGTTGTGCGACTGGATCGCCTAGGCACAAACTCTGGTGTTTCCTCTGGCTCACTGTCACCAGCAGGTGTGTCCTCTGCATCACGGGTTTCCCCCTCTGACTTAAAGCGTCTTCGAATCCTCTCCATTACACTTACAGGAGAACTAGGCTCACTCTTGGGCTGTCCTCTCCTAACAACTTGTGGAGATGCCCCACCCTGCTCCTGACCCTGGTCAGTGACCTGGTCGTCATCAGCAGACTCAGCCTCTTCTTCCTCTGCCTCATCAGAACTGTCTTCTGGATCAGAGAGACATTCTGAAAGAACATCACGCCTGACAGGAGTCTTTGACTTTACATCCTCCTGACAGAAATCAGCGTGTTTACTGATCAACACCTTACTCTGATCACCTGACGGATAAGCAAATCTCCAAGCACGAGCGTCTGGCTCATACCCACAGAAGATCATTTTCTGGACTTTGGCTCCATCTGGCCCTTGCAAAGCCTTAGGCACAGGGACAACCGCAGGAGATCCAAACTTGCGCAGAAAGTGAACCTGGGGTTTGCGGCCATTTAACAACGAGTACGGTGTGTCACCTACCAGTGAGTTGTAGACACGATTCCAGGTGAACGACACACAACGGATTCCCTCCAGCCAAAACTTTGGAGGTAACCTGGCGTCTTTCAGCATCACCTGTCCAGCCTTAACCAGAGCTTCACTTCTCAGCTCTGCCACCCCCCTCTTACTGGGTGAAGTAACTGTGTGACGTATCCCTCTTCTGTGAAAGAACTGCTGCAAAGCAGAACCAGTGTACCTAGCATTTCTGTCACTGACGATAGCTTGAACCCTGGTGGAGAATCTCAGTTCCACCCCCTCAACCCAGCTCTTGATCAGCTGTGCTGCATCCTCCCTGGATTTGAGACCGTGAGTCCAGGTGCTCTGCGAAAAATCATCCAAAAACGTTAGCAGATACCTGGCCCCTCCTAGACTTGGTTCCTTGCCAGGCCCGGCCAAATCTATATGAACCAGCTCAAAAGGTTTAGTGGTTACCCGTTCCACCTTTGGGTAATTGCACCCTTTCACCTTTGCTTGCTTGCAAGTGACACAGTTAATGGCACTTCTGCAATCTCGAATCTTACAACCTGTGGAAACCTCGGGTAGAACCTGCAAGTCTTCTACAGAACCATGAATGGTTCTCCCATGCCAAACACAAGCACATGACACATGAGCGGGAATTGTAGCACGCTGGTCGGGAACTGTAGCACGCTGCGCCTGTGCTCTCTCAACCTTCCCCTCACCCCCAAGAGACGTTTTAAGAATGAAAAGATCATTCTGCCCCTTCTTAACCTTGGCAAGTAACCTCCCTCCTCTGGAGATTGTGCAGACATCATTTTCAAAACAAACTTTGAACCCCTTACTTAACAAATAAGGCACAGATAACAAACAATGATCCCCCTCTGGGATAACACAAAACTGCAGCGTCTCCTGCAAAACAGAAAGGAAAACGTTAGTGACAGTTTTAATCTGGGTTCTCTGTCCATTTGCGAACATAACAGTTTGTCCGGCCGGAATTGCCGTGCAATTCCCCATCTTGACTGCAGATGTCTCTGGAACCATGTTGCGGTTAGCTGCTGAGTCGATTACAAAAGCCATTTTCAAATTTTCCATCCTGCCGTCTTCGAACAATGCCATACTCGCAGAGACTTGATAAGCCCCTTCCTGCTGTTTACCACGACCACCTGGCTCAGTTCCACGCCTGCCTGTCTTCCCAGGCCTGTTGCCATGGAAACTCGCCTGGTTCCCATGAGAAGTGTCCTTGCAAACATCCTGCATCGGCTCTGTGCTCCGGTGGGGGCAGCTGCCATGCAGACGTTGTACTCCAGTGGAAAAACACTGCCCGGGGCTCCTCCCAGCTGGCCTGGCCTTCCTTCTCCTGGAACGGCACCTCCCACCAGCCTGGCCCCTGCTGAAGTTGCTCTCCGCTTCAGCAACAGTGGAAAGTTTCTTAAACTTGCCTTTGGAACTCTTCGCCCCCCCGATCTGCCCAACAGTGCTCCTTGAGACTGAAGTACCGGGAACTGGGGCTGCAGCCATCTTGGGGCTCTCCATTTCTTCTCCAGGGCCCTGGCCTCCTGCTGCAGTTTCACACAAACTTCGCAGCACCTTCCAGGCAGCCCCTGGTGTCTGTACACCTTCCAAATGGGGCCTCAGTGAAGCATCAACGCATGCTCTGAGCATATTCAGCTCCTGTTGCATTCTCTGCTTGCCAGCTCCAGGCACCGCAGATTCACAGCCTGCTTCAGCTGGCTCTGACTGGCTTCCTTCTCAAAGCCCAGTGACCAAGAACCAACCCCTGACTCTTCTGCTCCAGGTTGCCCAACTTGTTAAAGTGAGCTTTTCCACCGGCATATCCTGGCTCTCTGCCATTTTCTTCCCGTTCTCCCAAGGGGGCCCAAGCTTACTTACGATCAGGTACAGCTTCTCTGCCTCACCCTTCCGTGGAGAAACGACAGCAGCTGCGTCTCAGCTTTTAGCTCCAGCCAGCTCTCTGTATCTCAGCAGCAATCTTGCCTCTCGGAAGCAGGCAAAAACTCCCTCTGCTTCCCGGCATTAGGCTAGACTCAAGGAATGCAGCTTCCAACCTCCAGCTAGCTTCCGTGCCGACTTCAAAGCGTTCCTGGAGCTCACACCGACTGTTTTACGAGCGTTTACTGACCTTCCATAACCTGTGCGAGATAACGATCTTGATAGCTTGACCGTTGAGCCGTGTACTCAGACAGCTTTACGATCCCAATCAGTCATTTACAGCGGTCCGGCACGCTTCCTCTGCGCACCAAAGTCTGCTGTCTCTTTGGCCACGGCTCAGCAGAGTGGCTTACAGCGGTGTAAAACAGTCTTTTTCTCCCTTGCTCCATGCAAGCATACACAGACAGCTTCGTCTATTTACAGCTTTTATTCAAACATTTGTCCATCACTGCTTGCAGCCATGTTAAAACATGTCCGTCTCTCTCAAGACACACAGAGAGAACAACAAGATACAGTCTCCTCCCAGACTCCTCCCAGCTTCTAAAGCTGACGTCGGAAAGTGACGCACAGCTCAGAACACTTAACCAGTTAAGTTCTGAACTCCCACAAGGGCACACTGCATTTTCATAGCAGAGAGGCAGGTTTGTTTGTGGTGGAAATGAGTTCTTTACCTGGAAAGAAACAGAACCATGCATTTTTAACCTGTTGAGGGAAAAGCAAATAGATTGGGAAATTCTTTCTCCCCTCCCAGCTCCAGTGCAAATTGCCTGTTTGGGTGTGTGTGTGTGGTGTGTGTGTGTGTGTGTGATTCAGAGCACAGTAAGAGTTAAAGGCCGCAACCCTTCAAGCTAGGGCCTCAGTCTGGATAGAACCTACTGCACTGGCCATTGTTAGCCAAAATGGCACCCTTCAGATGTTGCTGCTATTGGTTTAGCAATCTCTCTCTCCTTTCAGGGAACTTTAGGAATTGTCACCCTGTGAGGGGAATGGGGCCCTCCTTACAACTCTCGCCTCTCTTAACAAACTTCTTGTCATGGTTCTTGGCATCCATCTGTCTCAAGACACAATGGATTGCACCTCCGGGGATGAAGTCAAACCGCTGTGTTAGCAACACTGGAGTGATCTCCCTAGGGCTCAAGTCTGGGAAGTATGTATGGAAGTCCTGGGCTGCAGAGCAATACGTTTGGCACCAGCTTGGCTGCAGGAATTGCTGGAAGGAGGCGTACAAGGCGCCATCCAATTGTCTTAGGGACTCCACTCCAGATTGTGTTTACTCCTTAGCTATTTATTCTCTCAAAGACATCCCACAAGGCAGCAGAGGTTTAGGACCAGAGTTTTCCTTCTTTTAGAGGCACTACCTTCCAAGGCTGATGAGCAACATCTGCCCTCACTTCTTACTGCACATGAAGAAACCACCTTCTTGACCGTTGGACCCACTCTTGGTCTTGTCCGCTCAATCCACTGGAAGCTGTCTTCACATGCAGGGGGAAGTCCCCAACTCACTGAGGGTTTTTGAGACCCATTGGCTACCCTCACCTGGTTTAGCTGACCAGTTCAAGCTGTTCCCCAGGGTGTGTGGCCGCTGCACATGCTGACAGCTTCTAGAAGCCAACAGGTGAGAGCTGAGTGCAGGGTGGGGACCAAAAGTGGACAAACTACCCTAGAAGGAGCACAACACATTCACCACCAAAGGTACTAGCTCTCCCCTAGCGCTCCATACACCCTGAACTGCAGCTTAACAAACTACAGCTCCCACAATCCTTTTCAGTAAAGTCATGGTGGTTTAAAGTGGCATCATAGTGCTCTGAGTGTGTGGTGGGAACGTGGCCTAAGGCATACCTAGCATGAGCAGCAGGCCCAGCGCTGGGCTCCGAGTATTCTTCCGCTTATCTCTGCTCTCCAGTCTCCTAAATTGCATCCATCTCCCTCTAACTGCTGCCCTTGGATGCAGCGCTGAGTCCAATTAGGGATTGTACTATCAATACCATCCCAGTTCACCTTCTATCCCCGTCTTCAGGGGCGCTCAACAAAAAGCCTTCTTGAAGTTCAACTGCATTGAATTTCCAGGCTTTACTCCTGAGAGAGTTCTCTATTGTCGGCCTCACAAAAGATTTCTCGGAGTGTGACCTCCTCTTTACAAATCCTTTGACTAACTCTGGCCACTCGCTGTGAAACGTGCGGAAGGAGTTTTCCTGGCTTCCTCCACTTGGTGTGGAATGGAGAATATTTGCTTGCCTACAGACCTGCCTCTTCTTGCTTCATTCCTTTCTCCCTAACCTCATTTTCTTCTTCTTTCTTTTCTTCTTCTTCTTCTTCTTCTTCTTCTTCTTCTTCTTCTTCTTCTTCTTCTGAATGTGGAGGGCACGTGTGCCTCTCTTAAAAGCTTAAAGTAATTACAATTTTCCAGGGTGACGGCACAAAAATGTTAACTGTTAGTTAATTGTAGCGCCACTGCCGACGTTTTGGAACGGCTGATTTATAAAGCAGCCGCCTCGGTTTCAGGTGAGGATTTTGCCCTGAGCAGGATTTTCTATATCCCAACACAAGGAGCTCTAATAGAGACCTCATTACTTCCAATCTGCTTTGCCTTTAAGGTGTTCAGATATTGCTGCAATAGGTGACAGCACAAAACCCTTGGATATGAGAGTGGAAAGCCGGGGTATTTTATTGCTTTCTTTGCTTCCCCATCTCTTTTTATAAATAGGACTGGATTCAAAGTTACCCTCTCTTAGAATTTCTTCTGCACGCTCCACTTCCTTTTAGCTGCTTCCCATAAAAATGGCGTGAATAAAGGATCGCGTAACAACCGCATTGTGCTTGGGGTTGGTGAAGCCTCACTGCAAACTGCACATATGTCGAGGAGGAGAGAGACAGGAGGAAAAAAGGGAAGAGAAAACTCCCCTGTTCATATATTGGCAGTAGACGGTGGTGGCTGGTGCCCATTGGGATTGATAGGGCAGCAGGCAGGGAGGCCAACAGTAGGTGGCACCAGACCCAATGACAGACCAGTTCTAGTTTCTCCCCCATCCTCCTCTCTGCTGACTTCTACAAGGGGCAACAATGAGACGAAGGAGGAGGAGACTGACAGGTAACACCACCCCTTGGCCTGAATGTGAGAAAGAAGGCAGGCAGGTGGGAACTGGCTAAGGACTGAGGTGGGGCAATGCCTCATTCGCCCTCATGGACCTGCCTCCACTGCTTCTTGAGTTGCAGTTCATAGCACAACTGATTTGCAGGTTCCAACAATTACTGGGAGCAACCACATTCTTTGTGCACCCCCCCCCCATTGTTATTGTTGTTGTTTTATTTAACTTGCGTTCTGTCGGCAGAAATATCTAAGCTATTTACATATCTCAACAAAAAAACAGTATAAACAAGATGGAACACAAAATCCACACCTAATACCGCTGCTAACAATAACAACACATTCCACATTGTAAGTAACACAACTAGGCAACAAAAAAAATCTCACAACAATGTGCATAAGTACATCGATGAGACAAGCACCAAAACGAATCACATACAAAACATCGACGCGCATCGAGATACAACAACAAAATGCAACGTAATTTCGGTATCTATCAAGAAAAATCTCATCAATATTACAAAAGAGCCCTACCATGAAATAATGCAAATTGGGAATTAAGGAATAATACCTTACTGGGTTGTTGTTGCTTCTGTTGTTAATAATCATAACAAGGTAATTTCTGAACACTTGAAATTGCTCTGTAAGTATTATTATTAAGAAGGAGAACCATTTTACTGCTGTCTTGAGGTAATAGCATAGCAAAGTGTTAGCAGTCCTGGAGAATGAATAAATGAGAGAAGTCCACTCTCTTTATTGAATGCTAGAAAGCATCACCTACACTTCTTGGGCGGTTTTGTTTTGTTTTAAAAATATTGATCTGTCTATCTAGTCACACGCTGTTAGTCATACATATCACAGGAGTGGGGAACCTCAGCCCTGAAGACCAAATGCAGACCTCCAGGCCTCTCTACGTATCTGATCATCAGGAATCTCCCCAGGCCAGGCATCTCTGAAGTCATGTATTATTTCCGCAGGTCTCATCCCTCTGGCCCCCATCTCCACAGCTGCCAGAAGGCAAGGCTGAGGGGAACAATGGCTGCCTCATGGCAGATGCAAGTGATAGACTATATGGAATCGGCAGAAATGACTGGCAGAATCCGAGACCTGGGAGAAGAGTCGGCGGAAGAGGACTGGAAGAAGTTCAAAGAATATCTCCAAAAAACATTGCAAAATGTTTGAATGTTAAAATGATGTGGGATATAAAGATAATATGGCATCAGTGACATAGTAAAAAGAAAGATGTAAAAATGTTTTAAGAAAAAAAAAAGGGTAAGACCAGAGTAATATTATGTCGAAACTAAACAAAGGATATAAGGGATTAAGTTACAAAGAATATGCAAGACTGTATTTAAAAAGAAAGGGGAAATAGAAGACATAATAGGTTGGAATGTATAATATTGATTAAGATTTGAAAAAGGGTAAGGAGCTGCTAAATTTGATTGAGTAAAGGGGAACGCAGGAAAGGGAGATGTGAGGAAGTCAGGAAAGAGGGTTATAAAGATAAGAATTAAAAAAACTAATTTTTCTTTAATTTTTGTTCTTGTTTACTTTTTTTGTTATATGTTTTTATGCTGTGTTTGTTATGTTGTTTTTTACTGTATTTTTGTTGTTGTTTTGTTTGATTGTAATATTTGTTTTACTACATAAAATCAAAATAAATATTTATATATAAAAAAAGGAACAATGGCTGCCTCTCCCTCCCAGTGTTCCTGTCACTGTTGTCTCACTCCTAACCAAGTCTTCTCAAAAAGCAAATATTTAAACCCCATTATCAAAGCTTTATCAGACCCCAAAACATCCAAGTCAGTATTTGGCAAATGACCGAGTATTCAAAGAACATCTGAGGCGTATTCGACATCAACATTTGCAGGGGGCTGGCAAGCAAGGTTTAGTTTCAGCTGGGGAAAAAAAAAACTTTTATTGACTTCCTCTTCAGGCCTCCCATTGCTGCTTCTACTTCAAGAGAAAACATTTATCACTTTTTCTACAGATGGTGCGTGTTTGGCAAGAGCGGGATCCAGATGCCAAATTCTGGAACCATCCCAACAGCAGCATCTGGGCTTGATTCTGGCTCTTTGCCCGCCTTCTTTGCTGACACTTAACATCTGGTGAAGGAGCTGCATCGCGGCCCACCATGGGAACAGATGTGGCAGGGATATGGCCTCCTTGTGAGGAAATAACATCAACCATTCAGCACGTCCACCTGCAGCACAATCTCCTAGCATAAGTTTTGGATAACGTCTCGACACCTAGGGACTTCTCTTTGTCTAATGAACTGGAAATGAGGTGTGAGGCAGAACTTGCACTGCCATTCCTGAGAGAGGCAACAGTTTGCAGAATCCACTGGTCCTTTCTGATTACATGAATCTGGGCAAGCTTTTTCTCATTCCGAAACAAAAATATTCAGGAAGCAAGTGAATAATATGGCAAAAGGTGTGGATCGTGTCATCTTATGCTGTGATTCAGACAACATCCACAGCATGCATAGAAAACAGGATGATGTCACTTTAAACAGACATGGCTTCCCCCAAAGAATTATGGGAACTGTAGTTTCTTCAGGGTACTGAGAGTTGCTAGAATGCCCCTATTCTCATCACAGAACTACAAGCCCACTAAGCCCAGGGTCCTGCGATTCTTGATTATAACACTGGCTGAACTTTGCCAAACTGTCCAAACCAGGGGGCTGCCAGAGATCACCTTCGTGGTTCTGGTAAAGTAATCAAGCACTTTTCCTTATTAAGCAGATTTCTACCTAGCTGAACACTTCTTCTGCTAGCTGGAAAGTTGCAAAGAGTGTATGGCAGGGAAAAGAGGAGCTGAGCTTGGAGCGTATTTTGGGATGTGATGCCTCCTTAGCCGGCCAGTCAAAGCCATTTCTGGGTGGTGACCGCTGTCACCTGCTGACACCTAGGAGCCACAGGTGAGAGCTGAGTGCAGGGTGGGGACCAGAAGTGGACAAACTACCTCAGAAGGAGCATAATGTGCCCCCCACCAGAGGTATTAGTTCTCCCCTAGAAAGCCAGTGTGGTGTAGTGGCTAAGAGCAGTAGACTTGTAATCTGGGGAACCTGGTTCGCGTCTCCGCTCCTCCACATGCAGCTGCTGGGTGACCTTGGGCTAGTCACACTTCTCTGAAGTCTCTCAGCCCCACTCACCTCACAGAGTGTTTGTTGTGGGGGAGGAAGGGAAAGGAGAATGTTAGCCGCTTTGAGACTCCTTAGGGTAGTGATAAAGTGGGATATCAAATCCAAACTCCTCCTCCTCCTCCTCCTCCTCTTCCTCTAGCACCCCATACACCCCACATGCAGTTTTACTTTGTTTATATTGTATATTGTAGGTAGCTTTGAGTTACCATGGTAAAAAAGCAACCAACAACTCCTCCAAAAGCCTCCAGTGGGCTTTATTTCAAGGGTAAAGAACCTAGAAGAAGAAGAAGAGCAGGAGGAAGAGGAGGAGGAGGAGGAGGAGGAGGAGGAGTTTGGATTTGATATCCCGCTTTATCACTACCCTAAGGAGTCTCCAAGTGGCTAACAATCTCCTTTCCCTTCCTTCCCCCACAAGAAACACTCTGTGAGGTGACTGAAGCTGAGAGGCTTCAGAGAAGTGTGACTAGCCCAAGGTCACCCAGCAGCTGCATGTGGAGCAGCGGGGAAGCGAACCCGGTTCACCAGATTACCAGTCTACCACTCTTAACCACTATACCACACTGGCCATAGGAACACAGGAAGTTTTCTTATGCTGACAACTGAACATCTGGGGCGAGAGTCGTCGTTCTCTGTTGCCTTTTCTATTATTGTGGCATGAGACTTTCGCTTAATTTAATGTCTAAATATCAATGGGCGGGGTGGGGAGATAAAATTGTTAATTGCAGTAATGGATCTGTAGAATGGGAGAACGTGGCTAAATATTTTTTTTATGTCACAAAATTATAGAATCTTAGAGTCGGAAGGGACCCAAGGGTCACCTAGTCCAACCCCCTGTAATGCAGGAATCTCAGCTGATACATATTTCAAGCTTTGGCTTAAGAGGAATAAAGCCTCTTTCTCTCTATCTCTCTCTGAAAAAAGAAATACAAGGTCATATCTTCTGTGGAATAAAACTTCTGTGAATATTTTTAGACGGCGTACACTGGATCAATCATCAGCCTTTGCATCACCCCCACTTCTTGGAAATGTTCTGTCTTTGACATCACAGGGGGAAGTTATCTCAACGCTGCCTTGTAGCGTGGGCACCCTGCGATTGTCCCCTTTTGACAGTGAAGGTGTTGTCGGAGATCTTGCCAGTCAGCGAGGACTGCGGAGTTGCTTCTGCAGCTCTTCCAGCATGCTAGAGATGAGAAGGGGGAGAAGCGGTGGGTGGTGGGGTGGACCAGAGAGTACTGATGCTTCAAGCTGGAAAGATCAGATAGTGTCAGGAGTTGTAAATCGCAGTAACCTCCGTCAGCCAGGCCAGGATGGGCCAGGCCAGCTGTAGCTTTATTCTTCCCACTAAGGTTTGAAGCTCTGCTCATGCCTGGCTGTTGAATCCCTTATATTGTTTGCGTCACATTGCATGTGGTGTAGTGGTTAAGAGCGGTGGACTCGTAATCTGGTGAACCAGGTTCGTGTCTCCGCTCCTCCACGCGCAGCTGCTGGGTGACCTTGGGCTAGTCACACATCTCTGAAGTCTCTCAGCCTCACTCACCTCACAGAGTGTTTGTTGTGGGGGAGGAAGGGAAAGGAGAATGTTAGCCGCTTTGAGACTCCTTCGGGTAGTGATAAAGTGGGATATCAAATCCAAACTCTTCTCTTCTCTGGGAGGAAAGGTTGAGGTGTGGGAGAAAAAATAGGACCTTTTTTAATCCAGTCTTCTTCGACCTGGTGTCAAGGCGGGAGTCGGGAACAGGCCAGGAATAACTCACAAGTAAAGTTAACTCTTTATTCAAAGAAGCCAAACAGCTCAGGCCCAGTGAGCGCAACAACTCTTTCCAGCAGGTCTTACCCCAATGAAGCAGTTGTGAGGACTGAAGGTTCTCACCCTCCCACAGCTCCCTGAGTCTGCTCCTCCCCTGGGTCCTTCCCAAGCAACCAAATACCTCTTTGCTTGGTTTGTCTTTGTTCCGCCCTCTTCATACCTCTGTGGGTTCAGGGATACAAGCGGGGAGGGGAGCCTGCCTCATCTCTGCCTCTTGGCTCTTGGCTGTGCTCTCTGTCACAGCCTCTTCTTGCTCACTAAACCCTGTTACCTCTTCAGCTTCCGACACCTGCTCTTTCCAGTCTTCTCTCTCTGACCAGCCGTCGTCATCCCACCAGCAATCCCCTGAGTCTGAGCCTTCTTCCTTTGGTGGTTCCCCAGCTAGTGCCTGCTACCACTCCTTTGCACCCAGACAGATCATGACCAGCCAGATCAAAACCCTCCAGATTTTGCTGGACTACAGCTCCCATTGTTTCTGATATTTGCCCACGCTTGCTGGGTATGATGAGGGTTCTTGTCCAGCAACATCTGGAGGGCAGCAGGTTTGGGGAAGGTTTCTTTATCATCTATTTTCATTGGGACCATCACCTGTGAGGAAAGGATTAAACTCCTCTTCCCTCTTCTGCTGAGACCCCACAAGGATTACCAGCCCCATCCCCTCAGAAGGAAGCTGGCTGTCAAGAATGTCAATGCCACATGGCTGAGAGAATTTTACCAAATATTTTTTACCAGGTCAGACAAATGCACAGATGCAGAGAAGTAAGAATATTCTCCTCGCTGCTTTGACCCATTGCTGCAGATGATCAGCTTAGCACTTGCTTACATGTTCAGGCTTAGTATCCATTCACCTGCATTTGTCCCAGATACATGGGAAATGGACCCTGCAACTGCTATATTTTCGCACTATGTGTGCATTAAAAACCACCCACTTTCATTAGCATATTATATCGCAACCGTCTCCCATCCGATTTGCATTTCTCTTCTTTGAGCAATGGTTCTGGGTCAGCTGCCTGCACTTAACCCCCGCTTCCTAGACCGCCTGAATTTTACACACAGAATTACCTAAATGCTGTCACATAAGAGGCTAATCTATCATTTCAGTTTCTTGGACACAGCGGGGCCAGTCGTGTTCTCCTCCGCCATTTCCTTAATCCCTTTTTAATAATGCCTGTTTTACCTTTATCCAAGTGCGCTGGTGCATTGACAAGGAACCCTTTTTCCCTTTAACAATCACGCCAGAGTTTTTGTACTGAATTTTTCGTAGTTTAAAAAGATCACCTCCGAAGTCTTCAAAGAACGGAAAAACCTGCCCCGCCCCCCCCACTTTCTTTCGCACTGACCTAAATGACAGGAAATATTATTCTGAGGGTGGCATATAGCTCTAAAAATGAGATTTAGCAAATAAAAGTGTAGTGAACTTTTAAATATAAATCAGCCCTCTCCCTCTGGTTTTCTTTTAACCGCATACCTTCAAAGAAATTATATTTTTACTCCCGGCAAATTACCTAGGAGAAAAAAATGACAAGAGTAATCTATTTTTTTTCACAGCTGGTCGGTTGGCCAGAGTTTCTCATCAAGGAGTACATGCTGTTTGCTCCCCAGATGGACAGCCAGGATGAGTAACAAATCCTCAGAGCCTAGGACACAAGGAAGAAATTATCCTGGCTGTGCTTTTAATCTTACACAGGCTCTGCACACTGGTAATTGCAAATGGCCTGTTTCCAAATGAGGATCTATCAGGACAGGATCCTATATCTTGTCAGAATGAGTCCCATTAAAGCCTCAGCTGGAATTAAACCAGAGACTTGTAATAATTACAGGAAACACACCATATATATATATATATATATATATATATATATATATATATATGGAAGTCAAAAGCGTAAAACTGTGAACTGCAAAACACTTAAGTGACTTCGGCTATAATTGGAATATGTGGCGGATTTGCATTTGTCCTTGCTGCTGCAGAAAAAGTGAGGAAAGTACAATATCAACAACAACAACAAAAGTGATGTCCAAGATAAGTACACAGCTGCAGGCATATCCCTCAGGGTACCTTTGAGCAGGACATGACTGACTGGCCTTGAACCAGCAATGGGAAGGATACAAGGCAGGGGTAATTCAGTCTGTGCACCGCCACACAGCTCTGGCCAAAGGAGGAAACTGCAAGAAGACCAGCCACATGAGCAGCAAAGTCTCTTCTGCCCAAGGTGGCCAGAGTGAGTCAAGCCAAGCCATGGGACTGGTTCCCACAGGAGACAGTGATGGCCATCAATTTAGAATTATGGAATTGTAGAATTGGGACCTCAAGTGTCACTAGTCCAACTCCCTGAATTGCAGGAATCTCAGCTAAAGAATTCCTGAAAGATGACCATCCAACCTCTGCTTAGAAACCTCCACAACCTTCCAAGGTTGTCTGTTCCACAGTTGAACAGTTCTCACCTTCAGAAAGTTCTTCCTAATGTGTAGTCAGAATCTCCTTTCTTGTAGTTTGAATAAATTGGTTCGGTGGTTCTACCCTCTGGAGCAGCAGGAAACAAGCAAGCTCCATCTTCCATGTGACAATCCAAGAAGAAGAAGAAGAAGAAGAAGAAGAAGAAGAAGAAGAAGGAGACATTTCTTGTACCCTTCCCATCTGACTGGGTTGCCCCAGCCACTGTGGATGGCTTCCAACAAAGCATAAACACCAAATTACCAAAACATCAAATATTAAAAGCTTCTCGAAACAGGACTGCCTTCAGATATCTGCAGAAAATCGTATGATTGCCTATCTCTTTGACATCTGCCAGAAGGGCTTTCCACAGGGCAGGGCAACTACCCAGAAGGCAGTGGGGGTCTTTGGATGTCTGGAGATTCAGTCCTGAATCCAAACTATTGTAAATAGGTGTATCGTCCGGAACAATGTGCTCTTTGGTGCGCTGCTGTGCTATATTTATTTGGGTATTATTCTCTCTCCTGTTTAGTTTCAGCTGTTAAATGAGGTTAGGTTATTGGCACTGTTTTATACGATGTTGCAGGGATTGATTATTTCTGTATTAACTTACTGATATTGCGACTCCCTCCAATTGTTTCTTTTAAAAATGTTTGGTATGATGTGAGCTGCTTTGGGCGCCAAGTGTGGCATAGAAATAAACAGATGATGATGATGCTCTTCAAACATTCTTAGCAGGGAAGCGTAATGGCCCTTTACTGACTAGTAGGCGAGACTAGTGTCACTGGGGAAAGAAAATATTGCCCACAGGGAGTTACAGCCACTGAAGCTTTGGGGCACTAATTGCATGGATACAGTTGCTTACAGGCTATTATTGTTCCTTAATGAGATGGTCATTAATTTATGGAGAGCCGGCACGATCAGCTCACTAGTAGCACAATCAAGAAACACTAGCCAGAGACACTATTAGCACAAGCAAGAGGCTACAAATATTTTCTTTCCAGTTTGTTACTATTAGCACAAATGACTCTTGGATAATGAAGAGAAAATGTTAATGAGCCTGTATGTTTTGACTTTGCAATGGGTTTTCCATGAACACTGAGAGAATTAATTGGTCTCAACACGCAGCTCCATTAGCACCATCCCTTGCAGGATAAATAATCTTGGTTTTAAATCCAAGATGAAGAGGAATGGATGCCCACACCATACGGACCTCTCTCCTTTCCTCTGGAGATAACGCACCGATAAAGTGATATTGTATTATGTGGCAGAGAGTGAAGAGCTGGCTATGAATTGTAGGCTTGGAAGGGGCTGAGATTCTTGGAGTTTGGTCACGGCATCAAGGGACAGTCTGGGACACCACCATCACTGGCAGATAGGGGTGTTGGAGAATTCCAACAAAAACAGAAATGGGAGCGGAAATTGCTGGTGTTTGTTTTTTCATCCCGTGTCTGAAACGGAAATCATTCTAGCAAATACAACCAGTATTTGCTGCTGCTGTTGATTCAGGTGTATCTGAAGAAGTGTGCAAGCACACGAAAGCTTACACCCAGAACAAACTTAGTTGGTCTCTGAGGTGCTACTGGACAATTTATTTTTTTATATATATTTATTTATTTCTGCTGCTGTTGTTGTTTCAGTCCACAAACAATACATAAGTGAGTATCTCCCCTCCCCATTTCATTTCCTTTATATGGAAACAGGTGGAGTAGCACAACGATAATGTAATTTATGGAATTTGTTGCATACTTTTTGCAAGACTTGACGGTGAGACAAATAGCGTTGGGTGGTATTCTGCTCGGAATAGATCCACTGAAGTTAATGAACCCAATTTGGTTATGACCATTATTTTTAATGGGTGTGCTCTGCGTGGGAGTTAGTTGAATACCACCTGTTGTTTTCAGCTGGAGGCGAACTGCAGCAAAACAGAAACAGGGCTGCATGTGACCAAAACAGGGAAGAACAGAAAACGATGCCTTCTCATATCCCTACTGATAGATACCATGCAGTAACTGTGGGATGTGAAACACAAGAGCAGTCAAGTACAACATCCATAGAGTAGAAAAGGGGATGCCTGGACCAGCCAGTCAGAACGTCCTGTTTCTCCTAAGCTGGGACAGACTTCCTCTGCATGGGACTAGAGGTGGGTGTGACCTCACCTGCCCAGGTAACAAAAGAGCAGGACTGGTCAGCCGTCTCTCTCTCTCTGACCACATTTGTCAAAGAAGCAACATTTGCTTAGCCTAAGATGCTCTCTTGGCTTCCAGTCAAGAGAGGACAAAGGGACTGTCTCTTTATGGGATAGATTCCAGGTATATTACTTTTCTAATTTAAGTCTGCCTTCTGGGATCCAATTTTGAATAGAATGTGTGAGTAAACTCTTTTTATACTTTTATAGAAGACTGTGTCATGTCTATCTTTTTATGAGGGACTAAAGGGGAAATTATCAATGAAACTTATTATAGAGGCTTTTGCGAGCCTGAGCAAATGCATCCGCTGTGTAAGTTTAAAAAGGGGAATGATACTCTGCTAAATTGTGGAACTTGTTGACCCAAGTTGGAAAGGATATAATCAAACAATATATCCTCTCCTGCATCCCTGAACATTCCCACAGTAACCACCCAGAGTACATGGGACCAATCTGAGAATAGGCCAGAGGTAAAGGCTGAAATGGTCTCCCTGCACTTTAACCATGTATGCCCACTCAACCACTTCAATCTGCAGAACTGTTGCAAGAGCCACATAATAGCCGTTCTTTTTTTCCATTTTTCTCTATGCCCTCCCTCTCTTCCCTATACAATGTGAGTTTTGCCAGTTGTCTTTTATGGGATCGAGTAGGAATTTTAGAGCAAACCACTGATTGGCCTTTGGGAATCCTCCCCCCACCCCACTTTACACCTTTGGGTGATTCTAATTGGCTTTGGAGTGGCTTAAGTGTTTCATTATCTCTTTGGCATTTAGCCTGGGCCCACAAGGAAATGTGGAAAAACTGGATGGGTAAACCTGAAACATTATTGTCTGAAGGACACTCCTCAGTCACTTCCTACCACCTTGGCTTGGGTGGGCCTTAGTAAAGGTAAAGAGTAAAGGGACCCCTGACCATTAGGTCTAGTCGTGACCGACTCTGGGGTTGCTGCGCTCACCTCGCTTTACTGGCTGAGGGAGCCGGCGTACAACTTCCGGGTCATGTGGCCAGCATGACTAAGCCGCTTCTGGCGAACCAGAGCAGCGCACGGAAACGCCGTTTACCTTCCCGCCAGAGCGGTACCTATTTATTTACTGGCACTTTGACGTGCTTTCGAACTGCTAGGTTGGCAGGAGCAGGGACCGAGCAACGGGAGCTCACCCCGTCACGGGGATTCAAACCGCCAACCTTCTGATCGGCAAGTCCTAGGCTCTGTGGTTTAACCCACAGCGCCACCCGCATCCCTAGCCACATATTTACTAGCCACATATTTACCAGCAAACAAGTTCCTCTATCCCAAAGAATCTTGTCTGACACGAGCTCTGGGAAATAGGGCACAGCTGCAGCTCACAATTATTATTAACTGAATTGAATTTATTCACTAGCCTTTTTCTTTCTCCAGTTATGTCAACAGGCCACATAAGAAGAACCTGTCAGGATCCGACCCAAGGCTCATCCAATTCAGCATCCTGTTCTCATAGTGGCCAACCAGATGCATATAGGAAGCACACAAACAGGACCTGAGCACAACAGCATTCTCTACCCACTTGTACGCAGGTACTCAGAGACATGCTATCTCATGCTATCAATGGTTAGTAGCTATTGATACCCTCCAGGTGTGTTTTAAATGTCTTGTTTTCACAAACGATTGCCACTTCAGCTAAATCAAAAGGGATGGAGGAGTTCGTCTGTGATCTGCTTAAATCTAAGGGACGCCCAAATTCCTCTTCGTGGGCAATTCTGGCGAATTATTGTGAATCTAAAAAAGCAGCAATTATTGGATTGTCATCCAATATTTAGGCTTTCAGGTACATTACAGTTTAGCAAACGCAGTAAAAACCATGAACAATCTCCTAGGAAGGTAGATAATGTGCAATGTGAAACGCCCTAAAATGGATTAGAACACGATAAATTACTCCATTAGGGTATATTAGACAATTAACAGTTTTTGAGAAAATGGTAACATTGTAGTCTAGGAAACAGTTACCATCCTATTATAGCTATTAATGTAGGAGCCGATTTGTTAAGCTCCTTCTTTCTCCATAATTCCAGCTTCCAACTATCAACTGTTCTTACTCCCATGCCTCTGAGAATGGCACCTCTCTTTCTCTTCCACAGATGACCTTTCATACTAAGGAAGAGATTATCTTGACCAAATCAGGAAGAAAAGAGATGAGCTTGACCAAATCAGTTAGGTCACCATACCAAAAAGGTCAGAGATGGGGGATCTTTTTCACCCTCAAGGCCACATTTCCTTCTGAACAACATTTCAGGGGCCACATGGCAGGTGTGAGGAGCCAGAGGAGAAAGGGGGCAGAGCAAAATGTGTAAATTAAACCTTTATACAGCGAACTGGTTCCAATAAGGTTGTCATACATCATCTGTCTCTAGCAATGTCTGCAATGTCTAGGCAACACGATGACCATATATATACGTAATAGACAATCTTTATAGAATTCCTTCAAATCATAAAAAGTTCAAAATGAAATCTTTAGTCTCAAAGTCTCTGAAAATCTTTAAATGAAGCGAGGTACCAAACTTTATATGGTGGAAGCTTTGTGCATTCAACAGTGATGTCCAACACTGAACAGTAATTCTGGATATTGCCTACTGTTTCGTAGAATTCTTCATCAGCGTGGTGGGTGGATATAGAATGCTTCATAAACCCATCTTATTTTGAATGAATGTATATAAATGAAAATAGTCACTGCTACTAACAATATTTTTTTAGAAATATATAAAGCCAACTACAGGTCCCTGGCTTTATATGTTTCTCAAAAAATATTGTTAGTAGCAGTGACTACATTATTTCCACAGCCGCTCCCAGGCACCAGTCTAGCTGCCGCATTCTGGATTAGTTGTAGTTTCTGGGTCACCTTCAAAGGTAGCCCCACATAGAGCGCATTGCAGTAGTCCAAGCGAGAGATAACCAGAGTATGTACCACTCTGGCAGGGCAGTCCACGGGCAGATAGGGTCTCAGCCTGCGTACCAGATGGAGCTGGTAGACAGCCACCCTTGACACAGAATTGACCTGCGCCTCCATGGACAGCTGTGAGTCCAAAATGACTCCCAGGCTGCGCACCTGGTCCTTCAGGGGCACAGTTACCCCATTCAGGACCAGGGAGTCTTCCACACCTGCCTGCCTCCTGTCCCCCAAAAACAATACTTCTGTCTTGTCAGGATTCAACCTCAATCTGTTAGCCTCCATCCATCCTCCAACCGCTTCTAGACACCCTTAGAGCTATAGCAACATGTACGCTATCTGTAATTGACCACACAGTAGTTGAATTATTCAGATTTGCAAGTTATCTGCTTCCTTGCAGAAGGGCATGGAGATATGGATTAGGGCTGCTTCACAAATAATAAAATTATTATTATTATTCTGGGATATTATTATGTTTGATGTTTTATTATACTTTTATACTTTTATGTGTGTTGGCAGCCGTCCAAAGTGGCTGGGGCAACCCTGACAGATGGGCAGGGTATAAATAATAAAACTATTACAAATTAAAATTATTATCACAACTTTCTACTGTGAAAGCTCTTCTAGGTAAGAAAAAGCACAAGCCCACATCACGATGGTCATAGGTGAAAACTTCACAAACATTTGCATAGGGTGAGTTTACACAACCAAGAGGTGACATTTGTCTTTCTGTGGTAAAGTTTGGGAACAAATAGCTGGGTTTCTTTTTTCAATATTTTATTTATTGAAAATTGTTGTTGTTGTTATTATTATTTATTAAATTTGTATACCACCCTTCATCCGAAGACCAGTTCTTGTCAACATGCCAAGGAACTAAAGGACCATTTATTTCACTCTAAAGTCAATTAGAATCCTCTGGTAGTGTGAAATTGGGGGGGGGGGATCCCAAAGGCCAATCAGGGGTTTCCTCTAAAAATCCTACTCAGCCCCGTTTAAGACAACTGGCAAAGCCCACACTCTGTAAGGAAGGAGAGAGGGCGTTGAGAAAACTTAAAGGGGAATGGAAACTATAACTGAATTCAGGAATGTGATACAGAGACACGTACAGGAACAGAATGCAATTCAGTCCACATTGCCATTTTAAATTTTGTTTTCCTTTAAAAAAAAAAAGGAAACCCTTCTTGCTGCCAGTTAAATCAGGAGATGGGACTCAGGGGCATGCAAGAAACAGATCAAATAAGATGTCGCCATTTCCACGCATTCAAGTTGCTGCATAGAAGTCTAATTATATGGCTTGTTAATTATATGGTTTAAGTGCAGTCTGGTGCAAAATATATCTAAAGTCTTGGGCAAGGAGACCTGCTTAGAGATGTATTTTCTCTCTCTTTCCTTCTCGAAGCCATTCATTACATCCGCCAGAGCTGGAGGGGGTGGGGGTGGAATACAGAGGTTCTTTCAGGGACCAGATTTTTAAAAGCCCATAAACATAACTTGCAGGTGCAGAGTTATATAATGTGGTTAAATAGAAGGTGACTAACAGCCACTTCCACAAACCAATTAAGAGAGAGCCAGTGTGGTGTAGTGGTTAAGAGCAGTAGATTCGTAATCTGGGGAACCGGGTTCGCGTCTCCGCTCCTCCACATGCAGCTGCTGGGTGACCTTGGGCTAGTCACATTTCTTTGAAGTCTCTCAGCCCCACTCACCTCACAGAGTGTTTGTTGTGGGGGAGGAAGGGAAAGGAGAATGTTAGCCGCTTTGAGACTCTTCTTCTACTCGGGATTCAAGTTGATTGAGTCCCATTAAAGTCAACAGCAGGAACCTGAGTTCACTGCAAGTGGAAAAATG
This sequence comes from Podarcis erhardii, assembly GCF_964252035.2. Lineage (NCBI taxonomy): Eukaryota > Metazoa > Chordata > Lepidosauria > Squamata > Lacertidae > Podarcis > Podarcis erhardii. Next base: position 105,463,128 of record NC_138498.1, on the reverse strand, counting down.
AAGATTCTGTCGCCCCGGCTGCCGACTTCTCTTGTGTTCAAATGACTCAAATTGCTTCAATTGCTTATTGGGTGTCATGTATTAAACTTGCTTTGCTCAGGGTACATCTAGACAGCATATGCTTGCATTTCTGATGGCCTAATTGGGAGCCACTGCAGGCTTCGTGTGGGAGTTGTATGTGCTGCAACGACCTCTCACTTTGTCGACACAGTCATAAAGACGATATGTTATTTGGCTTGCATGGTGTGAATGGTTACATTTGTTAAATATAAACGGTCTAGAAGTTCTGCTACCAATCAAACCCATTAACAAAATCATAGTAAAGTTGTATCTTGGAAGCCGAACAGAATCCATTCCAGAATTCCTTTGAACTTCCAAAACATTCAGAAACCAAAGCACAGCTTCTGATTGGCTGCATGAAGCTCCTGCAGCCAATCGGAAGGCACAGAAGCCCCGTCGGACGTTCGGGTTCCAAATAACGTTCGCAAATCGGAACACTCACTTCTGGGTTTGCGGCATTCGGGAGCCAAAACGTCTGAGTTCCAAGGCATTTGGGATCCAAAGAACGACTGTAATCCGAGCAGTTAAGGTTAAATGATATGGAAGGCTTCAATCCCTCTCTGGGGCATGTTTACAGCCACAGTCTGTAGCCACGCAGCAAGGGACTGGAAGTAGATTCATTGGGTATGTTAAGCTAACACACTTATCTTGGCCCGACTGTCCGGTCGTCACCAATGTATGAATGCCAACCCTAAAATAAAGGGCACCCCTAAGGCCCACCCAGGGATGTGGGTGGCGCTGTGGGTTAAACCACAGAGCCTAGGACTTGCCGATCAGAAGGTCGGCGGTTCGAATCCCCACGACAGGGTGAGCTCCCATTGCTCGGTCCCTGCTCCTGCCAACCTAGCAGTTCGAAAGCACGTCAAAGTGCCAGTAGATAAATAGGTACCGCTCCAGCGGGAAAGTGAGATGAGCGCAGCAACCCCAGAGTCGGTCACGACTGGACCTAATGGTTAGGGGCCCCTTTACCTTTATGGGGCTAGATCAGGGGTGTGAGAACTTGTGGTCCTCGGAGTCCATCAACTCTAGCCAACATGGGTTGTAAACCCGTTAGGAATCTGTTTGGAAATGTAAAGTGCTATAGAAATGATGTAAATAAATAGACTAAACAAAATACAATGCGTTGATTATGCAGCTATGGAACTGGCTCAATAGCTAGTGGTGTAATCCATATTTCATATATACATATACATATATACAAATACACACACACGGATGGAATCATTTGGCTAAATTATACAGCATGACACCAGAAACATACTGCTATGCTAGATCAAATTAGATTGGGAGGCTCTTAATTCCATCATTAGCAGTCATTATTTCCTCTTCAAGCAATGTAATTAAATACCACATGAGGAATATAGAATTTTTTCCTTCCCCTTATTTACCAAAGTATCAAGGGTTACATTTTGACAATGATGTTATGGTACACAGCTGTTTGTATTTAAATTAGGGAGATTTTAATGACAACTCAAGAATTACAGAAGCAATTGGTTAACTAAACTGTGGGAATTCTCTGCAAATAAGAGATCATTATGTTTACATAAGATTGGTTATGGTACAGGACCGACTGTGTAATTAGTTAAATTATGCTGGGGAAAATGGGACACCCTTGCATTATTTACCCTTCTTTAGTGTATTGTGAGATCATAAGGACTGTGGCTGAATTAATCTTCCCTCCTCCTCTGCTCTTTTGTAGGTAATGTTCAGATGTAATTTCTTTGGGGGAAGAGGAGGTAAAAACCTAGACTGACTTGGCTTGACTCGAGCAACTTTTTTTTATTATTATTATTATTCACTTGTCTTGGCCAACTTTTTGAGATATCACAAACAGGACCTGAAAATGGACCATGCTAAAAAGTTGATGTGCAAATGAAATTGTCAAAGCTACTATCCAGACGTAGATTTGGGAAGTTCCTCTTCAGAAGACAGAGATGCTTCAAGGCCCAAAGCTCATGAGGACCTCATTCCTGGGTCAATGAGTTTAGATCAGGGGTCAGCAAACTTTTTCAGCAGGGGGCCGGTCCACTGTCCCTCAGACCTTGTGGGGGGCCAGACTACATTTTTTTTTGGGGGAGGGAATGAACGAATTCCTATGTCCCACAAATAATCCAGAGATGCATTTTAAATAAAAGCACACATTCTATTCATGTAAAAACACACTGATTCCCGGACCGTCCACGGGCTGGATTGAGAAGGCAGCTGGGCCAGATGTGTCCCCTGAACCTTAGTTTGCTTACCCATGGTAATAATACTTTCAAGGGATACTGGCTGTGGAGGCACCAGACATTCAAAGCACATGACTTTCCCAAAAGAATCATGGGAACTGTAGTTGCTTAAAGGGAGCTGGGACTTTTTGCTCTGTGAGAGGGTTTAGATCATAAGCTCCTCAGGACAGGTTCCTCTCCTCCTTTGCACTAGTGTCATGCAAAGTGTTGGTGCTGACCTTTAAAGCCCTAAACAGCTTTGGGCCTGTATACCTGAAGGAGCGTCTCCACCTCCATTGTTCAGCCTGGACACTGAGGTCCAGCTCCGAGGGCCTTCTGGTGGTTCCCTCATTGCAAGAAGTGAAATTACAGGGAACCAGGCAGAGGGCCTTCTTGACAGTGGTGCTCTCCCTATGGAATGCCCTCCGGTCAGATGTAAAAGAGATAAACAATCATATGACTTTTCTCAGGCATCAGAAGGCAGCCCTGTTTCAGGGCACTTTTAATGTTTTGCTGTTTTCCTTTATACTTTGTGGGAAGCCGCCCAGATTGGCTGGGGCAACCCGGTCAGATGGATGGGGTACAAGAAATAAATTATTGTTCTTGTGAATGAATGATATCAGGAAGCGGTCACAAACAACAGTCGCTTCTGCAGGGTCTCCCACTGAAGAAGAGACCCTCTCACCCCACCCATGGGATTCCTTCCCTTCCACAATCTGCAGATACTAAAGATTCCTTTTTGAACTCTGCTGCAGCCCACAGCATCCTGCCTCCGTTACCAGGCAATGCCCAGAAGCAGTGAAAGGAGTGCAATGGCATACTTATCAACATTGCAAGAGTGCACAAATGAACTGGAAACACAGGGCTTAATCACACTGTTTGGTGGATTCCTTCTACTCTCTACATCAGGCAGCCTTTTTTTTTTTCTTTCTTTTTTTTAAAATGAGAGCCGCATTCCTTTTGTGGTAATCTATTGAGGGCCAGAAACCAACAGCGGGCGGGGCCTGAACCAAAAGTGGGCAGGGCCACTTTTAGGGAGGAAAATGAGAAGCTGGGGGAAAAGGGGGAAGCTCCCAGGTGAGAGCTGAGAGGACTCGCCTCCTTTGTGTGGAATAAGGTTTAAGAAGATTCTTCTTCTTCTTCTTCTTCTTCTTCTTCTTCTTCTTCTTCTTCTTCTTCTTCTCTCTGTTTCATTTTTATCAAAATCAGTTTGACTTTTTTATTGTATTCTGTGTCCAAACTGTTAATAAAATTGATTACATAATGTGGAGACCCCCTTTGGGCACACAGATTCACACCTGTAAGGGGCTCCACCATTCAAGCAGGAATTCTGGCTAATCGGCGGTCCTGCTTTTTGAATGTAAATGCATTGAATGTTCTATCCATGTAGGGCCCATTCATACTGATGTGAAACATGTGGCTACTCAGGGGCGAGGCCAGTCAGTGCATGCACTTATGTTTAGGTGGGACTACTGCATGTGACTTGGGGTGAGTCTGGAGGTGCACTCCTGTTCCTTCCTCTAAATCAGCCTTTCTCAACCTGTGGGTCCCCAGACATTGTTGAACTACAACTCCCATCACCCCTAGCTAGCAAGGCCAGAGCTCAGGAATGATGGGAGTTGTAGTCCAACAACATCTGGGGACCCACAGGTTGAGAACCGCGGCTCTGAATGGAATGCGGCACACAGAGGGGGTTCAAGAGACCTACCTGAGTCTGCCTGGCCCATGCAATCACCACAGTGAATTGTACAGTGTGAAGCCACTTGAGCCAGCCCCTCCCAGGTGATCTGTAGCCTCAGAGATAACCCCCACTAATGGTTACTTAAGAATCACGGGAATAAAAAACATTGAGTGTAGAGTGAAAGGAAAACTTTCCCTTTTCTTTTTTTTTGCTTCGCACTGCAAGAGCCAAACTCTCGCAGAGAGTTTGTCAAACAAAATTAGTACGTTAGCATAGCAGTCGTGACAGATTAGCGTGGGGTGTTGGCATTTTTCAAGTGAGAGAGGCAACCACCGTCCCAGGCTGTCTGTGTAATTAATTTTTTTTTTAAGTTACAAAAGTCATCCACTGTGATGTGGAGAGGTTAGAGCAACCAAAACACATAATTACTGGTGTGCGCATGTGCACACACACACACACACCTGCCCAAGCATTAAAAAACATGTTGCATAATTTTTAATAGCATGTGTGGGTGAACGGCAGCAACTATATGAATAGAACGATCATGACCCTCTTCACATAAAAGTTAAGAAATGCATCCTGGTAGGGAAACCCCATTTTTAACACAGGTGCTTTCTTCAGACAGTTGTTTACGCTGGAAAATCCAGCACACAGCAAAATGGAAAACATGTCTCCTTTATGGGCTGGTTCCTCACTACTGTGAACTCTTGCAGTGTTGGTAAGTATGCCATTGCACTCCTGTCACTGCTTCTGGGCATTGCCTGGTAATGGAGGCAGGATGCTGTGGGCTGCAGCAGAGTTCAAAAAGGAGTCTTTAGTATCTGCAGATTATGGAAGGGAAGGAATCCCATGGGTGGGGCGAGAGGGTCTCTTCTTCAGTGGGAGACCCTGCAGAAGCGACTGTTGTTTGTGACCGCTTCCTGATAGCATTCATTCACAAGAAAAATAATTTATTTCTTGTACCCATCTGACCGGGTTGCCCCAGCCAATCTGGGCGGCTTCCCACAAAGTATAAAGGAAAACACCAAAACATTAAAAGCGTCCCGAAACAGGACTGCCTTCTGATGTTTGAGAAAAGTCATATGATTGTTCATCTCTTTTACGTCTGACGGGAGGGCATTCCACAGGAAGAGCACCACTGCCAAGAAGGCCCTCTGCCTGGTTCCCTGTAGTTTCACTTCTTGCAATGAGGGAACCACCAGAAGACCCTCAGAAGTGGACCTCAATGTCCAGGCTGAACAATGGGGGTGGAGACGCTTGGTGCTCTTAAGGTGGGTGGCGGTGAGATATCTGTAGATGGTTGTGTGTGCTACTTCAGTGACTTTTAAAAATGTAGTAAGCCAACACTTTTGCATCTGTGGAACCTTCTGTTCATTCTGCTGAGCAGAACCCTGGACTTCTGCTCAATAGTCCTAACTTGACACCGCCAGTGATTAGATGCTGACATTGGGCAGTGCAGAAGGTAGGGCAGCCTATGTGGTGGATTTTTTCTCTTAGGTGTTTCCCTTGTGGGCAAGGTAATAATCCAGGAATCAGCAAACGTTTTCAGCCGAGGGCCAGTCCACTGTCCCTCAGACCTTGTGGAGGGGGGGCTGGACTATATTTTGGGGGGAATTCCTATGCCCCACAAATAACCCAGAGATGCATTTTAAATAAAAGCACACATTCTACTCATGTAAAAACACGCTGATTCCCAGGCCATCAGCGGGCCGGATTGAGAAGGCGATTGGGCCGGATCTGGCCCCCACGCCTTAGTTTGCCTACCCATGGTAATAATTCTTTCAAGGGATACTGGCTGTGCAGGCACCATACATTTAAAGCATATGACTTTTCCCAAAGAATCATGGGAACTGTAGTTGCTTAAAGGGCGTTGGGACTTTTTGCTCTGGGAGGGAGTAAACTACCACTCCCAGGATGGTATTTGTGTGCCATTGAGGGAAGTCTTATGCTTTAAAGGTCTTCTAAATGTTTGGTGTGTGCACATAGCCACTGAGAACACAGGGATCCAATCCTTAAATTACAGGGGCTAATAGCTTACAGTTAATGCTCAACACTTTAATTTTTAGAGGGCTATGGGATTCAGGGCTCAGGCTTGCAGATTTCATTGAGGTTCCTCTTCCCCCATAATTTAAGAAATGCAGGAAGCTATAATTTGGATGCATCCTACACCTGGAGGCCAAACTAGATGTGTAGTTACAACAGTGGACAACACTGTGGAAACCTTTAAGAAAAGTTGTATTTCTAAGGTTTGATGGATCATAACATCAGTCTTTTTGAAAGTAATACCATAGCATAATACCAGTGGAAACAGGATCCAGCTCAGTATCTTGAAGTCTCAAGCACTTGGCTGGTGAGAGTTTGTTTCCCAAAATTTGAAAGGTTATGTGCTACTGCGCTAAGATTGTGTTAGGCTTTCAATCTATTTAGTTGATCAGCTATTCCAAAAGTGGCATCTTGCTGGTCAGTGTGAGAACAGGATGCTGGCCTAGGTGGGCTTTGGTCGGATCCCACACGAGACTCTTCTTATGATTGGGGCATCTTGGAATAGGTCATGAATGGCCAGAATCCTGAACAGCAATAGCTTCTTTGAAGGCCTGGCTTGATACACAGTGTGATGCCTGAGTTGAGGTGGCGGAACTCTGGACAGACCCACGTGCAAATGGGACGTCTCATTTTTTGAATGTTTCCCCACAGACAGATGCACCCATCATGTGGTAAACCAGCAAATCAGGGAGAAATGTTGAGCACAGGCCTCTCACTGGTTTACTACCTGCAGGAAGCTTTTGGCATAGAGGAACATTCAAGGAGCTGACCTTCCCTCCTGAGTCCTGAAATGGTCTGGTCCAGAATTTCACCACCTAACCTGGTGTAATATAGTGTAGAACAGATGAGCTCTTGCAGGAAATTGATAACCCACCCAAGCAAAATTCTGGGGTGGGGGGGGGAGAGAAACCAGGGAAACCAGGGAAACCAGGGAACTTGCAACCGGAAACCTGTACACAATGTGACATTTGCCTTTCAGTCGTGAAATAGGCAATGCTTTGGAAAGCATTGCAACTCAAGTAAATTATTCAGCAGTCAAAAGTCTGTAACCAAATGGCCTATTATCACGGATGACAGCTGAACATATAGGTCAGTGGGGAGCAAGAATGAAAATGACACCTTGCTCTGAACAACAGCAAAACATATTCCAGGAGCCATAAGCAATTAAATGAGCTAGAAATGGTGTATATTAATGTCATCATTTTGATGCAGCAATCGCACCATGTTGTGTGAGCGTGATTCCATTGGGGGCCAACTCAGCACAAGCGGCATAATTTCTTTTCTTTTTTAAAGTGAGGAATGGGGGAGGAATGATCAGTAGATCTCTGCCTTTGAAAATTAAATACAAATAGCATTTCCCCCTCACTTTTGGTTGTTTGCGATTTGGACTAGCAAGAATACAATTGTAATTATAAGAAACCTTATAATCCAACATCCTAGGGCAGCACTAAGACAATACGCTTCAAACACTCAAAAGCAGGTGTGGGAAAACATCTCCTCTGCCTGAGGGCCAAATTCTCTCATGGGGAACATGTGGATGATGGGCCAAGCCAGAGGCAAAAGTGGCCAGAGGCAACGGATGTGACTCGTGCAATAGGTTGCATTGCAGCCAAGCGAAAGGCAGAGGTTTCTAGACACACATACAGTGGTACCTCGGGTTAAGTACTTGATTCATTCCGGAGGTGTGTACTTAACCTGAAACTGTTCTTAACCTGAGGCACCACTTTAGCTAATGGGGCCTCCCGCTGCCGCCGCGCCACCGGAGCACGATTTCTGTTCTCATCCTGAAGCAAAGTTCTTAACCTGAAGCACTATTTCTGGGTTAGCGGAGTCTGTAACCTGAAGTGTATGTAACCTGAAGCATATGTAACGTGAGGTACCACTGTACTCATATTCCAGAAAGCCAAAAGCATTTGAGAGCTTGAAGGAGGGGGCAATGGGGGTGATGGGAACATGTATTAAGGAAAACCAAAGAGGCTCCATTTTGTCTCATACACCAGGCATCTTGCTCCATACAGCAGACTTTAGCTTTTGTCTCATATACTAGGAATTAACTAGAAGCTGGAAAGCATAACTTTGGTCTCTCCAGTAACCTTTTAACCCAGCTTGAATGGGGACTAGCGTAAACGCTAGACCTTTCTGTCACTGTTTAACCCTCCTGACTCCTCTCCCATGTACACTGCATTGCAGTGGTCATTGAAGCCTGCTAACCTTCTTTCCCCTATTTTGAGACAATTTTAGACCTTGTCCTTTTTTACCTGCATCCCACTTCCCTAAAGATTGTACTGACCAGCAAATTGCCAGCAAAGTAAGCTAGAAAAAACCCCCAGACATGCCGTCATCCCCTTATCCTGGTTACCAAGTGGTAATGGCTGGCTTTGCAAGATAAGAAAGTGAAAAAAATAGCAGGTCGCCATTGTTGTTTTTTGTTTAGTCGTTTAGTCATTTAATCGTGTCCGACTCTTTGTGACCCCATGGACCAGAGCATGCCAGGCGCTCCTGTCTTCCACTGCCTCCCGCAGTTTGGTCAAGCTCATGCTGGTAGCTTTGAGAACACTGTCCAACCATCTTGTCCTCTGTCGTCCCCTTCTCCTTGTGCCCTCCATCTTTCCCAACATCAGGGTCTTTTCCAGGAAGTCTTCTCTTCTCATGAGGTGGCCAAAGTATTGGAGCCTCAGCTTCAGGATCTGTCTTTCCAGTGAGCACTCAGGGCTCATTTCCTTAAGAATGGAGAGGTTTGATCTTCTTGCAGTCCATGGGACTCTCAGGAATCTCCTCCAGCACCATAATCCAAAAGCATCAATTCTTCGGCGATCAGCCACCTTTATGGTCCAGCTCTCACTTCCATACACCACTACTGGGAAAACCATGGCTTTAACTATACAGACCTTTGTTGGCAAGGTGATGTCTCTGCTTTTTAGGATGCTGTCTAGGTTTGTCGCCATAGGGCTTGCTAAACATTGACAGCCAAAAGGATCATAGTAAAGTCTAACCAATGCAGTGTATAAATTTTTGAGACCTGCTGTCTAACTTTTGTGCAGGATTTGGATCTTGATTCCCCTGCATCATCTTACTGCAGCCTGAATAAACCTTTTCTTTTTCCACCACTGGTGTGATATTATTTGGCTGGTCACTCCAGGATTGGACGGTTTGTCCATAACAAGGGTGTGTGGTCTAAGCAAAGCTTTGAGGGTCAGAGAGCCAAATATCAGATGCTGGACATCCAGTGTAGCTGCCTATGTTTTCTGGAACAGCTGCCCTGTTGAGATACATAAGGATGTAAGAAGAGTGTGCTGGATCAGGCCAATGGCCCATCAAGTCCAACATCCTGTTCTCAGAGTGGCCAACCAGATGCCTGTGAAAAACTCATAAGCAGGATCTGAGCACAAGAGCACTCTTCTCCTCCTCTGGTTTCCAGCAACAGGTTTCCAGGAGCGAGCCTGGCCATCACAGCAGGTGCCCACAATTTGCAGTTTTTGGAAATGAAGGAAGACCTTTTTGTTTGTTTGTTTGTTTTAAATGATATTTATTAAAGTTTCCAATTAATACAAAAAATAAACATACACAAAAAAAGAAATAATAAAGACACAAAAATACAAAAGCAAAAAAGAACAGTTAAAACAAATGTAGTTTCCATTACTCATTTCCATTAACTTATTTCCCAGACCTCCTCTCACCTCCCCCTTTTGTATTCCCGTTCAGATTCTTAATTCAGCAAATCCTTATTATCGAAGGAAGACCTTTTTGTTTCAACAGACTTTTCCAGTTGGGTGAAGTTTTCTGCGTTAGGTTTAAAACAATCCAAAATAAACACCTACCTTCAGTTGTGTTTTTTAAAAAATGTTTTTATGGTATGCTTGCAAATCACCTCATTGTGAAAGGCAGTGTGTACATCAATAAAATAAAGAAACAGAGAAATAAATAACAGAGAGGCCATGGAGTCCCTCACCTGTCCTCTAAAGCAATATATGCATGTGATGATGATGATGATGATGATGATGATGATGACCTATACAGAGACGAAGCACTGTGCATTTAATGCTTCTGAATATCTGTTGCTGGGAGCCACAGGAGAGAAGAGTGCTGTTGCACTCAGGTTCTCAGCCTAGTCCAGGGGTAGGCAACCTAAGGTCTGTGGGCCAGATCCAGCCCAATCGCCTTCTAAATCCGGCCTGCAGACAGTTTGGGAATCAGCGTGTTTTTACATGAGTAGAATGTGTGCTTTTATTTAAAATGCATCTCTGAGTTATTTGTGGGGAATAGGATTTTGTTCAATTCCCCCCCCCCAAAAAAATAGTCCGACCCACCACATGGTCTAAGGGATGGTGGACCAGCCCATGGCTGAAAAAGGTTGCTGACCCCTGGCCTAGTCAAAGGGTGCAGTGCTCATCTTGCTTTTCAGGCCGAGGGAGCCGGCGTTTGTCCACAGACAGCTTTCCGGGTCATGTGGCCAGCATGACTAAACCACTTCTGGCACAACAGGACACCATGATGGAAGCCAGAGGGCATGGAAACATCATTTACCTCCCCGCCACAGCGGCACCTATCTATCTACTTGCACTGAATTAGGAAACCACGCATGACAGCCTTACTTGCGTCCCATATTATTCTTCTTTCCAGGTCTGTTCCTAGATTTATTTCAAAGTAATCTTTCAGAGTCTTTTGGGCCTTTTTTACAATTGCTTCATCTCTAAAAAGGGTGTCATTCATTCTCCATCTAAAAGTTCCAGCTGTTGTCAATTTCATTTCCATCTTTACTGCGTTATGATCAGAGCAAGTTTTTGGGCAGATTTCTGTATTTTTAACCCTTGGTGCCAGATTACTAGAAATCCATATTTGGTCAATCCTGGTCCATGTCATTTTTGCTTCAGAGAAGAAGGTCCCCTCTCTTTCCAGAGGATTCCTTGTTCTCCAAATGTCAATCAAGTCCATTGTGTCAGTCAGTTCAAAAAAAGTCTTTGGAAGTCTCCCATCCTTAGAGATTACTTGTCTTTGAGCTTTATCCATGTTTGTGGAGACAACTCCATTCATATCGCCCATCATTATAATTTTATAGTCCATAAAATCGGTTAATGTCTCATGCAACTTCTTGAAAAACTCAGCCTTCCCCTCATTAGGTGCATAAATACCTACAATCAAAATTTTTTCTCCTTGCATTTGAATTTCCACTGCCAGAAATCTTCCTTGTTCATCCTTGAAAATCATTTTTGGTTCCCATTTCTCCTTAACATAGATCACCACTCCTCTTTTCTTAACCTTATCTGAGGAAATAAATTCCAGTCCTAATCTTTTATTTGTCAAAAGTTTTCTATGTATTCTGGCAATATGAGTTTCTTGCAAACATATTATGTCTAATTGCTCTTTCTTTAATATATGAAACACTTGAGTCCTTTTTCGGGGATGGTTAAGACCATTGCAGTTCCAACTCAGAAGTTGCAGAGACATATTTGTTATTGGGTGTCTTTTCCACCAACCGCTCCAAGTTCTTGTTCCTGATCAGTCGGTGCTGGAGTCAGTCCAAATGATAAGTTTGCAATATCCGGTATTTCCCTCTCACTCACGGTTCCTTTCTGAAAGTCCTCAAAATTTCTCTCCAGAAAATGTTCCTTATCATGGATTGTTTTTATTTTAATTTTCTTCCCTTTAAAGTTAAAGGACAACCCTTGTGGGAACTCCCATCTGAATGGAGTGTTGTTTTGTTTCAGCAAGTCCACTAAGTCTTTAAATTGAGTCCTCACTCCCAAAAAATATTTAGGAATATCTTTGTAAATCTGTATTTGAGAATTCTTAATAATCAGTGCCTTCTGGAAATGTAGGTTCAATATTTTATCTCTTTCTTCCTTGGATCTTAAAGTGATTAAACAATCCCTTGGTTTCTTGCCTTGCTTCCTGCCAATCCGGAAGGCTGTAGTTATTACAAATTCATCTTCTTCTCCTTCTAATTCATCAGTCCAAAATTCTTGAAATTTGTCTGTGAGAAATTCCCCAAGGTTGCCCTCTTCCTCATCTGGTACCAGTCTCAATTTCAGATTCTTGCCTTTCCTCTCCAGTTCCATAAGAGCTAAGGTTGCATCATGTTCATGTACCTTCTTTACAATAGGTACAAATTTTCCCTTGACTTCCTCGGCAGTAATTTTAGCAGTCTTGGCTATTTTCCTTGTTTCCGTACTTTCTTGTATTAAACGATTTATAGACTCTGTGTTAGACGATATTGTCGTTGTGTTCAAGTCCAATCTTGTTGTTAATTCTGTCAATTTCTTAGAGTTCTCTGTAGATTGCTTAGTGAGTACTTCTAAAGATTGATTTATTTTGAGCAGTGCCTGTGTCATAGAATCCATTGATGCTGTTGTTACTTTTTCTTGTCCAGCTGCTGCTCCTGATATAGAACTTCTTTTCTGAGCCTGCTTTTGAGCTTGCTTTGTTTTGCTTCTTGTTGATATTTCATCCAGTGGCGTGCTCATAACTCAAGGTCGTTCCCACAGGAAGGTTGCAAGTGGAAAAACCCAGTTCTTGCCTCAGTACTGCAGTCTTTCTTTTAATCCTCTAGAGGGGGAAATTGTATCCAAGCAGGAATAACAAAGAAACAGGGAAGCAAGTAGCCATACAATGTCCCAAAGGAGATAAAATCCAACCCAAAGTCCTACTTTGTTGCCATTTGAAAATCTGGGTCTGCCAAGTAAAGTCCCGTTACTATGTTTCAAATATAGTCTTACTTTATATCCGTAGTCCTCTCTTTTTTGACAGTTCGTTTCTAGGCGCTCACCGCTCAGGCAGCCTGATCAAAGGTATCGGCAGCGGAGAGTTTCCCTTTCAGAGCTTACTTCTTCTAGCGGGTTAGATTAAGCCAAATTTTCCTTCCCCCCTACTCCCGCTCCGTGGGGGGAAGGTCTTTTCAATGTCGGGGTTTAGCAAAGTTCAAATAAAACGTTCCCTTTAAATACAGCTAGCTCTTTTCACTGCTGCGTTAATCGTGCAGTTCCGGGAGGCTGACTTCCTTAATTTTGCCTTTCCCGTTTTCAGCCAAATCTTCTTAAAAATAGTCCTTTTCAAATATTTTGTAATTCCTACTCACAGGTTTTGTTGCCAATCGGTAATTTTCAGGAAGGAATCGGCGCTCTCCGTCAATGGCGACGCGGCTTCGCTCCACGAGCTGGGTTGCGATCCTCAGCACCGCACTCACACCCGATGCCGCTCTGGAGCCTTTAAAAAGGCTCCTTCGCAATACCGGGGGGTGCAAAGGTGCCCACCGAATCTCCTTGTTCACAGGCTTCAGCGCCTGTGATTTTAGGGGTCCCCCGCTCGCCGTAGCGGGTCAGACCCGAACCCGTGGAGCAGTCCTGCCTCGGAGCTCAAGGCAAAGACCGCCATTAAGACGCTGGCGCCGACCGGAAGTCCTCACTGGTGTGCTTTCGAACTGCTAGGTTGGCAGGAGCTCAGGCAGAGCAACGGGAGCTCACCTCGTTGCACGGATTTGAACCACCAACCTTCCGATCAGCAAGCCCAAGAGGCTCAGTGGTTTAGGCCACAATGACAACCAGTATGAGGACAGGATGCTGGGCAAGATGGGCAGTTGGCCTGATCCAGCAGGTCTCTTCTTTGGTTCTTATGTTAGCCCTACCATTTAAAGAGTAGCCTGTGTATGCTGGTATCAAACATTTGAATCCCCTTCACCTGAGATCCATGGGAAGTTGAATTGCTTAAAGCCTGGCTTGGTGCCTTAACGATCAGTTGACGGGATTTTGTTAACCTGCATTGACTGCTTTTAAAATGCCAATCGAAAGCTTTAGCGGAAGCTGGGTGACAAAGCTGCAGCGAGATTAGTCCACCTAAATGAGTTGCGGCAGATGGATAGGAGGAGCGTTGCTTGCAGAAGCTTAAATTAACAGAGCATCAAAAGCAGCAGGATTATTGTATAACAATTAAACAGAGACAATTTGATGTTTCAAGGAAACAATTAACTCATTACGCACAAGTCGCTTTATCGTTCGCCAGAGCGGCAGCTGAGTGGGATCGGCTTCCTTTAGATGACAAAAAGAAAGGAATCTCATGTTTTTTCCCCCTTCAAAAAGTGCCTCCTGGGCTGATAAAGGCCAGGAAAGGATCTTCGTCAGGAACAAAGGAAAGTGAGTGAGCGGGAGAGAGGAAGCACAAACACGAGAGGCTGGTGTACATTATGCTCAGCATGTGGGAAATATTAGGCACACATCTGATTGACCACTTACCCTGCATGACCATTGCATGGTATGAGTTTTCCATTTCTATCTTCCTTATTCTGTACAGTGTTTCTGCACTGCAGCAGGCTCTTTGTGGAGGTCTGGATCTCAGGGGCAGGACATCTGCTTGGCATGCAGAGGGTTCCAGATACAATCCCTGGGATCTCCATATGGTAGGTCAGTGGTTCCCAGATTGGTGGTCCATGGACCCCCTGGGCCTCCGCATAACCCATGCAGGGGTTCTGTGGCACCATTCACATAACAAAGCCACCATAGAAACAGAGCCGGATTTAGGTTTGATGAGGTCCTTAGCTACTGAAGGTAATGGGGCCCTTTATATCTCCAGCTGTCCTTTGTCATCAACAATTTGTCACTGTTTTTTGTGTTGAATATATGCTATATGGTAATTTATGGACCTAATAGGTACCTAAAGCCATTTGCACATAACAAAATATGTATTTTATCAAAGTAATTGTTGAAAAGTCCATGCAGAATGCAAAGTCCATGCAGAATGTAGGTACCCTATATATAGAAATGAGCAAACCAGTGATATTTTAAGGAGCTAGCAGGCGGGGCCCATTACTTAAATCATAGGAGCCTACACAACGCTGTTGCTGCATGTCAGTTTTATTTTATTTGTTTTTTATCTTATATTTTGGAAATGTTCATCCAGGTTTTTTCTTTATTTATTTTTTGGCCCCACAAAAGAGTGGGGCCCTAAGCTATACCTTGTTTAGCTTATACGTAAATCAGGCACTGCATAGAAATATCAAAAGTAGAGGGTTTATGGCCTGGCTTTTGAAAAAACAGGGGGTCCACCGTACTTAGTTGATTGGGAACCACTGTGGTAGGGAGTTTGGAAGCTCAAATCCAAAATGAACATGATGCCCATGTTGTGTCTCGGCATGTAAAACTGCTGCCATTCATCCAGTTCCCTCACTGCACCTAAAAAATGCCAGTACTTTCTGGCATTGCTATGCAATGAGGCTCCTTGTTGCATTGTCCAGAGCAATAGTAGCCAATAATTGTGAGCTGATGAGACTCAGGAAGACCATGATGTCATAGCATACACCTGTGAACCGGCCTGGGATCTATGGATGAAGGGCAGTATTGCAAATTTAATAGATAAATAAAATTTTAAAATACAGCTAGATGATACCAAGGTGGAAGGCTGAGCTAGATGCGCCACTGCCATTTTCTGTCGCTGATATGCCTTGAGAGTTACATGTCCATCATGTCAAAAAGCAGTACTGTGTGCTACGACCACGGCAGGAGTAATTTTCTATTGCCCTCTGTTTGATAAACCGGATGCATAAGCTCATCCTTATGCCATGGACCAAGGGTAGCCAATATGGCCGCTCCAGATGTTGGTGGACTTCAAGTCCCATCCGCCCCAGGCAGCATGGTCAGCAGTCAGGAATGATGGGAGATCGAGTCCACTAACCTCTGTCAGCCCCATTCTCCAAGTGTTCCCAGCCTGTTCCATGCCATTGGCTGCTGCTCTAGGGGGTGGAGACTGATCACAACACGACAGAGCCTAGGATTTGCCAATCAGAGGGTCAGCGGTTCGAATCCCCATGATGAAGTGAGCTCCCATTGCTCGGTCCCTGCTCCTGCCAACCTAGCAGTTCAAAAGCACGTCAAAGTGCAAGTAGATAAATAGGTACTGCTCTGGCGGGAAGGTAAACGGCATTTCTGTGCACTGCTCTGGTTCGTCAGAAGCGGCTTAGTCATGCTGGCCACATGACCTGGAAGCTGTATGCCAGCTCCCTTGGCCAATAAAGTGAGATGAGCGCCGCAACCCCAGAGTCAGCCACGACTGGACCTAATGGTCAGGGGTCCCTTTACCTTTACCTGCTCAACTCAATGCAGGGAGGACATTTTTTGGTGACACCTTCCTGTGGGTCATAACACGTAGAAGAGACAAACATGAAGCAAGCAACTTTGGTAAATTAAAAGCATGATTTATTTCACAGCAACCCACGTCCAGGGAATTAGATGATCTGCAACAGATGAGCTGGCTTTCAGGTTACATATTAAATCAATGTTAACAGCAACCACCAGCGTTTCTGCTACACAAAAAGAAACAAATTGATCTAGTTACCTGGGAGAACTATAATTAAAATGATACATGCTCTTTGGGCATTCTAACTCTCTGAGAACCAACTTTAACTTTTAAGTAAAGGAATGCTATGGTTTCACATTTCCCTCCTACAAATAGACCTTTTGGTTGGAATATGCCCTAAGAAAAGCTTTGCTATGCTTTGCAACACGTGTGTGTGTGTGTGTGTGTGTGTGAGAGAGAGAGAGAGAGAGAGAGAGAGAGCGAGAGAGAGAGCGCACTGCTAGAATAATATATTTTTAGCCCAATGGTATTGGCAGTTAAAAGTGACCTTCCGTTTAACAGACAGACAAAACACCTGATTTACTTGAATCAAGCTCCAGCCTCAACATCCTATAAGCCTTTCACTTCCTAGATAAAGACAATGGTTACTTCAAAGAAGAATGGGAACTTTTTACAAAGTACAGTGGTACCTCGGGTTAAGAACTTAATTCATTCTGAAGGTCCATTCTTAACCTGAAACAGTTCTTAACCTGAGGTACCACTTTAGCTAATGGGGCTTCCCACTCCTGCCGTGCCACTGGCGCACAATTTCTGTTCTTATCCTGGAGCAAAGTTCTTAACCTGGAGCAACCACTTCCTGGTTAGCGGAGTTTGTAACCCGAAGTGTCTGTAACCTGAAGTGTCTGTAACCCGAGGTACGACTGTATTTAAAAAGACAACAAAATGAATTGGACTCCTTGGCAGGTTTTGAATAAACATATACAAATCTAGTGTTTGATAACATGGTAGATAGATAATATAAGGATTGAAATAATTTTATAATATGCAGAGAATAACATGTGCTGAGAAATCAGTGGGAGGAACTGAGGGAAGTCTCGGGGGGGGGGGGGAGGGTTTGATGGGGAATGGGGAAAAAGGTGGGGAAATAATGAATATGATATGTTTTGATATATTGTTATGTTGAAATTGTTAATATTTTTTTTTTTTAAAAAAAGCCTTTCACTTCCATCACCAAGACTAGAAGTGTCCAGCTTTAGCTTCTTGGTGTGAGCCTGGGACAGGCTTTTGATAATCGTCTCTGAAGGGCCTACAAGTCTGCCTGACTTTTTCTCCTGAAGTCTTTTGCAAGGATGCGTAAAAGGAGAAAGAGAGATCGTTAGGCAACAGAGAGGGCGAGAGCAGAAAGTCATACACACTGTGTTTGAGGAACCTGCAACCTTTCACATGGGAGAGCATTCAACATACCGTCAAGGAAACCATGCAGAGGAATATCACGGCTCCCCTCCGCTTTGGGAAGCAAACACCTTTGTGACATCAGCAACCATTTCGCCAATCCCCACTTCTACCTCAGATCTATTTGCAGGGCTGGATTAAGACCTTTAGAGACACCAAGGTCTGCTCCTGCTGTCACAGAATAGTGAGCTGGCAAAGGTTGAGATAGCGGTCATTGGTTAGCATGGCGGACTTAGTCTGGAGATACCTGGCTCCCCTGATCCCAAATCAGCCTTTTGCTTTTAATTAGAAATACAGTGGTACCTCAGGTTACATACACTTCAGGTTACATACACTTCAGGTTACAGACTCCGCTAACCCAGAAATAGTACCTCGGGTTAAGAACTTTGCTTCAGGATGAGAACAGAAATTGCGCAGTGGCGGCACAGCGGCAGCAGGAGGCCCATTAGCTAAAGTGGTGCTTCAGGTTAAGAACAGTTTCAGGTTAAGAACGGACCTCTGGAACGAATTAAGTACTTAACCCGAGGTACCACAAACTATATTGCAGTGATATGTTAGCATTTTAAATTGCTAGCATGAAGTAGGAGCACCAGCAAGGAAAAGCAAAGATGTATTTTTGCTGCCTCTGCTTGGCCACTTTCCTCACCCTCCAACTTGCTCTGCCCTAATCTCCCCTCCCCACATAATATAAAATTTTATTACCATCTCCTTCTGCAGAACCAAAATGTTAGCAGGTTACTTTGAAGATCAAAGCTGCTTACATTTTGTATATTGAGATCTTTAACCTGGTGCAACATAACAGACTTTTGTCAAAAAGCCCCCTTACCTTAAAAGGTCAGGTGGCATTGCGACCTGGTTACGGGCCTGGTTGGCGGTCCGGCAGCCAGCTAGAGAGGACTGCAGGCCTGCCTGCCTTCAGACTGGCCTTTGGCTGGCAGGCCTTGGTCCAGGGATTCCCCAGGAGGTGGACCTAACCAGCCAATGGGCCTTGTTTGGGTCCTGAAGGAATGACCACTGGGTGTGGAGCACACTTCCGCCCGCAGATGAGCCACAGCTGTCTGAACATCATGCCCTCCATCTAACCTTTTGCTCTCTTAGTGGTCTGCCGTGCCCTGTCTGTGACCTTTGTCTCCTTCGTTATACATTGTTCAAGGGGAAAATGACACGGTGAAAACAGGTGCCAAAATAACTTTGTACCACCCCACGATCTCGTGATTGGAAGACGTGTAAAGGGCACAGTCCAAAATGTATCCGACTGGTTTTGCATATTGTGCTAATAAAAAGAGCCTCGACAGAGCTAGCTGGCAGCTTGCTTGTGCAAAGCTCAGCTGCATTACCAACTCCTGTCTCATGTCCTTCACTTCAGGGTCCGCCCCCTGGGGAATAAGTTGAGATGATCCCAGCACTCCTCCTCAGTTTTTCTGTTGGATCCCCCTTCCCCTTTTTCATATGCTTTTCTTCCATGCTAAGACCTTGGACACTGGCAGCTACCATATTCAGGGCTGAACAAATGACCATTTGGTTTTTGCCTACATCACAGCAATGGTCACAACTTTGTGAGTTTAGGCATTGGGTAAGCCTTAGTCCTGGCTGGAGGGGAGGTTGTAGCCTCTGCCTGCCCCTCATTGGTTAAGGGTATCCCGTTAAAGGGAACCATGAGGAGTTGCCTTTGTCTGACACCCAGACGAGGGCTAGGGCCATAGAACTTCTCCAGTAGGGACCCCTTGGGTGGTACACCTATTTGATGTAAATCTTAGGACCCCCCCCCTCATGTTGTGGTTTACCCTTAGATACACTCCCAGCAGATGGGCCGGAGTTAAATTAAATGGCTTCACCCAATGTCCATGGCAAACCGTTCACATCTGTATCCAATAAAATTGTGGCCTATTTGAACCCCAACCTATATTCTGCTGTACAGTATGGTTATGTCATCATATAGGGAGTGACTGGGTCATGGGGCCTTGGCCAGATGGGTAGGGTATTATTATTATTATTATTATTATTATTAATAGGCACGCAATTAAGCTATAGCAGTGGATGGGGTAGGGGCAGAGACAGGGCAGTGAATGTTAAAAAGAAAATGCTTGAAGGGCAGAATTCCAATTTCAAACTCTGTATTTATTCTAAACTGATGATCAACTGATTTCCCCGAAGGGACTCTGCCTTAAACAACATCATTTGGAAAAACCCTACCAGTCTGGAGAAGACAGGGTAACACCTAAGTTAGATAGTTTTCAATAGCAAAACTTGAAAGCCTCATTATCACCTCATTCATCTGCCAGAATTTGTCCATCAGCTACCCCCACATTCTAGTGCATGGTGTTTTACTTCCAACCCAAAGAAAGTCTCTACTCCACATGCCTTCTCTATGACATTACTGACCTTAGGTGAAAGAGAAGCATTGTTCTAGCCATTTCATTGTGTGAATTTTGCACTAAAAAGAGAAAGCATTAGATGACACATCGAAGTGACCTGATTTTTTTGCGTGAGTTAAAGACATGCTGAAGACAAAAGCAAATTTTAAAAAGCTAGCAGAATAAGAAAAGAAAAATTGAGAGAAGTTCCTTTCTTACTGCTTGGGAGATGTATCTAGGCAGCTTTTCAGAGGCGGCTCGGCTCAAGGATTAATGACTGCATTTCTTATTGGAGTAATTGGGCTTCATGCAAATGCGCCATGCGCTGCCAGCAGAACAAACCTTTAAAACACCCCAGAGTATCTTTGTTAAGCTGATGTGCAGGAGCATTTGGCTTTGACTCAAATTTGGCACTTTTCAGTGTCTTGTAAGCCACGTTGTGAATTGCTAAGCCTTAAAAAAAAGAAGTTTTGCCCGTCAAACTTCATAGTGCTGAAAACTGGGGCAAAATCTTTTCCGTTGCTGAAATGCAACAGAAAGCCAATGACTGGAGACAGCCGGTTTAAACAAAGCAAAGAGATGCGATTAATATGGACTACATCCCCCCGCACCGTCTCTCCTTTTTATGCATAAAGAAAATACCATAAAAATAAATGCAATTTCCTATAAAAGGCAATTGCAAATGTTTGATAATAGAATCTAAATCCAATTTTGCACGTTAAGGGGAAGAAGACATTTATGGGGAATGAAATTCACCCAGAGCACTACAGTTGCATATGGATATATTCATATTTAATATAATACCCAGCCCAATTAAGCTGTAGGTAAAAAGCCTAAGCGAACAGATACATCTCCCCCTGCTAAACCTCAAAGGCTAAAACAAAGCAGCTCTTTCGAAGGAGGCGCCTGTCAAATGGATAAAATTCTTAGGGAAGCATCTTGCATGCATCAAGTTTATTAGATTAACGGGTCTCCACTTTAAATTGCCATATAAAGAGAGGAAGGTCCCCCCCCCCCCCGCAATTCAGAGGAAGCTTTTCCAGCTTTCTGCTGCTTGTCGGGGGATAGGCCTGTTGATCATTAAAGAAAGCCCTTCTGTAGCCTTTCATGGGATGTCTGGAAATGTAAAGGCACACATTTCATTAGGAATTTAATATCCCCGCTGTAATTGCCTTGAATCTTGCTCCTCCAGATCCAGCTTTATAAATTATTGAAAGCGCACACAGATTCTTCTCTGTAATTAATGACAGGTTTGTTTGACGCCACGGCAGTCTGCTCAAATCGCTTTATTTATTTGGTGGCTTTGTGTGTGTGTGTGTGTGTGTGTGTGTGATACGATGCAAGATCACGGCCTACAAATAGCCAGAGCCAACGACTGCTCAGCACTGGGCTGATAGATCTGAGCATCCCTTGAACCTGTTTAGGGCTGTGAGAGGGGAATGTTTCAAGACTGCTCCCTTGCTTTCGGGGTACTCGCTGCCTGTTCCCTGCCCTTCCCTCCCTGACCTGCAGCTTCAGTGCCATTTACAAGCAAACAGATATGGGGACACAGGAACAAATTGCTGTTGTGCTCAAGTCCTCCTTGTGGGCTTCTTGCAGACATCTGGTTGGCCACTGTAAGACCAGGCTGTTGGACTAGATGGGCCTTTGGCCTCATCCAGCAGGACTCCCTTTATGTCCTTATTAGTAAACTGCTTTATACTGAGCCATCCAGACCAGTGCAGTGGTACCTCTACTTACAGACGTGATCCGTTTCGGGGTGCCGTTGTTGTAAACAAAAATCTGCCCTTTTACCCTTACAGGGTATCCAACAGCCCATATAGAGTCCTTACATAGGTTCCCTATTGGTAGGAGAAAATAACAGAGAGAAGCAAAGCAGCTAGTAAGGTTGATCTTTATTGATCTGTTGCAACAGGGTGCTCCCCTCACCCGCAGGAAAGGAGGAGGAACCCAAAACAAGCCACAAGGCCTTATAAAGACTTTTGAAATTGCCACCCTGTAGATCAAGACCATCCCCACAAACATCATATATACATCACAGAAGGGGTGTAACCTAAGACCACCCCTCAAATACATCATACCTACATCACAGAAAAGGTGGTCTAAAACAGAAATTTGAATGTTGTTTTTCTCCTGTCATTGTTTATCTCCTGTCTGGCAGGTTACTTGATTGGATTGCCTGGGGAGCAATCCAATCCATTGTTTTATAATGATAAATACTTAGTTCCTGGGCCAGGTCACTCCATATTCATATCTTAAATGTGCCCTTAAGACAGGATTTGTGAGGAAAGGGACAATGGGAGGTTTCCCACTTTGACCTTGCAGAGAAAACATTTGGTCAGTTTGGGACAGTTTGGGAATCAAAACTGGTTCCAGGTCGCTCTTCCTGTGCTGACCTATGTATGTGTTTGGTTGGTACACTTATGAACATTTAACATATAACTAAGACCTCAAAATTCCTATCACACTGTTCACACCACGAAAAGTCTGTAAGTAGAGTGCCGCTTCTATGCGTGACACGATAGAGCGCTCTTGCGCATGTGCGGAGTGGCGAACCCAGAAGTAAACACGGGGGTGCCGCGTTTGTAACCTGAAAAAACGCACTGTGAAGCAAACACAACTCAAGGTATGACCGTATTGTCTACCTAGGTTCCCTTGTGCCCTTGGCAAGGAGCTGTACAAAGCCAGGAGAGAGCAGGGACAAGAAACCCAAAAAGATTGCATTTTGTTGCCTTTTGCAGGCTTCTAGCCACTCCAAGCCACAGTGGAGAGGTGATTTTTTTCACCACCTTGGGCCTGCACCCCTGGCGGTGGGATGTGTGTGTGGCAACCTTGCCAACCTCAAATTATGCCCCAATTTGTCTACAATGACTGGCAGATCCAGGATTTCAGATAGGGGCATCTCCCAACCCTGCCTGGAGACGATTGGGATCTTCTGCATGTAAAGAGATTCTCCACCGATGAGGCACAGCCCTTCCCTGGATTCTTCATCAGGTGAGGGAGTGCAACCATTGAGTGTGCCTCAGTAGTGGGGGCGACCCTCTGTACATTAAAAGAACATGGGGGGGCTGTTCATAGGGGGAAGAAATGCACAACTTTGCTGTCCCCCACTGCTGACATGCCATGCTTGATTTCACAACCCGCATATTTGGCTGGGATACAAAGGGGTTCTATGCATATTGCTGTCTATGCATAGAGAACCATCTAATGTGCTCTGAATGCACAGACATTGAGGTCATGGTGGTGTGACTAGCTTGTGTCCTATGACACCCCCCAGTGGGGGGGGAGGGGAACCAAAGGAGATTTGAGGTGGGGGATGCATGGGGAGGAGAAGGAGTAAAAGTTCCACCATGCAGGCAAAAGTCCATGTGCTAGTGGACCTCCTTCACTGGGTCCCACCCATTTACATATAAGCTAAACAAGCTGCAGTGGTACATCGGGTTAAGTACTTAATTCGGTCCAGAGGTCCGTACTTAACCTGAAACTGTTCTTAACCTGAAGCACCACTTTAGCTAATGGAGCCTCCTGCTGCCGCCATGCCGCCGGAGCACAATTTCTGTTCTTATCCTGGAGCAAAGTTCTTAACCCGAGGCACTATTTCTAGGTTAGCAGAGTGTGTAACCTGAAGCATATGTAACCTGCAGCGTACCACTGTATAGCTAAGGCCCCCACTCTCTTGGGGACCCCCAAAAAATTTAAAGGAAAAAAAGCTGGATGTACATTTCCAAAATATAAGATAAAAAACAAATAAAATAAAACCTACATGCAGCAACAGTGTCTTGTGTTGTGTTGGCTCCTATTTGTTATGTGCAAATGGCTTTAGGTACCTATTAGGTCCATAAATTACCATATAGCATATATTCAACACAAAAAACCAGCGACAATTTGTTGTTGACAAAGGACAACTGGACATATAAAGGGCCCCATTACCTTCAGTAGCTTAGGGCCTCATCAAACCTAAATCTGGCCCTGATCCCACCCACGGACGTCTCCTTGGCTTACCTGTGATGGCCACCCAGGTGGTATGAAGAGGAAGAGCAACAGGAAAGTCCAAGACGGCGTTGGCTGTGTGCCTGGTGATTATGAGGAGGAGGAAGGTTAAGCTGAGGCCTGCCTCATTCATCCACACCTGTGTTATTGTAGCATTGCAGAATTTTCTTAAAAACTTAACAAAAACAGGAAAGCTTTGCATTGCTTCTTTCTGGATTCTAAGGAACTTTGCCCTGGTTACTCTCAGAAAATGTGTATACCAGTTTCGCCCTGCCTTTAACAAAGAAGCCAGCTAGGGGAAAATACATATAATTCTCACTGTAGGCCCTACAGTATATAGGTATTCTTAACCTAAAATTAGTTTCCATAGCCAATCCTGATTTAATTCTTCTTCACCCCCCCTTTTTTTGAAAGGAATGATCTGATGCCAAACTCCTGATAAAAAATAATAATCTGAGGGCCTTTAATAAAGTAAGACAAAGATACCTACTGGCAATAACACTGAAAAATTTGTCACGAGGGCCCTTTTCATCTTCTTCTTCCATTGCCCTTTGCCTACTTGGTATGGGAGTAGAGTCCTGTCATTAAGGGCGCCATAGGAATCTTTATGGAGAAGTCATTTTCCTCCTACATCATTAGAAGCACCAAAGGTCACTTCCTTTAATAGGAGCCCTTGCTATACTTCTAAGCAATGAATCTTCTCCTCCATCAGGTACAAGAGACAGCCGTGCTTGCCAGCTCTAATCAAAGGCTCTGGTTTCCCAAATGATGGATAAATACAGCCTGTGAACTAAAGATCAGCCGAGAAAGGACTTCAAAGAGTGACTCTCTTCCTTGCCCAGCTTCGTCGAATGGTCCATCGGAAATGGCCGCAAATTTTTGCTGTGTGTGTCGCTCCTAAATGAGTCCTCCAAATACTCAAAACTATGGCATGAACCCAGGTCTAAGGGCTTGGGTATCTCTAAGGCCTTGGTACGTGAGGTGTACTTACACTTTGAAATGTTAAAAGACGTAGCCGGATCTTAAGGGAGATGGCAACTCACCCCTCCGATTCTCCCTCCTAGGGGGCAAATCACCCCATAAGTCTTGCTCTCATCTTTTCCTTCAAACAAAACTGAGGAATTAATCCAACAGTGATTGTGAATTCTGCCCTCGTCCGTATGCAAATCCGTACCGGCACAAAGGTAAGGCACAGTGCACTTGCATTTTTTAAAACCATCTCTCCCACAAGTTCATACCTATTGATTTTTAATGCTCAGTAACATTCAGTGTGGAATGATGAGTGGTGCTTGCTCTTCTGGTACTTTCTGGGGCTGTTTAAGGGCCATGGCTCAATGGAAGAGTACCTGTTTTGCATGCACAAAGGGCCTAAGTTCAGTCTCTGGCATCTTAAGAACGGAAGAGGAGCCTACTGGATCAGAGACGTGGCCCATCTGGTCCAGCGTCCTGTTCTCACATTGGCCAATCAGATGTCTGGAGGAAATCAGGGAGCAGAACATGAGCATAAGAGCACTCTCCCTTTCCGTGGTTTTATTCAGGAGCATCACTGCCTCCAACTGTGGAGACAGAGCGCAGCCATCATAGCTAGTAGCCATCAGTAGCCCCTCCTGCCGCCATCATCATCATCATTTTATTTGTATGCCGCCTTTCCACAGTTAAAAACAATGCTCAAGGCGGCTTACAACAGGACAAGATTTACATAATTACAAAAGTCATAAACAATAAATTGTTGAAACAAAATAAAAAAAATCCTTCCAGTAGCACCTTAAAGATCAACTAAGTTAGTTCTTGGTATGAGCTTTCGTGTGCATGCACACTTCTTCAGATACACACGAAAGCTCATACCAAGAACTAACTTAGTTGGTCTTTAAGGTGCTACTGGAAGGAATTTTTTTATTTTGTTTTGACTATGGCAGACCAACACGGCTACCTATCTGTAAATAAATTGTTGTTTAGTCCTTTAGTCGTGTCCGACTCTTCGTGACCCCATGGACCAGAGCACGCCAGGGTTCGATAAACCACATAAAAAAAAAACACACACAATCAAATGAAAAACAATTTCCACATAAATCAAAATCTAAAACTCAGAATACAGCATCAATATCACAGTTTAAAATGACATAGGTAAAAAATACGGCAGAAGTCCTTTACGGAGCCTGTCAGGCCCTGCCCTAGGCCAGGTGGTGAGTGGCAGGACTGGGCCCTCAGGCGCTGAGCAGGGGAGTCTTCCTGGCCATGAATCTGTGTAATCCCTGTTGAAGTCAGAGTAGCGAAATTGCAGCTAAGAAGCTTAAATCATATATATACAGGTATATGACCGACACCCTTCTTTGGAAATTAAACCAATTTCCATATTTCAACATTCAAAAACTTTACTTGCAGAAACCTACAGATGAATTAAAAACAAAATATTTACAGTGACGTGCTTCTCCAAACATGTGCTTACACTCTCTTCTTCTAACTTCCAAACAACTGTATTTTCCTCTCTTTCTAGAGCTCAGCACTTTCAGCCTCCTGTAACTCTGTAATTCAGTGAAAGATTTCTCCTGCATCTTTGCTTTCTTTCTTTCAAGCAGAAAAGAAGTGCTCCAATAGTGCCACTGTATTCTGCTCTGGTCAGACCTCACCTGGAGTACTGTGTCCAGTTCTGGGCACCACAGTTCAAGAAGGACACTGACAAACTGGAACGTGTCCAGAGGAGGGCAACCAAAATGGTCAAAGGCCTGGAAACGATGCCTTATGAGGAACGGCTAAGGGAGCTGAGCATGTTTAGCCTGGAGAAGAGGAGGTTTAGGGGTGATATGATAGCCATGTTCAAATATATAAAAGGATGTCACATAGAGGAGGGAGAAAGGTTGTTTTCTGCTGCTCCAGAGAAGCGGACACGGAGCAATGGTTCCAAACTACAAGAAAGAAGATTCCACCTAAACATTAGGAAGAACTTCCTGACAGTAAGAGCTGTTTGACAGTGGAATTTGCTGCCAAGGAGTGTGGTGGAGTCTCCTTCTTTGGAGGTCTTTAAGCAGAGGCTTGACAACCATATGTCAGGAGTGCTCTGATGGTGTTTCCTGCTTGGCAGGGGGTTGGACTCGATGGCCCTTGTGGTCTCTTCTAACTCTATGATTCTATGATTCTATGATTCTATGATTCTATGAACATTCTGTTCAACTTAGAAGTGTTCACAGTGGATTCTAAAACAGAGTCATCTTGCTTCACATAAAATGGAGGCTCTCCATCATTAGATACCTCCCATGTGACCAAGGTTAGCCAATCGCATGAGAACTACTAGAGAACTCTCTGGAATTCAGTTACCAACCAATCAAATTTAAGCACATGGTAAACACATGCAAGCATTTACAATTCCAGTGAATTAAATTACTATACAGTGGTATCTCAGTTTTCTAATGTAATCCATTCCAGAAGACTGTTCGGGTTCCGAAATGTTTGAAAACCGAAAACTCAGTACGGAAGCCTCAAAATGGAAAACTCAATACAGTGGTACCTCGGGTTACAAACACCTCGGGTTACAAACACTTTGGGTTACAGACTCCGTTAACCCAGAAATAATACCTCGGGTTAAGAACTTTACCTCAGGATGAGAACAGAAATTGTGGCACGGCGGCAGCAGGAGGTCCCATTAGCTAAAGTGGTACCTCAGGTTAAGAACAGTTTCAGGTTAAGAACAGACCTCCGGAACGAATTAAGTTTGTAACCAGAGGTACCACTGTACGGAAAACTCAATACGGAAGCCACGTTTCTGGTTTGACTTCTGAGGCGCGTTCAAAAACCGAAACATTTACTTCCGGGTTTACGCCGTTCGAAAACTGAAATGTTTGGCAACGGAGACGTTCGAAAACCGAGGTACCACTGTACTTAACAGTCCCTCCCTCTCTCCCTCTCTTCCAATGTGGGAAGTATAGGGAATTGTTCCATTTTATCCTCCAAACAACCCAGGGAGGCAGGTTATATTAAGGAATTGTTTCAGTGAGCTTCAGGTTGAGGTAAGGCTTTGGTCCCAGGCGTCGACATTAGTTCACACTCAGTGCACTGTATCTGCCACACCAAACCTGCTCTTTATATTTCCCCTCCATGTCTAATTTGCTTCCCAAATGACTCATGCTCCCTTTTTTTCAGGAACAAGCCAAAGAGAGCTATGTTGTTCTGATCTTTTGCACCTGATCACCTTGCTGGCATGCAATATTGAGAGGAAATGGTTTACAGCATGGTTCGCTATGAAACATTCGAGAGAAAAAGGCTTGGTTATTCTGAAATTAATGGGAAATCAGTGGCGTGCAGCTGCCTTGAGGCTGGTGACCATTTTCTGGCCTGGAGACAGAAGGAAAATAATGTTCCCTGGGAGAACACATGGCGTCATTTTCTCTGACAGCTATTAAGACAAATATTTGAAATACCTCTTAAAACTGTACATGTGATACTTGGTGAAAGTGGTATCATCCCGCTCCCCCGTTTTCATTGTCATCATCGTGGAATTTGTGGCCAGCTAATTAACTCTGATTTACAAGACCATTATTTGGGGAGTTAATGGCCTGATATTATTATATTGCCATTAATATGACAATGTGGGGGGGAATGAATTGAGTAAAAAGAGAAGAATGTTCCAAAATACAAATATGGTGTTTCGTTTCTTCGTAGGAAGTAATTATTGAAAACGTGTGTACTTCTGCTTTATAGGTTAGAGTACAAAAGCCAGAATACTTAACTTAGTCACCTCACCAGCTCTCAAGTTCTGCCTATACCTCGTCTGAAGTTTTTAAGTTTTCGTGTTACTACATGTTATTTTTTTTTTGCTTAGACCTTTTTGGCATATGGGATGAATCTGCCCCAGGACTGGAGTGTCCACTACATTTGGCAATGGGCTTAAAAACCCCCAAGCAAACCTGAAGGAATAACTATCCTTTTGGTGCCGGTGGGCATATCTGGAATTTTTAGAAAGTGTAGATTTGTTAGGTTCACCTTTAAATGCAAAGTGGGTCTCTGCTCCATCCCTAATCATGGGCAACACATGGTAGTTGCAGGAAGGGGGCCACACTCTGCAGTGAACACAGAAATGCCTTACATGAGGGTAATGGATGAAAGGGACTTGTGTGTAACCTGATAACACCTAGCAGAGCCTAACCTAACTAGGTCTGCAGACTCTTCCTATCCATCTTAAGGACGCCTCAAGATTGTCAGTATTCTGGGGTGTGTGTGTGTTTAAGTGCATACCAGAATATTTAAAGTAAAGGTAAAGGGACCCCTGACCATTAGGTCTAGTCGTGGCCGACTCTGGGGTTGCGGCCCTCATCTCGCTTTATTGGTCATGTGGCCAGCATGACTAAGCCGCTTCTGGCGAACCAGAGCAGCGCACGGAAACGCCGTTTACCTTCCCACCGGAGTGGTACCTATTTATCTACTTGCACTTTGACGTGCTTTTGAACTGCTAGGTTGGCAGGAGCAGGGACTGAGCAACGGGAGCTCACCCCGTCGCAGGGATTCAAACCGCCAACCTTCTGATCGGCAAGTCCTAGGCTCTGTGGTTTAACCCACAGCGCCACTTAATTAAAGTGGGTTGAAGCACTCTGCCGCTCTAGAGGAGCAAGTCCGCTTTAAAAAAGAAACTGGCTTTTTGCTGTAAGGAAAGTGGTGGGGAAATGCACTGAAAACTACCAGGATGCCTCGAACTTTGATGGGTCAGAGCTTTGCCTTGCAAGCGGAAGTCATTCACTGCAGGCAGGGAAGGCAGGATCTGTTAGGATTCTTGATCCGTGTTTGCAGTCATGAGATTGTTGTCTATCACATGACGGTGTATATTTTCATTCCACAGTGTGGGAAGGGACGGAGACTGGATGTTATGATACTACTGTGTTCCGGAATGTAGGACTATTGTCCTTTGTTTCTTTCTCTCTTTGCTGTCTAATGAGAAAGAGGAAGGTGCTAAAGCAGAATGCTTCAAGTGTATTATATGTAAATAAACATAGATTAGCCAAAATGCTGTGCTACTGAGTTCTGTTACGCAAACTGCGAATACTCTGCAGATCCTTAAGTGTGCTGATGCTTCTTGGTATCAGTCGCTGTGGTGTTTGGGCTGAAGAAAGCTTTTGAGGCTCCCGGACGATTGACCAGGAGGGAGAGAACATGCCAGTCGGGCATGTGTCTCTACCCGGGTCCTACACGAGAGTAGGACGATCCTAACAGGACCAACCTCAAAGACTATGATTTGTTCTTCGCGGAAAGTGAAGCACATAACGGTGGCGAACAGCCCATGTGTACACAATGCGTTTGAGCTCTTGGCAGGCACCTGCCCCATTATGAGCACAGAGGTAAAGTATGAAGGCTGTAGTGGATGGGCTAGAGCATCAGAAACCACACCAGATAGCACACACGGGTGTGCTGACTTCATCTCCGAGTACCAGGCATTTGGCAAGCTTTCGATAAGTACTTCCGCAAACTGTTCTTTCCCAATGACAAGCTGTGCCAAATGAACAGCAGGGCACCTCTAGACTTCTCTGAATCTTTTATCTTTTTTATTGTTTCATCACTCTAACAAATGCTTCTTGGTGTTTCTGCTCCTGCTGAGCATTCTCTCTCTCTCCCCCCCCCCCCCCCGCTCCTAATTTTCCTACTACTGTTGTTAACTAGCATAATACATATTAACTTGCACAACTCTGGTTTCAACCGAGCTGTCCACAATCCAGCTATATCAGACTTGGGAACATTTTTCCAGTAGTGGTTCAGTGAGATAAATTTATGCTGCTGTTTTATTGTGGTGCTCCCCCCCCAAAAAAATTAATGTTTAGGGGTACTCTCATTTTCCTACTCATATTGAAATGTTGTTGTTGATGTTTAGTCGTTTAGTCGTGTCCGACTCTTTGTGACCCCATGGACCAGAGCACGCCAGGCCCTCCTATCTTGTACTGCCTCCCGCAGTTTTGTCAAACTCATGCTGGTAGCTTCGAGAACACTGTCCAACCATCTTGTCCTCTGTCGTCCCCTTCTCCTTGTGCCCTCCATCTTTCCCAACATCAGGGTCTTTTCCAGGGAGTCTTCTCTTCTCATGAGGTGGCCAAAGTATTGGAGCCTCAGCTTCACGATCCGTCCTTCCAGTGAGCACTCAGGGCTGATTTCCTTAAGAATGGATAGGTTTGATCTTCTTGCAGATGACCAGCTTGTTCTCTTGACAGAACTCTATTAGCCTTTGCCCTGCTTTGTTTTGATCTCCGAGGCCAAACTTGCCAGTTGTTCCTTTTAGCTCTTGATTCCCTACTTTAGCATTCCAATCCCCTATAATGAGAAGGACATCCTTCTTTGGTGTCACTTCTATAAGGTGTTGTAAGTCTTCATAGAATTGGTCAATTTCAGTTTCTTCAGCAGCAGTAGTTGGTGCATAAACTTGGATTACTGTGGTGTTAAAAGGTCTGCCTTGAATTCGTATTGAGATCATTCTATCATTTTTGAGATTGCATCCCAGTACAGCTTTTGCCACTCTTTTGTTGACTATGAGGTTGACTCTTGTTGACTCTTTTGTTGACTTACATTCACGTCCTGTTACAAATCCTTTGGGATAAGTACATGGCAAACTCGGAACTCTTTTCCAGGTTTCGCCGTACACACATGCGCAGAAGTGCTCTACGCGCCGTGCGCATGCGCAGAGGCGCTAAACCACACCGTGCACATGCGCAGAAGCAGCACCTCTGGTTGCGAATTCCTCGGCATCCAACCGGAGCTTCGGAACGGATCCTGTTCACAATTGGAGGTACCACTGTATATTTTACAATGTCATTTAAAAAAGCATTTTCACAGCATTCTTTATATCTGTGTAGATTGAGCCCCAGTCAGCATAGCCCACAGCAACCCCAAGTTCTTGAGCTCAAGCGATTCACCAGCCTGCATGGTATAATGGCAGAATGTCACATTAGGACCTGGGAATAACAACAACAACAACAACAACAACAACAACAACAACAACAACAACTTTTTTTATTACTTATATCCTGCCCATCTGGCCGGGCCTCCCCAGTCACTCTGGGTGGCTCCCAACAGAATATCTAAACCACGATAAAACATCAAACATTAAAAACTTCCCTAAACAGGGCTGCCTTCAGATGTCATCTAAAAGTCAGATAGTTGTTTATTTCTGTTATGCCTATCGGTGTGGTTGCTCGAGAACGATCAGGCAAGGTCCCTCACTGGTCTTCTCAAAGGCTTTATTATTAGTGCAAAACATTTACAATGCAGAACGCCTCTATTCCATGTCTTGCTCACTCACTAGCAGAATCTGAGAGTGGGCGGCCCTTAAACTTTCCCCAGCAGAGTAGTCTCTTGACCCCCAGCCGACGTCTCCCCTCTCTGCGCGAAAGCAACACTGCGCAGGAAAGGCTTGGGTAACGGGGGGACCGTCCTCCTCCCCGCTTTGCTCAGGCATGGTGTGCTGGCTCTTTCTTGCATCCTCTGAGCCCTGCAGCAATTCCCCACTCCGCTGAGGAAGTGCTGCTTCCTACGATTTTTGGAGGCTCTCTGTAATCCAGCTGCCCTCCCCCCCTCTTGCCTCTGAGCTGATGGCAGTTCCCTGACAATTTCCTTGACATCTGATGGGAGGCTGTTGCACAGGGAGGGCGCCACTACCAGGAAGGCCCTCTGCCTGCTTCCCTGTAACCTCACTTCTCGCAGTGAGGGAACCGCCAGAAGGCCCTCAGTGCTGGACCTCAGTGTCCGGGCAGAACGATGGGGGTCGAGAAAACAGGGTTTAAATCCCCCACTTGGCCATGAAGCTCACTGGGTGACTTTGGGCCAGTCACAGACTAACTTACACAGCAAGACTGTGAGGATTTAATGAAGAGGTAGGAAACCATATACACCACCTTGAGGGGTGGAATATAAATGCAACAAACAGACAAAATATATTCAGAGACCCTAACCCAGGGGTCAGCAGACTTTTTCAGCAGGGGGCCGGTCCACTGTCTCTCAGCCCTTGTGGGGGGCCGGACTATATTTTGAAAAATATATATGAACGAATTCCTATGCCCCACAAATAACCCAGAGATGCATTTTAAATAAAAGCACACACATTCTACTCATGTAAAAACACCAGGAAGGCCCCACAAATAACCTTGTTGTTGTTTAGTCGTTTAGTCATGTCTGACTCTTTGTGACCCCATGGACCAGAGCACACCAGGCACTCCTGTCTTCCACTGCCTCCCGCAGTTTGGTCAAACTCATGCTGGTAGCTTCGAGGACACTGTCCAACCATCTCGTCCTCTGTTGTCCCCTTCTCCTTGTGCCCTCCATCTTTCCCAACATCAGGGTCTTTTCCAGGGAGTCTTCTCTTCTCATGAGGTGGCCAAAGTATTGGAGCCTCAGCTTCAGGATCTGTCCTTCCAGTGAGCACTCAGGGCTGATTTCCTTAAGAATGGAGAGGTTTGATCTTCTTGCAGTCCATGGGACTCTCATGAGTCTCCTCCAGCACCATAATTCAAAAGCATTAAATAACCTAGTGGTGCATTTAAAATAAAAAGACACATTCTACTCATGTAAAAACACACTGATTCCCGGACCGTCCACAGGCCGGATTTAGAAGGCGATTGGGCCGGATCTGGCCCCTGGGCCTTAATTTGCTTACCCCTGCCCTAACCTGAAACAGAATTGGCAAAAGAAGTATGGCAGCCCTGTTCTGCTGCAAATGGCACGCTGGTGTTCTTTTGTGCAGTAGAATAAATTACACACTGTTTCATGTTGCCTGATGACTACAACAGATAATGTTGAAGAAGTAGCTTTGTTCTGCAGCCTTGTTAATTCTTTTGGGAAGTTTTTGATGTGCTGCAGCGTAATAGGTGTGAACTACCTTAGATTTTGCATTTAGTTGAGTTTGTAAAATGTAAAAGCTGGGTCTGTTCATGAAATATTCAGGTAAGGAAGTGCATGCTGTGTTGTGGAAACTATCTTGCTTCTGTTTGAATTTTTCGAATGATCTATTATAAAAGCATATCTCCAAAAACTGTGGATGAAAGTCTTGATTACCACCACTGAGTTTTCTGCCTGGGATTTTGTGCTAACCACCCAAACTAATTAAGGGAAATTATCCTAATTTGTTTATTATGTTAATGATCTGAATTAATTTATAGCAATTTAGCATGTATTACTAAAGATTTATTATGTTTCCTACCAAATGACTTAAGAGCTATAAATCCCATGGTTAAATGTAATTAGTGGAGACATATTTATCGACGGGGATAATTACATCTGATAAAAGTTCTTCAGTTAGGCTTAATTAAAACAGATTATTCCCCCATAAATGAAAAGTAAATATGGTAATTACTGGTTTG
Source organism: Podarcis erhardii (assembly GCF_964252035.2). Lineage (NCBI taxonomy): Eukaryota > Metazoa > Chordata > Lepidosauria > Squamata > Lacertidae > Podarcis > Podarcis erhardii. The sequence goes on along the minus strand of NC_138498.1, from coordinate 105,428,963 downwards.
ATTTTCATCGCAACAAAAAATAAAATAAAAATGAATATCTCAGCATTTTAATTTTTAAAAAGGGGTGGGAAAGTAAACTATCTAACTGATTACTTCTCAATAAACGATGATTAATAATCCCTGAGAAAGATGCATTTTACTGGAGTAAACATTTTGCTACTTAATGACTAAAGGGCAGACAGTGCTCGGGAAAAATATCAACCATTAGCTCATTAAAAAAAAAGTGGACTCGAGCTGTTTTGAAGCATAATGAAAAATGTGTCAAGCAAATTATGTGTTCTTCCAATAATACTAACTCGATGTAGCAACGCAGGGGAGGAAAAAAAAAAATTGTTCTTAAGCGCTCTCCAAATAATTTTGCTGATGGTAAAATTGGCTAGTCTCTATTAGATGGAAAACAAATTTACAACTCATCCCCCCCTTCCTGATGCCAGCAAAATATGCTTAATGCCCATTGGTGCACATGGAGAGATTAAACCACAAATCTGAGCTTTCATCACTTATTTATTCCCTTTTTGCAAAGCACTTCAGCCCTGGCCCTGCATTTTGTAAATCACTTTGCAAACAGAGCAAGGGGGGCGGGGGGCGGCAAACCATATTTTGGAAATGCAATATTGAATACGAATGGATCTGGATGAAACCTTGCATTAAAATTTAATTGCAGACCTTAGATCAGTTGGCTAGGAATTTGTTGGGGTACCTTGAATTTCAAGGCACCTTTGTCCTGGTGATTATTAAGTATACATCCGAATAGGAGGGTGTTGTGGTTGATTTTTACACCATTTGTGTAGGAATGATCGCTGGGTCTGGAGCACACTCCCCTCCCGCAGGTAGCCTCAGCCTTGGGGTGCGGGGCACACTCCCCCTCACAGACAAAGCCACAGCTGTCTGAACATCTTGCCCTCTGTCTAACCTTTTGCGGTCTCAGTAGTCTGCAGTGCCCTGTCTGTAACCTTTGTCTCTGAGACCTTTTGTCTCCTTCGTCATGCACTGTGCAAGGGGAAAATGACACGGTGGAAACAGGTGCCAGAATAGCTTTGTACCACCCCACGATCTCGGGACTGGAAGATGTGTAAAGGTCACAGCCCAAAATGTATGTGCCTGGGTTTGCATATTGTGTCAATAAAAGGAGGCTCCACAGAGCTGGCCGGCAGCTTGCTTGCAGCTCACCTGTGCACAGCTCTCCTGCATTATCAACTCCTGCCTCATGTCCTTCACTTCACGTTTGTATTTATTGTTTTAATTCTCCACTATCCCAAAGGCTCAGGGCACCTCATGACTCGAAAACAAAATCCAGAGAGATTGAAAGAATAACGGAATTAGACAAAATGTATTTCTGCACAGAATTTACGCAGAATCATAGAATCATAGAGTTGGAAGAGACCACAAGGGCCATCGAGTCCAACCCCCTGCCAAGCAGGAAACCCCCTGCCAACACAGAGCTGTGTTGAAATGGTGTGTGTGTGTTTCACAAAAAATAATAATAATAATAAAAACAAAGCAAGAGTAAGACCCCCCCAATTTATGGCAATTTTTAAAGGAGGCACACTGTTAGGGGGCACAAGTGTTCACTCATCAGGGGGAGCTTGGGAAGCATTGCCCTCATTCTGAACTGGATTCATGATGTCAGCATGGAGCCAAATCTGATTGGCTACACGTAACGTCACCATCTCATCATGCTTGCTTTGTATTTCCTGACTGGTTTGTATCACATTCTGAGGAAGAAAGCCATAAGGAACAGAGGCATAAGAAACAAGTGGGGGTAGTGAATAGACAGTGAACAGGAAAGGTTTTAGGAAGTACTTCTTCCCTGAAAGCCCCCACCCCACCCCAATGAAACAGCACCATGTTTAGCACCATCCTAGTATTTTTGTGAGGACTTTAAAAACAAAAATAAAATTGCTAACTGATGTGGAAATGTGGTGAGTTGAACGTAATGGAAATGGATAGCTGTGTCAGGAGTATAGCCTACACTCGAGTAGGACCCTGGCAGAGACACATACCCGACTGGCATGTTCTCTCCCTCCTAGTCGATCGTTCGGGAGCTTCAAAAGCTTTCTTCAGCCCGAACATCACAGCGTAACAGACCTCAGCAACTCAGCATTTTGGCGAATCTACTTTATTTACATATAAACACACATGGAGCACTGCAACATGGCTCCCACTCTCTCTAGCATCAGACAGCAAAGAGAAAAAGAACAAAGGACAATAGTCCCACTTCACGGAACACAGTAACACAAACATCCTGTCTCCACTACTTCCCACTCTGCGGAGTCAAAACATATACCGTCATGTGATAGACAACAATCTCATGACTGCAATCATGGAGCAGGAATTCTAACAAGCTGTACCCCACACCCACAAGTTCTGTCCCATCTAAAATCTCAATACTTATTGTAGAGAATAAGAAAGTTTGCAAATGGCTGAAGCATATGATGCCTTCAAATCTCCTTATGAATATTTATTCTTCTCCTCCATCTCCTCTCTCTCTCTCTCTCTCGGCTTGGTGAGACATCCCTCATTATATCCCTGCATTTGATGGTCAGAGGCCTCTTTAAACATTTTTTATTCATCATTTCAAAGGATTAATTCGAGCTAAATTCTGAAGCCAAGTATTACTAATCCTAGCTCTTGGTTCGGGGCAAAATAAGTAAAACAATTTCTTTCCTTTCTGCCCATGTGTGCGCTCTGTTTTATCTTTGTGTTCACACTGGCACTGCTTGTTATTGTTATTTTGAGGTTTCCAGAACGGAGACCCCATTGAACTCACCCAGCAGATCTCAGCGATTGCACTTTCTGAGTGCTTCCTTAACAAGGGGCCAGCAAAACTGATATGGGGTCTGCATTCTTAAGAAATGATTACTGTACTTGCCCTTAAGAAAGGAAAGAGAAAGGACAAAGAAAAGAAAAAGAAACATTTCTGTACCCCACTAAGTCTATTCTCCCCATTCCTATCAATCCCTAGATTCTTCCAGACAAAGTTCAATATTTTGTGAGTCATATTCATTGCTCATTAAAATTCATTTGCTATGGCATCTTTGAGTTCTTCCAACTTCCCTTTCTTCCCTTTTGTTTAATCAAGGCCAGAGATGGTATTCTGTTACTTCCATTATTTTCGTCAATTATTCTTTTTCTAACCTTTTCTTTAAGAAGATAATAATGATTACTGAAATATACTCAGAGTCGCAAAGTGATTTCATGCTCTTTATTCAGCTCATAGTGGTGAGGAGGAATGAATGAAAGTCCCCTCAAAGTATCTGCTTTATATACATTATTTACAGAATGGGCTGCACATGATCGGCTAATTCCGGAATTCTACTGTAAGCCAATCAGGTTGTGGATTCACTTCTATCTGGAGCATGATTGGGTGGTTCCTGCCAACCAATCATACTGCTGCATTGTTCTAGGACCAATCAGACTGCTGCCTTTTGGATCCTATTGTTCTAGGACCAATCAGACTGCTGCAGTTTGGATCCTATTCAACTCAGTACATAACAATTATGTTGTTGTTGTTGTTTAGTCGTTTCGTCATGTCCGACTCTTCGTGACCCCATGGACCAGAGCACACCAGGCACTCCTGTCTTCCACTGCCTCCCGCAGTTTGGTCAAACTCATGCTGGTAGCTTTGAGAACACTGTCCAACCATCTCGTCCTCTGTCGTCCCCTTGTCCTTGTGCCCTCCATCTTTCCCAACATCAGGGTCTTTCCAGGGAGTCTTCTCTTCTCATGAGGTGGCCAAAGTATTGGAGCCTCAGCTTCAGGATCTGTCCTTCCAGTGAGCACTCAGGGCTGATTTCCTTGAGAATGGATACGTTTGATCTTCTTGCAGTCCATGGGACTCTCAAGAGTCTCCTCCAGCACCATAATTCAAAAGCATCAATTCTTCGGCGATCAGCCTTCTTGATGTTCCAGCTCTCACTTCTATACATCACTACTGGGAAAACCATAGCTTTTACTATACGGACCTTTGTTGGCAAGGTGATGTCTCTACTTTTTAATAATGATAGTTTTGTTATTTAATTGCTGCCCATCTGACTGGGTTTCCCCAGCAACTTTGAGTGGCTCCCAACAAAATATTAAAATCATGGAAGTGTGCTCTTTAATGCAGTCCCCACAGAGGCTGCCGGAACTTAAAGCAAGGGTGGGTTTAAGCTTGTTAGGTCAACTTTGTTTTCTACTTAAACACCAAGATCTACCGACCAGAGGCATACGGCTCAAAGGACGTACACTTTGAATTACAGAGCAGGGTTCCCACGAGCACATTTTTAACCTAGGGATTTGATGTGAGTGCCAGAACTGAACTGAGCTCACAGGCAAAAGTCTGTTCCTCAAAGCTGCCTTCATTTCAGCAGCCCAACTGAGGTGGGAAAAGTCCTTTTATTTTCATTAAACAATTGGAAATTAGAAAGAAGCACTGGCTGATCTACTGCAAATCTCTCGGAGACCTGCAAGAGATTCTGATGATCTACCTCTTGCCCAACCTAATCTAAGAAACCCTTCAGAAATCCACATAGCACTCACATACTGTAGATACCTTCTTATCTCAGATGACAAGGAGAAGAGGAGGTTAAGGGGTGATATGATAGCCATGTTCAAATATATAAAAGGATGTCACATAGAGGAGGGAGAAAGGTTGTTTTCTGCTGCTCCAGAGAAGCGGACACGGAGCAATGGTTCCAAACTACAAGAAAGAAGATTCCACCTAAACATTAGGAAGAACTTCCTGACAGTAAGAGCTGTTCGACAGTGGAATTTGCTGCCAAGGAGTGTGGTGGAGTCTCCTTCTTTGGAGGTCTTTAAGCAGAGGCTTGACAACCATATGTCAGGAGTGCTCTGATGGTGTTTCCTGCTTGGCAGGGGGTTGGACTCGATGGCCCTTGTGGTCTCTTCCAACTCTATGATTCTATGATTCTATGACAAACATCTGGTTGGCCACTGTGAGACCAGCATGCTGCATTAGATGGGCCTGTGGCTTGATCTAGCCAACTTTTCTTATGTTCAGAGGGTGCTTAGACAGGTATTCTTGCTTGTTTCTCTGTATAGGTTAGACTTTGGAGAAACTTGCCATTTTCAGTTTTGCTCAATTTCTCATCTTAAGTAAGTTCAGTTCAGCCTATTTGTTCATCTGTTTGCATTTTTTTTTAATAAAAAAGTTTGCAGAAGCATAAAATGGCAGATGAAGATGATGGACTTTATGGAGCTGGCTGATTCCACCGGGAGAATCCGCGACCAGAAAGAAGAGGAACATCAAGAAGACTGGAAGAAATTTAAAGACTATTTGAATAAATATTCAAAACAAAAAATTCCTTCCAGTAGCACCTTAAAGACCTTAAAGTTAGTTCTAGGTATGAGCTTTCGTGTGCATGCACACTTCTTCAGATACCAATAAATATTGTAATATTAAAGATATGTAAACAATTAGGCCTAGGATTAAACTGGAATTAAATTTATAAATAAGAAAATGTACGATAAGGAAAGTTATGTAATATGATTAGGACTGTGATTATGTCTTTTGAAACACTGATATTGGAAACTGCTACATATAATTACTAAGAAATTCGGATGGAAGAGATTCGAGGAAGTCAAATACTATGTTTATGAAGATGAATGGTACTTAATTTTAATTAATTAAGTGGTAATATGCTGTATGTATCTTTTTTATTTTTTCTCTTTTTCTTTTATTCTCTGTTTGTTTATATTATTGTTAATTTTTTTATTATTATGTTTATCTACTGAAAATAATAAATATTATTTGGGGAAAAAATTGGCAGAAGCATTTGTGCTCACTTCCATGCACAGTTCTCTTAATATGCAAATTTTTTTTGCAGCCAGGTTTACTCCATTTAATGCATCTGTTTCACACAGATAGGATTTTTTGGTACACTTTCCTCGAATATAGCCTCGTTTTTTGTACACATTCTTGGGTTGGAGAACTGCATCACAGTGAAATCCAAAGGAGGACTGCATTTCAGTTTGCCTATGTTGGTTTAGGAAGTGCAAAGTGCAAAGTCAGTAGGTACATGCTGAAATCTGCAAAGGGCCAATTTATCCTCCAGCCATGCCTGGCTTTCTCTACAAATTGAAACAATACACCATTCTGGATGTGACAGGAATTTGCACATGAAGCACAATTCACCCTTGCTTTTACAGAATCCAAGAGTGCAATCAGTTAGAAAAAGATCCCATTTTCTTACTCTAAATTAGTTTCTTGTGTTTCTAAAGGGAAAAAAAAACCACAATATTCTAATGGGATGCAGGCCCTAGCATGTAAGTCAGTCATGCAGAATACAATTTAAGATGTTATTCTGCCATGAACCTCCTTAGTGATTTTAACCAGTGCATCAAATAATTGCTCAAATCTTCACCCAGCTGAAGGAGATGGAACACATTTATGTATTTTGGGTTCTTGGGGCAACCCAGGAACTTGGCTTCCTGCATTTCTGGACCTGCTATAAACCTTCTCAGTAGCCCAAGACCTCCTTAGAAAGCCTCCCAGAAGACCTTATTATCTGCTACTTGATTCACTGCTTGTGTAGCAGAAGGTTCTTCAAGAAACCACTTGTACAAAACAACACCTCCCTCTTCTCCAAACCTAGCCAAAGCTCAGAGTGTAGGCTGCAGTGAATTGACAGTTATTTTGATACACAAGCTGTACAGGGGCTGTGAAGCGAATTGAAAGAAAAGGACGCCATCAGCAAAGGCGTGTTGTTGTTTTTAATGGGGAGCAAGGGATGGCTGCTGAATGCTGTGGTATCTTTAAGGAGCTCTCAGGGTTGTTTCTTCTTCTAGAATACCAGGCAGCAATCTTTCCACGCAGGGGTGAATGAATGTTAAAAGTGCAGATATCCAGGAATAAAAATATACTGCGTATGTCAGACATGGCCTCTACTTCTGGTCTCCAAAAACGGAATAGGTACAGTGATACCTTGGGTTACATATGCTTCAGGTTACAGACTCCACTAACCCAGAAATAGTACTTCAGGTTAAGAACTTTGCTTCAGGGTGAGAACAGAAATCGTGCAGCGACGGCGCAGTGGCAGCAAGAGGACCCATTAGCTAAAGTGGTGCTTCAGGTAAAGAACAGTTTCAGGTTAAGAACGGATCTCCAGAACGAATTAAGTACTTAACCCGAGGTACCATTGTATTACAGTGGTGTCCAAACGTTTTACAAAGAGGGCCAGATTTGATGAAGTGAAGGGCCATGAGGGCCGACCAAAGTTGTAACTTTTTTTTTAGGGTTGAAGTCGTTGAGGTTTTTTTTAGGATTTTACCTCAGGAAATAAACTGCCACAGGGGCCGGATTACACTGACCAGTGGGCCGGATTAGGCCTCCAAAACGGACTTTGGACATAGGGATGGGAATGGGACATAGGGATGGGAAAATCTGTCAATTTCTCTCAGTTTCTCATTTTTTTCATGAACATTTTATTTGGTACACATTACCGGGCTGGAGAACTGCATTGCACAATTCAGAGAAGAGTGAATTTCAAAGGATGGCTGTGTTCACATATTTGTTTCGGAAAGTGCAAATTAAGTAAGTTCACTTTTCTGTGTGAACTGGATCAAATTTCTCCCCCATCTGTAGATATGTGTTACCACTGAACTTGTCTCCAGACATTTATCCAGGGCTCAGCAAACTTTTATTTTTATGCCACCTGCTCACTAGCAAATGTGTGGCTCAAACAGAATAGGTACTTATTCAGGAACACGTTTTTGGCTTAAACATGTTAGCTAGGTTTAGGCATAGTGTGCATCTCATGGTGAACGCTGCAGCTGCATGGACTCTGGACTTGAAGAAGGTTGATTTCCAAAAGCTTAAGGAACTACTGGTTGAGCTTCCCATGGTCAGAAATACTCAAAGAGAACAGAGTCCAAGATGGGTGGGAGTTTATTGAAGGTGAAATATTGAAGGCACAAAGACAGACAATTCCAACACGAAAAGAAATGTGGGAGGCATCTAAAGAAACTGGTGTGGTTGCATAAGGAGCTTACAGATGTAAGAAGGGCATATACACTGGTACCTCGGGTTAAGTACTTAATTCATTCTGGAGGTCTGTACTTAACCTGAAACTGTTCTTAACCTGAAGCACCACTTTAGCTAATGGGACCTCCTGCTGCCGGTGCGCTGCCGGAGCACGATTTCTGTTCACATCCTGAAGCAAAGTTCTTAACCTGAAGCACTGTTTCTGGGTTAGCGGAGTCTGTAACCTGAAGCGTATGTAATCTGAAGCGTATATAACCTGAGGTACCACTGTATAAGAAATGGAAAACGGAGAAATCATGAAGGAATGGTATACACAAGCAGCCAAGAGTTGCAGGCAAGAAGGTCAGGTGGGCCAAAGCTCAGAATGGTTGAAAAAAGTGCCACAGGGTCCCATATAGAGATTGAACCTGCAACCTTGGTATTACCAGGCCTGTGATCTAACCAACTGAGTTATCACTTGATAATTTGTATTTAAAGGAACAGACAGAAGCACAAAAAGCGAATGATTGCTTTAGAGAAGGAAAGACTGGTCAAATCTCCAGGCATAGTTGCTCAGTATGTGTTATTGTATTATTTTTTCCAGCAGAGCTCAAAAGTAATACTGATAATGTGTGGTTGAACTGTAAAAATTGAGCCAGCAGAGTCCTCAGGAGGATGGCAAAGATATAATGTTAGCTGCTAGGGCTGAAGCAGTCAAAAGCTTACCTTCTGTGAAGAGAAAGCTAGTAGAAAATAATGATTGGACTTGATTCGATTTTTACTTTAACCTAAAAAAGTAAAAATAAAAAAAATCAAGAGTAACTGCACATTTCATAACAAAAGAATGATTTGGCCAATTAAGATTAGTTTAGCCATACCTCTTGCACTAGGCCGAAGACCACCAGCCTATGTGGTTTTGTTATCCATGTAAATTGCCCCTAAGATCATTTGTAAAGAAGGGTGGCATAAGAATTATCAGAAAGGAATAAAACAAAACTATGGCATCTGGTTCCTCCATTGCAGTTTACCTCATGGAGTCTCAAGGGCAGAGTCAGGTGTTGAAAGTCCTATCCCTCTGGCTGGCTCAATGGCACCTCAGAACGTGTTGACATCTGTAAGGTACCCACATCCCAGCAACCCACATCAGTGGATGCCCCTCTCTGCTTTGGGTCATTGGGTCATTGGGTCATCAGAAGACAGTGGGACTCTAGGGAATGGAGGAATAATTCAACCCAGTTCACATTCAAACGCAAGCGTACCTAATCTGCAGTGCCCAAAACGTTATACAAACCGAAACTCGTTCATCTTTCAAAATTTGTACTTCTGTGAATTTGGGGTTCTCCAACTGAGCAGTGTGAACAACAACAACAATAATAAAACTAGTGAAAAGTGTGCCTAAAAATGCATGTTAGTAAATATATATATAATAAAAACATGCATTACCATATATTAAGCAAGCATGCATACAAAAATGTGTACATTAGGGGAAATTCACACTACTGATGAATTTTTATGAGGATGTCGGTTTGGGGTGTTTTTTGTTGTTGTTGCAAACTCACATGGAAATGTACAGAAGTGAACTTAAGCCTATAAAAATGAGAAAGGGGCAGGGAAAGCCTGTATTGACAAAACCTGCCCATCCCTAGTGGGATGTGACATATATTTTCTCATAGAACAGAGCAACGACCCTAGCTGTCTTTCTTTCAGTATGCTCACCCTGGCCAATTAGTTGAGCAAGCAGCCCAACCCTTGGCAGGAGGCGAGCCCTGCCGATTCTATAATTCTAACCATTTCTGTGTGACTTGTCCCCAAGTAAGAACTGTGGTAGGGCGAAAAATGTTTTCAGGACCATGGTGCAATACTGCAAACCCAAACTTCAGCACCAAGTTGGCTTAATGAGATCATCTGCTGAGAAATATTCTCCCTAGCTGAAGGGGAAGGAGAGCAAATCGAGTAGCAGGATAGGATGAAAAAACAAAACAAAACCCAGAAAGGCAAAAGAACAGGAGTAGAATGCAGAGGAGGAGGTGCTCCTGGTGATTTACTGTGGGCTGTTAGAAGAAAGTGACTTGCCAATTCATAAATTCACGGCAAGCCTGTTTTTTGTATTATCATCTCTATTATCTTCAGTCTTCAGGATTGATAACGTACTACAGAAGTAATCTCTAGCCCTTTCAGTCTCTGTCACCTAACTCACAGACAGCTTCTCCTTCTTTATGGCTTTGCTTCAACTCTGTTTCCGTGACATGCTGTGTGTTTTCATGCTGCTTGAGGGATTCAGAGACGCTTCAAAATGAAGCTTTTTTTTACTTTATGGGAAGCAGTTCCTGGGGCTCTGACTACCCTGTGAGCCTGTGCATATGAATAATATTAGCTCTAAAAACTCACGCAATCTTTGGCTGCTCTAACAAGAACAGAGGGTCCTGATCACAGGAAATAATTGTTCCACACTAACACTTGTTCCATTCTGCACTGCTCAGGCTATGTCCGGAACACTGTGTCTGGTTCTGAGGGCCACATTTCAAACAGAGACTGACCAATTAAAGTGTGTCCAGAGAAGGGGGACCAGGATGCAAAGGGGTCTTGGAAATCAGGTGCTATAAGGAATGGTTGAAAGAGCTTGGGATAAAGAAGAGAAGATTAAGAGGAGGCATGACAGCTGCCATCAAGTCTATGAAGGTCCATCACACAGAGCAGACACATCATCTATCTCTTGCTCCATGGGGCAGGACAAGAACCAACGGGTTGAAATTGCAGGGAAAGATATTTCTGCTGAGCATCATTCATTAATGGAAAGATCTGTCTTACAGTGGGACAGCCTGCCTTGGGAGATGGTGGGCTCTCTTCCCATATTATAAGTAGAGGCTGGAGGGCCATAGGCTAAGGGCTGTAGCTCATGGATAGTGTGTATGCTTTGCATGCAGAAGGATGCAGCTTCAATCCCTGGTATCTCCAGGTAGGGCCGGAAAGGAGTGCCTGTCTGAAACCCCATAGAGCCACTGACAATCAGTGTAGACAATGGTGAGCTACTTGGACCATTTGGTCTGATTGGGTATAATGCATCTCCCTAGGTTCCTATGTCAGGGATGCAGTAGTTGCATCCTGGATTGCAGATCCTGCATTGAGCAGGGGGCTGCCCTGGAAGACCTCCAAGGTTACCTACCTACCTACCTACCTACCTACCTACCTACCTACCTATCTCCAGATTTCACATAATGCTAATGGGGTCTAGTGGTAACTGACTGGGAGTGAGATCTTGCGGTGATGGTGGATAGCCTGAAGAAAATGTCAAACCAGTGTGCAGCTGGTGTGAAAAGTTGAATTCCATGCTAGGGATCATTAAGGGAAGGGATTGACATAAAACTGGAAGTATCATAACGCCACTGCAAATATCTGTGGCACAAACTGTTTTTGGAATACCTGTGCACAGTTCTGGTTACTGCCCCTCAAAGAATACATTGTAGAGCTAGGGAAAGGGCATAAAGGGGCATTCGAAATTATCATGGTGGTGGGACATTCTCCCATCAGAAAAGGCTACACTATTGGGGGATTTTTAGTCTGGGCAAAAAAGCATGTGAGTGGGGAAATGAATAATAGAATTGTAGAGGGGACCCTGAGGATGATGGGGCCCAACCCCAGGAATATGCAGCTGCCCAGGGATCGAACTTGCAACCTTGGCATTATCAGCACCATGCTCTATCCAGCTGACATCCCAAGACATAAGTGTATAGAAGTATGCATGGAGTTTTTCTCCATCTCACATAACACTTGAACTTGGGGACATTCAATGAAGCTGAACATCAGAAGATTCAGGACAGGCAAAAGAAAATACTTCTTCACACAGCACAGAGTTAAACTGTGGAATTAGTTCCCTCAAGAGGTAGTGATGGGCACCAACTTGATTGGCATTTAGAGTGATTTGGACAAATTCAGGGAGGATGAAGCTATCAATAGCCACTAGTTAAGACAGCTGTGCACTGCTTCCAGAATTGGAGATGGAATACCCATGAATATCCATTGCTGGGAAACACAAGACGGGAGAGAGCTGTTGTGCTCATCTTCTGTTTGTGGGCTTCCTGTATGTTTAGCACCTACCTTTATTCTCTGTTTTGAACTGCACTTTTGTTTGGTGTTGTGTTCTGTATTGTTTTTAATTGGTTTTTAATAATACCCTTGTTTTGTTATGACCCACCCTGGGACCTTTGGGTGAAGGGTGGTTACGGAATATAACCATAATAACAATAACAATGATAACATCAACAACATCTGGAGGGCCACTGTGAGAACAGATGGGCCTTTTGTCTAATCCTAGCACGCCTCCTCGTGTTTTTTTGGGTTATTTTGTATAGGGATTTGCAAAGATCACATTAGCCCAGCATTCTCCAAGTTCCTTTGCACTGCAGCCAGAAGAGGCCAACTGCCCTCCACGGGGCTATGAACCCCTCTGAGATTCATTACTGCTTCCTCAATTACTCAATATTCAGTATCATGTCTACTGTGGCCTTTTCTCAGGAGGTGAGTGATATCTCACCATGGCATTATCCAATATCCCCTGTCCCCAATACGCTGGGTGAATAATTATCAGCTACTCTTGTTCACCCAAGCCTATCTTTATGTCCTTAGCGGAATTGGCTTCTTCTGTCTGTTCATAATCAGATAGAAATTGGCTCAGGAAGCAAACAAGCCTTTAAGGGCCTTTTGAAAAACAAAAGGCTCTGCAGCCACCACAAACAGCGAGAGAGCGTTCTCATAATATGTTTCTCTGGCTTCTTTGCAAGTTATCACTGGTTGCACACCTCAGTCTATGTTCATGGAGTATGTCTGCTCCCAAGCGTATGTGTCCATCATAAACTGAGGCACTCCAGACTCCATATCCTATGCAGAATGCCATGCCTGCAGTGAAGGTTTTAAGAACAGAAGAAAAGCCTATGGATCAGGCCAATGGCCCATCTAGTCCAGTATCCTATTCTCACAGTGGCCAACCAGGGCAAGGGCACTCTCCTCTCCTACAGTTTCCAGAAACTGGTATTCAGAAGCATTGTTGCCTCTGACCACAGAGGCAGAGCATAGCCAGCATGGCTAATAGTCATCAATTCCTTTAACTATTTTCAGTGCTTTTTTCTGGAAGGATGCACGTATCAAAGGACAAGGGAGAAGTCACGTGAAGTAACTAAACAGCCTTGGCCCTGTATACCTGAAGGAGCGTCTCCACCCCCATCGTTCAGCCCAGACACTGAGGTCCAGAGCCAAGGGCCTTCTGGCGGTTCCCTCACTGTGAGAAGCGAGGTTACAGGAACCAGGCAGAGGGCCTTCTCGGTAGTGGCGCCTGCCCTGTGGAACACCCTCCCACCAGATGTCAAAAAGAACAACAACTACCTTTTAGAAGACATCTGAAGGCAGCCCTGTTTAGGGAAGCTTTTAATGTTTAACAGACCACTGTATTCTAATACTTTGTTGGAAGCTGCCCAGGGTGGCTGGGGAGACCCAGCCAGATGGGTGTGGTATAAGTAAATTATTATTATTATTATTATTATTATTATTATTATTATTATTATTATGACTGGGATGGGAAACACATGGCCTTCCAGATGTTGTCAAACTCCAGCTCCCATCATCCCATCCACTGCAAATTGGAGTCCATCAATATCTGGAAGGCCGCAGGTTCTTCGCACCTGAAGTAAGAGAAAGTAAGAGAGCAGAAGCTTCACAAAGGCTGGTTTCCATGAAAGAAGATCATTGCTCTTCACAGGGTTCCACTGGGGAATAATGAGGGTGCATGTGATGGCTTTGTGGCGGCAGATTCCATCCTTGACCTGTGCGCTATAATTAGAATGCCTGTAAAGAGTTCCTCTGTATATAGTGAAGGGAAGGTTCTCACAAAGGTAGAGAGAGCAGGTGGTGACCCTGGAGGTGTGTGCATGCACCTGCAGAGCCGCCACACACCTGGAGCTCCCTTTGCCTTGCAACAACACCTGCCACGTCCCTGTCCCGATAAGCACAGCAACACCACCAGGAGAATGTACTGCCATTGTCCCTTATCCTCGTGAACCAGTGCCAAGATGAGCTGGGAATCTCCCTGTATGGGAGAAAGGAATAAAAATGGCCCACATCATGGTTCATTATGAATAAGAAAAGTCAACTTGTAGATGCATTGTGGGAGTGAGAAGGGGGAGAGTGAAATGACGACGACTTTCTTCTTGCAGGCGAAATTAATTAGGAAAGGGAGAAAATATACGATGCTTTCTTTCCTAAGCAGCGGCAGGCTTGCGAAAATCTACACGGTCCTTTGTGCTTCTTTTGCTGAGACAGGTTTGTCAGATTCCCCCTCCCTCCCTCCTCCTCCCCCCTCCACGTACACCCTAATACATACATTTTGAGCAAGGCAGAGGAGATTTCGCCGTGGGTCCATCAATCGCTCTTCCCCACTGTTTATACGAGACAGAGAAAGCAAGCAGAACACAACCTTTAATTAGCAGCAGGCAGGGCAAGCCTATCCTTCATTCTTTGCACCTTACTTTACGCTGGTTCATCTCTCCTGATTTTGACAGAGCTGCTTTTGATTTACTCCAGAGAACCCACCTTGGTGTCTGCCTGATCTACAGATTGCACCTTGCAAACAAGGAGTGCTGGAATGGAGAGAAGCAGCGGAAGGGGCCACAGGGAGAGAGGGAGGCCGGCAAAGGAGGAATGGCAAATGGAAAGAGAAGAATAATTATCCTGCCTTAACCTAATGTTGTTAATCTATATTGGCCATTACAATCTCGAGCATCCTGCTTAGTGGGGTATGCAATCTCATAGCGCCAGGATTTTTATGCAAGGAGTGTATCTAATATAGCGGACTGCTTCCTCATCCATCATCATAATTACTGTGTCATAATTTGCTGCCCTCCTTCGCCTCTGCCGCGAAGAGATAGGGGAGGCCTTTAAAGTGCTTGAGAAGGTTAAAAAAAAATTAGAGGAGGAAATCACAGGGTGTTTTATGGGGAAAGGCAACCCGTATTTCTGTCCTATTTATTTTCTACATTTGCCTGTCAAAATGGAATATATATTTCATCAAGGAAGTATAAATTTCATCCGGGGTTCCAGGCGGGGGTGGAGGGCATGACATGAGTTTGGTCAGCCCAAGACATTTTGCTGCCAGAGGCAAAGGACAAGATCCTTCCCCTTCTGCCGCACGTTCTGTGTACAGATCTAGAGGCCAGGAGCCCCGCTGTTGGAACTGGGTTGGGATGGCAGGTTGTGATAGAGGAGGAGAAGGAAGAAACAGAGGAGGTTGGCTGAATTGGGGTGGGGGTGGGCGGACGACCTGGATTGGAGGAAGGTGGCATCTCTCCTTTCCAACCTGACTTTCAGTCACTTTGGAAGGGTGGGGGCAATTGTTTTAAAATTATGGGGTTATGCAGCTGGTGTCTCTTCCCCCAATTCCACTGGAATACGTGAACTGGAAGCCAGCCATTTTGCAATGCACTTCTCCAGCCAAGCAATGTGTACAAAAATTGCATATAAATTAAATTATGCATTTAAAAGCATATACTGGTAAAAACAGCATACAAAATGCATTGTACGATGGGAAGTTGCTTTACAGAAATGTGTACATTAGGGCAGATGTGTACGGTAGGAGACAGTCGCACAACAATACTGACAAATTTTCACGAGAATGGCCCCACAAACAGATGTGGGATGTGGAGAATGCCACTTAAGATCAGAAAAATGAGAAACTGAGAGACCAAAGAAGAAGAAGAAGAAGAGTTTGGATTTGATATCCGGCCTTTCACTCCTTTTAAGGAGTCTCAAAGCGGCTAACATTCTCCTTTCCCTTCCTCCCCCACAACAAACACTCTGTGAGGTGAGTGGGGCTGAGAGACTTCAAAGAAGTGTGACTGGCCCAAGGTCACCCAGCAGCTGCATGTGGAGGAGCGGAGACGCAAACCCGGTTCCCCAGATTAGGAGTCCACTGCTCTTAACCACTACACCACACTGGCTCTCAAAGTTAACATAACTGCCTGTCCCTAACTGAGAAATATGAGGTATTTGATGTGGTCTCCCTACTTACTACTTGTGGGGTGTACATATTCATTTGCATTGCAATATAGATGGAAATATTACCTCTCTAATTCCTGCATTTGCCTACATGTTATGTTTATCTGGATTGGGGCCATATGTTTGATGAGAGAACTGTGGTGTCCTGTGGCTTTGAACAATTTAAAAAATAATGAGCTTTTATCCTGATATTTCATTTCATTTTAGCACTGTGCTGTTTCGTTGTTGTTTCGGTGTGATTTTTTTAATGACAACTTTCCAATTGTGATTTTATCATTTTGCCACATGCTGCCCTGAGAGCTAGACAGCTATACAGCTAGACAGCTGCCCATAAATATCCATTGCCAGGAATTCTGTGCAATACCCGGGAAAAAGTCCCATTGAACTCAGTGAAACTTGCTTCTGAATAGGCATGCATAAAATATATATATGAAAATCAGTAGAAAGCTGCAGAATCAGGCCAGAAAATTTAGAGGACTGCTGGATCATCCTTCTTCCCTTCCTCAGAAATAATTTGATGGGACTTCCCATTTCATGAAAGAAAAGGTAAAAGTTTCCCCTGTGGGTTTGAACAAAATATATATTGAACCTAGCTGTTGGCATTAAAAGGTAAATTCGTGCGTATTTGAATATTTAAAGCGTCTTAAAACCAGCTAATATTATTCTATTACTGGAACAGATCTAAATGTAAATTTTTATTTATTTATTTTTTTTAAAAAAAGGGAAAAAAATGACTTTCTCATCCATTTCCATCACTAGTATTATGTAAAAGATGACACTTATCAGCTATCGAGAAGAGCAGCTTTATTAAATGTTAAATAACCTTTAACAGCAGCATATTTAATCATAAAAAGTTAAACTGACAGTGGTGTGGTTTGCATGGTATCACCTCAAAACTCGACAGCATCATTCCTCATATATATTGATAAGTACAAGACATCCATAAAATCGCAGGCTCTGTAGCCTTCTATTTATGAGAGGCCATCTAAAACTCATTCATTGCAGGTAATATCAGTAAGTCAATTCAGCTTAGCCTGATAGCTCATAACTTCTTAGCCTGTTGTATTTACTGAGCCATAGACTGGCCTTTCTTGGAATGTGCTTGAGAAAATGACTTGGACTGAGAGACTATTTCTTCTCAAAGTATAATCAAGTGCTTCAAAATGAACTCCATAACTGCAGCTCCAGACGGCATTAGATCTCAGCAATGCTATTGAAACAACGGCTTAGGTAATGCTTTGAAAGGCAGACCAGAGACCCTGGGCCACCTGCGTGATTGTAACAACCCAGCCAGAGAAATCATGAACGAGCCTGCCAAATTGAGGTGGGCTGTAATGGGAGCATTTGCTGCCCACAGAAGATTTCGCCTTATCTTTCCATGTCCTTTATGAGTCCTGCATAGGCTGGCCTGAGAGCTGGACAAAAATACCCTGGGCATGCAGATATAACCACCACCTGGAAAAGAGCCGTGGATCAATATTTTAGCATAACCCTCAAATGTCCCAATTTGTCTGGGACACCCCAGAATTAAAGAAGTCATCCTAGCTTCTGATGGGATCCTGGAATGCCCTGTGTTCCCCCTCAAGCACTGACATCGCTGAGCTCGGGGAGGAGGATGAGCTGGTTAAGTCCAGTCAAAGATGATTATGGGGTGCAGCGCTCATCTTGCTTCAGGCCGAGGGAGCCGGCGTTTGTCCGCAGACAGCTTTCCAGGTCATGTGGCCAGCATGACTAAACTGCTTCTGGCGCAATGAGACACCGAGTGCCAGAGCACACGGAAACACCATTTACCTTCCAGCGGCAGTGGTACCTATTTATCTACTTGCACTGGCGTGCTTTCGAACTGCTAGTTTGGCAGGAGCTGGGACAGAGCAGCAGGAGCTCACTCCATTGTGGGGATTTGAACCGCTGACCTTCTGATTGGCAAGCCCAAGAGGCTCAGTTGTTTAGACCACAGCACCACCCGCAAGCAGCTGGTGCTGGCTCTTGCGATGATGCAGTGCTCTTGTGAGCCAGCTGACTCCTGCGACAGCGCAGCACCAAAAGGCACATATTCTAATGTTCATCACAGGAATGTTGGAGGGTATGAGTAAGGCCAAAAGCCAGTCATTTAGTACCACAGAGGGAAAACATACAGCAACCATTTGCCCAGACTGAGTAGAAACAAAAGATATGAGAGCTTTCTATCAGACTGGGCCAAGGGAATTCTGGGTTGTTGTGTGAATGTACCAGTTATAACTGCTACCATATTTCCTAGGGAGCAGCAAGCCAGTGCTTGGTCCTGCAGACCCCTTGTAATTTCTTCAGTTAGGTGATTTTTATTATTAAAAAAGAAAGCTTTAAGACTGACTAAGAAATTAACACTTTGTCAGATATTGGGCTCCCACTGTGCTGTTGGCCTCAACTCCTTAACGAATCCTCGATGGCTGTTGCCGCTGTGGTAACAGGATTAATTTTTCAGCGTGTGTAGGATGCCGTTTAGCATATGTGGCATGTGGAGAGCCAGGGGATAAATGAAGAAAGAAGGCCAACAGAACAGGCGCTCCCTCTGAGGATTTTTCTCTCGTTCTCCCTCCCTGGGTGTACGCAGAAATAGATTCAGTTTAAACCTTGTTTGGTGGAGTGGAAAGCTAAAAATGGGAAGAGAGAGAGAGAGAGAGAGAGAGAGAGAGAGAGAGAGAGAGAGAAGGAAACACGATGAAACAGAACGCTCCCCAAAAGTTTGCCACGCTGGTGTTGGAAATCTCCACACAAAAAGTGCACGGCATGGATGTGAAGGGGCTTTTTCAAGCTTGTACAGAATGGCGAACAGCTGAAACGGCAACAGGAGCCCTGAATGACATCTGTTTTATAAGGCTAACAGCAGTGCTTCCTTAAAATAACATTTAAAGAGAAGATTTGGCTCATATTCCCAGATGCAGACCCGTTCTCTACAATTGCTTCGTTGTGCAATGAACATTTCCATGGAAACCATCAAGTTTGTATGGCGGGGAGGAAGCCAAGTGTCAGGTAAAGGCTGAGGCCCCTTTCCCAAGCACAGACTCCCCGCCATTTTTGAGCACAACCCAAGGTGCTGATTTTTACAATAGGTCCTCCAACATGGTACTAGGGGCACCACAGTACCCTCAGACATGCCCCTCATGACTGCCAAGGCTCTTTGCCCCCTCCAGTTCCTTATTTTAAAATTGTGACCTTGTGGCCTTTTCTTCTTGCTTTATTTTTATGTATGTGGTTGTGGCCTGTTGTTGTTTTATCATTATTACCCACACTTCATCTTCAGGTCCCAGGCAGGTTACAACAATTTAAAATTCTGAAACAGTTCACAACCATAGGAATAGGGTGGGCTCTTCTGTTTCTTGGGGGGCAGTGGTATTTTTTTTGGGGGGGAGTAGTTTTCCTGATGTTTAAAGGGGGGATTCTCAGTAGCATCCATTTTTCTTCTATGAATTGGGTATTTTGTGCTGCCCAAGACACAGCCTTAGGTATCCTAAGATGTACCCAGGCCCTAAAAGTGGCCTACGGATGGCAAGGCACTTTTTGATCCAGCATACTAGATAAAGCGGTTCTCCACTCCTGTTGCTAAGGAAGCATGATAAGACCTTCTAAACATAGAATCAGAATTGTAGAGGTGGATAACTAAGGCTTATCTATAGTCCAACCCCCTGCAATGCAGGAATCTCCACTAAAGCATCCAATCTCTGCTTAAAAACCTCCAAAGAAGGAGAGACCATTCTACCGTCAAACAGTTTTTACCGCCAGAAAGTTCTTCCTGATGCTTAGTTGGAATCACCTTTCTTGTAACTTGAAGTCACTGGACACGTTTCTGTGTAAGATAGTGGCTGCAGCCATCCAGTTCAGTACCACAATTTACATGTCAAAAGAGTGAGCTCTGTAATCGTAGTGTCAAATGGATGGGCCTTTTCGCCATCTCACCTAGGTGGATGCCACCTCATCCTAGAATGGGCACAATAGGCCAAGAGGCAGGGAGCTGGGCGCGTGTGAGCTTTGCGCATGCTGGAAGCTGGGGAGACTGAGGCATGTCTTGCTCCGTGCTGGACCCATGCTGTGGGTGGGGGCTTCCCTGGAAACCTAATGGGGAAGCAAGGTCTGCTGGAGTGTTTATGCTGTGAGCCCCTCCACCCTATGCTCAGAATGTATATATGTGTAAATGAAACCATATATCCTAAAGACACCACCGTTTCCCTTGACTTCCATTCCAAAGAAACTGAATTCTGGATAAGTGCAGGCATTCCTGAAGTCTCTCACCGCTTGGAAATTGGGGTGCGTGTGACAGTATAAATAGTTATTGGCCCAGCGCCACCCAATAATTTCCAAGAACTGCAGCTACAGTTAGCACCTCAGATTTTGTTTTTTTAGAACTTGGAAATACAACTCTAGAAAATAATGTGAGGAAACAAATTTCAACTGAAATTACATTTTGTGGAAATTAACCAGGAGGAGATTGGAAGCACCTCAAGGTATTTGCTTTGTGGCCTAGAAATCCATTTAACCCCTTTTGCCATCCTACATTAAAGTCAGACTGTTTCGTAACCAGGAAAGCAGCCCCAATGAAAACGTACGGTTCAAGTTGAAATTCAAATTTTGTTACATCCTCCATTAATGGCTGCTAATATGTTTCACAGTCAACTCAAACGCCAGGAAAGGAAATCACTCCTTTTATCGCTCGCCTCTTTGAAATCCAAATGGCAAAGCCCTACATATCCACAATACATGGTAGCAAATAATCTTTCATGTTCCATGGGAAGAGAAGTATAATTAAAGACATCTTGTCTCCCGGCTGCCATTAGTAAGGGATAAGAATCAATCTGTCTGGAAACTTCATTCTGATCGGCTGCTTTTGTGATCATAACAGAGGTTCACTTAATATGTTGTCTTTGTCGCACGGTGCTACTACCCTAACATGGAGAAAATAACGCAGGTGGGGTTTTTTTTGGTGCTCCCCCCCTTTTTTGCAGAGCGTTTCATTTTTCACTGGGCAAAACAGGAGGGATGAAAGCAAGGCGCTTGCAAGGCATGTAGCAGGGGAATAGGCTGGGGAAAGTAGCAAGATATATAGTGTGTTGTTATTTTTTTTAATACACAAAGGGAAAAATTGGCCTTGAAAATTGGGAAGAGAAAAAGAGAGAGGGCAGAGGAGTAGCAGGGGGTACGTACCGTACATTTTCAGAACCGAGCACAACACACATTATCCCAAATCCACAAGTGGAAGAGAGTTTTTGGGTTCCCGCTGATGGACTGCTTTGACAGATTACAGCCTGTACACACAGCATACATTTAAAGAACTTCCCCCAAAGATGCCTGGGAGATGTAGTTTACCCCTCACAGAACTACAATCCCCAGCACCTTAACAAGTGACAGTTCCTAGGATGCTTTGGACAAAGTTCATGGGCTTTAAATGTATTGTGTGTATGCAGTCTGGATGGCGGCAATGATCGCTCTGTTGATGTGCTAACAAGAGGGTGGGATACCAGCTTGGTTTGGCCTATATACAGGACCACTTCTTGATATCCTTTTTCTGCTTACCATGTGGGATCAAGCATCCTAGTTTACTTGTGGGATGTATCATCACTGAAGCAGTCAAGTACAACATTTTCCTGTTTCCTAGAGTGGACACACAGGGGGATGCAGCTCCAGACAGGGAGGACTTCCTGTCCTCCCTGTTCTGGAGCCTTCTCTCCTCATGTGTGACCAGGTAGATGGGTGTGACGCTGCTCTTTTCCATTTTCTCCTTTTGGGCTCCTCTTCTGGCTCTTAGCCAGCAGCACAGGGCGCATCCTTACAGAGGATGGAAGCCACAAGGTAGAAAGTCTGAGGCCCAGCTCAGACTTCTTTTCTCTACAAATGTAACTATAACCACAAGATAAAGCCTGCCTTCAGATTACAGCTGTGAACTGAATGTAAGTAAACTTTACTCTTCCTTTTAAAGAAGAATGTCTTTTTATTATTATTTTAAGAGGGGAAACTTACCAGGAACAATCCAGACTGGACAAGCCAGACTGGATTGCTTAATTGAAATGATTCTAACAAATCCATCAACTTGCTTCCAGCAATCTGCAAGGGAATGTGCTCTGCTGCTTGCTCACTAGCGTGAGTGGGGAGGGATAATATTTAATCAATATAACCTCTCCTACCTTCCTCAACATTCCCACATTACTGAGGATCTAGGATACTTGAAATGAATGGGCCGACTGCTTGAACGCTGATGACTGAAAACTCATGCTGAATCTTACCAAGTATGCAGAGCTAACAGTGCACACACATTATGCACATTGCACATTATGCAATGTTTTTCTCTTCTTCCCCCTGCCACCACTTCATCCATTGAGTTATGCCCATTTGAGCCCTTCCAGGAGGCACAGGGCTTGCTGGAGTTCCAGAAGGCGAACCTACAGCAGTTCAGTTGGATGCCTTCACTCAATCCTTTACTGATAAAGCCGTTCACATTCAGATTGTCTTGGATGCAAACATTATGACAGAATCTAAAGCAGCAGTTTCAGAATCTGCTGCTTCTCACAGCTGCTTGGATCATTTAGCCCAGGCATAGGCAAACTCGGCCCTCCAGATGTTTTGGTACTACAACTCCCATCATCCCTAGCTAACAGGTCCAGTGGTCAGGGATGGTGGGAATTGTAGTCTCAAAACATCTGGAGGGCCGAGTTTGCCTATGCCTGATCTAGCCTCTCTTGAAGATGCTATGAAAATGAGCAAGCTGGGTCCTTGTCCATGCTGGATAATTAAATCTTATTGGTTGCAAACATTTGGGTTAAGGGTGTTAATACATCTTTATAAGAAGGGGAGATACCTCCATCTGTTTTTAAGATGCTTTTGTCGCTTGCTGTTTGCCACCCTTGGTGCCTTTGGCAGGAGGAGCAGGATACAAATTCATTAAATAAACAGTAAGGAAACAGCAGCATTCTGTGCTATCTCAGAGACCAAGTTTTGTTTGTTTGTTTGCAGAACTTATATTTAAATACACACATATATTAAAACGAAGGTCCACAATATGCTTGCCGCTGACATTCATATGGGAGTGCTGACAGTCACATTTAAATGATTGCCGTTGTTCGCCAGAATTCTCTCAGAAGTTTTGGACCATGTGCATTTTGTGTGTTTGTGGGGGGCTTACCCACATCCATAGGTGAATACCAATGTCCCCCAGATTCCAGGCACTCTTTGTAGAAGGTGAAATAAAGTGTCAGGGGCTCAGGAGCAGAAGCGCAGGGAAGGGAGGAAAGGGAGAGCGAAGGGGAAGAATCTGAGGGCAGCGTAGGAGAAGATGACAGTGGCCCGAGAGATTCCATGAGCCTCTCCAGCGAATCGGAAGATTCACAGAAGGGGGCGCCGGTGGCCAGGGCAAGGGGGGTCCCAAGGGGGACACTCCAGAAGCAAGGGGCCAGCGGGGATTCCCAGAGCAGTAGTTGGAGATCAGGGCCAGCTTCCCCACCAGAGCATAGTGGGGGGGGAAAGTCCCAGGTATCGGGGCCAGCGTATCCCCCAGCAGGGAGAGAAGATGGGTCAGGGCTGACCACGCCTCCATCGGAGAGTCGGGCAACGGAGGGGAGGTCAGGTCCAGCCAGCATCGCGGAAGAGGGAAGCAGTGATAGAAGCAGTGTAATGGTCAGGAGGAAGGTCACTGGGTTGGCGCGAGAGCCAAGTTCAAATGTGCAGGCGCGCGGGACAGCAGAGAACGAGGATTGGGAACCAGGTCCTAAAGCCCGCCGGAGGCAGGGGGAGGAGTCAGGTGACTCAGCGTCAGAAGAGTCCAGAAAGGGGAATGCCTCAGCAGACAGGAGGACCCAGAGGAGGAGAGAGCAGAGGAAGAGGTGGAGCAGGGCTAGAATCTTAAACTGGTGTCGGGGGGAGGAGATTCAGACGGAACTTCGGCGGTCTAGGGTTTAAGACGTAAAGCTGCGCGCTACGGCTTTGAAATGGAAACTGAACTTCAATAAAGACTTTTGTATATAACGGCGACCTGGCGTTGGTCCTCTGTGAGCTGGGACCTTGGGGCAGCTCTGACATAAAGTCACAACAAATCTCAGACCCAGGAACGGGGTGCTGTTCCTCACCACAGCTGAATTGCACACTCAATTCCCACCCCCACCCCCAGTTATCTCTCCCAGATCACTAGGCCAGTAAGTTACAGATCTGTGCTCATTAAACTGGGGGAGGGAGAGGGAAGGGGCAACCTGCCCATCATGCATATGTTGACAACCAATTTATTTGCTGGAAGATTGTGAAGAATGGCGCAGTGTCTCCATGTCAGTTGGAGGGCACTGCACTGTATTTGTTGTCATCATCATTAGAAGGGTTACAAATGACCTTCCTGGAGCCCAGCATATATCTTTTGGACAAAGTGTCAAGAAAAAGATAATAGGGGTGATTTCAGACTGCCCTAGTCCTTTCCCTTAGCTATACCTATTGTTGGAAAACATGCATGAATTCTCTCTCGCCAAGGTCTCTCTCCCACCTGTGCAACGTACACAAAAAAAGGAAGTCTAGCTGGATAATCTTATTTTGAGATACTGATATGGAGGGGCTGGTGGGGACTTGTTGCTGACGACGCCAGACTGCAGACTGTCTTCCAAAGGAAACCCGTCTCTTGTCTCAATCTGCAGTTGTTTACCTGTCGCTACATATGCAACATAAGGAATTACCAGCAGACCAGATGGATTGCTCAGGGTTCCAGATCACATTGAGAGTCTGCATGTGTGTTTAGTAGGCTCCCCTCTGCAGACGTGTTATTTATAACTTATCTTTTTTATTTATCTGTAAAAATAGTTATATACTGCCAAGTCGTATAGTATACCCAGATGGCATGCAGCGATAAAGACAAGCACAATGAAACATGAAACGCGATTGAAACAAGACAAAATATTCATGAATATGACTGGTTTTATTCCGTTTCCGAGCACAATTCAAAGTGTTGGTCTGACCTTTAAAGCCCTAAACGGTCTCGGTCCAGTATATCTGAAGGAGCGTCTCCACCCCACATCGTTCTACCCTGACACTGAGGTCCAGCACCGAGGGCCTTCTGGTGGTTCCCTCACTGCGAGAAGCCAAGTTACAGGGAACCAGGCAGAGGGCTTTCTCGGTAGTGGCGCCCTCTCTGTGGAACGCCCTCACACCAGATGTCAAAGAGAACAACAACTACCAGACTATTAGAAGACATCTGAAGGCAGCCCTGTTTAGGGAAGCTTTTAATGTTTGATGTATTACAGTATTTTAATATTTTTTGGAAGCTGCCCAGAGTGGCTGGGGAAGCCCAGCCAGATGGGCGGGGTATAAATAATAAATTATTATTATTATTATTATTATTATTATTATTATTATTATTTACTATTGCAAACTGCCCTGTGATCTTCTGATGAAAGGCAGTGTGGAATTTGATAAATAAAATAATAAATAAAGTTTAAACAGCTACATCAGCCTGTTGAGGTGAAAGATTTCTGCAATGCAGGGTGTTGGACTAGATGAGCCTTGGGTGTAACTTCCAACTCTGCAATTCAATGATTCTATGATTCTATGATTTTATGATTCTATGATTCCATGATCCCATGATCCCATGATCTCTAAGAGATGCACCAGATCTACCACCATGCATGGTGTGTGTGTGTGTGTGTGTGAAGGGTCACCAGGGATGAGATAGCAGGCCCAGGGAGGACAGCCTCATGCGCCTCCTGACGTGAAGCTAATCTTGTAAGGGGACAAATGATTGAAAAGAGCTTCTGTTGACTCCACATTGTCAGGACCGGGGGGAAGGACCTAGCAGGTGCCAGGAAACCAAGGAGAGTCTACCTCAGCTTAAGCAAAGTGTGTTTCATGTCTGTTCAGTTCCTTAAATGGCAACGCAAATTCCAAAGCAGCTGAAAACAGTGCCTGTTGGTTGCTTAGCAACCACGGGTCCATCCTCCCTCAGCACTCGTGTGTGAGAGTGAGGAAGGAATGATGGAGGCAGCTCTGTGCAGCAACCAAGCAGCCTGCCAGGACGCAGATGTTGGGGGTTATATGTAGTGGTGGCTGCTGACCATTGGGACTGGGTGGGTGGGAAGCAAGGTGATGAACAGTAGGTGGAGTAGGAGACAATGACATGCAGAGCCACCCTCTGAGTGCCTGTGAACAGATGGGGGGTGGCTGATTGAAGTCAGTGAGGAAGTGACCCATTTGTATAGAGGAAAAGAAGCAGGGCTGGGGTGCATGGGGGGGAGGGGAGAAATGGACAGAATGGGCACCCCAAGCATTGGCAAGCTAGCCAGGAACAGCAGCTAGGAACTCTGAGCTCCATATATCCCAGGATCTGGGGAGGGACATTATTTGTGTTTTGCTGAATGTCTTCTTTTAGAAGCAAGAGCACCTCTCATGTCTATAATCAATGCTTGCCATGGGATAGGCCTTGCTCCAATGTCACTACATGGGCCAGGCCCTCCCATATCTGCACACAGGAAAAAAAGAGCCTAAGTACATATGCACTAAGTGTCACGCAACGGTAAATTAATCACGCAGAGTCTTCTTCATAAATAGAATAAAACTTTTACTTGGGAAAATAAAGTGGTTCATAAACAGCATAGTCAAAGAGCATCCACAGAGTGCTCATAGCAGCTATCTAACTCTTCGCAGAGGCATTGTCTTAGTTACTGATTAACTGGAGTCCTGGAGCCACTTTGTCTGCCTTAGCTTTACATAAAGGTAAAGGGACCCCTGACTGTTAGGTCCAGTCGTGGATGACTCTGGGGTTGCGGCGCTCATCTCGCTTTCCTGGCCGAGGGAGCCAACGTACAGCTTCCGGGTCATGTGGCCAGCATGACTAAGCCGCTTCTGGAGAACCAGAGCAGCACACGGAAACGCTGCTTACCTTCCCGCCGGAGTGGTACCTATTTATCTACTTGCACTTTGATGTGCTTTTGAATTGCTAGGCTGGCAGGAGCAGGGACCGAGCAATGGGAGCTCACCCCATTGTGGGGATTCGAACCGCCCACCTTCTGATCGGCAAGTCCTAGGCTCTGTGGTTTAGACCACAGTGCCACACGCTTTACATAGCAACAAACAATACAGATACACACACTGGCTGAGACACACAGGCCCTGAGTGACACTGACTGAGGCCCGTAGAGAGGCTAGAGATGGGAGAATGAGTCATCACCCAAGATGAGTCACATGTCACAGTAACTTTGCAGCTGTTAACAGTTGTAGCTGGCAGGCTTAAATGATTGTATAGGCCTTGTAGGCCTTGCCTTACTTCTACTTAGGAACCTTTGTCTCACGACACTAAGTTGTACGCATGCCACACAACTGAGACCCTTATGAGATTGGGGTCTCAGTCATGTGGAATGTTTATGGGTGTACAACTGCCGTACAGAAGAACCCCGATGGGAGGACTTCTGGGTTAGCGCCATCGGGAATGGCAGAATTCCTCTGACTGAGAGGAATTTGCTTCGTGAAAATTTGGGTCTGGCCGCCACGGCGAAGGTGGTGACCCACTATAAATCACAGGCGGGTGAAGCCTGTGAACGTGGGATTCGGCTGGCACCTTCTGCGCCCCCCTACTCGCGGGGAAACCCAGTTTCGGGGATCCGGAGCGACGTAGGATGAGTGGCGCGGTGCTTCGAACCGACTGCTTCCTTCACGGAGCGAAGCCGCACAGCTGTTGCCGGAGAGCGCTGACTTTTTCCTGTGGACAATTTGACTTTAAAGCAATTACCCGTGAGTAGAGTGGAGAATTGGACCTTTTAAAACGTCTTAATTTGGCATCGAACGGGGGAGGTTCAAAACAGGAAGTCCGCCTTCCCCTTTTGTAAATAGACTGAAGCAAAGAGGCTGTAAGCTAAAGTCTTGAAAAGCCTATCTTAAAAGACTAAATTTCCATCAGTAAAAAACATCTAACCCCCCCTGGAAGCAGGAGAAGAGGGGGGAAGTGTGGATTGTACATGCCTGCAGGAGAGAGTGAAGGAAGTTAGAATACTACCGCTCTGAATCTGGTCTGGGGCTGCCATTAAGATTGACGTGCTTTGAAATGTTTACGCACTGCAAATAGAATGTTTTTTGACAGCTTGCCAAATAAGAGAGATACTTTGTTTAGACTGTCTCCATCTGACTTAAAAAAAAAAAGTAACTGAAACTGTAACTAATTAACTTTACTGCTTGAACTGCATTTTAAAAGGGGACATTACAGACTGTTACAAATTGTGGAATGTTTATGGGTGTACAACTGCCGTACAGAAGAACCCCGATGGATCAGGCCCACTGACCCACTGAGTCCTGCATCCTGTTCTCACAGTGGCCACCCAGATGCTTGTGGGGAACCTATAAGCAGGACCCAAGTGCCAGAGCCCTGTCCCCTCCTGTGGATTCCAGTGACTGGTATTCAGAAACATTGCCCCCTCCGACTGTGGAGTTGCCATCAATAGCCTTCACTTCCATGAATTTGCCCAGTCCTCTTTGAAAGACATCCACACTGGTGGTCATCATATGTTGCTCAAAACAGGTATGGTGATGGGGCCAGCACAGGAATATTACTCCCCACTATTATTGCATGCATGGAGCACACACAAAGAGGACTTGCTCCAGTCTTGCATGCGCCTTGTCTTGCGCACTCCTCCATGACATAAACACTGCTTTAACAACAAAAATGAAATGTTTCCTAGCGAGAGATGCCATGACAAGCACCGTTTGATTTGAAGAGTGCAAGGCAAGGATAAAGGCACCCTCTTCTGTATAGGCTTAGCTGCAAGAGAGAGCTGTTTGTTGCTAAGCACAAAGCACTGGAAGACCAAAGCCTTTGCTCTGTAGGAAGGATAAAAAGCCGGGGCAAATAGAATGAAAAGGAACAGATGTTGGTGGGGAGCAAACACCGGGTGGCATTATGGGAGAAAACTGCAGAAAGTCCATATTTTCGTCTGAAACAGTAAGTGTTTGCTTTATAAGCTTTGCAGTGCAACAGTCTTGCTGCCCCAAGACTGACTTAGTTCCTTTCTCCTCCGCACTTCTACCATCTCCCTTTGCTGTGGCCTCCTCCCCGCTTTCGATACCCAGTGCTGTTGTCCTTGACTTCAATAACTGTGTCAGCTTCTTGCAACTAGAAAGAAACAAAAGGTGAAGGAAGAGAAGGCAGAAGGGGTGCAGGGAAGCATCTGGTGCTATCAGGTAACCCACATTGTGGCAGTCGGAGACACATTTCGCAGTGCTAAAGAGAAAAGAAGGGTGAACGTATAGTCTAAGCAAAGTAGAATCACAGAATCACAGAACTGTAGAGTTGGAAGGGATCCTGGGGGGTCATCTAGTCCAAACCCCTGCAGTGTAAGAATCTCAACTAAAGTATCCATGATAGACAACTATCCAACCTCTGTTTAAAAACTTCAAAGAAGGAGAGTCCACCACCTTCCAAGGGAGTCTATTCCACTGTCAAACCGCTCTTAGTGTTCTTCCTGATGTTTAGTCAGAATCTCCTTTCTTGTAAGTTGAATCCATTGGTTCAGATCCAACCAACCTAGATGGATTAGAGAATTCACAGAGGAGAGGGCTCTCAAAGGCTACCAGCCATGATGACTGTTACCTGTCTCCACAGGTGAAGGCAGTAATGCTCCTGAATACCTGTTGCTGGAAACCACAGGAGTGGGGAGAGTGCTCTTGTCCTTAGGTCCTGCTTGTGAGGTTCCCACAGGCATCTGGGAGAACAGGATGCTGGCCTAGTTGGGCCATTGGCCTGATCTAACAGACTCTTCTTATGTTCATATGAAACTGCCCTGCACAAAATCAAACCATTGGTTCATCTAGCTCATTAATGTCTACGTTGACTGGCAGTGGCTTTTGAGAGCTCCAGACAAGCAGTCTTCCCTAGCACTACCTTGAGATGCTGGGGACTGAGCCTGGCATCTTCCGTAGGCAAAACACAGGCTCCACCACTGGGCTATGACCCTTCCTCCCTTTCCAGTGCAAAAACATGTATTCCCCTAAGATTTGCCTTTCCTCTAGGCTCAGCCCTAAACCAGACAGGCCTTTCACCACAAATGCTAAGCAATTATTAGTAGTGGGAGCTGTGTATCCTCTCTTTCTCTTTGTTCGTGTCTAAACCCATGCAGGGACTGTGATAACATAGTTCACTGGATTAGGTATCAGCAAAATGACCAGGAGCTGAGCAACATGGTGAAGGATAATTTTTTAAAATCTAAAATCACAGTGAAAACCCCAGGCCAGAAACAGAATCTTTCTTTCTTTCTTTCTTTCTTTCTTTCTTTCTTTCTTTCTTTCTTTCTTTCTTTCTCTCTCTCTCTCTTTCTTTCTTTCTTTCTTTCTTTCTTTCTTTCTTTCTTTCTTTCTTTCTTTCTAAATTATGTTAATAACACAATAGCCTGAAGATATGCCAAGAAGCAGCAGAAGCAGCATCTCCAAAGGAAGATAGACTAAACGGGTACATCAGAGTGGTCCCAGATGGTGCTGTTGGTAGCTGATGCTATATAGCTTTAAAAAACGTATGCCAGCAAAATATGCTCTTTTGAAAGCCTACACCTGCACGCTAAAAGCGAGTTTATGTATAAAGCCGTTGCGCCAGTTGCACATACTGAATGTGTCAGACACGTTTTTGCTTGCCAGAGCCGCTCCTTCCAGAGTGGAAACAAATATGCCCCTCAAACTGCTCCTCAGCATTCCCCTTCATGAATGTTCTCCAGGTGCTTCCCTGCAGACTCAAAGGTTTCCAGAATTTTCTCTAAAAGCAGGAGTACCCAACGCACTGGTCTCCCAACTCCCATCACCCTTGACCAACACTGTCCTTGGTGGCTGGGGCTGATGGGAGTTGGAGCCCAACATTTAGAGGGCCCTCGCTGCTCTAAAGGTTTGCTACGTCACCCACATTTGCCAGTATTTGAAATCTGACAGTTGGCATTTTTCAGTATTTGACCATTATCTAGCTGATAATGACCATTCTTAAAGTGTGTGGTTTTTTGTTTGTTTGTTTGCTTTCAGGGAACACTATCTGGCTGCGGAACCATTGCAAGCTGCAAACGATTCTGGGGTATGTTTAGGAGGTGCGCACACCAGTTTACGCAAGGCCTCAGCATTGCCCACTGTGAACTGATAGTGCCCTGTGTCTTCCCCTTGCAAAGATGGGAAGCTGCCCTTTAGCTGTTCTCTCTGAAGGCACGGAGAAGTCCGTCAGAGATTCTTCAAACATCCAGCAGTTTTCTAGATGCTTTCAAGGAAACAAAAATAAGAATGAAATAGATATGGAAGATGTTCTCTTGGTTACTTCTCAAGTTCTATCTGGGATAGAGGCAGGAAGCAGGAAATGGCCCCCTTTTGGAACCCACTGCCTGAAAGGCCTGATTTCCCTCATGTATTCCTTCAAATGGACAGCAGAATCAGCTGCAGGAGGGAACAAAACTGCATTTCGATAACAAGAATCTCACCATTATTAATTATGCCCACCATCCACAAGGGTGATGAATTTTCTACATCCATGTATCAAATTTATCCCAGCCTGAGCCATTTTTCCCCCAGCCGAAGATGACACTATCAGAATGAAAATACACTACACAAAGTGCTAAGTGCTCACCTCCTTGTAACTATCCCTATTCATCAAAATGATTCACAAAGTATTTTAATTAAGTGCAATTAGAATTTGCAGGTTAGTTAGCCACAGATGCATCTAAGGACCCATTTCTTACTTTATTTATTTTTACCAAAAAATTTATGGCAGTCGTGCTGCTATTACAACCAGCCCTAGTGGATCCCGATGCACCGATTGAAGACCAGTGCTCTAACCCATGATGTATCTGATGTGAGCCTCAGTGCAGACAATATTGCATGTGTGCGCGCATTGTGCTGTGTTGGGTCGTGCAAAAGACATCTGATTCAGTGATTCTGATGGGGCCCTGATTCGGGCTAGATTGCTCCATGCTAAACACGGTGTTTAAAACCCTGATTATTTGTTGGCTGGATAAGCCAACAAGGATGATATTTATTTTAAAAGTTCAGGAATGCAGATAATTCACACACACACACTCTGACACATACATACTTTGTGAACTTCAAACTTCAGCCAGGAACATTGATTTAATTTCACCTCCTGTGATTCTGATTAATGAAAAGTCATTTTTTAGCAGTTAGGAAATGATATGTGAATATTTTGCTAACCTTTCAGATATATGTTAAGGGGATGGCAGGAGATTCTATAATTCCAAAAATTATGATAAGACATCCATAAAGATGAAGCTGAACCCCCCCCCACCGCTTATGCTTTAGTTATCGTAGCTTAAATGATCATTATTTAAATATCTATTAGGCTTTATATGTAACGTAAAGGTAAAGGACCCCTGGATGGTTAAGTCCAGCCAAAAGCAACTCTGGGGTTGCTGTGCTCATCTCGCTTTCAGGCCGAGGGAGCCGGCATTCGTCCACAGACAACTTTCCGGGTCATGTGGCCAGCATGACTAAACCACTTCTGGTGCAATGGGACACCATGATGGAAACCAGAGTGCACGGAAACACCATTTACCTTCCCACCACATTGGTACCTAATTATCTACTTCCACTGATGTGCTTTTGAAATGCTAGGTTGGCAGGAGCTGGGACAGAACAACGGGAGTTCACTCCGTCGCGGGGATTCGAACCACCAAGCTTCTGATCAGCAAGCCCAAAAGGCACAGCGCCACCCGCGTCCCTTTATATATATACATATAAAGCAGTGTCATACCACTTTCAACACCCGTGGCTTCCCCCAAAGAATCCTGGGTGTTGTAGTTTGATAAGATTCTATTTCACAAAATATCCAGCTACATGAATGGATCTGATAAATCATATGGCAAAATGCATGCTTTGAAGCATCTGCAATAATTTTGATTAAACACAGTCCACTATCAAAGCAAAATAATTTTAGCAACATCTAATGAAACTACATCAGATGTAAACAACTGCTAACTGTACAACATATCTGAATAGAAGTTATGCAGACATCAACCAAGTCTAAACTCTCCAAAAATAGGTTTACTTCACATCTCAGCATAATAAAAGCATCAGTGTTAAGAACAGCATTTGCTGTGAGCCGAACATTTTTAATCTATAAAGGTGGGTTAAATCAGGCCAATTCAAGGTATTCTTTTTATGACAAGAGACATTAAGGATATTGGTTTCAGGTTAGGAAATGGAGAACATCATTCCAAAAAGACATCCATAAAGATGAAGCTGAACCGCCCCCCATTGCTTATGTATTAGTTATCATAGCTTAAATGATCATTATTTAAATATCTATTAGGCTTTATATGTAAGGTCCGGCTTGCCTCCAGAGAACACCACAAAAACAGAGAAACACATTTTATTCCCAGTTTAACTCATTTAATTGAATTGAATTGTGGTAAGGGAAATCAGCGATAGAGTCTGTTCCACGGTTTCCAAAACCAGTAGATATGGGTGCAGAAGTTGGAATATTTGAGACAAGAAATTCCCCCACTCCAAATACAGGAGGAGCAGTCTGTTAGGAGATGCAATAGCAGAGGTTTGGGTCTGCAGGCATGGAGCCCCATCTCCTGCCATGTGATTACAATTTCATGGAAGATAACAAGTAAAATGTGTGTGTTTTTTGGTGTGTAAATAAGTGGAAGGAAACCATTCCACTAGCATATGTAGGACAAGGGGAGAGGTCCCACTGGCTCAATCAAAGACCCTAGATACCGGTAAGTCTTCTCTAACCTGATGTTGTCCAGCTGTTTGAAACCACCTCTCTCACAATCTCTGGCCATTGGTTATGCTGGCTGGGACACACCTGCAGGAATCACCTTTAGTGTATATGTGCCTCCTTTATTGGCCCAATTTGTTCCACTAAATACTGAATATTTATTGGGCATTCTATTCTGAAAACGCCACATCTCAGATAGTAGTATTTTATCTGGAGTTCTTATTTCAATGCCTCATAAAAGAAATGTAATTAACAGGAGCACTCCTCAAGAGCTGGCACTGGCTACACTGCTCATTTTTTTTTGTATTATTTTTTCCCCCTTTAAGAATATGATTATGGATGTTGCAGGCCATATGGTAATGCACAATTGATTTAGCATTGCTCGTTTTCAGTTACATTACAAATATAATTTCACACGAGTCATTTCAAACAAGTCTTATTGATTCATTCACTCGCTTAATGCTTATTTTAATGCTGCGTTGTACAGAAGTTAATATTTCACAGTTGCCCCCGCGGAAAGTTTTATCAAAGTCTGCTAGGCTTTTCACACTTGTCTTGGAATACGTCTTCCTCCAGTACCAGTTTGAGACTTGCCTTTCTCTTTGCGTGTCCCCCCACCCCTGCACAGAAAACTTTTCTTTCTCACCAATGCAGTGGTGAAAGAAGAGAGGCTGTGGGTGCTTATGTGGTGGCTCTGCGGTCTAAACCACTGAGCCTCTTGGGCTTGCCAGTCAAAGGTTGGCAGTTCGAATCCGCACAACGGGTGAGCTCCCATCGCTCTGTCCCAGCTCTTGCCTACCTAGCAGTTTGAAAGTACACCAGTGCAAGTAGATAAATAGGTACCACTGTGGCAGGAAGGTAAATGGCATTTTTGTGTGCTCTGGTTTCTGTCACGGTGTTCCATTGCACTAGAAGTGGTTTAATCCTGCTGGCCACATGATGCAGAAAGCTGTCTGTGGACAGACGCTGGCTCCCTCGGCCTGAAAGCGAGATGAGCGCCGCAACCCCATAGTTGCCTTTGACTGGACTGAACCGTCCAGGGGTCCTTTACCTTTACCTTTTACCTGCATGCAGGGAGAGTCAATCTTTGAATCGTGCACCTTGCAAACATTCCCTGCACACAGAATGATAGCATGCTACAGAGAAGTATAGGCTTCTATGTTTCTCTGACACGTTATATTTCTGTGTGAATGTGTTGTTGTTGTTGTTTTAAAAAAGAAGAGCATCCAAACATATGCAAACATGCACCTACAACCTGAAGAAGTGCAGTCTAGGGGAAAATGCTAACTGGTTCTGCGGAAAAAAACATATTGCCCCTTAGATTTCAGCACACACGTACAGACTTCACACAGAGTTTCTGTAAAAAGAGAGCACGGACGATTCATCTGGCCGTTAAAACATTTCAAAAGCTCTTTTTAAAATCTCATTGAAAGCAGCAGGTTTATTATTTTAGCTGCACTAGAACATCTCATGGAAACAACAGGAAGGGCTGTTCTGAGCCTTTCCCTCCCATTTGGAGCATTCCTAAACCTCTGGTTCCGTCTGCAACTGGAAATATCGCTCGATCAGCTAGCTAATCTTTTCCAGCAGTTGCTGAATGCTCACTGTCTGACCACTACGTTTCCACTCAGCTTGCCTGGGCTGATGTTTATTTAACCAAGAGATACTAAGTCCTCTTCATCTCACCTCGAGAAAGTGTAGCACAGCGTGAGAAATGAACATCGAAACACTATGGAAATGCAGACAATTGGCAGGTAGATTTGTGAAATGCGGAAATGACTTTTGTTTATTTTATTTATATTCTACCGTTAGCTCCTCCAAGGAGCTCAAAGCAGGCTATATGGCCCTAGCCACAATGTCTATGTTTTACCTTGACAGACAGTATGCCTCAGTATGCCTCAGAATGCCAGTTGTGCTCAGATCCTGTTTTCAGGTTTCCCAAAGGTATCTCAGTGGCCTTGTTGAGAACAGGATGCTGGAGCAGATGGGCCATTGGCCACCAGACTGATCCAGTAGACTATTCCTAGGTTCTTAGGTTCCACCCCACCTGCCATATTTTATCCTCACAACAATCTGAAAAGTAGGTTCAGCTGAATTTCAGTGGCTGGTTCAAGGTCATCCAGTGAACATTTATGGCTAAGTGAGGATATGAACCTAGGCCTCATCAGCCCACCTCTTCCCAGACATACCACTACCACACCATGCTAGCCAGAATCCTATGTCTGGTCTAGCAGCCGCCTTGAATATTCATTCATTCATTTAATATTTCATTTTGTTATTATATTTTAATTATGAATAGATTTTATAGCTGTAAGCCGCCTAGAAGTCATTTTGGCATATGTGCGTCTTATACATAAATAACGTCGGAAAAGATTGGATTGTGGCACTAATAACTTATCGCTGCCTTATCTTTTATTTCAGATGGAAGACTCCACAACACTAATTTCACTTGCAGCACATAATTGAAGTGTTGTGTAGTTAAGAAATGAAGAACTGAAGTGAGCTGGTCAACTCTGGTTTGTGTGTGTGCGTGTGTGAGAGAGCGCGGAGAGTGGGGGGGATGCCAAATTATTTTTGAAGCGCTGCTTCTTTTCTAATCATTCGGTCACACCCTCAAGTATGCTGAGTTTGGATGAGAAGTTGAGGGAGAGGCCCTCAAGATGATGTTGAACTCCAACTCCCATCAGTCCCAGCAAAGCATGACCAATGGGCAAGGGATGATGGAAGCTGTAGGTCACACAGGTTGGTGAAGGCTATGGTACCTGGTGTCAGAGAGAGCACTGGATTTCAGAGCGAATAACTTACAGCTATGCAATAAGAACTATTCTTTCAGCAGGAAGACCCTACAGCTCTGATTCCAAATTCCTTGAAGAAGAGACAGAGAGGGGGAGACTTTCTGGGTAGTGTAAGCCACAGGCATGAAGTGTGGCAGAGCTGCTGTATTCTGCCCTTTCCTAGTCCTGCTGAGTTTTCATATTAACAGCTGCAGGGACCTCCTCAGAGCTTTAATTTCTTTCCTTGGTATTTTGGGGACGAGGGAGGAAGAACATCTTCTGTTTGCAAAAAGTATCACGCTCATTTCTCACTTGACTTCTGATGGCACCGAAGTGTGGCTTTTGATTAGAATTCTTGTGAAATGCCAGTTTCAAGGGGAGCTGAGGAATTTTAACAAGTTTGGCCATGATGGATATCCCCCCAGGGACGAGAGCTTGTCCTGAGAACCGATGGATGCTGAAGATTTTAGCCAGTGATTTGAATTTCTATCGAGACCGGTGTGTGTGTGTGTGTGGAATGTGGTTGTTTTGTTTTGTTACTGGAGTCAGGGGTGCATATCTGCACTACCTCTTGCCTGAAATATTGCAGGACCATCCCTCCACCTTCTGTATTCTTTATCACAAAGAACAATTATTCGCAATGACATCTCCAGAAGTGGTTAGAGATGCTATTTATTAAAACAAGTTACAGTTTTGCTGAAAAGATTTTAGACTAAGGTTAGGTGAAGGGCGGAATGAGGGCAGGTAGAAAGTCGAGAGAAGAAGAACAGCTAAATTGATGAAAAATAAAAGAAAGACCTCCGGGAGCATAAATAAATAAATTCTCTGAGTGGCATAGCTCAGATGCTCCACAATTGTCAAATTACTGGCATAATGCAAGTGTCAGGAGTCCAGGTCCCGACTTGATAACACAGTAAGTGTAGGTAATTAAAAAGGAGGATTTATTGCAAAAACAAACAGATAGCTCTGGATGGCTCTAACCAAGCCGCTGACATTATCACTCAAGGTGACCCTTCTGAAGACTCCTTCCTGTTCCTACAGAAGATATTGAACCTTTGCCCCTTACATCTCTTGTTTTGCTTCCTGTCCAGCAGCCCTCCCATTCACTGACTCTTCGGACTTATTGGATCATCTCCAACCTCTTCCTGTTCTGAAAGACTGTATGTGTTTGCGCCTTTGAGCTTCCTGAGAGCTTTGGCTGTGTTCCAGCCTGCTCTCAGTTGTTCCCTTGGCTACTGGCCATCCAAGGTCAGAGGGAGTTGGCGCTGGCAGCCTCTGCTCAAATCTAAACCTCTCTGTTCCTGCCCGTATTCTGCAGCTGGCTGTAAAGTTCCACTTGGAGCGGGCTCATTCCTGACAGCAAGTGA
Organism: Podarcis erhardii; assembly: GCF_964252035.2. NCBI lineage: Eukaryota > Metazoa > Chordata > Lepidosauria > Squamata > Lacertidae > Podarcis > Podarcis erhardii. The sequence goes on along the minus strand of NC_138498.1, from coordinate 105,391,137 downwards.
ACTTCTGACATTTGTTTAATTACAATATAGTTATAAATGAAAACAGCATTTCCTAATCTCTCATGCATGCTTAACTGTATGCCTTTTGTGGCTACGCCTCTAGTTGATTTGAATAACTTCTAATTAACGTAGCTAACTCAATAATGAGTCTGGAAGCCGCTAAAAAATAAAGAGTCAAATACACCACTTGAAAGCCCCTTCCTGCAAAAAAAGGTAAAGCTTTAAAAAATAAAACAAAATCTTAATCCTTGCTTCCTTCCTTTGTTTACCGATAGTATGTTTCTTGGCTCAGGAACAGGTCCATATCTCTTTGCTAGACATGTTTACTTGAAAGCGAGACCTTTGGAAATCAAGTAGCCCTTTTCCAACAAGACACTAGGGGTTATTTCACCCAGGATGTTTTCCATGCAATAGCACTAATTGCTCAGCCATTGTTCTGTGTGAAGGATGTGTGGCTATATTTCTTCTCTGTCCTCTTTATGTCCTCTATGTGACACAGTGGATAAATTCTGTTCCTCTGCTACAGCTCTCAAGGGCCTTCTTAGTCCTGGATCCCCTCCCCCCATTTGTGGAATGGCTTCTCTAGTGATGGGTGTTAATCACCCCCCATTTATTTTTTTCAAAAAAATCACAACACTCAGGCTAATACATGCATCAGAACATAATTAATCTTCAGATTTTCATTTTTGTGGTACAATTTTCATCTTAAGAATAGGATAGAAACTGTTTACAAATGCATATGTTGGGGATAACATATGTATTTCATGATAAAAAAACCCCCTGTATGCTACATATGGATTTTGTGATTAAATATATGTATTTAATTACCTATTTAAATCAGAACGAGAACTTTAAAGTTCTCTCTCCCTGCATCCCAGATTACTGCAGAGTGGAATACATTGTATAACCACGTTGGAAATTAATGCGGACCGGAAATAAACTGATCCATCCAGCTCTACTTATGAGCCTCTTCTAGTGAATTCTAATTTGTATTCCTGTCCAGTTTTCTGAAATCCCAATATGTTAAACAACGAAGCAAGCGGAGGAATAAAAAGAAAAATGAGATTTGTGCCAAAACATTTGATCCAGGTCAAGACTACAGGGCTCAGTGACAGAACTTCAGTGTTCTTATTATGTACTGTCAAACACAGTCCTACCTCAGTAAAAGATGCTTGAGGACGGAGATACCATGGAAAACATCTTAATGTCCACACAGTGTTGTTATATTAACCTTCACCTACTTTCAGACAATTTTATTTAATAAGTCCTCAGGGAGCAACTGTGACAACTAACACCTTTATTTCTGAAAGAATCAAGTACCACGGAAATGAACGCCTAACAAGCTACTTTGTCTCTTCACTTCGTCCTACAGGGGTTTCTCAGGTATCTTAATGAGACTTGGGATATGAACACACCGTCTATTTAAAGCACATTCCCTCCCAAAGAATTATGGGAACTGTAGTCTGCCCAACTCCCAGCACCCTTAAAAATGACAGTTCCCAGAATGGTGTGTACTTAGACTTATAGACACCCAGGTAAGTTGCAATTATTTATTTCTAATTTTTAATACCATGGGCATCATTTTACATAAATGCCGCTTCTCATAAAAACATGGTGGTTCAGATTGACCTTGTGTGAGGGCTTTTGTCCTCTCAAAAACAAATGCATGAATTGGGTTTGATCTAACTATCTTGCACCGGGGCTCAATCCACTCTACACCATTTCCTGTTCGGCCTGTTTATCCCAGTCATCATAGGTCGTCATGACAAACCTGAATCCCATCAGAAAGCTGGCTTTGTGGAGGAGAGTTTTGTGATGAAACTGTGCTTTTCGCCGGAGAAGTTTGAAGGAAAAGTTCTAGAAGCTCTAATGATTTGGAGAGAAATTCTCATTTTTCTTCAAACGGCAATAAAGTGCTTGGGCGAGAGTTCAACATCACTGAAGAGAAAGCATCAAAAGAAGTTCCCTGGCTTGTCTTTTGGGTGAGTTATTGCCCCTCAGCTAGCTTTAGTAGGTTATTGAAGTCCTTTCCCTGCAGTATACAATGGATGAAGACAACGTTTTTAAGGAACACTCTGTAATTGTTCCTGAGAGGCTCAAAGGCAGTAAGCTCGAGAATGATGACACCAAACATTTTGTAATGGCTGTCTCTCTTTCCTCATCATTTATTGAGCAATGCACACCTGAATGTGAAATGAATGTTTTAGATAGAGAATGCATCTCTTTATTAAAACAAATGGACTTCTGCCCCCTGTGTCCCACCCCACCCCATAATGAATGGGACTATTCAAAGATGATATGATTTGGAATTCTAACTGCAAAATGAGATGTGAATTTCACCCTAATAGTTTATCCCACAGGGCCGATCCGAAAACTCTTAAACATGTTGTCAAACTCAGCTTTCCAAGCAGAGGAAATTTAACACTTTAACAGTTAATATATTTGTTTATGGTCTGCCAGCCAGAAAACTGTTAGAAATACACTTTGGTTGAAGATTTTGGACTGTTTCTTTTATTTAAAAATGTCAAAAAGTGTAATGAGAAAGAAGGTAAAATGCATATGGCCCACAATTACCGGTATTTATTATTATTTTTAGAAATTATTACAGTCCTGACACCATCATTTCAAAAAGATGTAAAAATACTTCTTACAGTATATAATCTCTCTGTCTTCTAACTACTATCTTGGATGGGATTAATACTGTAAGCAAAACTTGATTTTCTGATATATTTATTGTAATATAATTCACTGTAACTCAATATACATTCATCACCATTTTATTCATTTATTTCAGCAGCTTGCGATATTTATTTAACCTGGCGTTTTAAATATTGAAAAGTATAATGTGAAAAAAGCCTAGAATTTAACATGACCACCTCAAATTCTCTCATCTTCAAAGAAAGACAGTTATGTACTCAGACAGATAACTGCTCATCTTCTGTGTCCATCATGAAAGGCTGTTCTCTGATGTGACAACCAGGGCCTTTTCTGTAGTGGCACCACATCTCTGAAGTGTCTTCTCCAAGGATTCTGACTTTGCTGGCATCTAGTTTTATGCCTTTTTGGTGCTGGGTAAAAAAAATATTTCTTGCCTCCAGGTCTCTTAAAATGTCAGCTGTGTTTGGTTTTATTCTGTGGTCTTGATTGTCTGCTCTGTTATGCTGCTGTTTGGGTCATTATTGTGATTGGGGCTGGTAGGAGATGGAGTTCAGTGACTGGAAAACTGCAGGTTCCCCTTCAAGCTCAAAAGGTATCAAGTCATTCCTGCTCTATTTGTGGCATTCTGTAATCAGGATATGGGCTAACCAGTATGAGAGTCAGTGTGGTGTAGGAACTAGAGTGTTGAACCAGCACTGGGGAGACCAGGGTTCAATGAAGCTCAGCCTTTGGACCAGTCGCTGCCTCTCAACCTAATTTCACAGGGTTGTTTTGAGAATTAAATGAGGAGAGAGGGAACCATATATGCCACCTTCAGCTCTGCGGGGAACATGACGGTGTAGAAATGCAATCAATCCATCTATCCACTTGAAATCTACTGTATAGAGGGAATTAAATCATGTTCCATCCTTTCGCAGGTTTGTAATCCTAGATGTGCTTACCTGGGAGTAAATTCCCTTGATCTTCCAATGGAACTTACTTCTGTGAAAACAGGGATAGGGTTGCGCTGTAAAAATAAATAAACAGCCTGACAACAATTTGTGTTTTTTCTTCTCTTCCTCCCAACCTCAGAGAATATAGGATTAAGTACACTTGTCATCACTGTGTTCCATTTATACTTCCCCCCTCACATCTCACCAATTTCTGCTTATCTCCCTCCACTCGGCATGTGTCTGTGTCTCTCCCATGATGGATTTAGCATAAATTTACTTGCGTCCCCTTATTTCTACATGTGGAATTGAAATATTACTGAATGCATTAGAGAAACTGTGATGGTCTAATGGAAGAATCTCTCTCTCTCTCTCTTCCCTTCCCCTCCCTTTTGTCTGGAATGTGTTCTTAAGACTTACCTTGGTCGGTCATTTAATTGAATTGGATAGTGACAACACCCTGGCATTGTTAAGGCTAATGACCTGCTGATTTACAAGACAAGGCACATTTAGTGGCAAATGGATTTGAGCCATTGTTCTGCTGAACAATGAGAATAACAATTTGTACTGTGATCCACAACCTTCTAACAGCGCAGGCTTCATTCTTCCTTCAAGCGGTGACATGACGTGTGTCTATCCCTAAGCTTGTTACTGCTTTGGAAGTGCTTTGCTAGAGACACCATATGGAAATTCTGTTAGCATTGAACATCAAGCAGATATTGCAGGCCTTTGCCGGAGGTCATAGATGTGGGGTGTGTGTGTTTAAGGTCCTGCTCTCTCTTTGCGTCACCCACTCTCTGTTTAAAAGCAAAACAAAACTGCCCAACATTTGTTTCACGTCCACTACCGTGCAAGAAGACTGCCGCGCCCTTGTGAACTAGGACAGACCATTTGGGTGAGTGAGCGCTTGCACAACGGTTCTGAACATTTATCTAGCTTTCATACTTTGTATTAGGGCCCTGCTAAATAAATGGCTTCACATTCTTTGCATTACTGGAAGATTCCAGCATGACCTCTTTCAGGACACAAATTGCTTAAGAACGTGTGAAAATGCCTACTTATTATTCATTAAGCCTTTTATAAAAAGTAGTTTGACCCTTAATAGGAAGCACGACCTTAAACGCTAAGGGTATTATTGTCTAAATGGAAAGGACTGGATCTTGATTTCAGCTTTTTCAAAGAACTACAGTGCAGTAGATGTCTATCACACTGCAGACAATAAGCAGGGTGAATGGGAAATGGAAATATCCAGGTCACACCAGCAGTGGAAGGATTGCTGGGGCTGCACCACCACTCACCATAGCAGAGTTGCTGCAGCATGCCAGGAAGAAAAGGGGCAAGGGGACAGTGGCAGTGAGGTTGGTGCAGTGCAAACATGCTGGCAGGACCAATCTGCTGCTGTCATGACACCTCACTGCCCAAGTATTCTGCAATGACTCAGCCAGAGGGAGGTTCATTGAACAGCACAACCCCACACTTTCCTTCTTACATGTGACTAATCTATAGTGTCCTTGGCCATGCGTGTGTGCCTGCACTTATGTGCACTTCCAGGAAGATTGAGTTACTAGGTTACTTCTCAGGGGCACCAAGCTCTCTCTCTGTGTGTGTTTTATAAACTGTGAGAAGCCCCTTTTCATTAATCTGTTCCATTCAAACAAACTTGCCACGTTAGAATTTGGTTTTCCTCTTCCCTTCTGATCCCCTTTCCTTTTGTGTTGTGTCTTTCGAGATTGAAAACCACAGTACAGGGATTTCTTTTTGTTTTAAACTAATTTGTAAGCCACTCTTGGAGCTTTCCCAGCTAAACAGCAGGGTATGAATGTTTTAGTTATTAAAATTCTCCCATGCAGGATGCATACCACAGAGAGATACCATCATAGCAGCATAGCAGCCTTCAGATGAATTTAATCAATTAATCAGTTAATATACCGCCCTATACCCGGAGGTCTCAGGGCGGTTCACAGAATAAGATCAAAATATAAAACCATAAAATACATAATCAAAATAAAAACAACAACCCTATAACACCCCCCTCCTCAAACCTGTTCCTTCTTTCTTGGTGTGGCGGGGGCTTTGGGCATGGCAAAGAGAATGTTGCAAACTGGCTAATACCTACCTACCTGCTTACCTGCCAGGAAGACATTGTCACAATGCCATGGCAATAGAAGTGGTACATTTTTCGTCTTCTATGCAGTGTTCCTATTTCTCTTCCCGCACCGATGCCCCTCTTTCTCCTACTATTTCCCATCGGGCATCGTCATCAGATCGAGAGTGTCCAAAGTTGGTCGACTCTGAATGAGTGAGCTTGATGAATGTTTTCATTTTGTGAGCCAGCTGCCTCCCATCCCTGCCTCCCCCCCGCCCCACTGCCCGGTGCTTGGCTCAGCACGAGTGCTTGAGAGTGACAACACGGGAATTTAGCTTTTGTTATCCACATTTTCAGCTTACATTGGTCTAAGTAATTGTCCCTGTTTAGACTGACAGGTTAAAATAATGTATTCAAGGATGAGGGTGCCTCTGCAGAGATGAAAAAGGAACCCAAGAGGGCTAGGCAACTCTTACCAGCGGTGACAAGCGGCGTAAGCTTAGATGTATAGATAAATTGCTATTGCTCCCGAGGTTATTCCTATTAGCAGGAGGCATAGAAGGAAGCCTAACAAGGTATTAATACAGTACAGCCTGCGAAATAAACTTGTCTCTCCTGTCCAAGGCTCAGGACTAATGGAGCATCCCAACCTCTTCCTGATGTTCACCTGACAGGTGTTTGTAGAGCTTGATATAAAACAAAGGCTTGCGGGAGGCCTCAAGGAATGAGCTCAGCAGCGAGGAAGATTTAAACGCTAATTTGGGGGAAAATAAATAAAGAAACGCGAAGACGTCTGGTCTGGCTGAGTTTATACTTTAAATTAATGATGCCTCCCTGAGCATCTTTACAAAGGAGATCTGACGTTTTCGGGTGTCAGATTTTTCAGCAGAGGATCCAGGAAGATGTGAAACGTTGTTAACTTTCAACCAGGTTTTAGTTTTGCTGTTTTAGTTTACTTGTGTTTATCTTGACAGCAGGGATATGGCGGTGGTGGTGGTGGGGCTGTGGTGCATACTGAGTTGAGGTGGGAAGCTAGGAGCATTAGTCGGTGGAGGAATCGTAGAATCATAGAATTGTAGAGTCAGAAGGGACCCTGAGGTTCGCCTAGTCTAACCCACTGCAGTGCAGGAATCACAGATGACCATTCAACCTCTGTTTGAAAACCTCCAGTGAAGGAGATCATCTGCCACCTTTCCATGGAAATGCCAGACATTTCCTGCTGTCAGTTAGAGGCATAGGTGGAAACTGCCTTGCATTAAGCCACACAGTTCTCCATCTTGCTCAGGGATGGGGGAGAAATTTAATTCTATTTGCACCTACCTAATGTGTACTTTGGGACGTGGGTGGCGCTGTGGGTTAAACCACAGAGCCTAGGACTTGCCGATCAGAAGGTTGGCGGTTCGAATCCCTGCGACGGGGTGAGCTCCCGTTGCTCGGTCCCTGCTCCTGCCAACCTAGCAGTTCGAAAACACGTCAAAGTGCGAGTAGATAAATAGGTACCGCTCCAGCAGGAAGGTAAACGGCATTTCCGTGCACTGCTCTGGTTTGTCAGAAGCGGCTTAGTCATGCTGGCCACATGACCCGGAAGCTGTACGCCGGCTCCCTCGGCCAATAAAGTGAGATGAGCACCGCAACCCCAGAGTCAGTCACGACTGGACCTAATGCTCAGAGGTCCCTTTACCCTTTTTTATGTGTACTTTGCAAATCAATACTGATGCACAGCCTTTCTTCCAAATTTCCACTTCTCCGAATTTTTCTGTGCAGTTCTCCAGCTAAATAACGTCTACAAAAATGCACAGGTCAGGGTTCAACACACTTGTCAGTGCAAGGGCTTTGAGCTGCATGATCATATTTCCGCATCTTCTCCTCTCCCACATGCCCTTGAACATGTTCTGGGTTTTCCGTGAACTTGAGCAGAACCTGGAACAGATTTGGGGAGGGCATGGGGTGTGCACAGGAAGACGAGAGGGGGAAGTTTTGTTGGGCAAGTGGAAGTCCTTGCATGAATTGAATGGGTGCATTGAGTCCCACACCATATACTAGGGTGGTGTACATAAAAAGCCACATTACCTAAAAAACATATGCAATTGCATTATAGTAGGGGAAATTGCTTTCCAAAATGTTGCATCCCGGGAAAGATTTGCAATAAAAAGCGGCTGGATTTTCATGAGGACTTTTGTTTATTTACTTTTAGCTAGCTGATGTTGAAATGAGGAGCGTAGATTTTGAGACTGGAATCATGAGGGCTTTTTCAATAGGGTTCAATGATACAGTGGTGCCTCGCAAGACGAAATTAATTCGTTCCGCAAGTTTTTTCGTCTTGCGAGTTTTTCGTCTTGCGAAGCACGGTTTCCCATAGGAATGCATTGAAAATCAATTAATGCGTTCCTAGGGAGACCGCCTTCAGACCAGGTCCGGGGACAGTCTTTCCCCGGACCTCTTCTGAAGGCTGGTGGGGGGGGGAGGACTTTTCTCCCCACCGCCAGGCTTCAGAACAGCCTTCTGAAGGTTGGCGGTGGGAAGAAAAGCCCTTCTCCCGCCGCCAGCCTTCAGAAGAGTTCCTGCAGGGCTGCCTAGGCTGCGAATAGCAGCCTGCTGCCGGGTGCGAGGGACGCTCTGAAGCAGAGCGCCCCTCGCCCGGGGCAGACATCTGCAGCTTGGGGAGCCCTGCCAGACTTCCCCACAGGGCTCTCCAAGCTGCGGATAGCAGCCTGCTGCCCCGCACGAGGGGCGCTCTTAAGCAGAGCGCCCCTCGGGCGGGGCAGACATCTGCAGCTTGGGGAGCCCTGACTTCCCCACAGGGCTCTCCAAGCTGCGGATAGCAGCCTGCTGCCCCGCACGAGGGGCGCTCTTAAGCAGAGCGCCCCTCGGGCGGGGCAGACATCTGCAGCTTGGGGAGCCCTGACTTCCCCACAGGGCTCTCCAAGCTGCGGATAGCAGCCTGCTGCCCCGCACGAGGGGTGCTCTTAAGCAGAGCGCCCCTCGGGCGGGGCAGACATCTGCAGCTTGGGGAGCCCTGCCGGACTTCCCCACAGGGCTCTCCAAGCTGCGGATAGCAGCCTGCTGCCCCGCACGAGGGGCACTCTTAAGCAGAGCGCCCCTCGGGCGGGGCAGACATCTGCAGCTTGGGGAGCCCTGCCGGACTTCCCCACAGGGCTCTCCAAGCTGCGGATAGCAGCCTGCTGCCCCGCACGAGGGGCGCTCTTAAGCAGAGCGCCCCTCGCGCGCGGTAGACATTCACAGCTTGGGGAGCCCTGCGGGGAACTCTTCTGAAGGCTGGAGGCGGGAGAAGGGCTTTTCTTCCCACCGCCAGCCTTCAGAACAGCCTTCTGAATGTTGGCGGTGGGGAGGAAAAACCCTCCTCCCACCGCAAGCCCCGGGAAGAGAGGAGAAGCTGCGCGCCTTCTCCTCTGTTCCCGGACCTCCCACCGCAAGCCTTCAGGACAGGTCCGGGAACAGAGGGGAAGGCGCGCAGCTTCTCCTCTCTTCCCGGGGCTTGCGGTGGGAGGAGGGTTCCCCGCTGTCCCCGGAGATTTCCCTCTTAAGCAGAGCGCCCCTCGCGCACGGTAGACATTCACAGCTTGGGGAGCCCTGCGGGGAACTCTTCTGAAGGCTGGAGGCGGGAGAAGGGCTTTTCTTCCCACCGCCAGCCTTCAGAACAGCCTTCTGAATGTTGGCGGTGGGGAGGAAAAACCCTCCTCCCACCGCAAGCCCCGGGAAGAGAGGAGAAGCTGCGCGCCTTCCCCTCTGTTCCCGGACCTGTCCTGAAGGCTTGCGGTGGGAGGTCCGGGAACAGAGGAGAAGGCGCGCAGCTTCTCCTCTCTTCCCGGGGCTTGCGGTGGGAGGAGGGTTCCCCGCTGTCCCCGGAGATTTCCCTATGGGCTTTCGTTTTGCGAAGCAAGCCCATAGGGAAATTCGTCTTGCGAAGCCGCTAAAAAATCGGAAAACCCTTTCGTCTTGCGGGTTTTTCGTTTAGCGAGGCATTCGTCTTGCGGGGCACCACTGTACGTGATTTCACTGACGCTCACATGCCTTGGAATGCAACCCTGGGCATGAATGGGGAGCTGCCTGTACATTCATTTCTCCACTCACTTTTGCCGCCAATCCTACCCACCACTTAGTTGGCTGCCCAGAAGCGAACGTAGCTTTTGTGGGATGTAAGAATCAGGTGCAGTCAAACACAACATTGCTAGAGTAGACATGAAGGTTGTCTCAGTCCTCCAGCCGGAACTTCCTGCTTTCCAGGACTGAGACGAAACTTCCTATATGTAACTTGAGATGGGTGTGGCCTCTCCTGAAGTAGAAAGAACCAGAAACGCAGGCTGGCGACCATCTTGTCTCCTCTTGTCTCTATCAATGCCATCTTAACAACAGCACTACTAAAATGTACCCTTGGCTCCAGGCCAAGAGAAGAAAAAGGGGGGCTTTCTCCCATAAGGAGATAGTCACCACATTTAAACTATGTTCTTACCTTTTAAGTCTGCCTTCTGGAAACCTTTGTGTGAACAGATGATTACTTGTGAGTAAAAATTTTATACTTTACGGAAGACTGTGTAGCATCTTATTTTAGGAGGGATTAAACGGGTAAAATACCAGGAAATATTTACAGAGACTCTAACGAGTCTGGCAAGCTACCTGCTGTGCGTGTGTTTAAAAAAAGGGGGAATGTTAACTCTGCTGATTTTGTTGAACTTGTAAAGACAAGTTGGGATAGGATTTCTTAGACAGTATATCCTCCCCCGCATCCCTAAACATTCCCACAGCTTTATGTCTGAAAAACGTTCCCTGCCCCTTTACAACAAAACTGTTACGGTAACCCAGCAGAAATTGGTTAGCAATCAACAGCAGGGTATTTATTTCATTTAAATCCATTGATTTAAATGGATACAACCCCTTCAAAAAAAAAAAAAAAAGCTGAACATTCATTGAATGTTTGACATCTTTGGACGGACTTGGAAATGACTCTCATATTATGTTAACTGCGTACATCAAACACGCATTTGCTGTGGCCTTCCACCTCATTATGTATAATGAGGCGACTCTCAAAGATGAACAAGTTGCTCACTTTTGGGCCTGAGCCATTTTAAGTGCAAATAACAGTGCAGAAAGGCAGCAACAACCAAGACGGTCAAATATTTTCGGTGGCTCCTCTGTTGCACTTGCTCTGGTGGTGTCAGGAAACTGTGAAATGCCCCCAAGAAGGTTGGCTAGTGTCATCAACTTTGAGAGAGGCACCACTATTAGATGCTTGCAGCCGAAACAACAATAAGTCTCCTAACAACTTAAAGACCCAAAGAGGCTTTAAAGGCTCTGTAGCATAAGCTCTAGTTCCCATCAGCCCCAGCCATTATGGCCAATTGTGAGGGATGATGGGAACTTCTACAACATCTGGAGGGTCATAGATTCCCTACACTGAGCCTGTTCGTTTTTAAGGTGCCACAACAATTTTGTAGCCTCATCAAAACTCTTTTACATGCCTCAGATTTCCTTGGATGCTTCTCTCGTGAAGGAACCTATTGAAATGGCAGTTCCCTACTTTTAATGATCTGTGCAGGGAGTAGCACCTGGCCTGAACTCTTCCCGGGGAGACTCAGCAGGCTCTAGCTTTTCAAGTATAATCAAGACTTTGCATTTCAAACCTTTCTCCTCCTGCCTTTTCTCCTCAGGAAGGAACTTTGTGTTGTATCTTTGCCTTCAGTAACAATCCCAGAGAAAGGGGTGTCTGAGCCATCAATGTAAATTTCAAAAACAAAGCAAAGCAAAGCAAAGCAAAGCAAAACACAGCCTTGCTTATTTGGGGCCTTGCATGTTGTTCAGTCCCCAGCTTCATCCACATCTTCACATCTCCAGAAGTATAGTGTCCAGATCAAGGGAAGAAGAAGAAGAGAAGAAGAGTTTGGATTTGATATCCCGCCTTTCACTCCCTTTAAGGAGTCTCAAAGCGGCTAACATTCTCCTTTCCCTTCCTCCCCCACAACAAACACCCTGTGAGGTGAGTGGGGCTGAGAGACTTCCAAGAAGTGTGACTAGCCCAAGGTCACCCCAGCAGCTGCATGTGGAGGAGCGGAGATGCGAACCCGGTTCCCCAGATTACGAGACTACCGCTCTTAACCACAACACCACACTGGCTCTCAAGCAAGTCTTAGCTCCACTCTATTCCACCTTGGTCAGACCACTTTTGGAATGCTGTGTCCAATTCTGGGCACCACAATTTAAGAAGGATGTTGACAAGCTGGAATATGTGCAGAGGAGGGAAACCAAGATGATCAAGGATCTGCAAACTAAGCCTTATGAGGAGAGCTTGAAGGAGCTGGGAATGTTTAGCATGGAAAAGAGGAGGAGATTGAGAGGAGATATGAAAGCCATCTTCAAGTATCTTAAGGGTTGTCACATGAAAGTGGGAGCGTGCTTGTTTTCTCCTGCTCTGGAGGGTAGGACTCGAACCAATGGCTTCAAGTTGCAATAAAGGAGATTCCGACTAAACATTCAGAAAAACTTTCTGACAGTAAGAGCTGTTCGACAGTGGAACAGACTCCCGCAAGTGGTGGTGGACTCTCCTTCCTTGGAGGTTTTTACACTGAGGTTGGATGGCCATCTGTCATGGATGCTTTAGCTGAGATTCCTGCATCCCCGGCGTTGGATTAGATGACCTTTGGGGTCCTTTCCAACTCTAAGATTCTATAACCAATTCAGCAAAGGTAGGCACCAAGTTTGAACTCCAGGCTTTTCTGCAGAATTAAAGGGGTTGCTGTTTGAATGTAGCATATTATGCTGAGCTAAAAGGGCCCATCTGCTCTACCATCCTGTTTGTAGTGTGTGAAGTGTGTGTGTGTGACTATAATTTGGCAATTTGGCGGGGCATGCAAATTGGGGTGAATATTTTTGCCTGGCTGGAATGTGCTCTTGAACTCTCATAATGCTTCTTGTTTGCCTGGGTGGAGGATAGGGAAGAGTGTGAGAGACACTTGTCACTCAAACTCTTCTGTGCCATTCAAACTCTTCCACTGCTGGGCTTATTGTAGGTATTCATATTGCACAGTCTGAAGCGACTGGAAGCGTAAAAACTGACTCCTTTTGGAAGAAATCATTGTCCAGACCCATAAGTTATTATTCAAACTTTTACTTGCAGAACTCTTCAAAAACAGAACAAAATACATCAGATGACACACCCATCTGCTGTGCAGAACAGACTCAGAATTTTAGGAATAAAAGATAATTCCAAAAATCCAAACTCTACCCCCCCTGCCACCGCCCATTCCAGCCTGCCTTAGCTTGCCATAAGTCTAAGTAGCTCTTAGAGAGCCATTCCTTTTGTTCTCTGTGACATTCAGAGAAAGACTAACATCCTTTCAAGATGGCGAATTTGCAACTCAACACCTTTGTCATCTGATCTAAGGTTACAACACTCACATGTTAGCTAGCAGATAAGAACAGTTAATTATCAACTCAGCAAGAGCTCAGAGTACTGTTGGAAAACTACTGTGGAAAAACCCCAATGTTAGCAATACACATTTAGCCATTTTCCATTTTAAACCTTCATTAATACACATGCATTTCCCCATTTCTGTGTATAAACCAATTATACTTAACAGAGCTCCGTTCTTCAACTGTTACTTTCTTCAGTGTCTCTGTGTGGCATTGTCACGAAGCCTAAGACCGAGGGCTTTTGCATTCAGAGTGAGGGCTTCTTGCACGAGGCATGAAATAATGCTTCTTGCCATAGTCCTGGTGTCTTCTGGGAAGGAGGAAACGAGGGAATGCTGCACAGCAGGGAGCTCAATTAGCACCACTGTCACCAGGATCATATGAAGAAGCAGCTGCACAGAATGTGTGTGTCTTTTCATGGAACTTTTTGCTCTGCAAAAGCCCCAGGGCTGGTTCAAGACATTTGCTGCCTGGGGCAAAGTCAAGGTATATCACGCTTGAGCTCAAACAAGTTATTTTGGTACCCGAGGCAGGAAAATCTCCCACGCACCTTTCCCCCACCTAGAAGCAAAAATACATTGCTAATAAATAAAATAACAACTCGCCACTCTTGCATAACACCCCAAATCATCTGCTTGTAAAATTAGCTTTTATATATAAATAATTTTTAAAACACTACTGAACTTGTTGCCTTAAGTGGAAAGAAAAAAGCTTGCTGTGTGGGATTTGTCTGAGGTCGGGTTGCCATATTTCAAGCAGTGAAAATCCAGTCAGAAAAGTTGCTGAGGTATTTAAAGTTTTGCCCAAAGTTATTGAGCTCTTTTTTTGGAAGATCGTTTAAAAAATTGCCGTTTTTGAACTATTTTAAGAGAAGATCAGCAAAATCAGCACTGCTGCCGTGGGCTGCCATACGTCCAGATTTTCGCAGACATTTGGCTGATTTCTGCCCAGATGCTGCTGATGAATGCAGTATTCTGGACATGTCAGGGAATTTCCGGACGTATGGCAACCCTAACTGAGACCATGTTATTCACCCCATGCCTAAGTGTCATATCACTGTACCCAGTATAGGAATGTGGCCAGGCTAGTTAAGAGTTAAAAGGGCCATTTAGTGGAGACAGAGAGAGAAAAACCAAAGACATCCACTTGGTGGCAGTGGTGAAATTAACAAAAATTTTAAAAAGATGATTGGCTGGTTTGCTTGCCTTCCTTCTCTCTCGCAATGCAGCTTACAGGCTATCCCATCACCCTGCAAAGCAGATTTAACCCCTGGCATCTCCAGGTGGGGCCAGGAATGTCCCTTGCCTGAAACCCCAGAGAGCTGCTGCCAGTATATATACAATACTGAGCTAGATGGACCAATTGTCCAATTCAGTATAAGGTAGCCTTGTGAACCTGGGATACCTGCATGCTCTGCCACAGAGCCAATGGGTTGTGACTGGCCAACTTCCATACTTTTGCATAAACAAGAGTTTGGATTTGATATCCCACTTTATCACTACCCTAAGGAGTCTCAAAGCGGCTAACATTCTCCTTTCCCTTCCTCCCCCACAACAAACACTCTGTGAGGTGAGTGGGGCTGATAGACTTCAGAGAAGTGTGACTGGCCCAAGGTCACCCAGCAGCTGCATGTGGAGGAGCGGAGACGCAAACCCGGTTCACCAGATTACAAATATACTGCTCTTAACCATTACACCACACTAGAACACCCATGGAAATAATTGGTTGCTCCCACTAGTGAGTGTTGGATCCTCTCATCCACAACATTTTACTTTGACTGGCAGCAGCCCTCCAAGGTCTCAGGCATAAGTTTTTCCTCAATGTTTGCTCACTCGTCCTTTTAACAGGCGCACTAAATTGGACCCAAAATGGGGGATGGGGGTGGGAATTGTGTGTGCATGACATCACAGGCACAACGCCCCCCCCCCAAGGTCCGGCCAGGCCTGCCAGGCGCTCAGGCATCCCTTTGAGGATCGCCAGAGCATCTTCCTGGAAGGTGCTCTAGCAATCATGGCGGGGAGTGTGGAGGGTGAAAATTGCCCTCCACACCTCCTGCTCCCACCAGACGGGTAAGCACTCACCCAGGGGTGGCAGGGATGGGAGCTTCCTCAATATTGAGGGGGGGCCCTCAGATCCCTGCCTAGAAATATTGAGGGGGCTGAAAACCCTTCCACCCACTAGAGCAGCGGTTCTCAACCTGTGGGTCCCCAGATCTTGTTGGACTACAACTCCCATCATCCCTGAGCTCTGGCCTTGCTAGCTAGGGGTGATGGGAATTGTAGGCCAACAACATCTGGGGAACCACAGGTTGAGAAAGGCTGCCCTAGAGCTAGTGCTTCTGGCTAAAGAGATGCCAGGAATTGAGCCTGGAATGGCTCACATGCAACGCATATGCAATACCACTTCCTAGGGCATCTTCTCAAAAGAATAAGCGCTTTCAGAGGTGAAGAAACCCTAACCCAACCCCCCCTCTCTTCTGCAATAGTCAGGTTGTCCTGATTAAGAGCTAAGCCATGGCTGGCCAGAGAAGCAAAGAGGAAACCTCAGCAATGCAGACACTCAGGTAGAATACCCTCCAACATTCCCGCCACAACTGACCCTTTTTGACCTGCTCCGTTTTTTGTGTCCCCCCCTCACATGCATAACATTTCCTGTCAGAAGAAGGGCATGGCCCGTCGCCACTACACCAATGGGACACAGCACACCCACCCTCCAGTGTTCTGAGAGAAATCCCTTAATCCCAATTTTATTTTATTTTATTTTATTTTATTTTATTTTATTTTATTTTATTTTATTTTATTTTATTTTATTATTCTTTTTAAAAACAATTAAAAATTTTATTTAACATAATTACTACAAAATACAAGCAAAATACATACAAATGCATACATACATATATTTGTCAGGTAAGCACGCATATATAAAAAAAGCAAAAAAAGGAAGAAAAGAAAAAATACGAAGAAAAATTGGAAGAAGAAAAATTGGAAGAGTTTCTTCCAAATTTATTCTACAAATATTTCAATAATAAAATTTCATTGATTGACTTCCATTGCTTACACTGCACTTCCTATATACATTTTAAGCAAATTTGTATCTGTTATTCCGTATTTTCCCCATACAATCTCATCCAAATATTCTAATCAATAAGTTTTCTAAATTTTTCATAAATCTATTCTAAACACAACCAATACCTTACACTTAATCCTTGTCTATTTTATTTTATTCTTTGGTAGATTTACAAAAAAGAAAAACACACACCAATAAATAAATTTTAGAAAGGGGCAAGATTACACAAAAGCATTTAAAAATAAAACTAAAATCCAGACTCCTTGTGCTCCACTCTGCTCCCCCTTTCTTCCCACCCAGGGCGGCCCTGCCCTGCCCTCTGCCCTGCCCCTCAGACCCAGCACGTCATGTGGGGCTGGGCCTCAGTGGTGGCAGTCTCTCTTCCTCCTCACCTGCTCCCTAGTAGCCGCTACAAGCTGCCCAAGGGAAGAGACCAGCCACAGGGGCCATGGAGAGGCCATGGAGAGGCCATGGGATGGGACAAGCACTGACTCATCTTCCTCCCTGGAGGTGGCAGCACTGGCGGGGGAGATACAGTGGTATCTCGGGTTACAGATGCTTCAGGTTACAGACTCTGCTAACCCAGAAAGAGTAACTCAGGTTAAGAACTTTGCTTCAGGATGAGAACAGAAATCGCACGGCAGCGGTGCGGTGACAGCGGAAGGCCCCATTAGCTACCGTGGTACCTCAGGTTAAGAACAGTTTCAGGTTAAGAGCGGACCTCCAGAACAAATTAAGTTCTTAACCCGAGGTACCACTGTAGGGACATTCTGGGATCAAATCAGAAGCCGAAACGGCTTTTGTAATTCCAGGACTGTCAGTGGAAAATTGGGACACAAATTGGAGGGTGTGAGGTGGGAAGAGGATGGGAGGGAGATCACCCAGTTATTCACAACTAATGAGACCAGTGGATAAACATGGACAAGCCAAGGAAACAAGCTGGATTGAAAATGGAAGGGTCCCTAATGCCTGATGGCCCCATGTAGTAGCACCACTTGGATTTAGGAAGATGTCGGACAATCTGATAAGAATGTATTAATTCCAGAACCATTTTCCTCTTGAGAGACACATTCCTTCCTATGTAAGTTGCCAGGGGCCACATGGCAGTGGTAGATGGTGCTAAAAGCAGTGGCAGGCAGTGCCAGAACCCACAATGGGTGAGATTAGTGTCAAAGGCACTCCTTTTTCCTCTCTCTCCCCCCCTTTCCTCTCCGCTGCCCCTATTTCCCCCTTCTTCTCACATGAAATTAGTTTGAGAGCCACAGGACTTCACCGCAGAAAGATCTCTCAAGGAGTGGCAGTGTATTGTGCGAGGCACGTGACAAAATTATTCTTGCTGCAAAATAGTATGACAAGAGGATGCCAGTATGCAATGGTGGAGAACACAACCCATCACTCTCACTATAAACCTCATCCCCCCAGGCTGAAAGATTCTCCTGCAATTAAGACATTCTTTTCAGATGGTTTTGACATCTTCATAAATAGTCTGACGGTGGATGGGGTCCAGGGTTAGGCAGAGGAGAGTGAGAGTGGCAGAGATGAAGACGATGCCACATCTTCAAGATGCGTATGGTAATCACAAAGTGCCATAAAATGGAAATGTTAAGCAGAAAAATAATTTGCATTTCAGATTACGGTTCCTCTCTAAAGCGTCTACCTCACCACCCCTTTCTTGGTTTTTAAAAAGAAGTGTTCACTTTTCTGTCAATATAGAGGTCATTAATATTCTATTCTACTCGTGGGGAATTGAGGCTGACGCAAAGGTCATCTCAAGAACTCGTGACTTGTTAATGAAAGGCAGGCATCCTTGGTCCATTATTCAATGGACCAAAAAGACATAGCGAAGATTCGCTTCAAACTAAGGGAATGGGTGGTCAAATGGCAAATGTAATTCATTGTAAACAAGGGGAAAGTGACGCATGCTGGGACATAAAATATTTTAATTTCACAAATACGCTCACAGTTTCTGTACTGGTGGTAACGGATCAGGGATGAAACCTTGGAGTTGAGAGCTCAATGAAGATGTCAACATAGTATGTGGCAGCCATGGAAAAGGCAAATTCCATGCTAAGGATCATCAGGAAAGGAATCGGAAATGCTGGTTTTTATTATTGTTACTGTGCTAGGAGGGAGAATAATACCTTTTAAATTTTAAGCTGTTATCTGTATTGTTTTATGCACACTTGTATGGATTTAACAAGTTTTTTACTGATCGGTTGATATTATTATTTCTAATGGTTTCCAATATGTATTTTTTGAATTATGGTGTTGGAGGAGACTCTTGAGAGTCCCATGGACTGCAAGAAGATCAAACCTCTCCATTCTTAAGGAAATTAGCCCTGAGTGCTCACTGGAAGGACAGATCCTGAAGCTAAGGCTGCAATACTTTGGCCACCTCATGAGAAGATAAGACTCCCTGGAAAAGACCCTGATGTTGGAAAAGATGGAGGGCACAAGGAGAAGGGGACGACAGAGGACGAGATGGTTGGACAGTGTTCTCCAAGATACCAGCATGAGTTTGACCAAACTGCGGGAGGCAGTGGAAGACAGGAGTGCCTGGCGTGCTCTGGTCCATGGGGTCACGAAGAGTCGGACACGACTAAATGACTAAACAACTAAACAACAACAACACTCCCCTGTGTGAGTGCCTGAGGGCCCTGCTCCTTCCTGCCACTTACCACCTGGCCCAGGGCGGGGCCTGACAGGCCTCACAAGGACTGCTCCTGCCACTTACTATCTGGCCCAGGGTGGGGCCTCACAAGGACGGTTGTTGCCACTGATGCTGCTACTGCCCAGGAGGACCCGGAGGGGTGCAAAGTTCTTTTTAACATGTTTTAAAATTTTTCTTTCCCTTTAGATTTTTTATATATGCTGGTGGGATGGATGTTTGGGAGGACTTGGGAATTTGTTAGATTTTGATGGATTTGTAATTTTTTGCAGTTTTTATTTGTATTGTTTTATTGTTTTCTTGGTTGTTTTTGTTTTTTGTTTTTATTGTTTTAAGGTTTTATTGTTTTAGGCTGCGAAAGAATAACATTAATTGCCATCAATGGAGGTTAATATGAGGCTTGGGATTGCTACCGTAGAGGTGCGAGGGAGGTATGGCGGTGGGGGCAGATGTTATAGGTGAAGGGGATCGAGATATGGATATGCTTGTACCCCTTCCAATCTGCGCCTCATCCCGAGGGACGAGGGTAGGGTGAGCAAGGATTACTCACCTCCGTCACTGGTGCTGTGCAATGCCAGGTCTATACGCAACAAAACCGCCACCCTGCGAGATTTCTTTACCTCGCAGGGGGTCGACCTGGCTTGTGTGACGGAGACCTGGGTGCGCGAAGGGGAAACAGTTACCTTACGAGAGATGGCGCCCCCAGGTTTCTCCGTCCTCCACCAGTCGCGGACTGTGGGCCGGGGGGGGGAGGGGTGGCATTATTAATCCAGGAAGATTGTTCTTTCAGGGCTCTACCATCGCCATCAATCCCCGGCATTGAATGTGTTGGCCTAGTGTGGGGCTCCGAGGAGAGCTTGGCTGTCTGGCCAGTGTACCGGCCACCTAGCGCACCAGCAGCCACCCTGTCAGGCCTATTGGAGGCGGTGGCCGGCTGGGCCTTGGAGTTCCCTAACCTATTGGTATTGGGGGACTTCAACATCCATGCTGATGCCACTCCCTCCTCACAGGCTCTGGACCTGGTGTCTTCCATGGCGACACTAGGGCTCTCCCAGTTTGTTTCGGGGCCCCCCACATCAAGCAGGCCACACGCTGGATTTGATCTTTGGCGTAGGTATAGATGTGATCATGTCTCCTTCAATGAGGGTGCCATGGTCTGATCACTACGCTCTGAAAGCCAGGATTGACTTTCCACCCCCACCCTGCTTAGGTGGCGAGCCGATTTGGGCTTCCCGCAGAGGCTGATGGACCCTGATAGATTCCGCCAAGCCTTGCGGGACCTTGCTCCCCCTGGCGACTCATTGACTGAGCTTGTTGAGGGCTGGAATATCCAGCTCCTGGCAGCCATCGATGAGATCGCGCCTAAGCGCCCTCTGCGACCCCGCAGAAACCGGGCTCCCTGGTTCACTGAGGAGCTCCGGAAAATGAAGCGGGACCTCAGACGGCTAGAGCGAGTATGGCGGGGTGCCCGTGATGGAGCCTCAATAACATCTTATAGGGCTTTTATGAAAACCTACGAGATGGCGGTGAAGGCCGCTAAGAAGTCTTACTTCTCAGCTTCCATTGCATCCGCTAGCTCTTGCCTGGCGCAATTATTTAGTATAATCAGGTCTTTAACGTCCCTTGAGGGACAGCCAAATTTAAATAACAATTTGACACACAGCTGTGAGGCATTTGCAAGCTTTTTTGCGGAGAAGGTCTTGGTGCTCCGCCATGACCTTCCTGCCAATTTGGATACAATAAAGGAATTGGAGGCCCCTCGACTGTCCTCAGGTCCAGTATTGGACCACTTCGACCGGATATCCCCAGCCGATGTGGACAGACTCCTCTGAGCTGGAAAGCCCACCACCTGTCCTCTTGACCCGTGCCCGTCTTGGCGTGTCCAGACGAGGTGTGGGCCCCCCTGGGGGATATCATCAATTTGTCCCTTGGCACCGGGATATTCCCAGGGGAACTGAAGGAGGCAGTGGTGCGCCCGCTGTTAAAGAAAACATCATTAGATCCCTTAGATCTATCCAATTACCGCCCGGTTTCGAACCTTCCATTCCTGGGTAAGGTGATTGAGAGAGCAGTTGCTGAACAGCTTGGTAGGTTTCTGGATGAAACATTGGCTCTGGATCCATTCCAGTCCGGCTTCCGCGCTGGTCATGGGACCAGACAGCTCTGGTTGCCCTAACAGATGATCTATGTAGACAGCTGGATCAAGGCGGGTCAGGGCTGCTGATTCTTCTAGATCTGTCAGCAGCTTTCGACATGGTCGGTCATGAACTCCTGGACCACCGCCTTGCCGACGTGGGGATCCAGGGCACAGTCCTTCAATGGCTGCGCTCGTTTATCTCTGGTCGGGGACAGAGGGTGGCGCTGGGGGGGGGGGAATTGTCATCGCGCCACTCCTTGGTGTGTGGAGTACCTCAGGGTGTGATACTCTCCCCGATGCTTTTCAACATCTTTATGCGCCCCCTCGCCCAGCTTGTCCGGAGTTTTGGGGTGGGTTGCCATCAATATGCTGATGACACCCAACTCTATCTGTTGATGGATGGCCATCCTGACTCGGCCCCAGACACACTGACCAGATGTTTGGAAGCTGTGGCTGGATGGTTACGTGGGAGCCGGTTGAAGCTAAATCCTTTGAAGACAGAGGTCCTGTGGCTGGGATGGGACGATATGGGATTGGGGGAGGCAACTCCCATCTCTTGCGGGGGCGCAATTAGTGCCAGCACCGTCCGTTAAGAGTTTGGGTGTAATCTCCGACACCTCCCTTTCCATGGAGGCGCAGATTGCAGCTATAACAAAGGCGGCATTTTTCCATCTCCGCCAAACTAAGCAGTTGGCTCCTTACCTCTCTCGCCCTGACCTAGCCACTGTGATGCACACGACGGTCACCTCCAGACTGGATTATTGTAACTCGCTCTACGTGGGGCTGCCCTTGAGACTGACCCAGAAACTCCAGCAGGTGCAGAATGCTGCAGCGAGACTCCTTACGGGGTCTTCGCTGCGAGATCACATTCACCCGGTGCTATACCAGCTGCACTGGCTCCCGGTGGAGTACAGGATCAGGTTTAAGGTGCTGGTTTTAACCTTTAAAGCCCTATACGGCCTAGGACCCTCGTACCTACGGGACCGCCTCTCCTGGTATGTCCCATAGAGAAACTTACGGTCTTCAAATAAAAACATATTGAAGGTCCCAGGCCACAGGGAGGTTAGGCTGGCCTCAACTAGAGCCAGGGCTTTTTCGGCTGTGGCTCCGATCTGGTGGAACGTTCTGTCAGAAGAGACTAGGGCCCTGCGGGACTTGACATCTTTCCGCAGGGCCTGCAAGACAGAGCTGTTCCACAGGCACAGCCTGACTCCCTCCCTCGGCAATCTTCTCAGAGTCCTGGCCCAATGGTTGCCAGTGGCTTGATTTGAATTAATTTTATAATGAATGATTTTAGAGTGTTGTTTGTGTTGTACTTTTGTACTGTTTTATTGTTGTTAGCCGCCCTGAGCCCGGCTTCGGCTGGGGAGGGCGGGATATAAATAAATTATTATTATTATTATTATTATTATTATTATTATTATTATTATTAACATGTATTTTTAAAAAAGATATTGTGAGTCATTTTGGGCCCGATTTTGTGGGAAAGTGGCATACAAATAAACAGATGGTGATGGTGATATCATAAGGCTGTTATACAAATAAATGGCGCAATCACATTTGCAGTATTCTGTTCTGGTCGCCTGTGTCATTACGCTAGAACTCATGGTCATCCAATGAATCTGAATGCTGGAAGATTAAGGATAGATACAATAAGCCCCTTCTTCGCACAGTGCAGTCAAACTATGGAACTCATGTCCCCAGGAAGAAGAGTTTGGATTTGATATCCCGCTTTATCACTACCCAAAGGAGTCTCAGAGCAGCTAACATTCTCCTTTCCCTTCCTCCCCCACAAGAAACACTCTGTGAGGTGAGTGAGGCTGAGAGACTTCAGAGAAGTGTGACTGGCCCAAGGTCACCCAGCAGCTGCATGTGGAGGAGCGGGGAAGTGAACCTGGTTCACCAGATTGCCTGACATGCCAGGGAAAATCTACGGAAAAGTACTGTAAGTGAACAATTTACATGTATGCGCTTCATGCTATAGAGGCTGAACAATGGCTGAACTGGCACAGTTCTCTAGAAATGTCCTTTTTGCTCTCATTACCATCGTATTGCTCAGGAATAATTTTGGAGCAGCTAACACTCCTGGAAACCATGAGAAGAGTTGGTTTTTCTTCAACTAACTTAATTGGAGGATGCCTCATGTCAACAAGGCCGTGCCCTATCGGAGTTTATTTTCATGCGCCTTACAGAAGCGTTGTATTATAGGCTACCTAACCCCCCACCCTGGTCTTCCTAGGTAAGGCAAGTGGCCAGCTAATTAAGGGACTGTCTTGAAAGTCTGTCTGGATATAATGGACTTTGCTTAACCTTTGCAGTCTTGTAACTTTTAACAAGTGCAGCAACTTCCAATTTATTACTTATCCTTCACCAGGTCCCAGAGCAGGTTACGGCAACTTACAATTAAGAAATAAAGACAGTTAAAAGAAGGTTAGAGCCATTGGGTGGGCCCCAAAAACACACTCCCTCAGGTGTTGAAAGCTGTGGTGAAGAGGTGTGTCTTCAACATTTGCTGAAAGCTGCATAGTGAAAGTGCTAGGCACGCCTCTTTGGGGAGGGACTTGCAAAACCCAGGGGACACCACAGAGAAGGCCACGCATACCCCTGAACTTCTAAGGGTGCTGGAACTACTAAGAGGACTCCCTCTGTTGATTTTTACACCCTGGAGAGTCTGTAGGAAAGGAGGCAGCCTTTCAGATATTTGGGGCCTAAGGCATTTAGGGTTTTAAACACTAATGTGAGCACATTGATTTGGGCCTGGAAATAACCTGGCAAGCAATTAAATGTTTCCTTCCATTATTATTATTTATTCCCAGCTTTTTTCTTGACAGAACTCAAGGCGGCTTATAGAAAAAAACAAGAATCTCTTACTAAAACCACAGAAAAAACAATAGTGTTTTTTTTTAAAAAAAACATCAGTAGGATTTAAAACTACATACATATATAAAATACGTTAAAAACATACAAATAATGGCAATAAGAACAGCATAGCGCAAGCCTTTTCATTAAAAGTGGCCAATCCCCCGAAGTCTGCTGGTGGAAAGTCAACAAGGAAGGAGCCAGTCTAGCTTCTTCATGGAGTTCCAGAGTCTGGGAGCAGCCACTGAGAAGGGCCTCCCTTGCTCCCTCCCTCCCTGTTTTTAAAAACACACATAGAATAACTTCCCCAAGAAGTTAGAAATAGGGATTCCCAGTGCAACTGTGTGCTGTGGCTCCTCTACAACTCAAAACTACAAAATAAATCCCAAACCCTGGCATGATTGGCAGAAACATGTTTCTTGTGTCATTCAATCAATCAATCAATCAATCAATCAATCAATCAATCAATCAATTCATCTGCAAATTTGTACAGTGCTTCGCAGCCAAAAGCAGGATAAGGTAAACTACAAAACATTACAGCCCCAATAAACCAAAAACCATACAACCGTTCTTTCCTTTCTACAATTAGCATTTCAAAAAACAATTGGGTTGCACTTGAAGAAAAGCCTAAATATCAATATGTTCCATAAAATAGCTTTCTCAAACACTTCGTTCTGTCCTTATTTATACATTTCCCTCCCCCTCCTCCTCTTAATTCTTTTTATATCCCAGGCCATTTCCACTGTTTTCCTCCGTGTTCTTTCCAAGGTGTAATAATTTCAGCTTCATAATTTTCACTTGCTCCAAGCCACTCTCTTTGTCCCCATGTTGCCTCTTAACTCTGAAATACTTCCATTTTTATCAGTGCTCTTCTATTTCCTACCGCCCCACCAAATATATATATATATATATATATATATATATATATATATATATGGCAGAGACTGTTGTTCTAAACCGCATTTCCAGAGAGGAGGAGAAGAAGAAGATGCAAGCAAATCACATCTGTAAATTTTAACTGGGTTTGACTGAAAGGTTCAATGCAGCCTCTTCTTCCTGGAGATAATACATTTCCTCTAAACTGACTGTCATTTCTGTCCACTTCAGAAGCACAGAGATAATTGCTTCAGTCAGTTTAGACAAGGCTGGTGATTTACTTGACCATAGGTGCTGATTCAACTCCCTACATTTTATGGGCAGATGTATGCAGGAGAAAGAGAAAAATGACAGTACCCGTAGCTTGTTAGTTGCAGAAAGCAAATTATGAGCCAGATGAGGAACTGGAGGCTGCATCTATAGTAAATGGCCATGCTTTGCAAATGGTTGCAAAAAATAAAATAAAAATAGAACCCTAGTAGAGCACCGAAGTAATAATAATAAAACTACCAATAACCCTTCTCAAGATTGGAGGTGATGAGGGAGAAAGTCAAGCCACTTTGCATTTAAAGGTGAACCTACATAATTCACACTTTCTGAAAAATTCAACCGAAAAATTCAATCATCCTTCAAAATTTGCACTCGTTCAGATTTTGCAACACGGTTCTATAGCCAAATAATGTGTACAAAAAGGCATATAGTAGTGTCAAGCGTGCATAGAAAGGCATATATTAGTGAAAGCAACACAGATAAATACATTATTGTACAAGAAATTGCTTTGCAAAAATGTGTGTATTAAAAGCAAAATTGCATATAAAAATGAGGGTATCAGGAGAAATTCACACTAGGATGCTAATGAGTTTTCCAGAGAACATTTTCTTCTGAGTAAAACATAGTTCAAAACCACCCTCTGACAAGTAACTGCTGATAGATGCATTCTCCACAAGTTTGCCATCATCTTTTAAAAACCATAAATACTGACAACTGTCACTAAATCTGGTAGCAATGCATTCCATTATTAGTCCATCCTTGCTTTTTTACTTTCAGGTTTCTCTTGAAGACCTTTCTATGCTGACAGACCTATGCAGCTGTTTAAACTGATTAGTAAGTCATTTTAATTATTATTTGTGTTGTTGTTGTTGTTGTTGTTGTGATTGTTGTTATGTACAACCCACCTTTCTTTCCTTCCAAAGGAGCACAGGGCAGCAAACACACAAGTGATAAAACAATCCAAATCTTAAAAGCAGTACAGATACAGACTCGAATGATTTCCACTTAAAAAGTTTGTTGAAAGAGAAAAGTCTCCAGTTGGTTCTGAAAAGACAAAGAAATACAGTGTCTGTCTAATATTTAATGGTGGTGGTGGTGGGGACATGAAGCTAATTGTGCAAAATTAACATCCTGATACGATGGCATCTGTAGGCAGCCCTCTTCTGCAGAACACTGATTGGTTGGATTTACTGTATTTACATGAATCTAACAGGCCACCTCATAAGAAGAGAAGACTCCCTGGAAAAAACTCTGATGTTGGGTAAGATTGAGGGCACAAGGAGAAGGGGACAACAGAGGACGAGATGGTTGGACAGTGTTATAGAATTGACCAACATGAATTTGAAGAAACTCCGAGAGGCAGTGGAAGACAGGAGTGCCTGGCGTGCTCTGGTCCATGGGGTCACGAAGAGTCGGACACAACTAATCGACTAAACAACAAAACATGCCATTGAATCTAATGTGCACCTCAATTGTCAAAACCTTGAAACCAAAAAAGTGTTTGTTGCCGCCATCAAATCTAATGCACACCCTAATTTCCGCAATGTAATTTGGCCAAAAAAAGGTGTGCGTTACATTCAAGTAAATATGGTATAAAAGATGAGACAATCTTTCAGATTTCTTCGCTCAAGGCATATGGGGCTCTGTTCACTAAAATGAGCACCCTCAACTTAGCCCAGTAGCTAACTGGCGGCCAGTGCAATTCTTCCAGCAGTGGCGTAACATGGCAATCACCTGCCCCAGTGAGCAGTTGAGCTGCTGCATTTCACACTAGCTGCCACTTCTGAATGAACCTCAAGGGCAGCCCCACATAGAGCACATTGCAGTAATTCAACTGGAGGTTACCAGCACAAGGACAATGGTGCTCAGGCCATTCCTAGCCGCTGAGGCCACCTGGGCCTTTAGTGACAATGATGGATCTAGGAGCATCCCAGGACTACACAACGTCCTACACAATATGTAGTTGTGACTTAGTTAACTGCAGCACTACCACCCCAATTTGGGATTCTAACTCCTGTCTTCCAGGTCCTGCTTCTTCAGGAAGAGCACGACCTCATTCAATGCAGGCGATGGACCAATTATTTCAGGGAGGGCCAACTTCTCAGACAAAAGAGTACCTTGACACAGAACTTGGGGGCTGCACACTGAATTAAATTTCCACATCATAAATTAAAGTGTTTGCAATAAAGTTCATATTATTTAATATACAGAATTAATGTGTGTGTGTGTACGCACACACACACACGTAATATATTTATTACATATACAATTAATGAATGTAATATATATTTATTAAACAGAACTAATTACACAAACAGATGCATGTGCTTTCGCTAACGATGCAGACATCAGTGGGATGTCTGAGCTACAGAATTCTTCACAAGTTGATCAATGTCTGCCTTGAGGTTGGTTCTTGATGTCTGCTGGCAATTCTCGAGTGAATTGTCTGCTAAGTTGTTTCAAGTTTTGGACTTCATGAAATTCATGTTTTTGAAAACACTTGTTATAGACACCCACCTAATGCTTCTTATCTGCACCAAATTCCTCCCCCCCCCCAATTGGTGCTCAAACTTCTCTGTATCGCAAAATAGAAATCAAAGTATTCTGTACAGTGGTACCTCGGGTTAAGAACTTAATTCGTTCCGGAGGTCGGTTCGTAACCTGAAACCGTTCTTAACCTGAGGTACCACCTTAGCTAATGGGGCCTCCCGCTGCCGCCGCATGATTTCTGTTCTCGTTCTGAGGTAAAGTTCTTAACCCGAGATACTATTTCTGGGTTAGTGGAGTCTGCAATCTGAAGCGTCTGTAACCCAAGGTACCACTGTACTGAAACCCACACAAACACAGAACAGCTTGGGGATGCAGCCAAACTTCGAGTGCGTAACCTGGTGGCCGCGCAGAGCTCCTGCGGCAGCGGAGGAGGAACAGCAGCAGCAGTAGCCTTCTTTTGGCTGTGGCACAGACACTCGTCTCCATCTCCACTAGCCTGGCTGTCGTGCCCTGGGTGAGGTAGAGGGTCAGGAGCTGGAGGGCCACCAAGCATGGCCTTGGGGGCCACATGTATCTTGTGGGCTGCGTGCTGGACCACCCTGTATTATCTGGACTCGGGAACACCCCCCCCCCAGCTCCGCCATTTTGCCATGATTCTGCATCAGTTTATTGGCTCCAGCTCACCATCAAGCCCAGGCAGCAGTCCAGGGCTTGCCTTACCTCTCCTACTGTATTCTGGAGGTCACAGAGAAATAGCGCTGGGTATTCTCAGCGTACTGATGATACCTTGCCCCTAAATTCCTAATGACCGCTCCCAACGTCTTTATGTTTCATAGTTGTACCACCCTAGTATTATTATTTTTTAAAGGTATGGATTCCAAAGGATAGCTGTGCTTTGGTTCACATATTGTTTCAGAGATTGGTCCACCGATTATTTCAGAAAACGCAAAATACGCTGGTCCACTTTCAAATTTCTAATCAAACCAAATGTCTACCGCATCCCTACTAATGTATATTAACAGGAGCTGCCATTTTGTTCCTTTCAGTTGTGCTTTCTTTGCTCTGCTCCATGCATTCTGGAGTATTTCTGGGGGGAGGGGGGAAGCGGTATTTTCCCACTTGAAGTATTAAGCAATTGTTTGCCCTTTATTCACATGAATGATTCAGTACAAACTCCTGCCCTCCCATTAATATCCACTAACCTCATCCAGCAGTAAGAAAGCTTGATTTAGTTCCTGAATTACCACATCTCAGAGCTTCTTGGAGCCAAAACGGTCTAATAGTTCAGGGCCGTGTGAGCAGTTATGATACCAGAATAGCAACAATGGCAGTATTATTTTCCCCTCCTTCTAGCCTCTTGTGGAACAGAACTAATCTGGAAGAAAGAGACAGACACATATAAATGGCTAAACTGAATAATCCAATGATGCCATAGATCTCCAGAATGAACAACTCAGGGATCAATACGAATTTAGATTGGAAAAAAGAAATATATGTATGTGTTTGTGTATGTGTTATTTTATTTTATTAAATTGGGCATCTCATGAGAAAACAGAGGGGAATGCCCAAGTTGACCTTATGGGGGAAGAGAACGGACCCACAGACTGAAAAGATATAACAAGTGGAAGGGAATGAGACAAATAATGCTTTGAAAAGCAATCACGGCAATCCTTGAGGAAGCCAATTGGGGCACATCGGCCCTAATCCTGAGGGCATTCCATAATAGCGGTGGGCAGAAGGACACTGGGGGAAGCTGGCAGAAAGCAGGGACAGACTTTGGTGACCTTTAAAACCCTCAATGGCCTTGGCCCAGTATACCTGAAGGAGCGTCTCCACCCCCATCATTCAGCCCAGACACTGAGGTCCAGCTCCGAAGGCCTTCTGGCGGTTCCCTCACTGTGAGAAGTGAAGTTACAGGGAATCAGGCAGAGGGCCTTCTCGGTAGTGGCGGTCACCCTGTGGAACGCCCTCCTATCAGATGTCAAGGAAATAAACAACTATATGAGTTTTAGAAGACATCTGAAGGCAACCCTGTTTAGGGAAGTTTTTAATGTTAGATGTTTTATCATGTTTTTAAAATTCTCCTGGGAGCCGCCCAGAGTAGGCAGGGTATAAATAATAATAAGTTGTTGTTGTTGTTGTTAACTTTGGTAATATAGGTCACTTACGTATGGTACGTGCTAATGGAAGTGCAATCTTTGACTCATTTGGGGTCTCTGTCTGGTAATGCGTTACTGAAGAAAGCCTGACTAATTGGGCATTTGGTGTGAACCTCCGTATCAAACCCCTAAAGGGATTCTCTCCCCCCCCCCCCAGTCTAAATTTCACACTCTTTCTCCACAGCCAGCTCATGGAGGGAGAAGAATGAGACAAGGAAGGGAGGATGTTGTCAGCATGGGTGCATGAGAAACATGGGTCAGGCATGTGTGAGCAAATGTGGTATGCATGGATGAATGTGTGGGTGTCAATTGTGTGTGCATGCCACACCCATGCTGAGATAGGTTCCACAAAGCACCAGTAACCTTCACAAAACCTTCACAATCAACTGGGTTCATGATCTAAATTAATAAATTAAATAAATGTAGGAAAGTCTAAGACTGCAATTTGGCATACATTTAAGTTGCTTGTTGTTGTTGTTTAGTCGTGTCCAGCTCTTCGTGACCCCATGGACCAGAGCACGCCAGGCACTCCTGTCTTCCACTGCCTCCTGCAGCTTGGTCAAATTCATGTTGATAGCTTCGAGAACACTGTCCAACCATCTCATCCTCTGTTGTCCCCTTCTCCTTGTGCCCTCAATCTTTCCCAACAGATTTTCCAGGGAGTCTTCTCTTCTCATGAGGTGGCCAAAGTATTGGAGCCTCAGCTTCAGGATCTGTCCTTCCGGTGAGCACTCAGGGCTGATTTCCTTCAGAATGGATAGGTTTGATCTTCTTGCAGTCCATGGGACTCTCAAGAGTCTCCTCCAGCACCATAATTCAAAAGCATCAATTCTTCGGCAATCAGCCTTCTTTATGGTCCAGCTCTCACTTCCATACATCACTACTGGGAAAACCATAGCTTTTACTATACGAACCTTTGTCGGCAAGGTGATGTCTCTACTTTTTAAGATGCTGTCTAGGTTTGTCATCGCTTTTCTCCCAAGAAGCAGGCATCTTTTAATTCGTGACTGCTGTCACCATTTGCAGTGATCACGGAGTCCAAGAAAGTAAAATCTCTCACTGCCTCCATTTCTTCCCCTTCTATTTGCCAGGAGGTGATGGGACCAGTGGCCATGATCTTCTTTTTTTGATGTTGAGCTTCAGACCATATTTTGCGCTCTCCCCTTTCACCCTCATTAAAAGGTTCTTCAATTCCTCCTCACTTTCTGCCATCAAAGTTGTGTCATCTGCATATCTGAGGTTGTTGATATTTATTCCAGCAATCTTAATTCCGTTTTGGGATTTATCCATTCCAGCCTTTTGCATGATGAATTCTGCATATAAGTTAAATAAGCAGGGAGACAATATACAGCCTTGTCATACTCCTTTCCCAATTTTGGACCAAGCAGTTGTTCCATATCCAGTTGCTCCATATCCAGTTGCCTAAGATATATTAATTTTTAACCAATGGCATGCAAGCAGCCCAATTCTATGCGTAGGGTTGCAACCTAAGTTAATAACAATAGTTATGCAGAGCACAGGCTGATTTTGAGATCTTTCGCACATGTTGTCTAAACAGCCAAGTCCTGCTTTTTGCTTTTGAAGTGGTGAAGGGAGGCCAGTGTAAGCAATGTGCCCTTTTTTGGAACTCCCATCCATGTAGTTGTATGACCTTCTTCAACAAGAAGGAATTGTGTGCAATCATTCTGTAGCTGAGGCTCACCTGATCAATACAGACTATCAGCCGTTTCTGTGAACCCAGCCACTTGATATTAGGTAGAAAGAGGTAATACCATCAAAGGAATGAATGTCGAGCATAGGCAGCAGTTACACTTCTGAAAGGTAAACTGGTGATCTCTAAAAGGGATTAACAAAGCAGTGATTTGTTAGGGACAGAATGATACAGCTGATAATAGCTGTGTTAGCTCTGGAAGAAATCTTCCTTTGGGTTAGAAAAGGACAAAATAAAATGTGTTCTCATTAGCCTTTTGGGCTTTCTAAAACTGGTTTAACCTAAGAATTAATATATAGTTCTTCTCATCCCTTCTGTTTTTCTGCTCCCTTGCTCCCTCTCTCTCTGGTTAAAGACAGAGCGAAGGCAGGAATAAACCACAGTCAAATGGAGGAGGAAGAGAGGGGAATAAATTAAACTTTCTCACATAAACTTCGAATCTGGGGAAATAACGAAATGTTAAATCCCTGATCCTCCCGCTGACTTTACCAAAATATGTTTGGAATAAACTAGGGCTTGAGGAAATGTTGGTTAAAAAGTCTTCTGAGTGTGAGCAAAACACATTTAGGTGGCGGCGGAGGAAATTGGAACCCTGTATTCAATGCTCTGAGTTTTCCATTTCCAAAGGAGCTCTCTGTGTATGGCACTGGGCCCAGTCTACTTGCGCTGGCAAGTACCTCTATGTGAGACAAGGGGGGTGGTCATCAGACAGAATCGAGCAAAGAAGGAAAACATCACACAATCAATATAAGCCACTCTGTTTCCCATTTACTCATTGCTTTTTTTTTTTAAGGGCTATATTTTGTAGCTGTACATCTAAGACCTCAGTTCAATACCTACTCACCTTCTGGGTGTGGAGAAGGGACACATGTATTGACTTGCAATGCAAAACAAAGTTTGCAGCATTACTTAAGATTACGAGTGTTTGTGTAGCACCCTGCTTGTGGTTAACGCTTAGCTGGAATGAAATATTCAACGCAGCAATAGAGAAATTAAAATAGTAATTTATTTGTCAGACAAATAAATAAGAGGCTCAGTGGTACGTGGTTACCAAGCTCTGGCCTGGCCTCCTGCCATTCTGGCCAGCACTTATATTCCCTTAATCCAGCCCCCTTTGCTCCTCCTGTGGCTGCCTCTGTCCAATCAGCCTGGTTGAAATTCCTATTGGCTGTTTGCTAGAGCCAATCACAAAAGATACACTCACAAAAGATACACCCATTTCCTTGCCCTTATATGGGAGACAAAGAGCTATATATAAATGACAAATAAGTAATAATATATCTTACATGGAATCTTAATTACCAGCTCACCTCTTGCCCTTCTTGCCCTATTGCCTTCTAAAACAAATGGTTTAATCTTACATTTTATGTTCAACAGATGTCAAGGATCTTGAGTTTCACATCAACATTGAAAGATTTCCTTCATTTAATGTTTCTAAACAAAATGCCTGACAACTATATATCAAGACTGCCCGGATGGCGTCTTCTGTCTGGCAGGGGGGGGGCTGGTGGCTGACTTAATTTCAGGATAAATACAACTCTTACAACCATATGAAATAAGAATCTAGCATTCCTTAAATCCTTTGCATAATTACATTTAAGCCAATATATTTAAGCTAATATATATTTCATACATTTATCATAGGTAGCCTCTTAAAAGAATAAAGCTTCTCAAAGTGAAAAGGAAGGAACTCAATAAAACACAACTTTTAAAAGAAGCCTCTTCAGTTTGCACCTCCCCCTTTCCCCCTCCTCTCCAGCCTAAAAATAAAATAGGAAGAAGCTGCTTCTTCTGCCAAGCCAGTTGCCTTTCCAACATTTAACACATTTTAACCTTTTTTTAACTCTCTTAGTTTAAGAAACAGCTTTAGAAAAAGACTTCCCCCAAAAATGTTCTCTTTCCAGCTAAATGTTTCTCCCCATTGCTCCTGGCCTTTTAACCTTAGAAAGAAGATCTGGCTCATTTTACTGGGAGGCACATTGGTATTATCTTTCCCCATTCCTAATGGTGTTTTCTCAGCCTTGGGGCAGCATGTGTAATTCTCCCTTTTTATGACTTTGAGAATTGTTTTTCAACTATAAATCAATGGGGCCCTTCTTGTCTTAGGAGGAAAAACATCTTGCCAAGGTTCTTTTAGGCAGCTGGTCTTTTGCCTGGCATGAAACATTTGAAAATCCTTTTTTTAAGCTCATTTTTAAATGCAAGCCTTGATTGAAATATATAGAAGCTTTGATAAAAATGCAGGCTTATGATTAGATGCCTCATTCCCCCCTTTCAAGCTCAAGGACCTTCATCCCAAGTGTCCTTGATAGCTTGACCTTCATCATATTCCTGAGGTAAAGCTCTGTATAGGGCCATGATATGAGGTAGAGTTTCATTTGAAACCATCTTGCTAATTGTACTTCTAAAACATGAAATGATACATGGCATCATACATAAAACCAATACTACTACTGTCAAGAAAAACAAGCAAGACAATAGTATCCCTTTGAGTCCTGTGACATTAGGTAACCAATTGGTGAGCCATCCCATATCCCATCCTTCCCATGTTTGTACTGGGACATGTGCTATATTCTCCATCTTTGTGGCCAACACACGGATTGCCTCACCATTATCAGAAATGTTAAAGCAACAGGCATTCCCTGTCAAATTCAAGACTCCACATAGGCCTCCCTGCCTGGCAAGTACATAATCCATTCCCATTTTCAGCTGCAAAATGGCGGCTCTACTTTCATCCAACTGTTGTGCAATAAGTCTCAAACTCTGGGCCGTTGCATTGGTTACAAGTTCCACTACTGCTTGCAATCGAATTATTCTGTTTAGATTATAAATAGGATCCCGTGCCCCTTGTATGAGCTCACCAGGATTCCAGGAGGCAGGATCATAATAGGCTATAATGCGCTCTGGCGGCCAATCATCAGTACCGCTCCAACTTTGGGTACTTCCTCCTGCTATATGAGAAATATCAGCATTCCTTCGTGTTCGCCTGGCCGAACTAGTGGGCATAATCCACATTGGTGGTAATACCCAACCCAAGAAACAAGTCCCACTCCATTTGGAAGGGAGTTTCTTGTATGCCCATTCTCCACATATCCACCACAACCATCGGGTCTGAGGTTTTTGGTACGGGGAATACAGAAGGCGAAATACCAAAAGGGGTAGAGAGTTCACAGTGCAGTATGTTAGATTGCCTTCTTCTGTCACAGTTATGTTCCACACCACTTTCCATGCATGAATAAAAGGAGGTGCACAGGGCAAGGCATTCCGAGTTCGATAGGTAGTACCGTGTGCCCAGGTATGACTATTCTTCTTATAATCCCAAGTATAGTGACAATGAGAAGAGCCTATCATGGGAGAATCAGCTGCATCTGATGATTTATGTACACAGAATTCCCCTTGTACAGGTATAACTCGTAATGGTTTAGTTGAGTTCCATCCGGGGAAATTCTGTATTTCAGTTTGGTGTGGCATTTCGCTTACCATACCAATAGCATCTAATGGTATCGGTAATAACGGCATACCTCCCTCTGAATCATCTGGCCCAAGAGAGCAAACAAGGCAATTGGTCCTATTTGCAACATTAGCTACCATTTCAGCTAAACCTACCCACATATTGTGGTCATGGCTGAATCCATATTTAGCCAATTTGGTCAGATTCAAGGACCCTTCCCCTTCCCAAGGGATCAGGATTAATAAAATCATGTTGATGCCTAGTATATGCATTCCTTCCACAAAAGATTACCTTATTGTGATAGCAAATAATTATTAGCCCCAATATAATTCCCCCAGTGACAGAAATGGGGAACCACCAAGACCAAAACATATATCCCGAGGATCCCCAATGAGTAATATCTCTGATAATTGTTCCACAAGGGGGGGGCAGTCAATCAATTGTATTAGAGAATCTTTCCGTTCACAGTCGCTGGTTCAGACGCTCCTCAAGCTTCAGGCGTGCGCAGGTCAGCCAGCTTCCAGGTTGTGGCTGCAGCAGGCCGGTCGTCAAATGTTGCCCGTGACCTAGCCCGTTCCCGGTAGGGCTAGATACAGGGGTTTTTGGAGAGAGTTAGTTTTAAAGGATTAGAGGGGTCACCTTTGCACGTCCAACTGCCTTCAGACTTCTTCAAACGAGAGTGATGAATCCAGGGGGTCACCTCAGCTACCTTCACCGCTGTTGGAGTAGAGAGCAAGATGGTGTAAGGTCCACGCCACTTAGGTGCAAGTGGATCGCGTTTCCACTCTTTCACCCATACGCTATCGCCAGCCTGGAACTGATGAATCGGCTCGGCAATGCTGCACGGCGTGCGCTCGAGGGCCCACCTGTTAAGAGAAACAAAAACACGGGAGAGAGATTGCACTTGTTCCTGTGTCACATGGTCTCCTATTTGTTTAAGGTCAGCTGGAATATCCTGAACAAAGGAGGGCGGTCTCCCATACAGGAGCTCAAAAGGTGACAACTTAAGTCTTTTTGTGGGTGCACACCGAACACGAAACAGTGTTATGGGTAACACATCTACCCATCCCAATCCCGTTTCCTGGGTTAATTTTGCCAATTGGGTTTTCAGAGTCCGATTCATTCTTTCAGTTTTCCCTGAACTCTGAGGCCTATATGCTGTATGCAGTCTCCATTTTACTTGTAGGACTCGACATACATCTTGTACTACTTGATCAATGAACGCTGGCCCATTATCACTTCCAATGCATCTAGGTAATCCAAACCTTGGGATCAATTCAGTGAGGAGTCTTTTAGTTACCTCTCGTGCCTTTTCAGTTCGGGTGGGAAAAGCTTCAACCCATCCGGTAAGAGTATCTACAAACACAAGGAGATACTTGAATCCCTTAGAAGGGACCAGCTCTGTGAAGTCCACAATTAGGCTTTCCATGGGGACGTATCCCACATGCTGAATTCCAGGAGGTTGTACCGGTCCCTGCCTGGGATTGTTTTTAGCACAAAGAACACATTTCTGTGAAATGCAAGTTGCTAATTGTGATAGATTAATAATATACAACTTCCGACTGAGACTCTCTCTAGTTGCAGTACCGCCAAGGTGAGTAGATTCATGATAATTTCTTACAATTGTGCCTGCTAGATGATGAGGTACATAAATCCTATTGTCCGGCAGGATCATCCAACCGTCCTTCACAACTGCTCCTTCCTGTTCAGCCCACTTCCTCTCTTCTGGGGTATAGTGAGGTTTAACTTCTTCTGGAACTACCTCTGGTATGAGGGCTGCTATAAATCCTCCCACAGGCTTTTGGGCTGCCTCTCGGGCTGCTTTGTCAGCAGCATGATTTCCTCTGGTTATTGGATCCCTTCCTCGTCCATGACCTTTGCAGTGCATTACAGCAATCTGTTCTGGAGCCCATACTGCTTCTAACAGGATTTCTACTTCAGGTCCATATTTCAAAGCCTTCCCGTGGGCTCCGATTAGACCTCTTTCTTTCCATAGAGCTCCATGTGCATGCAGGGTTAAGAAGGCATATTTTGAATCAGTATAGATGTTTGCCTTACATCCGGCTGCCAATTGCAGAGCTCTAGTTAAACCTATAAGTTCAGCCTTTTGTGCTGAGGTGCCAGCAGGCAAAGCTTCAGCTTCCACAACTTCCTCATTGGTGACCACAGCATATCCTGCTCGTCTGGCACCTTCATGCAGGTAACTGCTACCATCAGTATAATATACAACATCTGGATTTTTTAATGGTTCATCTTTCAGATCAGGTCTACTGGAATAAACTTCATCCATTATTTGGAGACAATCATGTGATTCCTCATCATCTACCTCTGGTAGGGGCAGCAAAGTCGCTGGATTGAGCATATTCACTACTCGTAGATGAATCCTGGGATTTTCACACAATAGGCCTTGGTATCTAGCCATCCTTGGGTTCGTTAGCCAATAACTACCCTTATATTCCATGAGTGTCAGAACAGCATGAGGTACATTCACATACATCGTCTGGCCAAAGGTAAATTTATCAGCTTCTTTGACAAGGCTCGCAGTGGCCGCTACTGCCCTTAGGCATGGAGGCCATCCTTTTGCTACTGAGTCCAATTGTTTAGACAAATAAGCTACTGGACGGTTCCAACTTCCTAATCTCTGGGTCAGGACTGCCGCTGCAATCCCATTCTGTTCATGTACATACAGCTGAAAGGGTTTTTCCGAATTAGGCAATCCAAGGGCTGGTGCCTCCATAAGTCGCTGTTTGATAACTAAAAAGGCTTGTTTCTGCTCAGGTCCCCATACGAATGGGTCCTTTTCTGCACCTCGAGTGCTTTCATGTAAGGGCTTGGCCAGACTACTGAAATCAGGTATCCATAGTCTACAAAACCCCGCTGTTCCCAGGAATCCCCTAAGTTGTTTTCTTGTGGTAGGTTCCTTGATAAGGCAAATAGCTTCTTTCCTCTCTGGTCTCAATGCTCGTTGTTGGTGTGAGATGTCAAAGCCCAAATATTTGACCTTTTCTAAACATAACTGTGCCTTTTTCTGGGAAACTCGGTAGCCAGCTTCCCAGAGCAAGTGGAGCAGTTCCTCTGTCCCTTCTTTACAGGTATCAAAATCCTTTGCAGCTAGTATAAGATCATCCACATATTGCAGAACCACCTTTTCTCCCGGTATTGAGGGGTAACTTGTTAGATCCCTCGCCAAGGCAGTGCCAAATAAAGTTGGGGAATTTTTGAATCCTTGGGGCAATCTTGTCCAGGTTAGCTGGCCTTTTGTTCCTGTCAAAGGGTCTTCCCACTGGAAGGCAAATATAGGTTGGCTCTGTGGTGCCAGCCGGCAACAGAAGAATGCATCTTTCAAGTCCAATACAGTAAAAAATGTTGCTTCTGGTGGGATCAAACTCAGCAAGGTATATGGGTTTGGTACATTTGGGTGCAAGGTCTCGATAGCCTGGTTTACGAGCCTCAAGTCCTGCACTGGCCTGTATTCATCTGTCCCAGGTTTTCGAACAGGCAAAAGGGGTGTGTTCCATTCTGATTGGCAAGGCTTAAGCAGACCATATTTTAATAGGCGGTCCAAATGTTTCTGGATGCCCTCCGCTGCTCGCCGGGGTAAGGGATATTGCTTTACAGATACAGGGGTAGCCATAGGTTTTAGGGTTACTACAATTGGAGCTATATTCTTAGCCATTCCTGGTGGGCTATTTTCAGCCCATACTCCTGGTGGCACCTGTAGAGTTCGGAGGAGCTTGTTTAATTCTGTATCCAATGTGGGTTGGACTTGCAAGGCTGACATTAGGCGCCATGATTGTTCCTTAGGTACTGAGAGGGTAATTATTCCTGCTGCTTTTGATGGCAGTTTCATTTCTGGACCTCGAGGAGTGAAAGTGATTTGGGCCTGCAATTTGGACAGCATATCTCTACCTAAGAGAGGTATTGGACACTCAGGTATATACAAAAACTGATGGGTTAAACGATGTCCCCCAATCTGGCATTCCAAAGGTTGGAGGAAAGACCTCTTGGCTGACTGTCCAGTGGCACTTTTAATGACTACACTTTTAGATGCCTTTTTCTGCAATAGTTCTGGGAGTACCGAGTATTCAGCCCCAGTATCAATCATAAAGTCTATTAAATGGCTCCCTAATTGAATCGTGACCGTGGGCTCCTGGAAGCCTAACTTTATGGAGTCCGGTCGTTCCTAGTCTTGGGTAAAATCCTCTTCTGCCAGTCCAATGAAATTGTCTCTACTCCGTCCCTGTCCTGGTCTCTGATATCTTCCATCTCGGATCATTCCCCGTCCCCGTCCCTGGTTTCTTGGGCCGGAGCCGGAGCCTGGGCCTGGGCCTGGGCGTACTTCTTCCAACCTCAGGGGTTCAGGACACTCCCGCTTCCAATGACCCTCCTTCTTGCAATTTGCACATTGATTCCTTCCCAGTGGTGGATTCCTTCCTCGCCCTCGCCCTCCATTTAAGGGGCGGTGGTCTTGCTTCACTGCTGTGGCTAGCATTACCATCTTTTCCTTCTGCCACTTCTTCTTCTCTTGTTTCTCAGCCTCATCCCTATTCCGATAAACTCGGCGTGCAATGGCCATAATTTGGCTCATCAGCATCCCTTCCCATCCTTCTGATTTCTGAATTTTCTTACGAATGTCAGAAGCGCACTGGGCCACAAATGTAGCAGTAATCATTCTACTGTTTTCAGGGGCTTCAGGGTCAAAAGGAGTCCATATACGATAGGCTTCTTGCAGCCTCTCTAAAAAGTCTCCCGGACTCTCATTTGGTTTTTGTTCTACTTCTGAGACTTTAGACATATTAGTGGGCTTCTGGCATGCCCTGCGGATACCTTGCACAAGTGTCTGGCGGTAGGTGGTGAGTCTGGCCAGGTGAATTGCATTGTTTGGATCCCAATTAGGATCTTCCAAGGGAAAGTTATCTTGGAGATGACGGTCAATATTATAAATATTTCCCGCTCTGGCCTGCTCACGCAAATATATCTGTGCCTTTTCAATTATGTCTCTCCTTTCCTCAGTGGTGAACAGAGTATTTAGGAGCTGGCGACAATCTGTCCAAGTAGGACTATGAGTATTTACTATTGAAGTCACCAAGTCCATCATAGCCTGAGGTTTTTCTGCAAAAGATGGGGTGTGTGTTTTCCAATTCATCAGATCTGTAGTTGTGAATGGAATATATTGCAGGGTCGAAGTTCGAGGTGGCCGTGGTCCGGGTTGCCCATTAACCAGCGCAGGCTCCTCAAGTGCATCAAATACTCTTCTAAGAGGGGCTACTACGTGATCTTTCTCTTCACTTTGCTCTAGGGGCCTCAAATCATAGGGGATGGTATCTGTCGCAAGGCGTTCTTTTAGCAGCTTTATACGCCTGGCTGTATTGCTTGCTGACCGAGCAAGGTCTCCCTGTAACTTCTGTAACATTTCTCTGGGACTTGGATGTACAGGGGTTTGGGGTGGGCAATCAGTTGTTCCACTAAAGGAGACTGTAGATGGAGGTCTATTAGGAGTCACAGGTGGAATAACCACTTCTGCTTGGGCTTTATTATAGAACTCCAATGCCTCCTGAAGATATTTATCATAATCTATCAAGGAATCAAGCTCTGTGACTCCACTCCCATTA
Organism: Podarcis erhardii; assembly: GCF_964252035.2. Classification (NCBI taxonomy): domain Eukaryota; kingdom Metazoa; phylum Chordata; class Lepidosauria; order Squamata; family Lacertidae; genus Podarcis; species Podarcis erhardii. Next base: position 105,350,740 of record NC_138498.1, on the reverse strand, counting down.
TTCATTCCAGTTTCTTGCCTTGGGGTTACAACTGGTGGAGTGTTTGGATTAAGCTCCCTTCGATGTGGAGCATAGGGTGGAGGTGGAAGCACCTCTTCCTCTGGCCCCTCAAAAATGGGTTTGAGTTTATTTGGCAAGATTCCTTTCCTAGCTTCGGCTTTTACAGCCAATAATTTGCATCGTTTGACTTTGCATTCCCTTATCCATGGAGGATTTTTATTTAATGTGCTCAGCCAGGAATCTATATATGGAAATTGTTCTGGGCACCCTCCAGTTTCTTTGGCGATATCAGTCCAAAGTTTGCTTACTAAATTTATATCAAAGGTTCCCTGGGATGGCCATCCAGTAATTTGTTTTGGCCATTCTAGTTCACATAACGTTCTCAAGCGCTCTGGCGTCATTTTGACTCCATATGCCCCTGAGAAGGCTTTCTTAAAATTATTTAACATACACTCAAGAGGTGTATTTTCCCCCTTTGAACCCCCAACTCCCATTGTATGGCCCTGTGAAGTATCCACTCAGTCACTCACAGACGCGCTTCGTGGGTTTCCTTGCCTAGTGAAGTCGCCTTACTAGGAACCGAAGTACTGCCCACTCCACACTCGGGTCAGCTACAGATTGCTCTGTACTTTCTCACACATACAATGCGCTGGATACTTCACCACACTCTACCTCCCAATCCTTCCCTTTCCCTACACCAGATCACCATCTGATGTACCCAACCACCTAGCGTACTCAGTTTCCCCTTACTGAGACGCAGAAGTTTGATCAAGACTTCTCTTCCTCCCAATTAATTGGAGGGCCAAAAATCCCTTTGTGCACTTACCCTTGGTTGGTTCCCTGTTTCCCCCGGTCCGTCGCCGCCAGTGAGCAGGGTATCAGACAGACGAGTCTTCTGCGTTTCCCCTGGAAAAAATTACCAGTGCGCGCTTTGGGTAAGCAGTTGTCCTCTCTCTTGTACCCTGCCCAGTAGGGCGAAGGGGCTGCGTTCCAGCAGACCACTTATCCGAGTCACAGGGCACCATAAAATGTAGCACCCTGCTTGTGGTTAACGCTTAGCTGGAATGAAATATTCAACGCAGCAATAGAGAAATTAAAATAGTAATTTATTTGTCAGACAAATAAATAAGAGGCTCAGTGGTACGTGGTTACCAAGCTCTGGCCTGGCCTCCTGCCATTCTGGCCAGCACTTATATTCCCTTAATCCAGCCCCCTTTGCTCCTCCTGTGGCTGCCTCTGTCCAATCAGCCTGGTTGAAATTCCTATTGGCTGTTTGCTAGAGCCAATCACAAAAGATACACTCACAAAAGATACACCCATTTCCTTGCCCTTATATGGGAGACAAAGAGCTATATATAAATGACAAATAAGTAATAATATATCTTACATGGAATCTTAATTACCAGCTCACCTCTTGCCCTTCTTGCCCTATTGCCTTCTAAAACAAATGGTTTAATCTTACATTTTATGTTCAACAGATGTCAAGGATCTTGAGTTTCACATCAACATTGAAAGATTTCCTTCATTTAATGTTTCTAAACAAAATGCCTGACAACTATATATCAAGACTGCCCGGATGGCGTCTTCTGTCTGGCAGGGGGGGGGCTGGTGGCTGACTTAATTTCAGGATAAATACAACTCTTACAACCATATGAAATAAGAATCTAGCATTCCTTAAATCCTTTGCATAATTACATTTAAGCCAATATATTTAAGCTAATATATATTTCATACATTTATCATAGGTAGCCTCTTAAAAGAATAAAGCTTCTCAAAGTGAAAAGGAAGGAACTCAATAAAACACAACTTTTAAAAGAAGCCTCTTCAGTTTGCACCTCCCCCTTTCCCCCTCCTCTCCAGCCTAAAAATAAAATAGGAAGAAGCTGCTTCTTCTGCCAAGCCAGTTGCCTTTCCAACATTTAACACATTTTAACCTTTTTTTAACTCTCTTAGTTTAAGAAACAGCTTTAGAAAAAGACTTCCCCCAAAAATGTTCTCTTTCCAGCTAAATGTTTCTCCCCATTGCTCCTGGCCTTTTAACCTTAGAAAGAAGATCTGGCTCATTTTACTGGGAGGCACATTGGTATTATCTTTCCCCATTCCTAATGGTGTTTTCTCAGCCTTGGGGCAGCATGTGTAATTCTCCCTTTTTATGACTTTGAGAATTGTTTTTCAACTATAAATCAATGGGGCCCTTCTTGTCTTAGGAGGAAAAACATCTTGCCAAGGTTCTTTTAGGCAGCTGGTCTTTTGCCTGGCATGAAACATTTGAAAATCCTTTTTTTAAGCTCATTTTTAAATGCAAGCCTTGATTGAAATATATAGAAGCTTTGATAAAAATGCAGGCTTATGATTAGATGCCTCATTTGAACAAAGTGCTGCTGCGTGCTGGATATCCTTGCTTTCAGGGAGCAGGCAGAATAAGTACCTTTACAAACTTGTGTTTCCTTGTTAAAAGGTAAAAACAAAAAGGCTTCAAGCAGGGGGAGGGAGGGAGCGGAAAAGAAACCCGCCCCCACAATAACATAGTTTCAAGTCAACTTGAATTTGGATTTATAAGGAGATACTTCTGGGTTCATGTTAGAGTGTCTTTTTAGTGGTGGCTCCTTGTTTGTGGAACTCCCTCCCCAAGGAGGCCTGCTTGATGTCAACGTGGGATCTTTTTATTCTCTCAGGTTTTTAAATGCATTGCAGTGCATTTCCTTTCTATCTCAACATGCTGCTGATCTATTTTATTTGTTAGGGTTCCAAACTGAATCAGGCTGAATTGGGGCGGACTTGGGATTCAGTCAGAAAGGGCTGACGTGATTCCCAGGTTGGACTGAGTCCATCTGGAATGGTCTGTGGTTGTGACGGAGATGATAGCAAGGGACTATGGTCTAGTGGCAAAGAGACTGTGTCACAGCTAAAAATTGGCCGCTGTTTCTTTAATGCTTAAAAAAGCTGGGTCAGCATGAGTCAGCAGCCTGCACCGGTTGTATATAGAGAGTGAGAAATGTTAGTTTGATGTTGGGTTGGTTAGTGAAAGCTAGTAGTGTTGATGTGTACAGTTGGTCAGTTGTTTTTGCAGAAAGACTTTTAAGAATAAAAGCAGAAAGTACTCCGCAAGGACACTCTTCTCATGGACTCTTTTATGCCGACAAGGGTCCGAGGACCAGGCTGAGGAGACAAAGGAAGTCAGAACCTTTTTTTGCTCTTTACAAACACTGACAGACTGACCATATGTTTCATTAAACACTGTGCAGGACCCCAAACCAATTCTGGCCCAGATCCAGGTCAGGTCAGCCCTGGATCCTGGGTTGGATTGAGGCCACTCTAAAGCTCTGGATCGGGTCCCTAATCAGATCAGGGGTGGTCGTGCACTGCCTTTCTGCAGTTTATCTTGCTTTTACACATCACTTTTAAAGCAGAAATGCAGTGTGTACCATTTTTAGGATAAGTGAATGAATGCTTCATACTGAGCGACATCAGCGACTCTCTTAATCCTGTTGCTCCTTAGAAGGAGAGCGGCATTGCTGTGCGGTAGAGCAAGTTTGGATGCCGAAGGATTAGATTTCCAATTAAAAGTACCTCCGATAGAAGAGACTGAAAAAGACTAATGTCAGACTAGTCTTAGAGAGCCTACAGACCTTAGGGGAGCCCATTGTGATGGTGCAAGGTAGCAACATATATTCATAGGGCTGCAGGATGAGCAGGTGTGTACATGGGGATTTAAAGAGCAATCTCTGAGACGCTCGCCACAATCCTTCAGGGTGTGTCACACACAGCAATTCTTCCCTGCCAGACATCAACTGAGACGGGATAATCTTGCTTTGAATTGTATTCTCTACCCTGATCATCACCCCATAACTGAAAATGGCAGTGCGTTTATCCCTTAGACATAGAAAAGGAATGACACAAAAGCTGCTAGATTGTGACAGCGGTGAGGAGCCCTCCAGATGAGGCTGCCATTATCCCTGACCATTGACCGTGCTGGTTGGGGCTGATGGGAGCTGGAGTCCCACAACTTCTGTTTTCCCACATGTCCCCACCAGTGACATGATATGAAAAGCAATTATCTCACGTAGTTGAAGGAAGGCTCGGGGAGCAAGCCACCATGCTGTGGGGTTTGAATGGGGTGGAGGTCTCCCTGTCTGCATACCAGACCAATTCGGCTCCTCTCTGCTTGCAGAGTGATGATGGTGTCACTGCATAGCTCCCTGTTCTGCCCATCAAAAGTACTGCTGGTGAACTTCTCACTGGTGGGAAGCCCTGAAATGGGGGCTGTGAAATGGGGGAGCTGTGGAGTCTGCCCAAGAACTACTAAATCCTGACCAGGCCCAGATTCCGTCAGTTTATGTGTTTTGTTTCTCGTATTCATATCCTACTTTTTTCTCCAAGGAGTTCAAGGAGGTATACATGATTCTTCCCCTCCTCAACAACAACCCTGTGAGGTAGATTAGGCTGAGAAGCAGTGACTGGCCCAAGGTTACCCAGGAAGCTTCATAGATGAGCAGGGTTTTGAATCCTGGTCTCCCAGGTCCTAGTCCAACACTCTTAACTACTACAACTCACTGGTATCGTGCCCATTCACCAAGCTGGTACAATCCAAATCAGGCTTCGGCCTGCTCCCCACCTCCCACCCTGGCCAGCATAAACATCAGAGTTGTGGGTGTGGCAGTTGCTCTTCCGCCAGGGCTGGCCCACTCATGAGGCTCCATGAGGTGATTGCTTCAGGTAGCAGAGATGAGACAGCTGGGAAGGGTGGCAAAAGGAACACACAACTTACTTTCTCCTGGTACTGTTACTCAGTGTCACCTCCTCATCCACCACTGCCCTCCCTGTCAGCTTCCATTACAGTCTTCTTGTTTCTGAGGCGGTGGCTGTAAAGGAATTGGTGGCGGGTGGAGGTGGGCAAAGGAGAAGGAGGAGACATTGCCTGTGGGGTTGGAGGTGGGAATGGCAGCAGTGGAGGGGGGGCAGAGTCATCATTGGGGGTGAAAGAGGTCCCCCCCCCCCGAATTTACTGTTTTGTCTCAGGTGGCAAAATGTCCTGGGCCAGCCCTGTCCACTGCTCCATCATACACTGTTGCTGCCTGACCAGGGTTTGGATTACTCTGCCAAGGACAGCGTTCATGTCATGACGCTCTTCTGGGACTTTACTAAACTGGCTGGATGTGTCTTTGGCTGTACAGTTGCCCTCTCTCTACAGGGCCACTCGCTGTCCACAGTTAGAGCAGAATCTTGTGCATTCTTTTGCTGATGTCGAACATTAAACGCCCCCAAAACCTTTGAATGCCTTGAAAATATTCATAGAAGGTTCACAATCAAAATATGCAGAGGAGAATTTGGAGGCGAAAGATAGGGGGAAATTGATTTTAGCAGTGAGATCACCAACCCCATGCCACTTTTGTGGAAACTTGACCGTGTTCCGGTCAATTCTGCTAATTAGCTGTTTCCCTACAGTTCATTGGATATTTGCATTGGGATATTTAGGGCTGTAAATGTCCCCCATGTTTCAGTTCAGATAATACCTTTTTCTGCTGCTGTCGGATCAAGCACTGCCTGGTTTGACTTCTTACTGATGACCTAGTATTTCACTTGGGTTCTGAAATACATTGTGTTAGTGATGTTCCTGCCCAGGAGATAAGCTGAGCTGAACCTATTATCTGGGCCATGCTATTGTCAAAAGCAAGTCAGGGGCTGGTCTGCTTCTGTTGGGCTCTCATTTATGGATCTCCTTGCCTTGGGGTTTTTAGAGGCAGCACTCTTGGTTAACCTTTCAGGTTTTGTCTAATACCTTCATTTTCTCAAAAAAACCCCTCTGTGCTGTTTAGCCTCCCTTCTGGTGGAAATTTCTTTGCAATAGCATCCGTACCTCTGTCCGTGGATATGCTCTTCAAGAAAAGAAATATCAAGGAGTTTGGTACACTGTGAAAAGAGGAGGGTTGGCCTGCTGATGATGTGTTGAGCTGGATAGAGGAGGAAGGAAAGAAACAGGCATGTGAAGGATGCGATTTTATGGTTCCCAGGTGGGCTTCCTAAGGGCCATCATCAGACCTACCCTCCCAGCCTCAAAGAGACAGCTCCAGTGTTCCAGAATCAGAGCTTCCCTCTCTGATGACATTGGCTCCTCAGACACGGGGAATCGAACCTGGTTCACCAGATTACGAGTCCACTGCTCTTAACCACTAC